>NC_139726.1:0-600000 GCF_964211835.1 Anser anser
CTAACCCTAACCCTAACCCTAACCCTAACCCTAACCCTAACCCTAACCCTAACCCTAACCCTAACCCTAACCCTAACCCTAACCCTAACCCTAACCCTAACCCAAACCCTAACCCTAACCCTAACCCTAACCCTAACCCTAACCCTAACCCTAACCCTAACCCTAACCCTAACCCTAACCCTACCCTAACCCTAACCCTAACCCTAACCCTAACCCTAACCCTAACCCTAACCCTAACCCTAACCCTAACCCTAACCCTAACCCTAACCCTAACCCTAACCCTAACCCTAACCCTAACCCTAACCCTAACCCTAACCCTAACCCTAACCCTAACCCTAACCCTAACCCTAACCCTAACCCTAACCCTAACCCTAACCCTAACCCTAACCCTAACCCTAACCCTAACCCTAACCCTAACCCTAACCCTAACCCTAACCCTAACCCTAACCCTAACCCTAACCCTAACCCTAACCCTAACCCTAACCCTAACCCTAACCCTAACCCTAACCCTAACCCTAACCCTAACCCTAACCCTAACCCTAACCCTAACCCTAACCCTAACCCTAACCCTAACCCTAACCCTAACCCTAACCCTAACCCTAACCCTAACCCTAACCCTAACCCTAACCCTAACCCTAACCCTAACCCTAACCCTAACCCTAACCCTAACCCTAACCCTAACCCTAACCCTAACCCTAACCCTAACCCTAACCCTAACCCTAACCCTAACCCTAACCCTAACCTAACCCTAACCCTAACCCTAACCCTAACCCTAACCCTAACCCTAACCCTAACCCTAACCCTAACCCTAACCCTAACCCTAACCCTAACCCTAACCCTAACCCTAACCCTAACCCTAACCCTAACCCTAACCCTAACCCTAACCCTAACCCTAACCCTAACCCTAACCCTAACCCTAACCCTAACCCTAACCCTAACCCTAACCCTAACCCTAACCCTAACCCTAACCCTAACCCTAACCCTAACCCTAACCCTAACCCTAACCCTAACCCTAACCCTAACCCTAACCCTAACCCTAACCCTAACCCTAACCCTAACCCTAACCCTAACCCTAACCCTAACCCTAACCCTAACCCTAACCCTAACCCTAACCCCTAACCCTAACCCTAACCCTAACCCTAACCCTAACCCTAACCCTAACCCTAACCCTAACCCTAACCCTAACCCTAACCCTAACCCTAACCCTAACCCTAACCCTAACCCTAACCCTAACCCTAACCCTAACCCTAACCCTAACCCTAACCCTAACCCTAACCCTAACCCTAACCCTAACCCTAACCCTAACCCTAACCCTAACCCTAACCCTAACCCTAACCCTAACCCTAACCCTAACCCTAACCCTAACCCTAACCCTAACCCTAACCCTAACCCTAACCCTAACCCTAACCCTAACCCTAACCCTAACCCTAACCCTAACCCTAACCCTAACCCTAACCCTAACCCTAACCCTAACCCTAACCCTAACCCTAACCCTAACCCTAACCCTAACCCTAACCCTAACCCTAACCCTAACCCTAACCCTAACCCTAACCCTAACCCTAACCCTAACCCTAACCCTAACCCTAACCCTAACCCTAACCCTAACCCTAACCCTAACCCTAACCCTAACCCTAACCCTAACCCTAACCCTAACCCTAACCCTAACCCTAACCCTAACCCTAACCCTAACCCTAACCCTAACCCTAACCCTAACCCTAACCCTAACCCTAACCCTAACCCTAACCCTAACCCTAACCCTAACCCTAACCCTAACCCTAACCCTAACCTAACCCTAACCCTAACCCTAACCCTAACCCTAACCCTAACCCTAACCCTAACCCTAACCCTAACCCTAACCCTAACCCTAACCCTAACCCTAACCCTAACCCTAACCCTAACCCTAACCCTAACCCTAACCCTAACCCTAACCCTAACCCTAACCCTAACCCTAACCCTAACCCTAACCCTAACCCTAACCCTAACCCTAACCCTAACCCTAACCCTAACCCTAACCCTAACCCTAACCCTAACCCTAACCCTAACCCTAACCCTAACCCTAACCCTAACCCTAACCCTAACCCTAACCCTAACCCTAACCCTAACCCTAACCCTAACCCTAACCCTAACCCTAACCCTAACCCTAACCCTAACCCTAACCCTAACCCTAACCCTAACCCTAACCCTAACCCTAACCCTAACCCTAACCCTAACCCTAACCCTAACCCTAACCCTAACCCTAACCCTAACCCTAACCCTAACCCTAACCCTAACCCTAACCCTAACCCTAACCCTAACCCTAACCCTAACCCTAACCCTAACCCTAACCCTAACCCTAACCCTAACCCTAACCCTAACCCTAACCCTAACCCTAACCCTAACCCTAACCCTAACCCTAACCCTAACCCTAACCCTAACCCTAACCCTAACCCTAACCCTAACCCTAACCCTAACCCTAACCCTAACCCTAACCCTAACCCTAACCCTAACCCTAACCCTAACCCTAACCCTAACCCTAACCCTAACCCTAACCCTAACCCTAACCCTAACCCTAACCCTAACCCTAACCCTAACCCTAACCCTAACCCTAACCCTAACCCTAACCCTAACCCTAACCCTAACCCTAACCCTAACCCTAACCCTAACCCTAACCCTAACCCTAACCCTAACCCTAACCCTAACCCTAACCCTAACCCTAACCCTAACCCTAACCCTAACCCTAACCCTAACCCTAACCCTAACCCTAACCCTAACCCTAACCCTAACCCTAACCCTAACCCTAACCCTAACCCTAACCCTAACCCTAACCCTAACCCTAACCCTAACCCTAACCCTAACCCTAACCCTAACCCTAACCCTAACCCTAACCCTAACCCTAACCCTAACCCTAACCCTAACCCTAACCCTAACCCTAACCCTAACCCTAACCCTAACCCTAACCCTAACCCTAACCCTAACCCTAACCCTAACCCTAACCCTAACCCTAACCCTAACCCTAACCCTAACCCTAACCCTAACCCTAACCCTAACCCTAACCCTAACCCTAACCCTAACCCTAACCCTAACCCTAACCCTAACCCTAACCCTAACCCTAACCCTAACCCTAACCCTAACCCTAACCCTAACCCTAACCCTAACCCTAACCCTAACCCTAACCCTAACCCTAACCCTAACCCTAACCCTAACCCTAACCCTAACCCTAACCCTAACCCTAACCCTAACCCTAACCCTAACCCTAACCCTAACCCTAACCCTAACCCTAACCCTAACCCTAACCCTAACCCTAACCCTAACCCTAACCCTAACCCTAACCCTAACCCTAACCCTAACCCTAACCCTAACCCTAACCCTAACCCTAACCCTAACCCTAACCCTAACCCTAACCCTAACCCTAACCCTAACCCTAACCCTAACCCTAACCCTAACCCTAACCCTAACCCTAACCCTAACCCTAACCCTAACCCTAACCCTAACCCTAACCCTAACCCTAACCCTAACCCTAACCCTAACCCTAACCCTAACCCTAACCCTAACCCTAACCCTAACCCTAACCCTAACCCTAACCCTAACCCTAACCCCTAACCCTAACCCCTAACCCTAACCCTAACCCTAACCCTAACCCTAACCCTAACCCTAACCCTAACCCTAACCCTAACCCTAACCCTAACCCTAACCCTAACCCTAACCCTAACCCTAACCCTAACCCTAACCCTAACCCTAACCCTAACCCTAACCCTAACCCTAACCCTAACCCTAACCCTAACCCTAACCCTAACCCTAACCCTAACCCTAACCCTAACCCTAACCCTCTAACCCTAACCCTAACCCTAACCCTAACCCTCTAACCCTAACCCTAACCCTAACCCTAACCCTAACCCTAATTCAATATGGCCGCCCGGACGTCCAGTACCCGAGAACTACATCTCCCGGCATGCTCTGGGCATCCAACATGGCCGCCCGGAAGTCCAGTGCCCGAGAACTACATCTCCCGGCATGCTACGGGCAACCAACATGGCCGCCCGGAAGTCCAGTGCCGGAAAACTACATCTCCCGGCATGCTATGGGCAAAAAACATGGCCGCCCGGAAGTCCAGTGCCGGAAAACTACATCTCCCGGCATGCACAGGAATCCCAACATGGCCGCCCGGAAGTCCAGTGCCCCGGGAACTACATATCCCGGCATGCTCTGGGAAACCAATATGGCCTCCCGGAAGCCCGGTGCCGGAAGACTACATCTCCCGGCAAGCTCTGGGAAACCAACATGGCCTACCGGAAGCCCAGTGTCCGAGAACTACATCTCCCGGCATGCTCTGGGAAAACAATATGGATTCCCGGAAACCCGGTGCCCAAGAACTACATTTCCCAGCACTCCCCAGAAAATTGAGCCTCGCAGCTTGCCGTAGGACGCCATTTTTTGCTCTGTTACATTACCGGTTTCGTTTTGTGTTTACGGAGGGTTTTCCCGCCGTTTTGGGGGTTTCCCCTCAATTTCGGGGTTTCACCTCTCCATTTCAGAGTTCTTCCCCGCAATTTTGGGGTTCCTTCCCCCAATTTGGTGCTTCGCCCCCCCCCCCCCCCCCCCCAGTTTTGGGGTTCCCCCTCCATTTTGGGGATTCCCCCCAAATCCAAGCCCCCCACAATTTTGGAGCCCCCCCACCATCCTTTCTTGGCCTGCCACCCTAATATTAAGGTTCTTTCCCCCAATGTTGGGGTTCTCACCACATTTTTGAGGTTCCTTCCCTTAATTTGGGGCTTAGCTCCCCGGGATCTGGGGCTTCAACCCCAATTTTGGGGGTCCCCCCCAAGTTTGGGGATTCCTCCCCAGGTCTGGGGGGGGTCCACATCCAATTCTGGAATTTCACACTTCCATTTAAGTCTTCTTCCCCCCCAATTTGGGGGTTCGCCCACCCAATTTTGGGGGTTCCTCCCCTAATTTGGGGGGACCCAACCAATTTTGGAGGTCCCCCCCAATTGTGGAGTCCCCCACCCTCCTTTTTTGGGTTCCACCCTAATATCAAGAGTTCTTCCGCCCACTTTTGGGGGACCCCACAATTTTGACGTTCCTTCCCCTAACTTTGGGCTTCACCCCTTCAATTTTGGGGGTCTGCCACCCTATTAGTTTGGCCTTCCACCCTAATATTAGGCCTCACCCCTAAGAACCTTGACCCCTAACCCTACGGCAACCACGGATCTAACCCTAACCCCTACCCCAACAAACCCTAGAAACCCTAACCCTAAAAACCCTTACAGTCCTAACCTGATAAAATTTACCACACTAAACCCCTGAAGACTGCTCTAGGGGGTCCACATTCAATTCTGGAATTTCACACTTCCATTTAAGTCTTCTTCCCCCCCAACTTGGGGGTTCGCCCACCCAATTTTGGGGGTTCCTCCCCTAATTGGGGGGGACACAACCGATTTTGGGGGGGACACAACCGATTTTGGGGGGGACACAACCGATTTTAGAGTCCCCCACCCTCCTCTTTTGGGTTCCCCCCTAATATTAAAAGTTCTTCCGCCCAATTTTGGGGGACCCCACAATTTTGACGTTCCTTCCCCTAACTTGGGGCTTCAACCCTTCAATTTTGGGGGGGGCTCCCCCCCTCTTATTTTGGCCTTCCGCCCTAATATTGGGCCTAACCCCTAAGAACCCTGACCCCCAACGCTATGGCAACCACGGATCTAACCCTAACCCCTACCCCAACAAACCCTAGAAACCCTAACCCTAAAAACCCTTACAGCCCTAACCCGATAAAATTTACCACACTAAACCCCTGAAGACTGCTCTAGGGGGTCCACATTCAATTCTGGAATTTCACACTTCCATTTAAGTCTTCTTCCCCCCCAACTTGGGGGTCCGCCCACCCAATTTTGGGGCTTCCTCCCCTAATTGGGGGGGACACAACCAATTTTGGGGGGGACACAACCGATTTTGGGGGGGACACAACCAATTTTAGAGTCCCCCTACCCTCCTCTTTTGGGTTCTCCCCTAATATTAAAAGTTCTTCCGCCCAGTTTTGGGGGACCCCACAATTTTGACGTTCCTTCCCCTAACTTGGGGCTTCAACCCTTCAATTTTGGGGGGAGCTCCCCCCCTCTTATTTTGGCCTTCCTCCCTAATATTAGGCCTAACCCCTAAGAACCTTGACCCCTGACCCTACGGCAACCACGGATCTAACCCTAACCCCTACCCCAACAAACCCTAGAAACCCTAACCCGATAAAATTTACCACACTAAACCCCTGAAGACTGCTCTGGGGGGTCCACATCCAATTCTGGAATTTCACACTTCCATTTAAGTCTTCTTCCCCCCAATTTGGGGGTTCGCCCACCCAATTCTGGGGGTTCCTCCCCTAATTGGGGGGGACACAACCGATTTTGGGGGGGACACAACCGATTTTGGGGGGGACACAACCGATTTTAGAGTCCCCCACCCTCCTCTTTTGGGTTCCCCCCTAATATTAACAGTTCTTCCGCCCAATTTTGGGGGACCCCACAATTTTGACGTTCCTTCCCCTAACTTGGGGCTTCAACCCTTCAATTTTGGGGGGCTCCCACCCTCTTAGTTTGGCCTTCCACCCTAATATTGGGCCTAACCCCTAAGAACCCTGACCCCTAACACTACGGCTCCCACGGATCTAACCCTAACCCCTACCCCAAAAAACCCTAGAAACCCTAACCCTAAAAACCCTTACAGTCCTAACCCGATAAAATTTACCACACTAGACCTACACCTAAAAGCCCTAACCCTAAAAATTAAGACCCTCTAAACCCTAACCCAAAAAAGTAAAGATTCTCAAAGCCCTATCCCTGGAGACCCTAACCTTAAAAAAAACATTAAGACCTTAAAACCCTAACCCTAAATACCTGACCATAACTAAAACCCTAAGACCCTAACCCTAAAAACCCTATCAACACTAAAACCACAAAATACTTTAAAACCTTAACACACTAACCCCCAAACCCTAACCCTTATACCTCCAGCCCTAACAACCTTAAAATCCTAACCCTAAACCCTGAAAACCCTAACCCTGAAACCCAACCCTAGTGCCTTAGCCCTGAAACCTTAAAACCCTAACACCTTGTTAGAAACACTCTGTAACCAATAACATAGGCTCAGGCAAGAATCTCAGTGAAGTAGCATTTTTATTCACGATTGCAATGGCAGGCGTCCCACAAACTACCTACTAGTTCCATAACACAGTTTATATAAATTTTTTTTTCCTCTCGGTGACCAGGACCCTCCCCAGTTTCCCCACTGACTGGGTAATCCAAGTTCACGATCTACCCGGTGCTTCACTGAAAATACACAGCTGCTGGCCTGTTACAAGTCAATTTTCTTTTTTCCTTGACTGTTTTCCTCTTTGAGGTGGTAATGTTTCTTACACCGTGATTTCCAACCAATTGCTCTAAGGATTCTGGTTGTCTGCATTTCACAAGGTTGTCTGGTAAGCTTTCTTCTCACTGCAAGCATATCTCGATACCACCTTCCTTCCCTCTAAACAATGTAACTCTGTGCAAAAACATTTTTATTCCCACAACCTTGATCCCCTTACCCTAAAATCCTTATTCCCTTTAACCCTAATAACTCTAACCACAACCCTAACCCTTCATATCAACCCCCCGACGCTAATGACACTGACTAATGATCCAAACCCCAAACTGCCCCAACCCCAGGAAACCGACAAAGAAACTGACATGAAGCTGAAAACTACAAAAAAGGCAAAACCCTGGATACAGACCCCAAATCACAAACACGCGACCAAAATGCTACAGAAAAGCCCCAGATGCAGGCCCCAAGCACTACAGCTAGGCCCCAGAAGCTCAAGACACATCCCAAAGCCAAAATGCAAGCCCCAAATGCTACAGAAAAGCCCCCAAACACCAGACGCAGGCTGCAGAAGTCTACAAGCGGGTCACGACCCACCCCCAGACGCAGGCCCCAAAGGTGTACAAGCAACTCCCCGCCCTCCCCAGAGGCACACCCCAAAGGTGTACAAACAGCCCCAAACCCCCAAGACCCAGACCCCTACAGCATAGAAGCAGCTCCCAACCCCATCCCCCAAGGCACATGCCCCAACCCCCCCCAAGGCAGGCCCCAAAGGTGTACAAGCAACTCCCTCCCCACGCTCCCTCCCCAGAGGCAGGCCCCAAAGGTGTACAACCAGCACCCGACCCCCCCCCAGATGCAAGCCCCAAAGGTGCACAAGGCAGCTCCAAACCTCCCCCCCAACCCAGGAGTCCAGTGTACGAGCAGCTCTCAACCCCTCCCCAACGCAGGCTCCTATACTGTACAACCAGCTCTGAACCCCCCCGCTCCCCAGACACAGGCACCAAGACCCCGCAGAGAAGGCCCCAAGGGTGTGCAAGCAGCTCCCAACCACCCCCCCCGAGGCAAGCCCCAAAGCCGCATACAGGGAAGCCCCTAGCGTGTACAAGCAACTCACAACCCCTCCCAACTGCAGGCCCCAAAAGCGTAGAAGCAGCTCCCAACTCCCCAAACGTACGCACCTACAGTGGACAAGCACCTCTCAACCACCCCCCAGCTGCAGACCCCAAAGCTGTACAAGCAGCTACAAACCATGCCCAAGGCAGGACCCTGCAGTGTACAAGCAGCTCCCCCCCCACCCCAGATACAAGTCCCAAAGGTGGACAAGCAGCTCCCAACCCCCTCCAGATGCAAGTCCCAAAGATGTACAAGCAGCTCCCAACCCACTTCAGATGTAGATCCCTACATTGTACAAGCAGCTCCCAACCCCCACAGATACAGATCCCTACATTGTAGGAGCAGCTTCCAACCCCCCCAGATGCAGGCCCTGACCCCACCCCCAAAACACAGTCCCCAAAGGTGTACAAGCAGCTCCACACACCCCCAAGACACAGGCCCCAAAAGCCTAAACATATGCCAAGAAAGTACTAATGCAGGTGCCAAACGCTACAGACAGGCCCAAAAGCACAGGCACACGCCCCAGATGCTCGAGGCCGAGACGTAACTTGGCTTTCTGAATTACTGGAAAGCGGCTTTCCTTCTCAGCGAGGTGTGCGCAGGCTAGACAGGATGGGGCTTCAGGCACCTCTTCACCTGTGGAAACACACTGCCATCAGGCACTGCCATGCCAGACAAGCTTTTTCTGTTAAAACACCCTTCTCAGATGCCCCGCGGCATTCAAGTGACCTGCTTTGCTCCGATTCTAAAGACTAGTGTCACAGCCCACCTTGCCTGTGGCACGTGACCAACAGAAGAGAAAGCAACCATACCGTTTGGAAACCGTCACTGCACGTGCCGCTCCTTGATGCTCTGTAACCTCTTCTCAAATCCTCAGCCACTTCTGTGGAGAGCCTGCCATGACACCTGCAAAGCAAGATGGATACCCTTCGCAGTCACCTTGCGCAACTTGGCCATTCTGCTCCACTGCTCCACTCACGACCAGCCTGCCCTTCTCGTGCTGCTCTTCAGAGTGCAGCTTGGCCCCTCTGAGTCTGTGCGAGGCACCTGCGAAAAAAAAAGAAAAGCATAGGCCGCGGCAGCATCCAAAGCCGCAGCACAGCTAGGACAGGTACTCTCACCTGCTCCCTTACTCTGCCCCCTCACCTGCCCTCGAGGCAGATGCTTCCATCTGCTCTCTTAAGCCAGCTACAACACCTCTGGAATATAAACAGGACTTTAACTGTATTTTGTGTAGTTAAGTAACTGCAGTGACAACCGCACCCCTAAAATAACTGCTACATCTGTTCATCGCTCACCTTGCCAAAACCAGCTCTGGTCGTGAAGTCCCAGGTTGTACGCTGTGTTTCAGCTTTAACAAATGAAAACAGTCAGAAGATAATCATTCAGATGCCAGCATTAGCACCCATCCCTCAACAACACAAGGGACCCCATGGCTAATTTTATCATTTCAAAACAGCAGCCCCCTTACCTCAGCACCTGGAAAGTAGATCAAGCCAGTCACCGGGTTGCCTACCGAGTCCTTGACAGTTCCAAAAGGAGCTCTTTCCTGTGACCAGTTCCTCCTAAGGTTTACCCCTCTACTGGGGAGGGGAACGAAATACATACAAAAAATCAAAACCCCACATCTGCGAGCTTTCAAGATTCAATGACAGACCTCTCCTCTAGCACTATTCAAGCACTATGCAAACAGCTGCTCGCAAGCAGCTCAAGTCTCCCCCTCCACATTTGCCAAACACCACGGAGATGACTCTGTGCCAGCTGCCCTTCAGTACGTGCCCAGAGGCAGACCGGATGTCTTTGCCAAAACAGTCCGGACAATGTATTAGTACACCGCCACGTTAGCTACCATCACTAACTGCCAGGCAGGACAGCTCCAGGCCAAACACACACACACAGGCACGCTACAAACATTACGAACAAAACACACAACACAAGGCGCAAAAAAAAAGAGGACTCCCAGAGGGAAGCCATACAGCGACAGCAAGTCAGAACAGGTGCTCTGCAGCAGACCCAAGGAGAGACTCAAATGTCACGACATGCGACTGGAAGCAACTGCCAGAACTGGGATGATGGAGGCATAAAAAGCCTGCCTTCAAGGCAAGAGACCAGAAGGATGGGGAGTGCAAACCCCAGAAGAAAAATGCTTCGGAAATGAACTCCCAAGACAGAGCTCCTGATGAAGCCCACATGACTTCCGCAACAGCGAGGATGGAAACAGATGCCATCTGAAACAGAATATGATGCACAAGACCTGAAACACATCTGCGCTTTAAGCTGCGACTGCAAGTCAAGAAGTGCTCAGATCAGCCCTACGATGATGAAACAAGCATTTAGGACCTTTGGTGTGGCTAACAAGTTGCCCATCTAATCCGTCCAGTGGAAAAAGGCAATGAGGATATCAAGACCTGAGGAGCGTGTAACATATGATAATCGCATCAAGAAACATTTGATACAAAAAAATTACACGCACAGAAGAAATGATCTCTTTAGGCTCCCACTGCAAGACAAGAAATGCCCAGCTTCCGTTTGAGCATCAGCATTATTCCAGTGAGGTCAAGTGTTCAACACCCTCAGGATGGCTTCCCCAGGGCCTGCCAAGCACCAGGAGCAACAGCACAGCACAGACAACACAGAACACAGACACCAAGCTGGAACTGCCCTGCCTGGCACGTGCTCAAGCCCTACCTGACAGAATCCCACGCCCCCACACACTGTCTGACCGTGATCAATCCTAAAAAGCCCCATCCACAGCAATGACTTAAAAGCACAGACCCTCGCCCTATGTGTGCATTCAAAACCCGAAAGCAAACATAGCACTTGCCCCGCAACTTAGCTTGGGAATGATGGGAGGCAGGTTCCATCCTCATCAAGGAACACGAAGGCTAGCCAGGACATTGCTTCCGGCACGAGGCTCCTCTTCACCTGCAGAAATAAAGTGCCATCGGGCACTGGCACACCAGCCAAACTTCTTCCAGTGAAACACCCACCTCAAAAACAAAACAGTAGTCCACTGACCTGCTCTGCTACTGAAGTCAGATAGACCAACTCCAGACAACTGCCCTCCTTCCCCTGCCAACCACCCCCAAACACACAGTATTTGCCCCTGGACTTAATTCTCAGGGGTCACAATCCATCCTCAAGGTGGACCACAGAGGCCAACTAGGATGTTCCCAGTATCTTCTTCGTCCCTGGAAAAGAGGAGTCACCCAGAGGTGGGACCAATAGACTACCAAACCAAAACCAATGCCCTTTTCCCAACTTTTCTCCACTCACCTTCCCGATCCAGGCTCAGCACTTCCATTTACTGTGCTGAGCCAAGGTCACGTGGCTTAGACCAAGGAGAAAAAACAAACAAAAATGACAATCCACAAAACAGTCTATACCCACTCCTCTTCTTTCCTCCCCTACCCCAACAGCCAAGAAGCCCCAGACCCACGTTCCCCAACCCAGTACCACCGCTTCGCTCACCTAACATCCCAAGGAGATGCATCACCCTCGTGCCTCATTCAAGTGTCCGTGCCCATGCCCTGGGCTACAAAAAACAAAAAGAGGAGGTCATATCCGTGATGGACACGCAAACAGTACTGCTCCTTGCAGAGGACTCAAACACAGAGACGAGAGCCAGAAAAAAAAAAACACACCCTCAGGTCCACAAATACCAAAAGGCCATGAATGCACAGCAGCCCCAACAGGGGTAATCACAGACTTCTCCTTTACAGATGAGAACGGTGACCCTGCTCAGTCTCTCCGTAATACTGCACTTATGCGGTCAATCCCCTTCTGATGCATACTGAAGCTCCTTGTGAAGCCTCTGGACAGTTATGCAAATGACTTGATATACCTAGAGATTAAAAGATAACTCAAAAAAAAAGGAACCGTACCCCACCATTTCCCAAAAACAAGTTAACCAGCAACACCTCCTAAGCACACCTCTATTACGTGAATTCCAAGCACTTAAAAACTAGAAGGCTGCAACGTCTAAAGACTCCACAGCCACACAAACCACAGGCAAAAGCTCCAAAAATAAAACAAACTGTCCCTAACCCTGAAAAAGACTACCCCTTACACGCCTACTGCTGCTCTTTTCAGACACATGCTTACACAGGGAGCTTCGATGATACTTATCTCCTAAACCCTGCTCCATCACTTTGCCACCAAGGTTATAACTTTCATAATATTTGCCTTAATTCTGCAGAAATCATAACGGACCCAGAACCACAAAGTAAACACACAAAGTAACACTGCCATCCTATCCGTAAAGACGCTATAACAATTACTCACCTGAAGAAGAGCTGCATGCAATACAGGCACCTATTACTAGATTGGTTTACTCTAACAGATCCTACTAGCTGTTACCTCACAAAGATGGGCGTACCGGTCTCTACTTGGAAACGCATCAGTCCATAGACTCTGACCCACCTAAAGAAACCTGCAACTCACTGAAGGAAAAACAAAGCACTTACCCCAAAGTGCAGCCCAGGCAGAATGAGCTCTCTGATGGGATGCCTGTGACTCAGTGACCACCAGGCCCTGCCTGGAACCCAAAGCCAATCACCTGGGAAAGGGGAGGGGCAAAGCACAAAGTAGAAAGAGGAGAAGCAACACCTGTGGTTTATGTATCTATTTATATGGCTTAGCTCAACAGCATGCAGGGTGCAGACAAGAGAACTGGGTTGTTTCTAGAAGCAACAATCCCCATGTTTTGGCTTCAGCTTTGAATATTGAAAGCTTTTCTCCTCTACAACTCCTGTCTCAGGAACCAAACAGCATTCCAGTGACCTGCTTTGCTCCTATTCCAAGGACTATCACAGCCCACCTTGCCTGTGGCACCTGATAAACAGAACAGAAAGCAACCACAGCAGCAAAAGCCACTGCACCCTCAGGACAGTTACCCTCATCCCCTCCTTTACCTCAGCTGCTTACCTACCCCACGTGGCAGATGCTTCCACCCGTTCTCTGAAGCCTCCTAGAGCACCTCCAAAAGAGAAACTGGAATTTTACTCTATTTGATGTAGTTAAAAAAATTGCAGCGACAGCCGCACCCCAAAAATAACACCTACCTCTGTTCATCACTCACCAGAGTCACTCCAGAGGTAGCTCGGGTCGTGACGTCCTGTACTGCACACTGCGTTTCAGCCTGAACAAAGGAAAACACAGTCAGAAGACAAACAGTCAGCTGACAGCATTAGCACCCATCCCTCAACAACAGAAGTCACCCCATATTTAATGTTTTCGTTTCAAAACAGCAGTCCACTTGCCTCTGTACCTGCAAGTTAGATCCAAGCTCGAAAGGAACAGCCACCATCACCCATGCCACCTGGGAACACAGAAGGACAAAATGACCACTGTGCTTGCAAGCCCCCACCTGCCACGCTGCTCCTCTGTCCCAAACAGCCTCACCTCAGACCCTCAGAGGGAAACACCTGAATGTCTTCCCTTCGCTTCAGATAAGGGATCACCAGGCTGATAAAACTCTCACCTTCCCTCACTGCTCCGTGACACGGGGATTTCCCTGTCCAAGACTGCACGAAGCCCCTGCAGAGACGAGAGAAAAGCACACCATGAGGCACCTCACAGCCACAGCGTACCTGCTGCAATACCTCTCTCTTCCCAACTCCTTTACTTCAGCTCCTCACCAGCTCTGAGATTCTTTGCTTCAGTTTCCCCATTGACTGGGTAATCCAGGTTCACGATCTATCCGGTGCTTCACTGAAAATACACAGCTGCTGGCCTGTTACAAGTCAATTTTCTTTTTTCCTTGACTGTTTTCCTCTTTGAGGTGGTAATGTTTCTTACACCGTGATTTCCACCCAATTGCTCTAAGGATTCTGGTTGTCTGCATTTCACAAGGTTGTCTGGTAAGCTTTCTTCTCACTGCAAGCATATCTCAATACCACCTTCCTTCCCTCTGATTAGGGAAGCTGAGGCGATTCCAGATAAGAAAGGGTTAAGAATGTAACTATTAAAGGAGAACAGAACATTAGGTGTAGGGCAGGAAACAGATGTACGGACAATGTATCTCGAAATAGGACATATACAGGCAATATATCTCGAACAAGACATTGGAATCCAAGATAAGAAAATAATGAGCAGAAGATTCGAAGAAAAAACAGTCCTTGCGGTTAGGAAGAAAGCTAATTCAGCAGAATCCTGACCAAGGGTGAAAAGTACACTGTGAGGAAGACTTATGGCCTTCCTCTCTGAGACCACCGACCACAGCTCGACGACCCCTGCCCAAGACCACTGAGAGGATCTGCGCAGGCGCAGGACACAAAAAACTGATTAGCATGAGAAGCGAGAGTAGGCGGGGTTAGATAATGAATATGTATAGGCGTTAATAAAATATTAATCACTGTGCTGTATAAATTTGGGACGGCTTTTCACTTCGGGATGCACGATAGGCGGAAAGATCCCCCGTGCATCCGGCGCCGTCAATAAAGAATAAATCACTTAAAGAAATTGGATTTATGATCTTTGAATCAATCTGGCACCCCAGATGGGACTTCTTCTCTGTCGGACCGCAGGACCCGCTGGGAACAGGACTCCCTAGGGTACCCCCGGGATTTCCCGGAGGGACTCCTCGACTCAACGGATCACTGCGGAGGCAGACACGGACCCCATCATTGTAAGTGATTATATTCTTTATTTTGGTTTATTTGGTTGACCGGTCAATTGGGGTCGTCTGTAAGTCGGAAAGTAAAAGTTTTCTGCAGGACGGCATTTGGTTTTTTGGAAAGCACTCAGTTGCTGTTGGGAAACAAATAACCTTTGCATGCGAGGTTGGTATTACGTTGTGTTTAAATGTGGAACTTGACCTTGGCTATTGTCTTTGTGATTCTGATTGTACTCTTTATAACGTTACTAGGATCTTGGTGTTATTGTGGAAAGCTGCCGGCTTGTATTGTGTAACAAGAAACATTCTGAACTGTAACATGGGGGGGCAGCAGAGTAGTGGGATTCCGAAGAAAAGCCCGTTGGGATGTATCTTGAGTCATTGGAAAAATATAGGGGGATCCCCTGGTAGAATTGAAAATAAGAAAACGTTGATAAAATATTGTAATCAATGGTGGCTACTTTATAAGTTGGATTGTGAGGGAAATGGCCACTGAATGGAACCTTAAATTATAATACTTTACTACAGTTAATGTTGTTTCTAAGGAGAGAAGGAAAGTGGGATGAGGTGTCATACGCAGATATGTTTTTCACTTTGAGAAACCACCCAGAATGGCAGAAGGAGTGTGGAATTAACTTAGCCCCACAGGATCCTTTGATCCTGGCAATAGAAAAGGATATGAAGAAGGAAGGGGCAGGAAAAATGAAAAGATGTTGTTCGGCGTGCAGTATCGGGCAGAGATGTTTGAAATTGAATGAGTCAGAGGAGAGAACGGAGGATTATGTCCTCCCGCCCCAGATAATAGAACAAGGCGTGGGGGCGAGACCAGGAAACGGCAGAATAGATAAGAAAAATGAGAGTTGGGGGAATGGAGACTTTACCCCGATCACGGCTCGAACCCGAAGTAAGGTCGGGCCCGTTATTCAAGCCCCGTTATGACAGGCTATGGGGGCTAACGGACCAGCTCGGATAAAAGTACCTTTCACAACTGCTGAGTTAGATTCACGGAAGGAAGCTGTGAAAGGATACCAGGATGATCCAGAATCAGTGGCCCGGAGGTTTGAGCTGATTGGAAAGAATTTAGATCCCGATTGGAAAGATATAGAGATAATGCTGGCAGCATTATCGGAAACGGAAAAGCAACTGGTAATTAAGAATGCACAAACTCAAGTACAGACCCAGGTAACGTCAGGAGTTTTACCTGGAACTGTGGAGGTATATGTGCCCAGAGTGGACCCAAACTGGGACTATAATGATGAGGGTGATTATAGGTTATTAAAAAGATATCAGGAATGGATTAGGATCGCCTTGGAAAGTGCAATACCAAAGTCTGTAAACTGGTCTAGGTTATATACCATAAAACAGGGGCAAACTGAGACCCCGTCAGAATTTCTCGATCGACTAAGGACAGCAATGCAAAAATTTACAACGATAGACCCCTCTTCTGAGGAAGGTAAAGTCCAGCTAGTATCATTGTTCTTGGGTCAGTCTGCGGACGATATAAGGCGGAAGCTTCAGAAAATGAAAGAGCCGGATGTGAGAGATTTAGAAAGGCTGGTGGAAGAGGCATGGAGGGTATTTAGGAATCGAGAAGGGAATGAGAAACAAAGGCTGGGTAGGGCTATTGCTGCGGCAACTGTTGCGGCCTTACAGAGGCAAGAAGAACCTTTTCGGGGAAAAGGAAGAGGGAATGGGATAAGGGGAAGGTCAGTAAAGCCTCCCCTGAGACCGAATCAGTGTGCATATTGTAGGGAAGTGGGTCATTGGAAAAGGGAATGTCCGAAACAACGGGAGAAGAACAGGTTGATGGTAGCTAGTGTATCTCCCGACCAATGAAGTGGACCGGGGGATTCTACCCTAGCAGATCCGCTGGTTAAAATTAAGCTAGGGAAATCAGGACAGGAAGTGGAGTTTTTAATTGACACAGGAGCGACTTATTCTGTGTTAAACCAGAAATTGATACCAGAGGATGAGGATTTTGTGACGGCGATAGGAGCTACAGGCCAGCACGAGAAAGCCTTTTTCCTAAGGCCTTTAAAATATAAGTTAGGGAAACAGATGGGAATACATAGGTTTTTATATTTACCAGGATCCCCGAAGTCTTTGCTGGGGCGAGATTTACTAGAACAATTAGAAGCGGAAATTGTCTTTGAAAAAGGGAAGGTGGGGTTAAAGGTGAGAGAAGAAAAGCTGATAACCGCGCTAAGCTTAACGCTGATACAAGCAGACCCCATCGGTAAAGTACCTTCGGAGATTTTAGACCAAGTTTACCCAGGAGTCTGGGCTACTGACATCCCTGGGCGAGCCAAAAATGCAGCCCCGATAGTGGTGAGATTAAAGCCAGGGGAAAGGCCAGTTAAGATTAAGCAATATCCCCTAAGATTAGAAGACAGGAAAGGAATTAAGGGGATAGTGGATAAGTTTTTAAAACATGGACTGCTGGTTGAGTGTGAATCTGAATATAATACTCCTATACTACCAATTAAGAAGCCAGATGGGAAGAACTATAGATCAGTGCAGGATTTAAGAGCTATAAATAAGATCACTGAAGATATACACCCTGTGGTAGCCAACCCGTACACATTACTGACTAAATTAAAAGATAATTTAGTTTGGTTTACCGTACTGGATTTAAAAGATGCCTTCTTCTGCCTGACTTTAGCCCCAGAAAGTCAGAAGCTTTTTGCTTTTGAATGGGAAAATCCAGACTCAGGACGAAAGGCTCAATTGACCTGGACCGTATTGCCGCAGGGATTCAAAAACAGCCCCACGATTTTTGGGAATCAACTAGCAAAAGAGCTTGAGTTTTGGGAGGCCCCAAACACCGAAGGAGTTCTGCTGCAATACGTTGATGACCTTTTGATAGCCACTGAGAATAGGAGCAGCTGCATGCAATGGACGATAAGTCTCCTTAATTTTCTGGGTTTGAATGGGTATCGAGTCTCTCAACAGAAGGCTCAGCTGATTCAGTCACGTGTAACTTACTTGGGGTTTGAGATTTCAGGGGGACAAAGGGAGTTAGGAACAGAACGGAAAGAAACTATCTGCCGTACTCCAGAACCACAGACCATTAAGGAATTACGAACTTTTCTAGGGATGACAGGTTGGTGCCGTCTATGGATTAATAATTATGGACTAATCGTAAAACCCCTATATGACCTCATCAAGAATAACGAATCAAAATTGGTCTGGACAGGGGAAGCACGGGCTGCCTTTAAGAAGCTTAAATTGGAGTTAATGCGAGCACCAGCTTTGGGTCTACCGGACTTGTCTAAACCCTTTTGGTTGTACTCCTATGAGAGACAAGGGATGGCTCTGGGGGTGCTGGCACAGAAGCTGGGCCCCTACAGGAGAGCTGTGGCCTACTTCTCTAAACAACTGGATGAAGTAAGTAAAGGTTGGCCGGGTTGCCTTCGAGCGGTGGCCGCTGTCATCATGAATATACAGGAGGCTCGGAAGTTCACTATGGGACAGAAGATAACCGTGCTGGTATCACACACTGTCTCGGCAGTCTTGGAGCAGAAAGGGGCACACTGGTTATCCCCTCAAAGATTTTTAAAATACCAAGCAATACTGGTGGAGCAAGATGACGTAGAAATTGTGGTTACTAACATTGTGAACCCAGCTTCTTTCCTTAGTAACGCTCCTGACGAGCCAGTGGTCCACGATTGTATCGAAACTATGGAAACTGTGTATTCTAGCCGACCAGATCTCAAGGAGGAGCCCTTGGAAGACGCGGACGAATCATGGTATACTGATGGAAGCAGCTTTGTGAAACAAGGACAACGCAAAGCAGGGTATGCGGTGACGACCACTCAACAGGTAATTGAGTCGAAACCATTACCCCCTGGGACGTCTGCTCAGAAAGCAGAAATAGTTGCCCTTACGCAGGCATTGGAACTAGCAGCACGAAAGAAAGTAAATATCTGGACAGACTCTAAGTATGCATTTGGTGTGGTGCATGCACATGGGGCTATCTGGAAGGAACGAGGATTATTAACGGCCCAAGGAAAACAAATAAAATATGCTGAGGAGATTTTGAAGTTGTTGGAAGCGGTAAAGCACCCAGAGAAGGTGGCTGTTATACATTGCCGGGGACACCAAAAAGGAACCGCTGACTTCAAGGTAGGGAACCGATTGGCTGACCAAGAAGCAAAAAGGGTGGCCGGATTGGCTGAGGCAGAAGCGCTCACTTTAATACCAGACGGTAAAATACAAACTTTAGGTGAAGGACAGGAACCTAGGTACACACAGGAAGATCAAAAGTTAATTGGGGAC
The DNA here is from genome assembly GCF_964211835.1 of Anser anser. Lineage (NCBI taxonomy): Eukaryota > Metazoa > Chordata > Aves > Anseriformes > Anatidae > Anser > Anser anser. The sequence continues at coordinate 19,337 of NC_139726.1, forward strand.
CTGGGAGGAAAAGCAAGGAGTGATGGATGGGTATACCTGAAAGATAATAGGGTTGTACTACCCTCTAATTTAATATGGCCTATGGTCATGGCAGAACATAATAAGACTCATTGGGGAGCAGACACCTTATATAAAAATCTGAGTCGAGTCTTGGTGGGAAGAAATCTGTATACTACGGTAAAACAAGTAACCCAGCAATGCAGTATTTGTTTGCATCATAACCCTAATACAGAAAATAGGGTAAAGTTCGGAATAATCAGTAAAGGAAACTATCCAGGACAACAATGGCAGATAGATTTTTCAGAACTGCCAAGAAAAGGGGGGTATCGATACTTGTTGGTTTTGACAGATACTTTTTCCGGGTGGCCGGAGGCTTTTCCCTGTCGAACCAACAAGGCAAGAGAAGTGGTTAAGGTTTTACTGAATGAGATAATACCGCGTTTCGGAATTCCGGCAGCAATGTCCTCGGATAGAGGCTCTCATTTTTGTGTGCAAATAGTTCAAGAAGTAAGTAAGGTCTTAGGGGTAGACTGGCAACTCCATACCCCTTACAGACCACAGGCAAGCGGACAAGTGGAAAAGATGAATCATCTAATCAAACAACAAATAGCCAAAATAGGACAAAAGACTAATTTATCATGACCTCAGTCTCTCCCTTTGGCTTTACTTAGAATTAGAGTAAAACCACGGACAAAGGAAAATCTAAGCCCTTTTGAAATATTATACGGAAGACCCTATCAGTTTTTGTTCAGCGGGGAGGACCTGACGCAACTGGGGTCGGGATACTTGTATAATTATTTAATAGGACTCCAAAAACAGTTGGATCAAATATCTAAAGTTGTCTCAGGAACCAGGGCTAGAGGGCTGGACCAACCAATCCACCCCTTTAAACCTGGGGATTATGTGTATGTAAAAGCATTTGCAGGTCGACCTTTGGAAGAAAAGTGGACGGGACCATACCAGGTGCTGCTGACAACACATACCGCCATCAAGATTAAGGAGCAGACGGCCTGGATCCATTATTCGAGAGTGAAGAAAGCTCCAAAAGCCCCCTGGAAAGTAACGCTGGGTGACGGTGAACTGAAACTAAAGTTCAGTCAAGCGAAATGAAGACACTATGGTCAGGAGTATTTAGTAATGTAGTTAGCAGAAATTTAGTTAACAGAATTGTTTTATTTCTGTGGCTTATAGTTGTAATTGTGATTCAAGAATTGGAAGGTGCTTCTATGATGATAGAGAATGGTGGGTGGCCTTGGTCTGAAGCCGTAACCACAGAGGATAAGAGCATTAATGGAAAGTTAGCTGTTGTGGTTATTTGGCGAACAAATGGTGATCATTTACATGCATTATCAGAATGGCAAAATTTAGGGGAAGGGTGGATACACCAAAGAACTGTAGGGGACGAAATTGAAATAGGGTGCCGAATGATTAATGGAACAGCCCACGAGAAAGCAACTGGGATTTTAGTAAAACCGACTTCCAAAAGTGGCCAACAAGAAGGTTGTATCCGCCCAGGTAAATTAGATTGTTGGTATAATTTTATATTAACAGTTAACTGTTTTTGGACAGTGAGACCCCCTATTGCACTTCCTTCCCCTACAACCTATGCCCAAGCCCCAGTCAAGCTGGAACCCAAAATTTATGAAACAGGCCCATGAATAAGCTAGCCACAGACAAAACTAAAACAGCCCCTGCAATCATCCTTACTGGCATTGGGAACTAGCCAATGGCAAGTTTCAAAGGTGTTACCAATATGGGAAAAGGCTGAAGACCAGGACCACAGACTAATAATAGATGCACTTAGTATGGCCCAAGATAATGTATCCTTAGCTCTTAGTTGTATACAGGTACAGTTATGGATGCAGGCAACGGCTGCCTTGATCATTAGGGAAGGAAGTGAAGGCATTTTTCCGGCTGAAGTCCGAAAGATTGTTTGGGACAATGCCAATGATTTTGAAAAGAAGTTCCAATCTTGGTGGACTCTGGTAAATTTTACCTATGATCCCATTATTAACATGGCTACTGCCTTTGTGCTTTCTATACGTAATGCTACAGTTTATGTTATCCACCCCATTGTTGCACTAGGGTTAAATCATGAGGAAACAGTGCTCTATCCTTCGGAGCATAGAACCTGGGCCCGGATGAAGAACGGGAAATGGCAGTCTGTGAATCTAGAATCATGTGTTACCCGGGAACAACAAGGATTTATTTGTGAGAGCAACACAATTGATGCTCAGGATGTCTGTCTTGACACTGAGCAAGGTGTTTGCCACTTTGAAATTCATCCAAATACTAGTCAAAAGACTGTGCTTGTATATATTGGTCAAGGCTGTGTGTGTTTAAGAACTGCTTGTGCTTTTGTAGAAGTAGATAAGGAAAACATAACTCTACCTAGCAAAAATCACTCTAACTTTTGTATTTGTAACTTTGTTAGAATCATCGGGTGTGATTTTTTATATTCAGCACCAGTGGTATCCCACCAGTTGATCAAGTCCAACCACACAATGTATCACAAGTTATTACCCACACCTATTGGGATGAACCTCACGCTAGTGAAGCAATTACTTAAACACCAAGACCTGATCAAAATTTTAAAAGGCATTCAGGAAGATGGAGAGAAGACTTTAATCACTGTCCACCATGATACAAAAGAAATAAACAGAGTTTTGCAAAGAGTAAAACAAGACACAGATCATAGCTGGTGGGACAAACTCTTTGGATGGTCGCCAACTGCAACTGGGATTTTGAACACATTGTGTCACCCAATTATTGTTCTATTGATGTTAGTTGGTATAAGTTTAATATTGTCTTTTGTAATACTTGTTTGGAATTGGAAATTGTTACAACGAATGGCAATATTAGCTTCCCTGACGAAAGTACATGGCAAGGTATTGAGGGATACATATCGTAGAGGCTGGGAAGAAGAATTTTTGTATTCGGAAAGGTCTCTACCGACATAGAGGAAATATAGAAACAAACAAAGGTTCTGTATAAGATTAGTAAGGATAACATTTCATGGGGCTTTGAGGAAATATGGAATAAGTTAACCTCATGGTTACCCAACTTTCAATAGTTAGAACAAGTTTTTACTGATCTGGTTATGTTATTGGTAGTAGGAATATTTGTATGTATGTTACTGCGATACTGCTAATGATAAGGGCATGCAATGCAAAAGAATTTGCATGGGGAAAAGAAAAGGGGGGATTGATTAGGGAAGCTGAGGCGATTCCAGATAAGAAAGGGTTAAGAATGTAACTATTAAAGGAGAACAGAACATTAGGTGTAGGGCAGGAAACAGATGTACGGACAATGTATCTCGAAATAGGACATATACAGGCAATATATCTCGAACAAGACATTGGAATCCAAGATAAGAAAATAATGAGCAGAAGATTCGAAGAAAAAACAGTCCTTGCGGTTAGGAAGAAAGCTAATTCAGCAGAATCCTGACCAAGGGTGAAAAGTACACTGTGAGGAAGACTTATGGCCTTCCTCTCTGAGACCACCGACCACAGCTCGACGACCCCTGCCCAAGACCACTGAGAGGATCTGCGCAGGCGCAGGACACAAAAAACTGATTAGCATGAGAAGCGAGAGTAGGCGGGGTTAGATAATGAATATGTATAGGCGTTAATAAAATATTAATCACTGTGCTGTATAAATTTGGGACGGCTTTTCACTTCGGGATGCACGATAGGCGGAAAGATCCCCCGTGCATCCGGCGCCGTCAATAAAGAATAAATCACTTAAAGAAATTGGATTTATGATCTTTGAATCACCTCTAAACGATGTAACTCTGTGCAAAAACATTTTTATTCCCACAACCTTGATCCCCTTACCCTAAAATCCTTATTCCCTTTAGCCCTAACAACTCTAACCACAACCCTAACCCTTCATATCAACCCCCCGACGCTAATGACACTGACTAATGATCCAAACCCCAAACTGCCCCAACCCCAGGCAACCCACAAAGAAACTGACACAAAGCTGAAAACTACAAAAAAAGGCAAAACCCTGGATACAGACCCCAAATCACAAACACGCAACCAATATGCTACAGAAAAGCCCCAGACGCAGGCCCCAAGCACTACAGCTAGGCCCCAGAAGCTCAAGACACATCCCAAAGCCAAAATGCAAGCCCCAAACGCTACAGAAAAGCCCCCAAACACCAGACACCCTCCCCAGAGGCACGCCCCAAAGGTATACAAACAGCCCCAACCCCCCAAGACCCAGACCCCTACAGCATAGAAGCAGCTCCCAACCCCACCCCCCCAAGGCACATGCCCCAACCCCCCCCCCCCCCCAAGGCAGGCCCTAACAGTGTACAAGCAGCTCCCACCCCCCCCCCAGGCGCAGGCCCCAAAGGTGTACAAGCAGCTCACAACCACCCCCCCAGAGGCAGGCCCCAACCCCCTCCAGATGCAAGCCCAAAAGGTGTACAACCAGCTCCAACCCGCCCCCCCAGACGCAGGCCCCAAGCCCCTCCAGACACAGGCCCCAAAGGTGTACAAGCAATTCCCCACCCTCCCTCCCCAGAGGCAGGCCCCAAAGGGATACAACCAGCACCCGACCCCCCCACACATACAAGTCCCAAAGCTGCACAAGAAGCTCCAAACCTCCCCCCCATCCCAGGCGTCCAGTGCACGAGCAGCTCCCAACCCCCCTCACCCCAACGCAGGTTCCTATACTGTACAACCAGCTCTGAACCCCCCCACTCCCCAGACACAGGCACCAAGCCCCCACAGAGGCAGGCCCCAAGGGTGTGCAAGCAGCTCACAACCACCCACCCCCCCCAGAGGCAGGCCCCAACCCCCCCCAGATGCAAGCCCCAAAGGTGCACAAGCAGCTCCAAACCTCCCCCCCCCCAACCCAGGCTTCCAGTGTACAAGCAGCTCCCAACCCCCCCTCAACGCAGGCTCCTACACTACAACCAGCTCTGAACCCCCCCCCCCACTCACCAGACGCAGGCACCAAGCCCCCGCAGAGGCAGGCCCCAAGGGTGTGCAAGCAGCTTCCAACCCCTCCCCCCCCCCGAGGCAGGCCCCAAAGCCCCATAGAGGGAAGCCCCTAGCGTGTACAAGCAACTCCCCACCCTCCCCAGAGGCACGCCCCAAAGGTGTAAAAACAGCCCCAACCCCCCAAGACCCAGACCCCTACAGCGTAGAAGCAGCTCCCAACCCCACCCCCAAGGCAGGCCCTAACAGTGTACAAGCAGCTCCCAACCCCCCCCAGATGCAAGTCCCAGAGGTGTACAAGCAGCTCCCAACCCCCTCCCAGCTGCAAGCCCCAAAGGTGCACAAGGCAGCTCCAAACCTCCCCCCCCCAACCCAGGCGTCCAGTGTACGAGCAGCTCCCAACCCCCCCCCCAACGCAGGCTCCTATACTGTACAACCAGCTCTGAACCCCCCCACTCCCCAGACACAGGCACCAAGCCCCCGCAGAGGCAGGCCCCAAGGGTGTGCAAGCAGCTCACAACAACCCCCCCCCCAGAGGCAGGCCCCAAAGCCCCGTAGAGGGAAGCCCCTAGCATGTACAAGCATCTCACAACCCCTCCCAGCTGCAGGCCCCAAAAGTGTACAAGCAGCTCCCAACTCCCCAAACGTGGGCACCTACAGTGGACAAGCACCTCTCAACCACCCCCCAGCTGCAGACCCCAAAGCTGTACAAGCAGCTACAAACCATGCCCAAGGCAGGACCCTGCAATGTACAAGCAGCTCCCAACCCCCCCCCCCAGATACAAGTCCCAAAGATGTACAAGCAGCTCCCAACCCCCCCCAGATGCAAGTCCCAAAGGTGGACAAGCAGCTCCCACCCCCCCCCAGATGCAAGTCCCAAAGGTGGACAAGCAGCTCCCTACCCCCTCCAGATGCAGATCCCTGAATTGTACAAGCAGCTCCAGCTCCCAACACCCACCCCCAAACGCAAGCCCGTACTGTGTACAAGCAGCTCCCAACCACCACAGATACAGATCCCTACATTGTAGGAGCAGCTTCCAACCCCCCCAGATGCAGGCCCTGACCCCTCCCCCAGACACAGTCCCCAAAGGTGTTCAAGCAACTCCCCCCCCCCCCCCAGATGCAAGCCCCAAAGGTGTACAAGCAGCTCCACACCCCCCCCCAAGACACAGGCCCCAAAAGCCTAAAGATACGCCAAGAAACTACTAATGCAGGTGCCAAACGCTACAGACAGGCCCAAAAGCACAGGCACGAGCCCCAGATGCTCGAGGTCGAGACGTAACTTGGCTTTCTGAATTACTGGAAAGCGGCTTTCGTTCTCAGCGAGGTGTGCGCAGGCTAGACAGGATGGGGCTTCAGGCACCTCTTCACCTGTGGAAACACACTGCCATCAGGCACTGCCATGCCAGACAAGCTTTTTCTGTTAAAACACCCTTCTCAGATGCCCCGCGGCATTCAAGTGACCTGCTTTGCTCCGATTCTAAAGACTAGTGTCACAGCCCACCTTGCCTGTGGCACCTGACCAACAGAAGAGAAAGCAACCATACCGTTTGGAAACCGTCACTGCACGTGCCGCTCCTTGATGCTCTGTAACCTCTTCTCAAATCCTCAGCCACTTCTGTGTAGAGCCTGCCATGGCACCTGCAAAGCAAGATGGAAACCCTTCGCAGTCACCTTGCGCAACTTGGCCATTCTGCTCCAACCCCACTCACGACCAGCCTGCCCTTCTCGTGCTGCTCTTCAGAGTGCAGCTTGGCCCCTCTGAGTCTGTGCAAGGCACCTGCAAAAGAAAAAGAAAAGCATAGGCCGCGGCAGCATCCAAAGCCGCAGCGCAGCTAGGACAGGTACTCTCACCTGCTCCCTTACTCTGCCTCCTCACCTGCCCTCGAGGCAGATGCTTCCATCTGCTCTCTTAAGCCAGCTACAACACCTCTGGAATATAAACAGGACTTTAACTGCATTTTGTGTAGTTAAGTAACTGCAGTGACAACCGCACCCCTAAAATAACTGCTGCATCTGTTCATCGCTCACCTTGCCAAAACCAGCTCTGGTCGTGAAGTCCCAGGTTGTACGCTGTGTTTCAGCTTTAACAAATGAAAACAGTCAGAAGATAATCATTCAGCTGCCAGCATTAGCACCCATCCCTCAACAACACAAGGGACCCCATGGCTAATTTTATCATTTCAAAACAGCAGCCCCCTTGCCTCAGCACCTGGAAAGTAGATCAAGCCAGTCACCGGGTTGCCTACCGAGTCCTTGACAGTTCCAAAAGGAGCTCTTTCCTGTGACCAGTTCCTCCTAAGGTTTACCCCTCCTACTGCGGGGGGGAACGAAATACAAACAAAAAATCAAAACTCCATATCTGCGAGCTTTCAAGATTCAATGACAGACCTCTCCTCTAGCACTATTCAAGCACTATGCAAACAGCTGCTCGCAAGCAGCTCAAGTCTCCCCCTCCACATTTGCCAAACACCACAGAGATGAGACTGTGCCAGCTGCCCTTCAGTACGTGCCCAGAGGCAGACCAGATGTCTTTGCCAAAACAGTCCGGACAATGTATTAGTACACCGCCACGTTAGCTACCATCACTAACTGCCAGGCAGGACAGCTCCAGGCCAAACACACACACACACAGGCACGCTACAAACATTACGAACAAAACACAGAACACAAGGCGCAAAAAAAAAAAGAGGACTCCCAGAGGGAAGCCCTACAGCGACAGCAAGTCAGAACAGGTGCTCTGCAGCAGACCCAAGGAGAGACTCAAATGTCACGACATGCGACTGGAAGCAACTGCCAGAACTGGGATGATGGAGGCATAAAAAGCCTGCCTTCAAGACAAGAGACCAGAAGGATGGGGAGTGCAAACCCCAGAAGAAATCTCTTAGGAAATGAATTCCCAAGCAAGAGCTCCTGATGCGACCCAGATGACTTCTGCAAGAGCGAGGATGGAAACAGATGCCATCTGAAACCGAATATGATGCACAAGACCTGAAACACATCTGCGCTTTAAGCTGCGACTGCAATACAAGAAGTGCTCGGATCAGACCCATGATGACAAAACAAGCATTTAGGACCTTTGGTGTGGCTAACAAGTTGCCCATCTAATCCGTCCAGTGGAAAAAGGCAATGAGGATATCAAGACCTGAGGAGCGCATAACATATGATGATCGCATCAAGAAACATTTGATACAAAAAAATTACACGCACAGAAGAAATGATCTCTTTAAGCTCCCACTGCAAGACAAGAAATGCTCAGCTTCCGACTGAGCATCAGCATTATTCCAGTGAGGTCAAGTGTTCAACACCCTCAGGAAGGCTTCCCCAGGGCCTGCCAAGCACCAGGAGCAACAGCACAGCACAGACAACACAGAACACAGGCACCAAGCTGGAACTGCCCTGCCTGGCACGTGCTCAAGCCGTACCTGACAGAATCCCACGCCCCCACACACTGTCTGACCGTGATCAATCCTAAAAGGCCCCATCCACAGCAATGACTTAAAAGCACAGACCCTCGCCCTATGTGTGCATTCAAAACCCGAAAGCAAACATAGCACTTGCACCCCAACTTAGCTTGGGAATGACGGGAGGCAGATTCCATCCTCATCAAGGAACACGAAGGCTAGCCAGGACATTGCTTCCAGCACGAGGCTCCTCTTCACCTGCAGAAATAAAGTGCCATCGGGCACTGGCACACCAGCCAAACTTCTTCTAGTGAAACACCCACCTCAAAAACAAAACAGTAGTCCACTGGCCTGCTCTGCTACTGAAGTCAGGTAGACCAACTCGAGACAACTGCCCGCCTTCCCCTGCCAACCACCCCCAAACACACAGTATTTGCCCCTGGACTTAATTCTCAGGGGTCACAATCCATCCTCAAGGTGGACCACAGAGGTCAACTAGGATGTTCCCACTATCTTCTTCGTCCCCGGAAAAGAGGAGTCACCCAGAGGTGGGACCAATAGACTACCAAACCAAAACCAATGCCCTTTTCCCAACTTTTCTCCACTCACCTTCCCGATCCAGGCTTAGCGCTTCCATTTACTGTGCTGAGCCAAGGTCACGTAGCTTAGACCAAGGAGAAAGAACAAACAAAAATGACAAATCACAAAACAGTCTATACCCACTCCTCTTCTTTCTTCCCCTACCCCAACAGCCAAGAAGCCCCAGACCCACGTTCCCCAACCCAGTACCACCGCTTCGCTCATCTAACATCCCAAGGAGATGCATCACGCTCCCAGCTCCTCTTGTGCTCCGAGCATCTCCAGCATTTCAGGAACTGGAACCGCTGACGCCTGGCGCGCCTCAGGAACGTAGCAGGAGATGTACTCTGCTGTCACAAGGTGCTTCCAAGGCCTGCATAACAGGCAAAGCAGACCAACACAATCCACTGACCAACTCAGGGCCCACACTGCTGTCCACTCACCCTCGTGCCTCATTCAAGTGTCCGTGCCCATGCCCTGGGCTACAAGAAACAAAAAGAGGAGGTCATATCCGTGATGGACACACAAACAGTACAGCTCCTTGCAGAGGACTCAAACACAGAGACGAGAGCCAGAAAAAAAAAAAACCACCCTCAGGTCCACAAATACCAAAAGGCCATGAATGCACAGCAGCCCCAACAGGGGTAATCACAGACTTACCCTTTACAGATGAGAACGGTGACCCTGCTCAGTCTCTCCGTAATACTGCACTTATGCGGTCAAGCCCCTTCTGGTGCGTTCTGAGGCTCCTTGTGAAGCCTCTGGACAGTTATGCAAATGGCTTGATATACCTAGAGATTAAAAGATAACTCAAAAAAAAAGGAACCGTACCCCACCAATTCCCAAAAACAAGTTGGCCAGCAACACCTCCTAAGCACACCTCTATTACGTGAATTCCAAGCACTTAAAAATCTAGAAGGCTGCAACGTCACAAACCACAGGCAAAAGCTCCAAAACTATAACAAACTGTCCCTAACCCTGAAAAAGACTACCCCTTACAGGCCTACTGCTGCTCTTTTCAGACACATGCTTACACAGGGAGCTTCGATGATACTTATCTCCTAAACCCTGCTCCATCACTTTGCCACCAAGGTTGTAACTTTGATAATATTTGACGTATAATATTTGACATACAGGCAAAGACTCACAAGTAAGCCCCGCAATTCGGCAAAAATCATAAGGGACCCAGAACCACAAAGTAAACACACAAAGTAACACTGCCATCCTATCCGTAAACACGCTATAACAATTACTCACCTGAAGAAGAGCTGCATGCAATACAGGCACCTATTACTGGATTGGTTTACTCTAACAGATCCTACTAGTTGTTACCTCACAAAGATGGGCGTACGGGTCTCTACTTGGAAACGCATCAGCCCATAGACTCTTAACCACCTAAAGAAACCTCCAACTCACTGAAGGAAAAACAAAGCATCTACTCTAAAGTGCAGCCCAAGCAGAATGAGCTCTCTGATGGGATGCCTGTGACTCAATGACCACTAGGCCCTCTCTGGAACCCAAAGCCAATCACCTGGGAAAGGGGAGGGGCAAAACACAAGAAAGGAGAAAGAGGAGAAGCAGCAGCTGTGGTTTATTTTTTTTTTTGCTTCAGCTTTGATTATTGAAAGCTTTTCTCCTCTACAACTCTTGTCTCAGGAACCAAACAGCATTCCAGTGACCTGCTTTGCTCCTATTCTAAAGACTATCACAGCCCACCTTGCCTGTGGCACCTGATAAGCAGAAGAGAAGGCAACCACAGCAATAAAAGCCACTGCACCTTCAGGACAGTTACTCTCATCCCCTCCTTTACCTCAGCCGCTTACCTACCCCACACGGCAGATGCTTCCACCCGTTCTCTGAAGCCACCTAGAGCACCTCTAAAAGAGAAACTGGAATTTTACTCTATTTGATGTAGTAAAGTAAGTGCAGCGACAACCGCACCCCAAAAATAACAGCTACCTCTGTTCATCACTCACCAGCGTCACTCCAGAGGTAGCTCGGGTCGTGACGTCCTGTACTGCACACTGCGTTTCAGCCTGAACAAAGGAAAACACAGTCAGAAGATAAACATTCAGCTGACAGCATTAGCACCCATCCCTCAACAACAGAAGTCACCCCATATTTAATGTTTTCATTTCAAAACAGCAGTCCACTTGCCTCTGTACCTGCAAGTTAGATCCAAGCTCGAAAGGAACGGCCACCATCACCCATGTGCCACCTGGGAACACAGAAGGACAAAATGACCACTGTGCTTGCAAGCCTCCACCTGCCACACTGCTGCTCTGTCCCAAACAGCCTCACCTCAGATCCTCAGAGGGAAACACCTGAACATCTTCCCCTGTGGTGGTTTTACAGGGGTAGGCGACCGAGCTCCACCAAAACCGCTCTCTCACTCTCCCTCCTCTAAGAAGGACAGGGAGAAAATACAAGGAAAAAGGGCCCAAGGGTTGAGATAAGGACAAGGAGATTACACAGTAGATATCGTGATAGGCAAAACACACTCAGCATAGAAAGATAGAAAGATTTATTGCTTATTACTACACAATGTAGAGAAGCGAGAAACAAACGAAAGCAACCAAAAGCACCTTCCCCCCCCAACCACCCTCTTCCACCTTCTCCCCCCCAGCGGTGCAGGTGACCGGTGTTTATGGTCAGTCTATAGCGCTTCTTTGCCACCACTCCTTCTCGGACGCCCTCATCCCCTGTGCTGTGGGGTTCCTCCCACAGGATGCAGTCCTTGGTCAACTGATCTGGCGTGGCCTTCCCACAGGCAGCAGCTCTTCCAGAACTGTTCCAGATGTAGGTCCATACCACGGGGTCCATCCCTCAGGAGCAAACTGCTCCAACCTGGGTCCCCCACGGGCAGCAGCTCCTGCCAGCTCACCTGCTCCTGCGTGGTCCCCTCTCCACGGTCTACAGGTCCGGCCTGGAATCTGCTCTGGCAAGGGTCTTCCACAGGCCGCAGCCTCCATCAGTGCAGGTCCAACTGCTCCACCGTGGCCTCCTCCACCAGCTGCAGCATGGAACCCTGCTCCACCGTGGTACTCCGTGGGCTGCAGGAGGACAGCCTGCTTCACCATGGTCCTCGCCACAGGCCGCAGGGGACTTCTGCTTCGGCACCTGGAGTACCTCTCCCCCTCCTTCTTCACTGACCTTGGCGCCTGCAAGGCTGTTCCTCACTCCTCTTGCTCTCCCAGCTGCTGCATGGACCAGCGTGTTTTTGTTTTTTTTTTCCTGCCTTAAATATGCTCTCACAGACGCGCAAACAACATCACTTATTGGCTCCGCTCAGCAGCGGGGCCCTTACCTAACATGGGGCAGCTTCTAGATTCTTCGCACAGAAGCCACCCCTAGAGCCCCCTGCTACCAAAACCTTGCCACATAAACCCACTACGTCCCTTCACTTTGGTTAAGGGACGACCAGGCTGACAACACGCTCACCTTCCCCCACTGCTCCGTGACACGGGGATTTCCCTGTCCAAGACTGAACCAAGCACCTGCAGAGACGAGAGAAAAGCACACCCTGAGGCACCTCACAGCCACAGCGTACCTGTTGCAATACCTCTCTCTTCCCAGTTGCTTTACTTCAGCTGCTCGTTAGCTCGATCTAAGATAAATGTGCCCGGGCGGCGCCGCGCCAAAATGTGCCCGGGCGGCGCCGCGCCAAAATGTGCCCGGGCGGCGCCGCGCCAAAATGTGCCCGGGCGGCGCCGCGCCAAAATGTGCCCGGGCGGCGCCGCGCCAAAATGTGCCCGGGCGGCGCCGCGCCAAAATGTGCCCGGGCGGCGCCGCGCCAAAATGTGCCCGGGCGGCGCCGCGCCAAAATGTGCCCGGGCGGCGCCGCGCCAAAATGTGCCCGGGCGGCGCCGCGCCAAAATGTGCCCGGGCGGCGCCGCGCCAAAATGTGCCCGGGCGGCGCCGCGCCAAAATGTGCCCGGGCGGCGCCGCGCCAAAATGTGCCCGGGCGGCGCCGCGCCAAAATGTGCCCGGGCGGCGCCGCGCCAAAATGTGCCCGGGCGGCGCCGCGCCAAAATGTGCCCGGGCGGCGCCGCGCCAAAATGTGCCCGGGCGGCGCCGCGCCAAAATGTGCCCGGGCGGCGCCGCGCCAAAATGTGCCCGGGCGGCGCCGCGCCAAAATGTGCCCGGGCGGCGCCGCGCCAAAATGTGCCCGGGCGGCGCCGCGCCAAAATGTGCCCGGGCGGCGCCGCGCCAAAATGTGCCCGGGCGGCGCCGCGCCAAAATGTGCCCGGGCGGCGCCGCGCCAAAATGTGCCCGGGCGGCGCCGCGCCAAAATGTGCCCGGGCGGCGCCGCGCCAAAATGTGCCCGGGCGGCGCCGCGCCAAAATGTGCCCGGGCGGCGCCGCGCCAAAATGTGCCCGGGCGGCGCCGCGCCAAAATGTGCCCGGGCGGCGCCGCGCCAAAATGTGCCCGGGCGGCGCCGCGCCAAAATGTGCCCGGGCGGCGCCGCGCCAAAATGTGCCCGGGCGGCGCCGCGCCAAAATGTGCCCGGGCGGCGCCGCGCCAAAATGTGCCCGGGCGGCGCCGCGCCAAAATGTGCCCGGGCGGCGCCGCGCCAAAATGTGCCCGGGCGGCGCCGCGCCAAAATGTGCCCGGGCGGCGCCGCGCCAAAATGTGCCCGGGCGGCGCCGCGCCAAAATGTGCCCGGGCGGCGCCGCGCCAAAATGTGCCCGGGCGGCGCCGCGCCAAAATGTGCCCGGGCGGCGCCGCGCCAAAATGTGCCCGGGCGGCGCCGCGCCAAAATGTGCCCGGGCGGCGCCGCGCCAAAATGTGCCCGGGCGGCGCCGCGCCAAAATGTGCCCGGGCGGCGCCGATCACAGACCTACCCTTTACAGATGAAAAAGGTAACTCTGATACGACCCTGCTCAGTCTCTTGGTAATACTGCGCCTACGTGGTCAAGCCTCTTGTAGTGTGTAATCAAGCTCTTTTTAGTCCTCTGGAGAGTTACACAGGTGGCTTCATACGTCTAGAGATTCAAATATGACCCAAAAACACAAGTGGATCCCACCACCCCAAAAACAAGTGAGCCAGCAACCTCTGCTAAATATCCCTCTAGTAAGTGATTTCCAAGCACTTAAAATCTAAAAATCCATAGATTCCAACCTGCCCAAAGAACCCTGCAACTGACTGAAGGAAAAACAAAGCACTTACCCCAAAGAGCAGCCCAGGCACAATGAACTCTCTAATGGCATACCTGGGGCTCATATACCATTTGGCCCCGCCCAGCACCCAAACCCATCACCTGGGAAAGGGGAGGTGGTAAAGCACAAGAAAGTAAAAAGAGCACAAGCAGCACAGCAGCTGTGGGGTTTTTTTTTGGTGTTTTTTTTTTAGTTTTGTATTTTGTTTGTTTGTTTTTTGTTTTTCTTTTTTTTTTCTTTAATCTGGTTTAGCTCAATAGCATGCAGACTGCAGACAAGAGAACTGGGGTGATTCTAGAAGCAACAATCCCCATGCTTTTGCTGCAGCTTTGAATATTGAAAGGACAATATGACCAAGCAAGTAACTGAAATTTTTTCACCTAGAATTAGCTCAAACCTTTATTTATATAGAAAGAAAAATCTGGGAGCATAACAGATTACATGCCAAAAAAAAAAATCAATTCCATGTAATAACATCACTCGCAGGAAAAATCACGTACTTGAGTAGGCTATCTGAAAACCAAAAGGCTATGCTGATGGGTCAAAACACACTACAGGACAATGGAGCCTGGCCCTCTGCTGCACCAGCTTAAATCCTATCCCTACACTCACCAAGGTGCAACCCCAGCCCAAACACAGACACACCATTTCAGGCTATACGGGATGGGGCTTCAGGCACCGCTTCACCTACTGAAGAAGACCACCATCAGGAGCTGCCACGCCAGACGACCTTTTTCCTCTGAAACACCTTTCTCAGGAACCAAACAGCATTCCAGTGACCTGCTTCGCTCCTATTCTAAAGACTATCACAGCCCACCTTGCCTGTGGCACCTGATAAGCACAAGAGAAAGCAACCACAGCAATAAAAGACACTGCACCCTCAGGACAGTTACTCTCATCCCCTCCTTTACCTCAGCCGCTTACCTACCCCACACGGCAGATGCTTCCACCCGTTCTCTGAAGCTACCTACAGCACCTCTAAAAGAGAAACTGGAATTTACTCTATTTGATGTAGTAAAATAAGTGCAGCGACAACCGCACCCCAAAAATAACACCTACCTCTGTTCATCACTCACCAGAGTCACTCCAGAGGTAGCTCGGGTCGTGACGTCCTGTACTGCACACTGCGTTTCAGCCTGAACAAAGGAAAACACAGTCAGAAGACAAACATTCAGCTGACAGCATTAGCACCCATCCCTCAACAACAGAAGTCACCCCATATTTAATGTTTTCGTTTCAAAACAGCAGTCCACTTGCCTCTGTACCTGCAAGTTAGATCCAAGCTCGAAAGGAACGGCCACCATCACCCATGTGCCACCTGGGAACACAGAAGGACAAAATGATCGCTCTGCTTGCAAGCCTCCACCTGCCACATTGCTCCTCTGTCCCAAACAGCCTCACCTCAGACCCTCAGAGGGAAACACCTGAATGTCTTCCCTTCGCTTCAGATAAGGGATGACCAGGCTGATAGAACTCTCACCTTCCCTCATTGTTCTGAGACACGGGCATTTCCCTGTCCAAGACTTCACAAAGCCCCTGCAGAGACAAGAGAAAAGCACACCCTGAGGCACCTCACAGCCACAGCGTACCTGCTGCAATACCTATCTCTTCCCAGATCCTTTGCTTCAGCTGCTCACCAGCTCGAACTGAGATTCTTCGCTCACAGCGCCGCGGCAAACTCTGCCCGGGCCACACAACACACACTGCACAAGCTACATTGTTTAAGACACACGAGCTGGAATGTTCCTGCCCAACAATCAGTGGCATCGCACAGGAAGGATGCCGCACGCTCCTAGAAACCAAACCTACCAGTCCTGAACAGCTCCCCTGCCAGACAATTCCCCACCTCCTCCTGCCAACCATGCTCAGCAGACACACTACTTGGCCGTAAAAAAAAAAAAAGTAATAACATACACACACAAAAAAAACTACTGAGCTCCACAAATGCCGAAAAGCCATGCACACACAGCAGCCCCTGCAGGGGTATTCACAGACTTACCCTTTACAGATGAAAAAGGTAACTCTGATACAACCCTGCTCAGTCTCTTGGTAATACTGCGCCTACGTGGTCAAGCCTCTTGCAGTGTGTAATCAAGCTCTTTTTAGTCCTCTGGAGAGTTACACAAGTGTGTAGAGATTCAAATATAACCCAAAACCACAAGTGGATCCCACCATCCCAAAAACAAGTGAGCCAGCAACCTCTGCTAAATATCCCTCTAGTAAGTGATTTCCAAGCACTTAAAATCTAGAAATCCATGGACTCCAACCTGCCCAAAGAAGCCTGCAACTGACTGAAGGAAAAACAAAGCACTTACCCTAAAGAGCAGCCCAGGCACAATGAACTCCCTAATGGCATACCTGGGGCTCATATACCATTTGGCCCCGCCCAGCACCCAAACCCAATCACCTGGGAAAGGGGAGGGGCAAAGCACAAGAAAGTAGAAAGAGCACAAGCAGCAGCAGCTGTGGGTTTTTTTGTTTTTTGTTTTTTTTTTTTAAATCTGGTTTAGCTCAATAGCATGCAGACTGCAGACAAGAGAACTGGGGTGTTTCTAGAAGCAACAATCCCCATGCTTTTGCTGCAGCTTTGAATATTGAAAGGACAATATGACCAAGCAAGTAACTGAATTTTTTTCTGCTGGAATTAGCTCAAACCTTTCTTTATACAGAAAGAAAAATCTGGGAGCATAACAGATTACATGCAAAAAAAAAAAAAAATCAATTCCATGTAATAACATCACTTGCAGGAAAAATCACATACTTGAGTAGGCTATCTGAAAACCAAAAGGCTATGCTGATGGGTCAAAACACACTACAGGACAATGGAGCCTGGCCCTCTGCTGCACCAACTTAAAACTCATCCCTACACTCACCAAGGTGCAACCCCAGCCCAAACACAGACACACCATTTCAGCCTCAACACAGTTTTGGAAACTGCTGGAAAGCAGGCTTCATCCTCAGGCTCCACGGCATGGGGCTTCAGGCACCGCTTCACCTACTGAAGAAGACCACCATCAGGAGCTGCCACGCCAGACCACCTTTTTCCTCTGCAACACCTTTCTCAGGAACCAAACAGCATTCCAGTGACCTGCTTTGCTCCTTTTCCAAAGACTATCACAGCCCACCTTGCCTGGGGCACCTGATAAGCAGAAGAGAAAGCAACCACAGCAATAAAAGCCACTGCACCCTCAGGACAGTTACTCTCATCCCCTCCTTTACCTCAGCCGCTTACCTACCCCACATGGCAGATGCTTCCACCCGTTCTCTGAAGCTACCTACAGCAGCTCTAAAAGAGAAACTGGAATTTTACTCTATTTGATGTAGTTAAAAAAACTGCAGCGACAACCGCACCCCAAAAATAACACCTACCTCTGTTCATCACTCACCAGCGTCACTCCAGAGGTAGCTCGGGTCGTGACGTCCTGTACTGCACACTGCGTTTCAGCCTGAACAAAGGAAAACACAGTCAGACGATAAACATTCAGCTGACAGCATTAGCACCCATCCCTCAACAACAGAAGTGACCCCATATTTAATGTTTTCGTTTAAAACAGCAGTCCACTTGCCTCTGTACCTGCAAGTTAGATCCAAGCTCGAAAGGAACGGCCACCATCACCCATGCCACCTGGGAACACAGAAGGACAAAATGACCACTGTGCTTACAAGCCTCCACCTGCCACAGTGCTCCTCTGTCCCAAACAGCCTCACCTCAGACCCTCAGAGGGAAACACCTGAATGTCTTCCCTTCGCTTCAGATAAGGGATGACCAGGCTGATAGAACTCTCACCTTCCCTCATTGTTCTGAGACACGGGCATTTCCCTGTCCAAGACTTCACAAAGCCCCTGCAGAGACAAGAGAAAAGCACACCCTGAGGCACCTCACAGCCACAGCGTACCTGCTGCAATACCTATCTCTTCCCAGATCCTTTGCTTCAGCTGCTCACCAGCTCGAACTGAGATTCTTCGCTCACAGCGCCGCGGCAAACTCTGCCCGGGCCACGCAACACACACTGCACAAGCTACATTGTTTAAGACACACGAGCTGGAACGTTCCTGCCCAACAATCAGTGGCATCGCACAGGAAGGATGCCGCACGCTCCTAGAAACCAAACCTACCAGTCCTGAACAGCTCCCCTGCCAGACAATTCCCCACCTCCTCCTGCCAACCATGCTCAGCACACACACTACTTGGCCTTAAAAAAAAAAAAAAAGTAATAACATACACACACAAAAAAAACAACTGACCTCCACAAATGCCAAAAAGCCATGCACACACAGCAGCCCCTGCAGGGGTAATCACAGACCTAGCCTTTACAGATGAAAAAGGTAACTCTGATACAACCCTGCTCAGTCTCTTGGTAATACTGCGCCTACGTGGTCAAGCCTCTTGCAGTGTGTAATCAAGCTCTTTTTAGTCCTCTGGAGAGTTACACAAGTGTGTAGAGATTCAAATATAACCCAAAACCACAAGTGGATCCCACCATCCCAAAAACAAGTGAGCCAGCAACCTCTGCTAAATATCCCTCTAGTAAGTGATTTCCAAGCACTTAAAATCTAGAAATCCATGGACTCCAACCTGCCCAAAGAAGCCTGCAACTGACTGAAGGAAAAACAAAGCACTTACCCTAAAGAGCAGCCCAGGCACAATGAACTCCCTAATGGCATACCTGGGGCTCATATACCATTTGGCCCCGCCCAGCACCCAAACCCAATCACCTGGGAAAGGGGAGGGGCAAAGCACAAGAAAGTAAAAAGAGCACAAGCAGCAGCAGCTGTGTTTTTTTTTTTTTTTTTTTAAATCTGGTTTAGCTCAACAGCATGCAGACTGCAGACAAGAGAACTGGGGTGATTCTAGAAGCAACAATCCCCATGCTTTTGCTGCAGCTTTGAATATTGAAAGGACAATACGACCAATCAACTGATTTTTTTTCAGCTGGAATTAGCTCAAACCTTTCTTTACATAGAAAGAAAAATCTAGGAGCATAACAGATCACTCATCAAAAAAAAAACCACCAATTCCATGTAATAACATCACTCGCAGAAAAATTCACGTACTTGAGTAGGCTATCTGAAAACCAAAAGGCTATGCTGATGGGTCAAAACACACTACAGGACAATGGAGCCTGGCCCTCTGCTGCACCAGCTTAAATCCTATCCCTACACTCAGCAAGGTGCAACCCCAGCCCAAACACAGACACACCATTTCAGCCTCAACACAGTTTTGGAAACTGCTGGAAAGCAGGCTTCATCCTCAGCGAGGCGTGCTCAGGCTCCACGGCATGGGGCTTCAGGCACCGCTTCACCTACTGAAGAAGACCACCATCAGGAGCTGCCACGCCAGACCACCTTTTTCCTCTGCAACACCTTTCTCAGGAACCAAACAGCATTCCAGTGACCTGCTTTGCTCCTATTCTAAAGACTATCACAGCCCACCTTGCCTGTGGCACCTGATAAGCAGAAGAGAAAGAAACCACAGCAGCACAAGCCACAGCACCCTCAGGACAGTTACTCTCATCCCCTCCTTTACCTCAGCCGCTTACCTACCCCACAGGGCAGATGCTTCCACCCGTTCTCTGAAGCCACCTAGAGCACCTCCAAAAGAGAAACTGGAATTTTACTCTAATTGATGTAGTAAACTAACTGCAGTGATGGGCACGAAAATGTGCCCAGATGGCAGCAATCACAGACTTACCCTTTACAGATGAAAAAGGGGACCCTGCTCAGTCTCTTGGTAATACTACCGTGCTTATGCGGTCGAGGAACCGTACCCCACCATTTCTTAAAAACGAGTTAGCCGGCAACACCTCCTAAGCACGCCTCTATTACGTGAATTCCAAGCACTGAAAATCTAGAAGGCTGCAACGTCTAAAGACTCTACAGCCACACAAACCACAGGCAAAAGCTCCAAGACTACAACAAACTGTCCCTAACCCTGAAAAAGACTACCCCTTACACGCCTACTGCTGTTCTTTTCAGACACATGCTTACACAGGGAGCCTCGATGATACTTATCTCCTAAACCCTGCTCCATCACTTTGCCACCAAGGTTGTAACTTTGATAATATTTGACATACAGGCAAAGACTCACAAGTAAGCCCCGCAATTCGGCAAAAATCATAACGGACCCAGAACCACAAAGTAAACACACAAAGTAACACTGCCATCCTATCCGTAAACATGCTATAACAATTACTCACCTGAAGAAGAGCTGCATGCAATACAGGCACCTATTACTGGATTGGTTTACTCTAACAGATCCTACCAGTTGTTACCTCACAAAGATGGGCGTACCAGTCTCTACTTGGAAACGCATCAGTCCATAGACTCTTAACCACCTAAAGAAACCTCCAACTCACTGAAGGAAAAACAAAGCACTTACCCCAAAGTG
The DNA here is from genome assembly GCF_964211835.1 of Anser anser. Lineage (NCBI taxonomy): Eukaryota > Metazoa > Chordata > Aves > Anseriformes > Anatidae > Anser > Anser anser. Next base: position 39,823 of record NC_139726.1, read on the forward strand.
CAGCCCAGGCATAATGAGCTCTCTGAAGGGATGCCTGTGACTCAATGACCACTAGGCCCTCCCTGGAACCCAAAGGCAATCACCTGGGAAAGGGGAGGGGCAAAGCACAAGTAGAAAGAGAAGCAGCAGCTGTGGTTTATTTATTTTTGCTTCAGCTTTAAATATTGAAAGCTTTTCTCCTCTACAACTCCTGTCTCAGGAACCAAACAGCATTCCAGTGACCTGCTTTGCTCCTTTTCCAAAGACTATCACAGCCCACCTTGCCTGTGGCACCTGATAAGCAGAAGAGAAAGCAACCACAGCAGCAAAAGCCACGGCACCCTTAGGACAGTTACTCTCATCCCCTCCTTTACCTCAGCTGCTTACCTACCCCACATGGCAGATGCTTCCACCCGTTCTCTGAAGCCACCTAGAGCACCTCCAAAAGAGAAACTGGAATTTTACTCTATTTGATATAGTTAAAAAAACTGCAGCGACAACCGCACCCCAAAAATAACAGCTACCTCTGTTCATCACTCACCAGAGTCACTCCAGAGGTAGCTCGGGTCGTGACGTCCTGTACTGCACACTGCGTTTCAGCCTGAACAAAGGAAAACACAGTCAGACGATAAACATTCAGCTGACAGCATTAGCACCCATCCCTCAACAACAGAAGTGACCCCATATTTAATGTTTTCGTTTCAAATAGCAGTCCACTTGCCTCTGTACCTGCAAGTTAGATCCAAGCTCGAAAGGAACGGCTACCATCACCCATGCCACCTGGGAACACAGAAGGACAAAATGACCACTGTGCTTGCAAGCCTCCACCTGCCACACTGCTCCTCTGTCCCAGCCAGCCTCACCTCAGACCCTCAGAGGGAAACACCTGAACATCTTCCCCTGTGGTGGTTTTACAGGGGTAGGCGACCGAGCTCCACCAAAACCGCTCTCTCACTCTCCCTCCTCAGAGAAGGACAAGGAGAAAATACAAGGAAAAAGGGCTCAAGGGTTGAGATAAGGACGAGGAGATTACACAGTAAATATCGTGATAGGCAAAACACACTCAGCATAGAAAGATAGAAAGATTTATTGCTTATTACTACACAATGTAGAGAAGCGAGAAACAAACGAAAGCAACCAAAAGCACCTTCCCCCCCAACCACCCTCTTCCACCTTCTCCCCCCCAGCGGTACAGGTGATCGGTGTTTATGGTCAGTCTATAGCGCTTCTTTGCCACCACTCCTTCTCGGACGCCCTCATCCCCTGTGCTGTGGGGTTCCTCCCACAGGATGCAGTCCTTGGTCAACTGATCTGGCATGGCCTTCCCACAGGCAGCAGCTCTTCCAGAACTGTTCCAGATGTAGGTCCATACCACGGGGTCCATCCCTCAGGAGCAAACTGCTCCAACCTGGGTCCCCCACGGGCAGCAGCTCCTGCCAGCTCACCTGCTCCTGCATGGTCCCCTCTCCACGGTCTACAGGTCCGGCCCGGAATCTGCTCCGGCAAGGGTCTTCCACAGGCCGCAGCCTCCATCAGTGCAGGTCCACCTGCTCCACCGTGGCCTCCTCCACCAGCTGCAGCATGGAACCCTGCTCCACCGTGGTACTCCGTGGGCTGCAGGGGGACAGCCTGCTTCACCATGGTTCTCGCCACAGGCCGCAGGGGACTTCTGCTCCGGCACCTGGAGTACCTCTCCCCCTCCTTCTTCACTGACCTTGGCGCCTGCAAGGCTGTTCCTCACTCCTCTTGCTCTCCCAGCTGCTGCATGGACCAGCGTGGTTTTTTTTTTTTTCCTGTCTTAAATATGCTCTCACAGACGCGCAAACAACATCACTTATTGGCTCCGCTCAGCAGCGGGGCCCTTACCTAACATGGGGCAGCTTCTAGATTCTTCGCACAGAAGCCGCCCCTAGAGCTCCCTGCTACCAAAACCTTGCCACATAAACCCCCCACGTCCCTTCACTTCGGTTAAGGGACGACCAGGCTGACAACACGCTCGCCTTCCCTCACTGCTCCGTGACACGGGGATTTCCCTGTCCAAGACTGCACCAAGCACCTGCAGAGACGAGAGAAAAGCACACCCTGAGGCACCTCACAGCCACAGCGTACCTGCTGCAATACCTCTCTCTTCCCAGTTGCTTTACTTCAGCTGCTCGTTAGCTCGATCTAAGATAAATGTGCCCGGGCGGCGCCGCGCCAAAATGTGCCCGGGCGGCGCCGCGCCAAAATGTGCCCGGGCGGCGCCGCGCCAAAATGTGCCCGGGCGGCGCCGCGCCAAAATGTGCCCGGGCGGCGCCGCGCCAAAATGTGCCCGGGCGGCGCCGCGCCAAAATGTGCCCGGGCGGCGCCGCGCCAAAATGTGCCCGGGCGGCGCCGCGCCAAAATGTGCCCGGGCGGCGCCGCGCCAAAATGTGCCCGGGCGGCGCCGCGCCAAAATGTGCCCGGGCGGCGCCGCGCCAAAATGTGCCCGGGCGGCGCCGCGCCAAAATGTGCCCGGGCGGCGCCGCGCCAAAATGTGCCCGGGCGGCGCCGCGCCAAAATGTGCCCGGGCGGCGCCGCGCCAAAATGTGCCCGGGCGGCGCCGCGCCAAAATGTGCCCGGGCGGCGCCGCGCCAAAATGTGCCCGGGCGGCGCCGCGCCAAAATGTGCCCGGGCGGCGCCGCGCCAAAATGTGCCCGGGCGGCGCCGCGCCAAAATGTGCCCGGGCGGCGCCGCGCCAAAATGTGCCCGGGCGGCGCCGCGCCAAAATGTGCCCGGGCGGCGCCGCGCCAAAATGTGCCCGGGCGGCGCCGCGCCAAAATGTGCCCGGGCGGCGCCGCGCCAAAATGTGCCCGGGCGGCGCCGCGCCAAAATGTGCCCGGGCGGCGCCGCGCCAAAATGTGCCCGGGCGGCGCCGCGCCAAAATGTGCCCGGGCGGCGCCGCGCCAAAATGTGCCCGGGCGGCGCCGCGCCAAAATGTGCCCGGGCGGCGCCGCGCCAAAATGTGCCCGGGCGGCGCCGCGCCAAAATGTGCCCGGGCGGCGCCGCGCCAAAATGTGCCCGGGCGGCGCCGCGCCAAAATGTGCCCGGGCGGCGCCGCGCCAAAATGTGCCCGGGCGGCGCCGCGCCAAAATGTGCCCGGGCGGCGCCGCGCCAAAATGTGCCCGGGCGGCGCCGCGCCAAAATGTGCCCGGGCGGCGCCGCGCCAAAATGTGCCCGGGCGGCGCCGCGCCAAAATGTGCCCGGGCGGCGCCGCGCCAAAATGTGCCCGGGCGGCGCCGCGCCAAAATGTGCCCGGGCGGCGCCGCGCCAAAATGTGCCCGGGCGGCGCCGCGCCAAAATGTGCCCGGGCGGCGCCGCGCCAAAATGTGCCCGGGCGGCGCCGCGCCAAAATGTGCCCGGGCGGCGCCGCGCCAAAATGTGCCCGGGCGGCGCCGCGCCAAAATGTGCCCGGGCGGCGCCGCGCCAAAATGTGCCCGGGCGGCGCCGCGCCAAAATGTGCCCGGGCGGCGCCGCGCCAAAATGTGCCCGGGCGGCGCCGCGCCAAAATGTGCCCGGGCGGCGCCGCGCCAAAATGTGCCCGGGCGGCGCCGCGCCAAAATGTGCCCGGGCGGCGCCGCGCCAAAATGTGCCCGGGCGGCGCCGCGCCAAAATGTGCCCGGGCGGCGCCGATCACAGACCTACCCTTTACAGATGAAAAAGGTAAATCTGATCCAACCCTGCTCAGTCTCTTGGTAATACTGCGCCTACGTGGTCAAACCTCTTGTAGTGTGTAATCAAGCTCTTTTTAGTCCTCTGGAGAGTTACACAAGTGCCTTCATACGTCTAGAGATTCAAATATAACCCAAAAACACAAGTGGATCCCACCATCCCAAAAACAACTGAGCCAGCAGCCTCTGCTAAATATCCCTCTAGTAAGTGATTTCCAAGCACTTAAAATCTAAAAATCCATAGACTCCAACCTGCCCAAAGAACCCTGCAACTGACTGAAGGAAAAACAAAGCACTTACCCCAAAGAGGAGCCCAGGCACAATGAACTCTCTAATGGCATACCTGGGGCTCATATACCATTTGGCCCCGCCCAGCACCCAAACCCAATCACCTGGGAAAGGGGAGGTGGTAAAGCACAAGAAAGTAAAAAGAGCACAAGCAGCACAGCAGCTATGGGGTTTTTTTTGGTGTTTTTTTTTAGTTTTGTATTTTGTTTGTTTGTTTTTTGTTTTTCTTTTTTTTTTCTTTAATCTGGTTTAGCTCAATAGCATGCAGACTACAGACAAGAGAACTGGGGTGATTCTAGAAGCAACAATACCCATGCTTTTGCTGCAGCTTTGAATATTGAAAGGACAATATGACCAAGCAAGTAACTGAAATTTTTTCACCTAGAATTAGCTCAAACCTTTATTTATATAGAAAGAAAAATCTGGGAGCATAACAGATTACATGCAAAAAAAAAATCAATTCCATGTAATAACATCACTCGCAGGAAAAATCACGTACTTGAGTAGGCTATCTGAAAACCAAAAGGCTATGCTGATGGGTCAAAACACACTACAGGACAATGGAGCCTGGCCCTCTGCTGCACCAACTTAAAACTCATCCCTACACTCACCAAGGTGCAACCCCAGCCCAAACACAGACACACCATTTCAGCCTCAACACAGTTTTGGAAACTGCTGGAAAGCAGGCTTCAACCTCAGCGAGGCGTGCTCAGGCTACACGGGATGGGGCTTCAGGCACCGCTTCACCTACTGAAGAAGACCACCATCAGGAGCTGCCACGCCAGACGACCTTTTTCCTCTGAAACACCTTTCTCAGGAACCAAACAGCATTCCAGTGACCTGCTTCGCTCCTATTCTAAAGACTATCACAGCCCACCTTGCCTGTGGCACCTGATAAGCACAAGAGAAAGCAACCACAGCAATAAAAGCCACTGCACCCTCAGGACAGTTACTCTCATCCCCTCCTTTACCTCAGCCGCTTACCTACCCCACACGGCAGATGCTTCCACCCGTTCTCTGAAGCTACCTACAGCACCTCTAAAAGAGAAACTGGAATTTACTCTATTTGATGTAGTAAAATAAGTGCAGCGACAACCGCACCCCAAAAATAACACCTACCTCTGTTCATCACTCACCAGAGTCACTCCAGAGGTAGCTCGGGTCGTGACGTCCTGTACTGCACACTGCGTTTCAGCCTGAACAAAGGAAAACACAGTCAGAAGATAAACATTCAGCTGACAGCATTAGCACCCATCCCTCAACAACAGAAGTGACCCCATATTTAATATTTTCATTTCAAAACAGCAGTCCACTTGCCTCTGTACCTGCAAGTTAGATCCAAGCTCGAAAGGAACGGCCACCATCACCCATGCCACCTGGGAACACAGAAGGACAAAATGACCACTGTGCTTGCAAGCCACCACCTGCCACTCTGCTCCTCTGTCCCAAACAGCCTCACCTCAGACCCTCAGAGGGAAACACCTGAATGTCTTCCCTTTGCTTCAGATCAGGGATCACCAGGCTGATAAAACTCTCACCTTCCCTCATTGTTCTGTGACACGGGCATTTCCCTGTCCAAGACTTCATGAAGCCCCTGCAGAGACAAGAGAAAAGCACACCCTGAGGCACCTCACAGCCACAGCGTACCTGCTGCAATACCTCTCTCTTCCCAGCTCCTTTACTTCAGCTGCTCACCAGCTCGAACTGAGATTCTTCGCTCACAGCGCCGTGGCAAACTCTGCCCGGGCCACACAACACACACGGCACAAGCTACATTGTTTAATGTTATAAGCGAGACCACGCAATTTTCTGGTCTATCGAAGATAATTTATTTATTAAGTAAGCAGGTACAAGCAAAACAGCGCTGGGCGGCTGGGGAGTCTCCACTCCATCACAGCACGCAACTTTCCCTTTTCAGTGTCGCCGTTTTATAGCATCCAAGTTCGGCTTGTCAGGACTTGTTGAATCTTCTGAAGCTGTGCAGTTCGTTCTGTTTCTTTCAATGATCATGCGTTGTGCTCGTGTTCAAGGGTAGTAAAGCAGCAAACAGTATTTCACAGAGTCTTTGTTTTACCAAGGACGTTTATCCAACACCCCCTCCCCACTATCTACTTGCTTAGTCTTCCCCCTCAACAAGGTCGTAAATTGCAAAACCTTGTCTTCTCAGCAGATTCTCTGAATTCTTTTTAAAGACAATGAACAAACACCTGCTAATTTATCACAATCCCTCCTTTTTCTTTTTCTAACATATTTTGTTCATTGATGAATTTTTGAAGCACTTGTTTGCTCAATATTAAAGTTGCTGCGTCATCCTCCTCCTGTTCAAGAGATTCATATTTCGCACACACAAGCATAAGTTGAGCTGCCTCTAATCGGTTTTTTACAATTGTGATTATTTGATTGAATATACGTGGTCCAAAAGTTAGTGTAAATATGAGCAGCAACAAAGGTCCTGCTATAGCTGATAGCAGTGTAGTGAGCCAAGGTGAGTAATTAAACCAGGATTCGTACCAGTTTCGGTGGGCTTCATTCTCCCTTTTTCGTTTTTCTAGCCCTTCTCTCAATTTAGTCATTGTATCCCTCACCACTCCAGTATGATCAGCATATACACAACACTCCTCTCGTAGGGCTGCACACAATGCTCCTTATTGTAGAAAAATCAGATCTAATCCCCTACGATTTTGATAAGGATCGCACAGATTTCTCTAAAGCTTATATAGATTGCTCGATACGGGCCAAATCCTCATCTACAGCAATGCGTAACGAGGTAAATTCTTGGCTTTGTTTTACCAGAGAGGTAATTCCAGTTCCGGCTCCTGCAGCCCCCAGAATCATCAGAGTGGCTAAAGTAAGAGCCGTAATAGGCTCTCTCTTCCTTAAGTGGTTTTTTGCCATAGCATGTTGGATGTACATATACTCCTCAGAATGGTAAAGAATCCTTGGGATAATTACTACCTGTACACAGAAATCATGAGACGAGTTGAACAATTTCAAAGATAACATGGAGTCACCCCCAGAGACGAACATACCCATCTGGTGTTATCTGCTGGTATTAACCATTTTTCTTTGTCTAATTGTGTAACATTTTCTGTAATATTGCATAGATGGAACTTCTCACCAGGGACCGTGCCTACGCATCTGCCATTCCCAGTTACTTCCGTTAACGTTATTGCTACATCCCTTCCCCAATTGCATTGAGGGGGATCGGTTTCGTTTGAACGGGTGGTCTCTCCCAGATCCCCAATGGCATCGTAATATGGGGGCCTTATATCAAGACATAACCAGCAAGGTCTAGGCACGTCTGGATTTGTTTGATTCAACAACTGATAACTAGCATTCACGATTCTCCATATGTTATTCCCGGTCACCCCTTCATTTCTAATCCTGTACTCCGGGTTTACTGATTTATTAGCAACCTCCAGTGGTTTAGGGCTATTAGGAGTGTCCTGGTTCCAGTTAGGACAGAGTTAATTTTTCCTCATAGTAGCTGGTAGGGTGCTATGTTTTGGATTAGGATGAGAAGAGCGCTGATAACATGCTGATGTTTTAATTGTTGCAGAGCAGTGTTTACACCAGGCCAAGGACTTTTCGGCTTCTCGCTCTGTCCTGCCAGCGAGCAGGCTAGGGGTGCAGCAGGAGCTGGGAGGGGACAGACCCAGGACAGCTGACCCAAACTGGCCAAAGGGGTATTCCATACCATCTGACGTCATGCTAAACAATATATAGGGGTGGCTGGCCGGGGTGGGGGGCCGGCTGCTCGGGGATAGGCTGGGCATCGGTCAGCGGGTGGTGAGCAATTGCATTGTGCATCACTTGTTTCTTACACATTATTATTATTAATACTATTATCATTATCACTATTATTACTATTGTTATTATTATATTCCTGTCTTAATAAACTGTCTTTATCTCAACTCACAGGCTTCACTTTCCCGTTTCTCTCCCCCATCCCAGAGAGGGAGGGGGGAGGGTGAGCGAACGGCTGTGTGGTGTTTAGCTGCCAGCCGGGTTAAACCACAACAAGGAGTTAGCATTCTAAAAGCTTGTGTAGGCTGAATCCTCAAAACACTCCCCGACAGGTTCTGATTTCGTCCCACCCGTTGGGGACTCTTCGTCTCTTCCTTCTTTATATAGATGATGCCTCCCCTATCAGTCCCCCAGCAGTAGTTATCTGCTGAACAACATGGTGATCTTCCCATCTAATCAGGCTCCATTTAAAAGGTTTGTGAGGGTGCGCAGATCCAGGAACAGTGTAAACAATCGTACCCATTACTATGTATCGCAAAAAAAAAAAAAAAATGGCTAGGGCCCATTTTCCAGAGTTCTTTACCTGGCCACGTAATTCCCCACCGTTTCACTCTCTGCCTCGCTTGTCGGTTCGGTTGCAGCGAACTACAAGGTGCAGGTTCTTCTCGGCAGCAGCAGTGTTCTTCAGGGGAGTTTTTCAGGTAACCGCGACCTTTTTCTGATCAAACAGGGTCCCCTCTCCTCCTTTTTACGATACATAGACAGTTAGACCATACTTATCGAGTTCGTTTCAACGTGAGCTTTAAGTCATCAGGGCCTGCGACCACTTCCCATTCGCTTTTCTGGATCGGTCCTTTCACGCCACTGGCATGCGTTCACCCCTTCTCAGCCGTCCGGATAGCCGTCTCTGTGATAAGTAAAACAACATAGGGGCCTCCCCACCGTGGTGTTAAAGACATTTCTTTCCATGTCTTAATTAGAACCCTATCTCCAGGTGGTATCCTATGGATTGCTATATCTAGCCACCAAGCCTTTCGCTTGCAACTCCCTCCGTCGGTTCATAAGCTGTATTAAATAAGGTTTTAATTGGATATCCTGTACCTGGGGATCAGATGGCATCTCTAAATCATAAGGCATACCATACAGCCTTTCAAAAGGTGACATTCTGACATCGGCTCGGGGCTATGTCCGGATATTCAATAGTGCAAGCGGTAAACATTTCACCCAGGAGGTTTTAGTCTCTATCATAAGCTTTGTTAGTTGCTTTTTAATTTCACCATTCATTCGTTCTACCTTTCCCGAACTCTGAGGATGCCAGGGAGTGTGATATTCCCATTTAATTCCCAGAGCCTTCATCATGTCTCGGGATACCTTTGACACAAAGTGTGGGCCTCGATCAGAGTCAATTGCTTCTATTACCCCGTATCTGGGTATGATGCTTTCTAATAATATCTTTACCATGGTTTGAGCTGTGGCCCTTGCCGTAGGGAATGCTTCAACAAAGTTTGTGAGGTGGCCTACAATAACTAATAAGTATCTATATCGCCCCGTTTTCGGAAGTTCAGTAAAATCTAATTGAATCTTTGCAAAAGGTCGATGTGCCAATTCTCGTCCTCCTCCCGGGACCCTTTTTCTCATGTGTTGAGCATTTACCCTCCAACAAGTTACGCAATCATTTACGATCCTCTTTGCTATATTATAAATCCCTATACACATATAATATGTGGCAAATTGATCCACCAACACCTGAGTACCCCAGTGCGTCTGTTCATGAAATCTCCGTAGCACCCTCATAGCTACTGATTTTGGTAACACTTCCCGTCCATCAGGCAGTACCCATTTCCCTTTATCGTTTGTTTTTTTTTTTTTGGAACCCCCATTTGTGTCATCTTGTCTTCTTCTGTAATAGTGAAACAGAGTAAGGGGAGGGGAATGGGTCCATTCGACCACAGGGAGTTAGTCGGCCTGCACTTGTAGCAGTTTTTATAAGGCGGGCTTTCTTCCTCAGAACAATTGCATTCAATCCCATCAACTCCCCATTCACTCCACAATCATAACATGGAAATTCCTTTAAGTCTTTCCCACAGTATTAAGTATTATATTAAGCACTATTATATATTATGTTATTAATTATTATATTAATTATTATATATTAACTATTAAGTATAAGTATTATTTCCCACACTCTGGGCAATCTTCCTTCGTTCTTATAATTCTTCTACTCATTAATGCTGCCCTTTTTGCCTCCTGATCTGCTAGATTATTACCCCTAACCTGAGGGGTGAGGCCTTTTTGATGCCCTTTTATATGTACTACGGCAATTTCTTTGGGCTCTCTGATAGCTTGTAAAACCTGGGTAATCAATTCCTGATGTATTAAACCCTTTCCTTGTGAATTGATGAGCCCCCTTTCTTCCCATATTTTACACAAATGTATGTACTACCCCATAAGCATATTTTGAATCTGTATATATTGTACCGCTTTTATTTTTCAGCAATTTTAGGGCCCGCAATATGGCATATAGCTCGCAAGTTTGGGTGTACCAGCTAGGACTCAAAGGTCCAGATTGCACTATCTCAAAAGTTTTCCCATTTACTAACGGGAAGGTTTACTACCTTCCCTGGGGCACCAGATAAGCAGAAGAGAAAGCAACCACAGCAATAAAAGCCACTGCACCCTCAGGACAGTTACTCTCATCCCCTCCTTTACCTCAGCCGCTTACCTACCCCACACGGCAGATGCTTCCACCCGTTCTCTGAAGCTACCTAGAGCACCTCTAAAAGAGAAAACTGGAATTTACTCTATTTGATGTAGTAAAGTAAGTGCAGCGACAACCACACCGCAAAAATAACACCTACCTCTGTTCATCACTCACCAGCGTCACTCCAGAGGTAGCTCGGGTCGTGACGTCCTGTACTGCACACTGCGTTTCAGCCTGAACAAAGGAAAACACAATCAGAAGACAAACATTCAGCTGACAGCATTAGCACCCATCCCTCAACAACAGAAGTGACCCCATATTTAATGTTTTCGTTTCAAAACAACAGTCCACTTGCCTCTGTACCTGCAAGTTAGATCCAAGCTCGAAAGGAACGGCCACCATCACCCATGCCACCTGGGAACACAGAAGGACAAAATGACCGCTGTGCTTGCAAGCCTCCACCTGCCACGCTGCTCCTCTGTCCCAGCCAGCCTCACCTCAGACCCTCAGAGGGAAACACCTGAATGTCTTCCCTTTGCTTCAGATCAGGGATCACCAGGCTGATAGAACTCTCACCTTCCCTCACTGCTCCGTGACACGGGGATTTCCCTATCCAAGACTTCACAAAGCCCCTGCAGAGACAAGAGAAAAGCACACCCTGAGGCACCTCACAGCCACAGCGTACCTGCTGCAATACCTCTCTCTTCCCAGCTCCTTTACTTCAGCTGCTCACCAGCTCGAACTGAGATTCTTCGCTCACAGCGCCGCGGCAAACTCTGCCCGGGCCACGCAACACACACTGCACAAGCTACGTTGTTTAAGACACACGAGCTAGAACATTCCTGCCCAACAACCAGTGGCATCGCACAGGAAGGATGCCGCACGCTCCTAGAAACCAAACCTACCAGTCCTGAACAGCTCCCCTGCCAGACAATTCCCCACCTCCTCCTGCCAACCATGCTCAGCACACACACTACTTGGCCGTAAAAAAAAAAAAGTAATAACATACACACACAAAAAAAACTACTGAGCTCCACAAATGCCAAAAAGCCATGCACACACAGCAGCCCCTGCAGGGGTATTCACAGACTTACCCTTTACAGATGAAAAAGGTAACTCTGATACGACCCTGCTCAGTCTCTTGGTAATACTGCGCCTATGTGGTCAAGCCTCTTGCAGTGTGTAATCAAGCTCTTTTTAGTCCTCTGGAGAGTTACACAAGTGTGTAGAGATTCAAATATAACCCAAAACCACAAGTGGATCCCACCATCCCAAAAACAAGTGAGCCAGCAACCTCTGCTAAATATCCCTCTAGTAAGTGATTTCCAAGCACTTAAAATCTAGAAATCCATGGACTCCAACCTGCCCAAAGAACCCTGCAACTGACTGAAGGAAAAACAAAGCACTTACCCTAAAGAGCAGCCCAGGCACAATGAACTCCCTAATGGCATACCTGGGGCTCATATACCATTTGGCCCTGCCCAGCACCCAAACCCAATCACCTGGGAAAGGGGAGGGGCAAAGCACAAGAAAGTAAAAAGAGCACAAGCAGCACAGCAGCTGTGGGGGTTTTTTTGGTGTTTTTTTTAGTTTTGTATTTTGTTTGTTTGTTTTTTGTTTTTCTTTTTTTTTTCTTTAATCTGGTTTAGCTCAATAGCATGCAGACTGCAGACAAGAGAACTGGGGTGATTCTAGAAGCAACAATCCCCATGCTTTTGCTGCAGCTTTGAATATTGAAAGGACAATATGACCAAGCAAGTAACTGAAATTTTTTCACCTAGAATTAGCTCAAACCTTTATTTATATACAAAGAAAAATCTGGGAGCATAACAGATTACATGCCAAAAAAAAATCAATTCCATGTAATAACATCACTCGCAGCATAAATCACGTACTTGAGTAGGCTATCTGAAAACCAAAAGGCTATGCTGATGGGTCAAAACACACTACAGGACAATGGAGCCTGGCCCTCTGCTGCACCAGCTTAAATCCTATCCCTACACTCACCAAGGTGCAACCCCAACCCAAACACAGACACACCATTTCAGGCTATACGGGATGGGGCTTCAGGCACCGCTTCACCTACTGAAGAAGACCACCATCAGGAGCTGCCACGCCAGACCACCTTTTTCCTCTGCAACACCTTTCTCAGGAACCAAACAGCATTCCAGTGACCTGCTTTGCTCCTTTTCCAAGGACTACCACAGTCCGCCTTGCCTCTGGCACCTGATAAGCAGAAGAGAAAGAAACCACAGCAGCACAAGCCACAGCACCCTCAGGACAGTTACTCTCATCCCCTCCTTTACCTCAGCTGCTTACCTACCCCACATGGCAGATGCTTCCACCCATTCTCTGAAGCCACCTAGAGCACCTCCAAAAGAGAAACTGGAATTTTACTCTAATTGATGTAGTACACTAACTGCAGTGATGGGCACGAAAATGTGCCCAGATGGCAGCAATCACAGACTTACCCTTTACAGATGAAAAAGGGGACCCTGCTCAGTCTCTTGGTAATACTACCGTGCTTATGCGGTCGAGGAACCGTACCCCACCATTTCTTAAAAACGGGTTAGCCGGCAACACCTCCTAAGCACGCCTCTATTACCTGAATTCCAAGCACTGAAAATCTAGAAGGCTGCAACGTCTAAAGACTCTACAGCCACACAAACCACAGGCAAAAGCTCCAAAACTATAACAAACTGTCCCTAACCCTGAAAAAGACTACCCCTTACACGCCTACTGCTGCTCTTTTCAGACACATGCTTACACAGGGAGCTTCGATGATACTTATCTCCTAAACCCTGCTCCATCACTTTGCCACCAAGGTTGTAACTTTGATAATATTTGACGTATAATATTTGACATACAGGCAAAGACTCACAAGTAAGCCCCGCAATTCGGCAAAAATCATAAGGGACCCAGAACCAAAAGCAAACACACAAAGTAGCACTGCCATCCTACCCGTAAACATGCTATAACAATTACTCACCTGAAGAAGAGCTGCATGCAATACAGGCACCTATTACTGGATTGGTTTACTCTAACAGATCCTACCAGTTGTTACCTCACAAAGATGGGCGTACCGGTCTCTACTTGGAAACGCATCAGTCCATAGACTCTTAACCACCTAAAGAAACCTCCAACTCACTGAAGGAAAAACAAAGCATCTACTCTAAAGGGCAGCCCAGGCAGAATGAGCTCTCTGATGGGATGCCTGTGACTCAATGACCACTAGGCCCTCCCTGGAACCCAAAGCCAATCACCTGGGAAAGGGGAGGGGCAAAACACAAGAAAGGAGAAAGAGGAGAAGCAGCAGCTGTGGTTTATTTTTTTTTTGCTTCAGCTTTGATTATTGAAAGCTTTTCTCCTCTACAACTCCTGTCTCAGGAACCAAACAGCATTCCAGTGACCTGCTTTGCTCCTATTCCAAAGACTATCACAGCCCACCTTGCCTGTGGCACCTGATAAGCAGAAGAGAAAGCAACCACAGCAGCAAAAGCCACTGCACCCTCAGGACAGTTACTCTCATCCCCTCCTTTACCTCAGCTGCTTACCTACCCCACATGGCAGATGCTTCCACCCGTTCTCTGAAGCCACCTAGAGCACCTCCAAAAGAGAAACTGGAATTTTACTCTATTTGATATAGTTAAAAAAACTGCAGCGACAACCGCACCCCAAAAATAACAGCTACCTCTGTTCATCACTCACCAGAGTCACTCCAGAGGTAGCTCGGGTCGTGACGTCCTGTACTGCACACTGCGTTTCAGCCTGAACAAAGGAAAACACAGTCAGACCATGAACATTCAGCTGACAGCATTAGCACCCATCCCTCAACAACAGAAGTGACCCCATATTTAATGTTTTCGTTTCAAAACAGCAGTCCACTTGCCTCTGTACCTGCAAGTTAGACCCAAGCTCGAAAGGAACGGCCACCATCACCCATGCCACCTGGGAACACAGAAGGACAAAATGACCACTGTGCTTGCAAGCAACCACCTGCCACACTGCTCCTCTGTCCCAGCCAGCCTCACCTCAGACCCTCAGAGGGAAACACCTGAATGTCTTCCCTTCGCTTCAGATCAGGGATGACCAGGCTGATAGAACTCTCACCTTCCCTCATTGTTCTGAGACACGGGCATTTCCCTGTCCAAGACTTCACAAAGCCCCTGCAGAGACAAGAGAAAAGCACACCCTGAGGCACCTCACAGCCACAGCGTACCTGCTGCAATACCTCTCTCTTCCCAGATCCTTTGCTTCAGCTGCTCACCAGCTCGAACTGAGATTCTTCGCTCACAGCGCCGCGGCAAACTCTGCCCGGGCCACACAACACACACTGCACAAGCTACATTGTTTAAGACACACGAGCTGGAACATTCCTGCCCAACAATCAGCGGCATCGCACAGGAAGGATGCCGCACACTCCTAGAAACCAAACCTACCAGTCCTGAACAGCTCCCCTGCCAGACAATTCCCCACCTCCTCCTGCCAACCACGCTCAGCACACACACTATTTGGCTCTCAAAAGAAAAAAAAAAAGAACATACACACACAAAAAAAACAACTGAGCTCCACAAATGCCAAAAAGCCATGTACACACAGCAGCCCCTGCAGGGGTATTCACAGACTTACCCTTTACAGATGAAAAAGGTAACTCTGATACAACCCTGCTCAGTCTCTTGGTAATACTGCACCTACGTGGTCAAGCCTCTTGCAGTGTGTAATCAAGCTCTTTTTAGTCCTCTGGAGAGTTATGCAAGTGCCTTCATACGTCTAGAGATTCAAATATAACCCAAAAACACAAGTGGATCCCACCATCCCAAAAACAAGTGAGCCAGCAACCTCTGCTAAATATCCCTCTAGTAAGTGATTTCCAAGCACTTAAAATCTAGAAATCCATAGACTCCAACCTGCCCAAAGAACCCTGCAACTGACTGAAGGAAAAACAAAGCACTTGCCCCAAAGAGCAGCCCAGGCACAATGAACTCTCTAATGGCATACCTGGGGCTCATATACCATTTGGCCCCGCCCAGCACCCAAACCCAATCACCTGGGAAAGGGGAGGGGCAAAGCACAAGAAAGTAGAAAGAGAGCACAAGCAGCAGCAGCTATGTTTTTGTTTGTTTGTTTGTTTTTTCTGGCCTAGCTCAATAGCATGCAGACTGCAGACAAGAGAACTGGGGTGTTTCTAGAAGCAACAATCCCCATGCTTTTGCTGCAGCTTTGAATATTGAAAGGACAATATGACCAAGCAAGTAACTGAAGTTTTTTTCAACTGCAAGCAGCTCAAACCGTTGTTTTTAAACAGGAAGAAAAATCTAGGAGCATAACAGATTACACACCAGAAAAAAAGATCAATTCCATGTAATAACATCACTCGCAGCATAAATCACGTACTTGAGTAGGCTATCTGAAAACCAAAAGGCTATGCTGATAGGTCAAAACACACTACAGGACAATGGAGCCTGGCCCTCTGCTGCACCAGCTTAAATCCTATCCCTACACTCACCAAGGTGCAACCCCAACCCAAACACAGACACACGGGATGGGGCTTCAGGCACCGCTTCACCTACTGAAGAAGACCACCATCGGGATCTGCCACGCCAGACCACCTTTTTCCTCTGAAACACCTTTCTCAGGAACCAAACAGCATTCCAGTGACCTGCTTTGCTCCTATTCTAAAGACTATCACAGCCCACCTTGCCTGTGGCACCTGATAAGCAGAAGAGAAAGCAACCACAGCAGCAAAAGCCACAGCACCCCTAGGACAGTTACTCTCAACCGCTCTTTTACTTCACCCACTCACCTAACCCCCGAGGCAGATGTTTCCATCTGCTCTCAAGCCACCTAGAGCACCTCTAAAAGGCAAAATGGATTTTTATTCTACTTTTTGTAATAACTTAACTGCAGTGACAACCGCACCCCAAAAATAACTGCTACCTCTGTTCATTGCTCACCTTGCCTGAGGTAGCTCAGGTCGCAACGTCCTGTATTGCGCACTGCATTTCAGCTTGAACAAAGGAAAACACGGTCAAAAGATAAACATTCAGCTGCCAGCATTACCACCCACCCTTCAACACCACAGGTGACCCTATATTTAATTTTATCATTTCAAAAGAGCAGTCCACTTGCCTCTGTACCTGGAAAGTAGATCCAAGCTCAAACGTGGCCACCTGCAAGGCCGGGGGGGGGGGCATTTGGCAGCCACCTGCAAGGTGGGGGGGCACCTGGCAGCTTTGCTCTAACAGACCCTACTAGTTACCTCAAAAAGATGGGCTTACCGGTCTCAATTTGAAATGCATCAGTCCATAGGCTCTGACCCACCTAAAGAACCCTGCAACTGACTGAAGGAAAAACAAAGCCCCTACCGCCAAGGAGCAGCCCAGGCAGAATGCCTGCCCTAATCATGTGGAAAATGGGAGGGGCCGTGCATGAGAAGAGATAAAGAGAGCAGGAGGAACAGCAGCCCTGGTTTTGGTCTGGCTTAGGTCAACAGGGTGCAGAGTGCAGCACAGGCAATCAGCCTGTTTCTCCTGAAAGACTTACCTTAGCTTTGGTGAAGGAAACTGACCGGGCTGACAACCCTCTCACCTTTTTGCACCACTCCACAACATGGGGAATTCACCTCTCCACGGCTGCACGAGGGAACTGCAGAAACAAGACAAAGCACACCCTGAGGCACCTCATAACCACAGCCTACCTACCTACTGCAATACCTCTGCAATACTTATACCTCTCTTCCCAGCTGCTTTACCTCTGCTGCTCTCCATCTCCAAATCACATTCTTTTAACTGTCACGCAGAGCGGTGGTCCTCCAGGTGCCATAGAGCAGCGCCATTATTTTTTTTCTTTTTTAATTTCAGAACAGCTTCCCTTCAAAACAGCTTTCCGCTTCCCTCTGGAAATGGACAGTAGGTCAAGCCAGTCACCGAGTTGCCAACGCAGAGCTTCACAGTTCCAGAAGGTGCTCTTTCATTCGACCGATTCCTCAGAAGTGTTACCTACCACTAGCAAAAGCAATAAACAGACTGCAAACAGGCACTGCCACATTTGACAAACTTCATGTTTTTAATTTTATCATTTCAAAACAGCAGTCCGCTTGCCTTTACATCTGAAAAGGCAGATCAAACCAATCACCAAGTTGCCGAACAAGAACTTGACAGTTCCAGAAAGTGCTGTTTCCTTTGACCGGCTCCTCCTAAGGTTTACCTACTGCTGGAAAAAAAGAAAAAAAGACTGTGCCAGCTGCCCTTAAGTACTCACCCAGAGCTTGAGTATTCGCCCAGAGACAGACCAGATGTCTTTCCCAAAAGAGTCAGGACAATGTATTATTGCACTGTTGGACCACCATGTTAGCTACCATCACTAATTGCCAGGCAGGACAGCTCCAGGCCAAACACACACATAAAAAGGCACACTACAAACATCATGAACAAAACATAGGAAAAGAATTACTTTTCATGAATTACTTTTTCAAGAATTACTTTTACATGTCGTCTCAGGGAGGAAGTAACTACCCTGAGCAACGTGCCCTTACCCACTAGGAAGCTGAGCGGCAATGTGAAAAACTACATTTCCCGGCATGCCACGGAAACCAACATGGCCGGCAGGAAGCTCAAAACCCAAAGACCACAACTCCCGGCATGCTGCGGGGCACGAAGCCTGGCAGTTGCTACAGCGCATGCGCATCTCCTCCGTCTGCAGTACCTCCCTTTCGCCAGCAGGTGGGAGCAGAGAGCCACGCGTCACCGCAGCGCCTCTTCGCCTACAGCACCGCTCGCTGTTCGGCCACCAGGTGACACCAGGCGCCGCCGCGCCACCCTGCTCCATGCATGGGCGGAAACAGAACGGCAGGCACGGCTTCCCAGGCCGTCTGCTCGTTAAGGGAAGCGGCGGGAGCCGCGTGGAACACCACACAAGAACGGCAAGAAAAAGCATCCCGCTCCACGGGCACTGGGGAAGTAACTGCCCATCCTAAAAGGCCCCGTGCTGAGCCGCAACGTGAAACTACAGTTCGCAGCATGCTCTGGAAACCAATGTGGCCGATCAAAAGCCCGGAGCCCAAAGACCACAACTCCCGGCATGCTGTGGGGCAAGACGCTCCCAGCCACCTGACCCAGCTGACGCCCCGCCCCAGAGTCAAACCCGTGCTTTCTGATCCGCCGCCTACTACCCCAGCCACGGATCCTGCAGGACCCAGCCGCCCCAACACCCTTCCCTCCCCTCTGCCACGGACGCCCAGGCCCTCCCTCACCTGCTGCTCCGCAGCAGCCACAGCCTAGGTCACGCTCGCCAATCACTCCCTCTGCGCAGACCAGTCCCAGCACACCTGGCCCAGGGAGCAAACACAGCACAGGCCTACCCCCACCATTGCTGCCCTTGCCCCCCCCCCGCCTGCAGCCTCCCCAGCAGGGTGGCCCCCACACCCAGGTCGCTTGTCTGTGTCCATTGGCTCCCCCATGGACAATAAACACGGGGCCAACACCCCAGCCCCTGCCCCCTCCACACCCAGGAACCTGCACCTAGCAGCACGGCCACAGCCACTTACAGTGTCCACAAACACAGAGGGCAGCACAAGCCAGAAAGCAAACTTTATTAAACTCTTACACAGGACTCCTGGGAGGGAGACTGCGGCAGAACTCCCTGCCCAGACATTCTCCCCTTCCCCTGGGGGGCTGCGGGGCTCAGGCATCCAGCAGGTCCATCCGTCCGTCTCAGCATCCATGCCCTGGGGAACAGCTGCCTCCTGCAGAAATGGGCTGTGAGGCACAGAAGGAGGAAGAAAAAGGAAAAGGGCACAAGTGGGATACAAGCAGCAAGAGAGGAACTGGGTGGACAGACAGACAGCAGGGCAGAGGGACAGAAGAACCACCGGGGGGGCAGGGAGCGGGACAGGGGTGATCAACGGGGTTGGACAGAGAGTCCAACAGAGGCACAATTGCGACAGCCAGGATGACCGAGAGTAATAGCAGTTTTACTGACATCAGACAGCATTAGTTTGGGATGAAATCAGAGTTTTGGTTTTTGGATCAGAGATGACTCTGTTGAACAGTCTCTGCCTTTCCAGTATTTGAAAGGAAAAGGCATGAGGATAAGCACACAAGTATGAAGCTATTATTACCAACAGAGATGCTGGAAGTAGGCTTCTCAATATCGCTTCTGGTACTTGTGGAGTAATTGCCTTAAGTAACTAGGCAAATTAAACTAATATTCACATTTTAAAGAAAATGTGCAGCATTGAAAAAGCTTTCAGGGTGGAGGGTAGCTGCGCTACCTAAGTGTTCCCTAGGCCTCCAACTTTACATGCTATTGCACTAGGGGAACTTGGTGTGCTGACTCTAAGGAACAGTACAGAGCGTAGAGCAGAGTGGAGACACCACGGATAGGCTCTGTGATGAGACGGGGACCTGATGCTCTTATGCGCACCAAGACTGATAAGCTGCATGTTTACCATCCTTGTGAGAAAAATCTCAAATAATTTTCTTCAGACAGGATCTTCTGTGAAGCTATTTTATTCGTGATTGCAATGGCGGGCATCCTGTCAATCAGGAACGCATTTTAGTAAACAAATCATAACCTTTTATTCCCTATTACCTGACACCTGATCACCTCCCCTGTTTCCTCATTGGCTAAGTACTACAGGTTCACAAGCTACTCGACGCTCCTCTATACCACGTATGTACAATTTTTGTGTTTTTTCAACCCTTTAATTTCTCCTTTCTTATGTTTTGAGAACTTTGTGATCTTTGTTTTACTGTTCTCACACTGCTCATCTTGTTTTTCTCAAGCTTCTACCTTATTTTGGAACAGTGAGGCCTTCTACTGTCCACTTATCTACAGGTGACCCATTCGGTGATAAACTGGAGCTGATTGATACAGCGGTGCACTAAGGGTTAAGAAGAAGGTTACTCACAGGCATAGAGTGGTAACCAGGCTAGAATAAGAGAAAGTGGGAACCAGTAAGAAGTTGCTAGGCTCGGACGGGCCTATAGAGGGCTATGCATGATCAAAAGGAATGCACTAATCAGAAGTCTGTAACTACGCACGCTAGCTGTGTGCAGTGCATGTAGCTGGTTCAGAAAGCTATATAATATCTGGCATTGGAACAATAAAGGGTCTCCATTTCTCGACTATTTTGGAGTCTGTGTCCTCATTCCCTTCACTTATCTACTTAGCATTTCTCCTTATTATGACTACACGATTACCTTGGAATACAGAAAAGTAATTCTCTACTGCAAAAACACAACTTTGTTTCTCACACCCTGAGCCAACCACCTGTCATGGTTTTGACAGAACGTTGTACTCTAGTGAACTTTTGCTCATTATATCATCACTATAATACCAAACCACACCTCCATCCCAAAAGCTCCATGCCTCCAAGCTGCGACCGCCCCTCACTGAGCACACGCTCTGAATTTCTCAGACCCCTATAGCTTTAAACGAAAGCAAGAAAACTTTACAAATCATAACCAAGATATGCCTGACTAGAGTCACTCAAGCTCCACCTAAAAGGGACAGAAAATAATCACAGAGTCATAGAATATCCCGAATTGGAAGGGATCCACAAGGATCATCGAGCCCAACTCCCGGCATCACACAGGTCAACCCAAAAATTCAGACCATATGACTAAGTGCACAGTCCAAATGCTTCTTAAACTCCGGCAGACTTGGTGAAGCGACTACCGGCCTGGGGAGACTGTTCCAGTGCTCAACAACCCTCTCAGTGAAGAACCTCTTCCTGATGTCTAGCCTGAACCTCTCCTGCTGCAGGTTGACACCATTCCCACGGGTCCTATCACTGGTCTCTAAAGAGAACAGATTGGTGGATAATGTAAATTGGCTTAAGTGAAAGGGGATGTTAGGGAAGATACCATCACGAAGGATACCTTTCTGACTTCCGGGATCAGTCGACAGGCTGAGCCTCTCTTCCCCCCGCACTGGGATGTCGTGGGGTAAGATCTGAATGCTTGGTTGTACCAGGCGTCTCCGTAGAAACTCAGAAATCTCTAGAGCCTTTGTGCCTTTTAATGCGTTAATAGCCAGGACGAGTACCCGTGTATTTCATGCGTGCTCGCTTGCTTTTGCGGACAGTGAATTTATCGCCGGCAATTCCAAAGAACCTGTGTCCCTGTTGCTGTAATAAACTGCCCTTCGTTGCATTGTTCCTAGCTGTGACAGTTCTCATTGAACACAACTAGAGCGAGGGTGTCCTACGTTATTGGTGAATCCGTGACCCTGGTAGTTCAGTACCCCGAATCCGACCAGACCCGTAACAGTTAGTCAGCTACGCCCCTTAACACGACAGTATTTCATAGAGAAAAACATTAAGCCTAAGATTTCTCATCCCTAAGGCCTTAGGGGGGCAGGCCGAGAAGGAACCAGAGATGCTTAGTATGTCTCCTGAGAATCGCAGCTTACAGTTACTACACGTCTTCTGGTCTCATGGGATGAGGCAGAGGTATAATTAATTCCTTCTCCATCTCTCTCTAAAGAGTTTTCCTCCTATCTGTGACAAAGGAGAAAAATGTTATGGTCGTGGAAGTCGTTATACAAAGCCACACTCAGTGAATTCACTATTACAGTTAAGATCGTTTTTAATCGAAAACACCTCAGCAGCAGTGTTACCACTGCAAACATAGCGCTGCACAAAAATTCAACTCAAGATAAAGGAAAGGGCGAGCTAAAAGGACAAATGACGTGACCGAAGGCATCTTCAACAACCATCTGGTAGATGGTTGTCCACAGCCCTTGGATTCCATGGTTGTCTTCCCTGCCAAGTGAATCCTGGAAGAACAAGAAAAGATACACAACATGTCCACAAAAACTTTTGGGGAGGCTACTGAAAAGAAAAACAAAAAAATAGAAACAGCATGCAGCTAGTACGTCAGTTTTGTTAACAGAGTAACATTAACATACTAGAAATTTCCACATTCTATGTAGCCCCAAGGTGGTGCTGGGTACATCCACTGATATTAATGGGGTGGCACAATGTAAGAGATAGTTAATAGACAAGGTACACCTGAGGTGCACAGATTGCATATTCCATGCGACAAAAAAGGCACAGCTTGGCACCCAGTTTGGATCAGCTTGTGTATGAGTCTGCTGATACATGAGTATATACAGCAAGCAGACAAGTCTTTTACTCCACAGACTCAGTTTCATTTATGTATATACATACATATACATATGTGTATGTATCTCTCTCTCTCTCTCTCTCTACATATATATATATATATATATAAACAAACAAACGTTGGGAACTTCATAACCACTTGAATAACAATCATTAGCTATGCCTACGCTGAAAGCCAGGACTATGCCTAAGTGATTAAGTAAACACAGAGTCTTATCTGTGAAATGCTGAAAATGCCCCATAACCACTGGGGGGCTTAGGCACGGTGTACATAATTTTTACGCAAACATGCATCTTAATACACAAAGAGGAGGGGTGAGGCGGACAAAGGTTTTAGGGACGCGTCAAGACCAGAACAGCCACTGGGCAATCGCTCAGATGTGCAAAGCTCAGCTAAAACCTGCACAAATCCACCAAAAGAAGGAGGCTACCTACTTGTCTGCTTAAAATAACCTCTACAAAGAACGTATTACAAAATCAAAAACGAAACTATCATCCAGCAAAGCAAACGTCTGGAATACAATGGGCTAAAACTGACAGCTGAGGTTTGATTCTTTAGCAATTTCAAAGGTCTTCAGATCCTACCTGACTTCTCGTGCATGGTGGCGTTGCAGCACAGAAATGAGGGGAGCGGGAAGATCGCAACAGGCCAAACGCGGTGCTGAGCTCCTACAGGAGCTGGTGGGATAGCACTGACAAGAGTGAGACAGGCTGTCAGCCTTCTGCACGAGCTGAAGAAGAGGAGCGCCAGTGTCCGAAGAAGCTGTTTCTTCTCATACTTCATTTAATACACACCGTCTTTAAATCCAGGACGTCTTCTTAGGGAAGAGATAAAGAAGTAGAGTTAGCGGCTCCAAGGACACTTCAGGATCTTAGTTCTTTCTATAGTTAGCTGCTATCCACAAAACCAAACCAGTTAAAATAGAGAGTTACATTAAAAATTCTTGATAATAACAAAAGTATGGGATTTAAAAAAAAAAGACATGCACGGAAAAGAGGTTAAATTATCTCATTCGTTTCTCAATTCCGCCACAAACTCCACGCTCAGCTCCTCTTAACTCACTCACCCCACTTACCCATCCAAACACAGGGCGGACGCAGCAGTTCTCATCATTCTTGGTAAAAAGACAACATTTTCATGTTTGCTGTCAAATATCATCTCTTTCCAGCACAATTTCCTGCAAGCTATGCTAACTCCTCCAGGCTTTTTAATATATGCTAGAAACTTCACTGTTTTATATTAATGACCATCTCGGTGGAAGTCGCTGAGCTGCTATCTTTGATTCTGCTGTCTTCACAAATACAAATAAAACAGTACTTCAGCAACAATCTATGACAAACTAGGCAATACATGCATCTACCTCTTACATAAGAAAGGAAAGAATTTGTAGACAACATCCAGAAAGTATTACCTTGTTAGATATCAGAGTGGTGGGGCAGAATGACAATGCTACACAAGACTGTACTTACACTCCTGGGATTGCACAGGTTTGCTGGAATACAAAACCAATAAAGTAAGGTCACTATGCGGAACAAGTTCACTCACTCCATTATTACTGTGAATGACAAGAATATTTCAGTAAGCGTTCTTTTAAACCCATGGGAATTTTCAGATTTATGTCAATTTGGCTTCATGAAAACTGAAACTTGCAGTGCAAAGATCATTTATAAAAGCTGTAGCAGGTGAGCTTTTTAGGCACGGATTTTGTCACCTTTTTGGGTAATGTTCGTCTCTCTCCCTCATTACCCCCCTTCCCTCCCCTCCCCCCCCCCCAAAAAAAAAACAAGAAAAAAGATTAAAGACCACAAACTGGGACTTCTCAGAGGTATGACTCCATTTTTCACCTTATACACACAGTTTCTTCGCTATGCTAAACTTTCACAATGACTGTATAATAGAGTCTTACTAATATTGTTTCTGTCTGTGAGTTTGATACTACTTCCCCAGGTTGGATGAAACAAGCATTTTTCATTGTGACAGACATCAAAACAAATAACGTCTCTCGTCAGCTATGGAGTCCTGCTGGCAGTATTACCAGCTCACACAGAATCCCACCTAGTTTTTGGGGTCCACCCCATCTATCCTCAGCAGTGGGAAGTTCTTCCAGAAGCAGACAGACTGTTATTCGTTCCTCAATGGAGCTGAGGCTCCGTAAGGCTTTGCTTTTTTCTTCCCTCACTCCCTCTTCTATTTCCAAGCTTTAACTTAAAAGCTAAGCTTGTGGGGCTGGGGGGAATCCCCAAATCAAATCCCAGCCCCAACATCCCATAGTCCCCTACTCTCAGGCCCAGCAATCTACAAATGCACACAATGCTACAGACTGTGGTGGGCAGGTCCTTCAGGGCAGGGATGTCGTCATCTTTTCAGGTGACGTTCAGCTCCCTGAAAGGGCTGAAATACCACATCCACACTCACTTCCCCTACTTGATTCGCACAGGTGTAGTCAGAGGAACAGGGCCACACCAGCACTCCCTGCTCACAAAGCTCACTGCCTACCTCCAGGTTTGCATCGTTTCCTTGTATTACTGTTAATTCTGACACATTTCTGCTATAAAAGCATATCTCAGTGGCATTAAACAACCAAATGCGTGGACTGTGCTGTCTGCAGTATTTTATCCCACACACTCCAATTACTTAATCAGCTGTTGAGCCCGTGCCTCGAGCAAGCATTTTGCTGGGTAACCATCTCCTAGTCTTGAGGGGACACGTGAGAATAATTTTTTCTTGGATAGTATTTACTTCAAATACTCCTGCCAGGCCAGTTTAAGGAATCCACAAATTCCACGGGAGAGAGGCTTGCCTAAATTGATTCTGTCTTTCTGATAATTTGCTCAATGGAGCATTTCTCCCTTCGGTATTTCTGGGGTAATGACAACGACTTGGATTTCAGAGAAGCAAGGTTTGAAAGGATAGGTAGTATCTTGAAATAGATCAGATTTCAGGAGTACAATCTCAATACATTCCAAAACCTAAATTCCACAATGCTGCTTCTGCAATCTGAGGGACAAACTCTTCTGCCACAGATGGGCAGGGATATCAGACCAGCGCATAGGAACACTTCAGGAGTCAGCAGAAGTGGTAACGAGAGCTGCATCACTCTGTGATAGATACCTGTGTCCGAACAAGCTTTCCTTCCGCTCACAGAGGAAAAGAGCTGGCGTCCTACAAAACGTCTCGCGTCTACCACTTTGGAGTGTTCTCAGTCAGCTTGTCTGTACTTCAACTTCCCTTTGAAGGAAGTAGCAAAGTACATAAAAACCTCCTTCCGGTAGCTCGGCACTGACCTGCAAGCCAGCACCAGGAGAAGGGCTGTGTCACACTTCAGCCCGGAGAAGAGAAGGCTCTGGGGAGACCTCATTACTACCTTTAAACACGTATAGTGGACTTACAAAAGAGACAGGCAAGGACTTGTTACCAGGGCCTGTAGCGACAAGGCAAGACAAGTTTTAAACTGAAGGAAGATAGATTTAGATTGAACAAAAGGAAGAAGTTCTTCTCAATGAGGGTAGTAAGACACTGAAACAGGCTGCCCAGAGAAGTTGTAGAGGCCTCATTACTGGAGGTACTCAAAGCTGGGCTGGATGGGGCTTTGAGCAACCTGACCTAGTGCAAGACGCCACTGATCGAGGCAGGGGGGATGGACTAGATTATCTTTAAGCGTCCCTTCCAACCCAAACCACTCTACGATTACGTGAAAGGAATTGCCTCCCAAGTCATTCTTGACTGACTACAATTAGCATTCTGGAAAGCCCTGCAAGCACTTGTTCATTATTTCTAGGGTAATTCTTAAAGCTGAAGCAGACCAAAGTTTTGTCAACAAAAGCCTTTCGGGAGACTACTGAAAGGAAAACCAAGCCAAACCAAAAAAACAGAAACAGCAAGTGGCTATTACATCAGTTTTGTTAACAAAGTAACATTAACGTACTAGGAATTTCCACGTTCTTTACCCTCCACCTTTAAAAAGTCACCCAATTCTGTCAGTGTTCACCATTAGCATTCTTTAAAACTTTCACATGGACATCTGAGAAAAACATTTCAAGTCCCTGTCATCGAGGGAGAAGAGGAAAAAAAATAGGGATGAGGGGGGAAGAAGCACAGCCATTCCTTTCCTCGGTAAGGTGAGCAAAAAGCTCAGGCGCTCAGCAAGAACATTCTTTGAAAGATAAAACAGAAGAAACTGCAGGTTATTTAACCTCAGCTTGTCCTGGTTTCAGCTAATATAGAGTTAATTTTCCTCCTAGTAGCTGGTAGGGTGCTATGTTTTGGATTAGGCTGAGAAAAGTGTTGATAACATGCTGATGTTTTAATTGTTGCAGAGCAGTGTTTACACCAGGCCAAGGACTTTCCAGCTTCTCTTTCTGTCCTGCCAGTGGGCAGGCTGGGGGTGCAGCAGGAGCTGGGAGGGGATAGACCCAGGGCAGCTGACCCAAACTGGCCAAAGGGGTATTCCATACCATCTGGCGTCATGCTAAACAATATATAGGGGTGGCTAGCAGGACTGGGGGGACCAGCTGCTTGCGGATAGGCTGGGCATCGGTCAGCAGGTGGTGAGCAATTGCATTGCGCATCACTTGTTTGTGCACATTATTATTAGTAGTACTATTATCATTATTATTATTATTTTCCTGTTTTTATAAGCTGTCTTTATCTCAACCCACAGGCTTCACTTTCCCATTTCTCTCCCCCATCCCAGAGAGGGAGAGGGGAGGACAAGCCAACGGCTATGTGGTGCTTAGCTGCCAGCTACGTTAAACCACAACATGGCTATAGAGTCACATGTATTTGTGCCTGCTCATTTATTCATCTGCCAGTTTATTTTGCTACAGACCGTAGAAACTGCAAGGTTACCACCTTTTGTAACCGATGGGATCTTCGGTAGGAATAGCTGTCTAAAAGAGCCAACAAAATCCCCTTCATCGACAGCCATTTGAACTTTCGTCGTCTAAAAATAGTCCTACAAACATTCCCCGGGATGCTCAACTTCAGAAACTTCTTTCCATTCAACTTGAGGCAGAACAAGCCCTTACCCTGAACATCTTCATCTGGCTCTCCTCTGCTAGCAGAGTAGTACTCTGATACTGACCAGTACGTGCTGCAGCCTACTCGCTTACGTGTATTTACTGCAATCTGGTTCGATATGCTCACAGAGAAACTAATGAAAAATCCGCCCTTTCTTTCAGAAAAAAAATAATAAAATAACTACGACACGGTAAGGAAAAAAAGCTGAACATGCGGTCCTTTACCAACGGGCAGATCCAACATCAGCACAAGGAGTTTTTGGTCATGTGAGCAATCACCTACACCAGCCATCAGGACAAGCCAAACGCACACACATGAGACTCCATTTAAAAAACATGTAAAGTTCCTTTATAGCTTATGGAAGTAACAACCTACATCTTAGATGCAGTTAGACTGCATCGGTTTAGGGACTGCCTCCTTCCAAAAAAAAAAAAATCCTCCAATCTGTTCATCCGTTCACAGTTATGCAAATTCAATCAGGCCTTTGAGCCTGAGGTGCAGGAAAATTACTAAAGCACACCTGGATTTCACCCGGAGGTCGCTGCGACTTACCCGGACAGCTGGGACAGACGGGCTGCTCTTTCTCCTGGGAAACCTGCGACTGCAGCACGCCAGCTGCAGCTTTCCTCCCTTCAGCTGCTGCGCCACCTTCGCTCGGCGACAAACCCCGCAGGGGTCCCAGCGGCGGGGAGCTGCTTCTGCCCTGGTGAGCCGCAGGGAAAGGAGAGAGCCGGCCGTCAGCACGCGGGGGGAGGAAAGCCTCCGAGGCGCAGCCCGACGATCGAGCGCAGCGAGGACCCGCGCCCGGCCGCCGCAGCCCCCACCCCTCCCGGCCCGACGCTCCGGGGAAGCGCCCCCGAAGGCTCTCGCTCGCCTCACCGCCGGCAGCCGCGCTCGCAGCCAGCGGCAACCTGCGCCTCCCGGCGCGCACGGCCCGGCCCCGGCCCCGGCTCGGGGAAAGACCGGCCGCGCACCACAGAACTACAGCTCCCAGCATGCCGCGGGACGGAGCAGTCCATCCGACGCAGAGGGGAGTCGGCCAAGCGCACGCAACCGCCCCCCCCCCGCCGCTTCGCCCCCTTCCCCCCCCAGCCCTCCGAAGCCCCGCGCAGTGCAGACGCCGCCGCACGCCCGGTCCGCTCCGCTCCGGCGCGGCGCCGCCCCCGCCCCGCACAAGGGCCGTTTCCGCAGAAGCTGCCGACCGCGTGGCGCCCCAACCGCCCGCCGCCTCGTCCCCTCCCGGCCCGGCCCGGCCCGGGGCGGCACCGACCACCAACCTCGTTGCGGCACCGCGCCTCGGCGGCCCGGCCCGAGCTGAGCCCAGCGCGGCCCGGCCCGACAGCTTCCGCCCATAGCTCCGGCAAGCCCTGCACGGCACCTCCGCCCTGCGTTCCTCCGAGCCAATCACGGAGCGTTTCCGCCCTGAGTTAAGGCTAGCCGTGACGCCACTTCCGCCCTCACGGTCCAGCCAATCACGGCGCCGCTTCCCTGTGGGAAGGCGACCCTGAGGCTGCCCGTGATGCCTTTTATTTATTTATTTATTTATTTATTTATTTATTTTTAAAGAAGGCGCGGGTGTTCTTGGTCCTCCCTCGTCAAGTATATCTGCGAGAAACGTCTCAAATAATTTTCTTGACACACGATCTTCTCTGAGGCTATTTTATTCGCGGTTGCAGTGGCGGGCGTCCTGCCGATCAGGAGCGCATTGCAGTAAGCACAGCATCAACTTTTATTCCCTATTCCCCGACGCCTGATCCCCTCCCCTGTGTCCTCATTGGCCGAGTACTGCAGGTTCACAAGCTACTCGACGCTCCTCTGTCCCATGTATGTACAATCTTACTTCTTTTTCAACCCTTTAATTTCTCCCTTCTTTTCCTTTTTTTTTTCCCCTTTCTTATGTTTCAGGAACCTGTGATCTTTGTTTTACCGTGCCCACGCTGCTCAACCTGTTTTTCCTCAAGCTTCTGCCTTATTTCGGAACAGTGAGGCCGCCTACTGTCCGCTTACCCACGTGGCGTTTCTCCTCATTATGACTGCACAACTACCTCGGAATACAGAAAATTAGTTCTCTACTGCAAAAACACAACTTAGTTTCTCACAGTTCCCTCCTCTCCTTTCCTTACTCCTACTGTTGTTTTTGCACCTCTTCACGTACCGCGCTCTTGAGTTTCTCCAACGTTAAGGCGCAATAGTCTTCTTCGGATGTCACGGGGGATGGTAGGCGTACAATGCCATTATTTTTACAATACCAACAAATAGTGGTTTGAGCCAATTCTGTTCAGGTAACCACGAAGTTAGTTTCTCCCAAATGTTTCTAAATGCCCAGGAACTGTCATCTTGAGCTACTCTATGTAGGATCTTTCCTCCCCACGCCCCCCCAGTATACTTTTTTCCCCCCAAATATCAGTCAAATCCGTCCCATTTGATCTACATCTATACAGCAACTAGCATTAATTACAGTGCACGCTCCTCCTTATGAGGTTATTAATGAATCGAATACTATTCGATTCTACAGTCCTATTTTTGCAAACTTATCAAACTTATTTTCTAGTTCTTCAGTTATAGCGGAGATATTTACAATAGCTTTTTCTAATTCACCCACCCCTAACCAAGGTAAAAACCACCTTGCAAAGCTGTGAAATACTAGAGAATTTTACTAGAGAATTGTCTGGAGTCCGCTTAATCCTGCGTGTGGTCTCAAGGGGCCTTTGGCTTTGTGGGTCTTCAATAATAGTTACGTTTGGAATTATTGCCTCCAGGGTGCAAGCTCCCTTCCATCCCAGGGGCAACACCTTCCTGGCTTTATTGCCACGTAGCCAGTACCACCTCTCGCCATTTGGGACAGGCCATCCAGTTGCAGGATTCTCACGTTGCATCTGGCGTGCGCTATGTATATTAGCGTTCCTGTGGCTACCATATTTGGTGCAGCGTGGATTATTCCCTGCGTGGATAGTTCCACACCCAGGGTCAGTACTATCGCCCCCTGAGTTTCTATCAATGTTGTTTAAAAGGCACCTTCGATAACGCGGTATATTGTAGCCAGGATTACGCGCAGGGAGTGTGAGAAACACTCCGTAGCCAGTAGCTTAGGCTCAGGCGAGGGTCTCAGTGAAGCAGTAATTTATTCGCGATCGCAATGGCACGCGTCCCACAAGCAGGAGCGCGCCTACTAGTCACACAGTACGGTTTATGTACTTTCTTTCTTGACGACCGGGACCCTCCCCTGTTTCCCCATTGACTGGGTATTCCGGGTTCACAACCTATCCGACGCTTCACAGACACTACGTGGCCTTCAGTTGCCGGCCTGTTCAATTTCAAATCTCTTTTGACTTTTTTACTGTTTGAAGTGGTAATGTTTCTTCACTGATCTGACTTGACACCGTGATTTTCATCTAGCTGCTCTGAGGAGTCCGGTTGTCTGCATTTTACAAGGTTGTCCGTTAAGCTTTCTTATCACTGCGAGCCTCAACACTGCATTACTTCCCTCTAAACAACGTAACTCTGCAAAAACAACATTTTTATTCCCACAATTCCCCCCTTTTCTTCTTTATAAATTGTTGATTTTTGCAAAACTTTTCTCTGCGGTGTAATTTGGTAGATCTCTTCCTCTTCTTCACCTTCTTTGCTTTCCATCCCCTCTAATATCATCACCTTACGGGAGTAAGGTGGTGGCTCCACGGTCATTTGTTTCAATAGCGCAGTTTCAGTGAACCGCTGTACTAGTCCTTTTACACAGGGGATAATGCAACAACCAAGGGTCGTCAAAACTCCTGCTGCTACGATCAAGGATGCAGATACGCACGCCAGGATCCTTTTCCATTTACCAGACCAAAATTCTGAACATCCCACGAAGCAACAGCCGGTTCCTAATTACTCTGCCAATTCACTGGCAGAGGCGGGAAGCTCCTGCAACGCTCCACTTACAGCCCCACCCTCCAAACCACTAGTGCTGGGCATTAAAGTGCAGCTAACGACGGCCCAGCCTCCCACACACACACCCCCTCCCGCGCCCACCACCCCTACCTCACGGCCGCTGCTCCACCGCTCGTCCCCGCCCTCCCGGGGCTCAACTCGCCGCCCTCGCCCACTCTCGGGCGCTCCGGTCGCAGCCGCGACCCCCGAGCGCCCCGCCGCCGCGTCGCCGGGGCCACCCAGCGGCCCCTTCGGGCCCCCGCGCGCCCGATTCGCTCGGCCCCGCGCGAAATTTGCATGCCCCGCCCCCGGCACCGCCTCTCCCTCCCCGCGGCTCGCCGCCCGCGTGCCCCGCCCACCGAGCCCCTGCGCCCGACCTCCGCTCCGCGCTGATTGGCGCAGCTCGGCCCCCTCTGAGCGGTCGCCCCGCCCCTTCGCCCGCCCTCCCTCCCCTCCCCTCCGGCGTGATTTGCATGCCCCGCCCACCTCCCCGGAGCCGCGCCGCCGCCCGCCGCCTCATTGGCCGGGGCCCCGGGCCGCCCGCCCCGGCGGCACCGAGCAGCGCCGCGGGACCTGCGCGCGGCCGGCCGGGCCGGGCCAGGCCGGGGGGCTCTCGCCGGCAAGGAAGGCCCGGCAGAAGGCTGCCGCCGGCGGGGGTCCTCCGACCCTCCGTTCAGCGCCTGCGGACGCCTCCGGAGCGAGGCACGGGGCCGCGGGGCTCGGCCCGGCGCGGCGACCGGGGGAGCGGAGCCGCCGCACGAGGAGGGGCTGCGAGCGCTGAGCGCGCTCGAGCCGGAGGGGAGACGCTTTGTCTGCTCCGGGAGCCGGGAGGAGGCGCGACCGGGACGGCGACCCGAGCTGGCCGCGAAGGGGTGTCCGGAACCGGGAAGGACGGCCGGGGGGCGGCTGCTGCTCAGGAACCGGCCGGGCAACCGGACACGCGTGCGGCGAGCACTTGCGGCGTGCGGCGGTAGCTTTGCGTGTGCGTACACGTTGGTGTCGTTACTTTCTCTTAATTTGCTGTCCTATTAAACTGTCTTTATCTCAACCCGCACGCTTTACCCACCCCACCCCACCCCACCCCCTATTCTCTCGCCTTTCCCGGAGGGGGGGGACTGAGGCAGCGAGGAAGCGGCTGCGCGGCGCTGAGCTGTGCGGCAGGTTGAAGCTCGGCAGCCGGAGAGGCTCCCGCTGTCCCGGCATCGCGGCCAGACCCCGTCGCCTTCCCCTCCCCCGACAGCTGAAGCTGTTATGTGTTATGTAGCCCCGCTACATAACCTGCTCCCGTAAAGCTGGCAAGCGCCGTGTGCCCGGGGTGCACGCTACTCCGTGCCCGGGGCGGCACCGACCACCAACTTCGTTGCGGCAGTGCGCCTCGGCGCCCCGACCCGGCCGCTGCCGCCCACAGTGCCGGCAAGCCCTGCACGGCACCTCCGCCCTGGGTTCCTCCGAGCCAATCACGGAGCGTTTCCGCCCTGAGTGAAGGCTAGCCGTGACGCCACTTCCGTCCTGGGTTCCCAGCCAATCATGGAATGCTCCTGCCCTCAATGACGGCTCGCTCGGACACCGCATCCGCCCTCACGGTCCAGCCAATCACGGAGCCGTTTTGGCCCTCGGTGAGGGCACGCCCTGACGTCACTTACGCCCCCGCTTCCCTCCCACGTAATGGGTCTCAAGGCAGTTTGTTCCCTTAAAGCGCGGCTGTGCTTCAGAACAATTGCATTTCTTGAAATCTATAGGAAGCAGTCCGTGAAATATGATCTCGGAACCTCGCCTTTTAAGCATCAGAGGCAAACGTGCTATTTGTATATGCTCCTTAGAAGCTAAACTGTCAGTCTGCAATTGTTTTACCTTTACTGCGACTCAGGACTGCACTCGGAGCACTGACTCAATGCCATATGTGCTGTCTCCAGCTAGCTGTCAGGCACACACTGCTCCACGGAGAAGTCAAATTTCCTCTGAAATTGCTTACCCAAACCAGTATGAGACGCAATAGGAAACTAGGGAGGAAGCAACCTCTCCTCTGCACTCAGAGTCCGTCCTGCCGTCAGCTACAGCATGGGACAGAAACCGTATTATTCAGATGCGGAGGTATCAAAGATGATCCTCTGAAGTCGCATCGGAGAACTTGAGGCTGGGGGCTGGCAGGAAGAAAAGTAACTAACAAGACAAGCCATCCTAAGTCTGTAAAAAAAAAAAAATAGAAAAAAAGGAAAAAATAGAAAAAGGTCGGGGGGTGGGGGTGGGAAGCCAGTAAGAATCAGCCTGATAAAAGGTTTACAAATGAGATGAAGAAGAGGAGAAGGGGAGAGATTGTCTATGCAAGGCAAGAGACCCAGGAGGCAAAGGCTGAAGTCTAGGAAGGCAGACTAGAATGTGACGAGGAAACATACTGGCTTTCTATGAAGAAAGCTAGCAGCAAGGAAGCTAGCAGCAAGGAAGTAATAATGGCAGACGAGGGAGACTAGTGCCTTTTCCTTTCACGTGAACATACTCCCTTCACTAGAGCATACTCCCCTTCAGTATGAAACGAGGACCAACGCTCACAAAATTCAGTTATAAAATAGGAAGCTGCCCTTTGGCAGCCTCTTTCTAAGTGCCCATACCCATCACTTGCTCCTCAAACACTTGCTCATATGTTAGAGAAATTCTCAATCAGTCTTGCTAAAAATACTAGCAGTGAGAGCCTAGACTCATCGCTCCACAAGTGAGTAAAAGCAATCATTCTGCCTCAGTGCAAACATGCAGTATCAGTATGGGACAGACCACTCACAGCCTAGAGCTTCTACTTTCTGTGCTTATTTTTTTTAGCATATATTCTTAACAGTTGCGATTTGTTATTAACAATCTATATTAAACATTTGATGTTTAATGGCAGCCTGCAACTCAGCTGCGTTCAGCATGGACAGGAAAGTGCTCATTGGTAGGAACCTCATAAATTGCAAGTTAAGCAGGGAACCTACGTTATAAGACACGTGCAGAAACCGCAGCACCTGAATGTAAGCTAACTCCTTCTCTACGCTGGGTATCAAAAACCAACCCTGCATAACTCTCGACATTGCAGAAGCAAGTCCCAAGAATGTGCCCGTAGAAAAAAAAAATTGGGATGGCAACAGAATTCATTTCAGAAGAGTCTTTTGAGGCAAGACTTCTTGCAGCCTTCCAGTAACTCACCAACAGAAATACGCTTTTGTTATCAAAGATCTCTCTGCATTACAGTTTGTGACGTGCCAGTTTCACACATTTTCTAACCCAAGACCAGCTTCTCGATGCACCACTCGAACACAAAAGAACGGATTTAGTCTATGCTGCCTGAACTGTACTTTCCTCGGTCAGAAGGTAATATGGTTCGTTCTGGAAAGCATCATTTTTAAGTAACAACCTTCCCCACAGGGGCCAAACATTACGTTAACCAGCCCAGGAGATACTCATGCTATTTCATACATGACGATAACAGGGCAGATACTTTCTATATTCAATTTCTAAAGCGAGCCTCCTTTGGCAAAAGAAAACGCTATTTATTTATTTATTTAGATTTTTATTTTTTTTTAAACAATGCCGTGGGTTGCTGTTTTCAAAGGCCTCTCTGTCTTCTCTGATGAAGACATCTCTCATGTAATTATGGAAGCTGCAGCTGTTTCCACTGACAAGCTCTCAAAGTCCTGGGCTCACTAACCTGTGACAGCCATAATATCCAATTGCAGGTGACAGAATATTCTAGTTCTGCTCATTTCCTTTGAGGCCCAGAAAAGCTCATGACAACAGGAGTACCATGAAAGGACCCATAATATTACCTTTATTTTCAGCTTCTTCTAAGTCCTTCTCGTTTGCCAAGAGAATTTCTTCTCTGTGATCAGGTAATAAGTCAGCAAGACGATAAATAATCTCCGCTCTCCGAAAGAGAAAAGCTTCTGAACTGCATCCTTATATGAAGTCCATGGTGTTTGACATCTGGCTCACTTCAGCTCATTTCTGCTGACACATCTTCTCACTGTCTTGACTCCCTGAATGCTTGGAGCCAGCTGATTTTTTCCAGGACCCATTTGTGTTATAAACCTGTATTTTAAGACTTGCCACGTGTTCCCAACCTTATAGAGTGAGCACATACTGTTCTCTCACCTGCTCAGGCTGCAGAGCTGCCAGGGTCCTGCCACCAGCTCGAGACCTTTCACCCTGCTGCTCTGCTGGAGGGCCTGCCAAAACAAACAAACAAACAAACAAAAACACAACCACAAGACATGCAGACAAAGGTTACAGCCCATGTGGGAGGAAAGGAACGCTAACCTTTCATCTTCCAACTCCTTACTCAAAGCAGGAAAACAGGTACGGTCCTAATAGACATATCAAAGAAATTCACTGTATGCCAGAACAGGAAAATCTGTATCAGATACCAAAATGCTGCCACGGTCCCTGAGCACAGCCCTTTTCAAGGCATCACGGAGATTCAGCAAGATCATCCAGGTCATAGGGGACAAACAAGCTTGTATCAAAGCTGAGCAAAAGAATAGAAGGACGGCTAAATCTCAGGGCGTAGGAGAAAACTGAAAACAGGGAGGCATCCTTTGAAAAAGTTTAGTTAGACAACTAACGAAAAGAGAAAAGATTGCAAAACAACACGGGAATGTACAAACAGCACTGGAAGCCAAAAGCGGCCTGCGTAACAGCTTGCAGAATAGCTGCTCTCTCCACGCCTCTCCCTGTGCACACTGAAGGGTTCTTACAGAAGAAAGGTTTTCTTCGTGGCATGGATATCAAAGAACCTGTCTCAAACTGAAACGATACAGAACAAGTTTTGAAACAGAAGCAGAAGTAACAAGTCAAAAGGCTCACGCAGCATTTCACTAAGGAGTTCTCAAGTAGCTCACAGATAAGCTACATTTTCATTTTTAACTCTCTTGAAATTGTCTGTAGGACAGATGACTTGAAATGTGACTAATAGGCCCGGACTTCTATTTCAGAAGCGTCCTACAGAAATTGCCAGAGCAGGAATTCCCACGTTAAGGAAAATAACAGGAGTTAAGAAAAGAACTAGCGGACACTTGATTAAGAAGACTTAATTAAGGAGTGTTAAAACAGCTTTTTAAAGCGAGGTCATACTTTATAAAGTAGAGCGTATTTTCGTGTTCTTTGAAAAAGAGTGACACACGCGAGGAGATAAGAGTTCATTTTAAAAAGTTACCTGAGTATTTAAAGTGTGTTTTGGAAGACAGAAGACAAAAGAAAGAATGGGAGTAACCACGTTCCATGGTAGAGGAAGGGTCGCAGTAAGATTTCACCTTTACTTTTGCTGTTCACCATATTTGTAATTGTCTGAGACGTGGGGTTACAAGATGAAAAGCTTTATAGCTGATACAAATTTATTGCAGTAGGACAAAGTGAAAAGCGCTGATATCGCACTTTTTCCCAGAAAGGAACTTCTCGGAAAAGGAGCTAAGTTTCCTGGTGGACGCCAACTTGAACACGAAACCGCAATGTGCCTTTGCTGCAAAAGCAGCTGAGGGTATCCTGGGTGGCATTAGGCAAAGTATTGCCAGCAGGTCAAGAAAGGCGATCCTCCCCCTCTGCTCAGGAACGGTGAGGCCGCACCTGGAGTGCTGGGCCTGGGCCTCCCAGTACAAGAGAGACCTGGACACACTGCAAAGAGTCCAACGG
This sequence comes from Anser anser, assembly GCF_964211835.1. NCBI lineage: Eukaryota > Metazoa > Chordata > Aves > Anseriformes > Anatidae > Anser > Anser anser. The sequence goes on from NC_139726.1 coordinate 76,941, forward strand.
AGGGCCACGAGGACGGTAAGGGACTGAAGCACCTTTCCTATGAGGACAGGCTGGGAGAGCTGGGACCGTTCGGCCTGGAGAAGAGGAGGCTTGGAGGGGATCTCATCGATGTCTGTAAATACACGAAGGGAGGGTGGAAGGAAGACAAAGCCAGACTTTTCTAACTGGTACCCAAGGAACAAAAAAGGAGGCAACAGACACAGGCCGAAACATAGGATGTTCCCCTCCTGTGGTTTCCTGAACATCAGTAAATACTTTTTCGCTGTGAGGGTGACTGAGCACTAGCGTAGGCTGCCCAGGGAGGTCGTGGAGTCACAGTCTTTGTGAGGTTTCAAAACCTGTTTGGACGTGGTCCTGGAAAACCAGATCTGGGTGGCTCTGCTTGAGCAGGGGTGTTGGACTAGGTGACCTCTGGAGGTCCTTCCGACCTCAACCAGCCTGTGATTCCTTTGCAGCCACTATGCAACCAAATAGCAAGTACAATTCAAAGCAGATAAACGTGAAGAAATGCAGAGGCAAAAGGGGAAATCAGGCCTTGGTACTGCACATAATCCTATGAAAACATCACCTCAATGCTCATCAGCATCGAAGAGCAACTTACACGTTTAAGCTTTTGGAAAAGGCCTAGGAAAGGCAACAAGAAACATCACCAGTCTAATCAAAACTCAAAGTTAGCCTTGCTATCTCATAAACTGAGGGTTCATTTGCATCTTGGATGCTACACAGAATTTTATTTTTGCCTATCTTAAAAAGGTCACAGTAGAATAAAAACAGTTTCAGCCAAGAGAAACAGGGATCACCAAACTTTTGGAACAGTTTCTGTAGAAAAGGACTAAGAAAAAACCTTTTTCATGTGACAAAGAGACGATGAGGGAAAAGACGATGTCTCATATCATAGAAGTTGAACAGAGATCGATCACCCATGTTCTCTTTCCATACAGAAGGCGGGGGCATCAAAAGCTAGCAGGAAGCAAACTTCAACGCTCCTCCTGCCCACAAACACACACAAAATAAAGGAAGCAGTTCTCCACATAGTGCTAGCTCCAGAGTTTACGCACAATACCTAGTTAAGGCTCGTGACTGCTGTGACCCACGGGTGCTAAGTGTTTACATGGGTTCAAAGGATATGGCCGATTTTTACAAGAAACACATTAAGCGTTTTTAAACTCAAAGGCATTGGCTTGTCTTAAAGTGCAAGTCACAAGTATCGCTCTATACTCGTTCCATTCTGCTAAGATCACTGATCTTTGGTCTGACTTTCTGCGGCCCTTGTTACATTGTCACAGCAACACAGAGGCAGGAAAACATTCCTACATACGGTAACAAAAGACCGAGTCATTAAAAGAACTTACGACAAAAACCCAAACTACACACTATCTTAGTTCAGCCGTACATTCTATATGCACGCTTTCACCCTGAAATCTTCAATAATAGATGATAACCTCTAAGACTAAAAGCAATACAAATTCTACCTAGTTCTTTGAATGCAAGTCTGATGCAGCAAGTCATCAGCTGGAAGGAACCCGAGCAGAGGATTCAAGATGTTCTATTCCAACATTAAAAATTACCTTTCAAAAGCCGTTTGTCAAGCAGAGCGTAGTTTCCCATTTGTTGAACAGGCAGGCCTAGCCAAATTTCGACCCTAAACTTCCAGGAAATCTCTACAGCTCCCAATGTACATGTTACTTCCGTACTCACCTGCAGGTTTTACCTCTGAAAAAAAAGTTCCAACTTTCTTCCCTTCCACAACATCTGTGATGACATGACCCGAGATCTTTGGGTGGGTTCCACTTGCAATCACTGCAGAGGTGCCTCCTTGGAGGGCCCGCAGAGCTGCTTTCACCTGCGATGAAGGATAGAGCCAGTTCCCAAAAATGCACTTGTTATTTGAATCCCCATGCTCAACACGAATTCTTGCTCCACTTTGATCGCTTACGTTTCCCACCTGGGATTTGGTTCCAAATGTCACAGATTGTTGGTCTCCTGGGTAGGATATGTCAGTGAGCTTTGCATCATCGGATCCTGGAGGGCTGTCAAAGAGTCCTGAAATGAATACTAAAAAACTGTTAATGTTACATATCTTCTGTTCCAAAGCTCACCAGGGAAAAAGAACTAAAGCCTTTGAGGCTAAAAACCTGTATTCCACTCTACAGGATTCAAAACTTCCACTGAACCCTCCTTTTGTGGAACTGAAAGGATGAAACACTAACATGCAGGCTCAAGATGCGTAACTTCACCGGAATTGTAGCTAGTGTGAGGAAACAGAATATCCACATGCTGAATAGCATCACGTACGCTGGGAAGTACCCACACTTCAGTGAGGTTAGAGAGAAAACCGGAAAGAAGTTTCCAGCTTTTATACGGTTCAGAATCAGGGCTGACACACAAGAGTGCACAACTGAACAAAGGACAGTCCTCTTCACCTAAAATCTCAGATGATATTCCCGAATGCTGTGTTGTACACTGATAAACCGGGCAACTTAGAAATATGTATAACGGCTAACTATTGAGTTCTGCAAAGAAAGGACACAAGACTATACACACACTTATTCATTTTAAATAAATATTGTACTTTTATTTAACTATGTTCTGAGTTGATCGATACTTCTGTTTACCTAACATGTAAACCCTAAACTCTACCGCCAAACTTCCCAGAAGTTCTATGCGAACAAATACGTCACAGATTAAAGCGCACAAGTGAAGAGTACCTGAACTCTTCCTTTACAGCTTGGGAAGGAAAGGACACTTCTTTCCATAAAGAAGATACCACAGCAAATGAAGAAGCTGTGAGGAAATGGGAGCGGTGTTTTCGTTTGTTTTTTATTTTTATTTTTTTTAAGTTGTTTGGACTATAATTTTTGTTATTTTTTTTTCCTGAGGCAGTCATTTCAACTAGAATCAACCATGAAATCCATCTGAAACAGCTGGAAGAAACTGTGGTTATGAAAAGCCAACCTCCTTCCTTCTCGGGGCCTACAATATGGACCAAAGTCCAGAAGCCACCGAAGGAAACACGTCTGGAGATAATAAAAAGAGTACGTGATTTTGTTGATGTCCTGGTGTGAAACTGTACCTACCACCTTCCTCTTTCTAGAAAAGTACCTTCAGCATCAACAGGTGACAGACTTCACGGCAGCACAGCTCACAAGACTAGACTGCTATCAGCCACACGTCTGGGAGACAGAAAAGCTAGCAAGCTCCAGGTATCTGGAAAGCAATATCCAGGACATGTAAAGTACCCATAAATCACTGAAAGACAGAATCCACTGCCGGAAGAAGCAAACGATTGTAGAATAGCGTTCGGCTTATATGCAGGGAAAGACTATGTATTTAGAATCAGGAGCGTTACTCATGACTATATACAATCCTGAGGAGCTAGCAGAAGTACCATAGCGTCCACACAGGGTGTGCCTTCCAATCCTTTTACCGGCTTGGTTGCCCTCCTCTGTACGCTTTCAGGGATCTTAACGTTCTTTTTATATTGTAGAGCCCAGAATCGCACACAATATTGAAGGAAAGGCTTCGCCAACGCTAAATACAGTGGGAGAATCACCTCTTTTGACCAGCTGGCTACGCTGTGTTTAATATATCCCAAAATGCTAGACGATAACCTGTGCTTCTGAATCCTTTAGCTATCTTCCCAGGGCCCTGAAATTTATTTTGATTGAACACAGACTTCTTGCTGCAAATTTGTTGGTACCCACGTGAAAGAGCAGGAGTAGGGAATAATCTGAAGTTTGAACTAAGCTCGTAAGCTCGCTAGCAATGTCCCTGATCCAAGCCCCAGGCTGGTAGAAAAGCTCTCGATAAAGATGGTCTGGTCTGCAGATGGGAGCCTCTGTTCCCTTCAGAAGGCAGTCACCTGTGACTATAACCTGGCACTATTTCTTCACAACGCTGGCCTTGATCTCTCGATCACTCTGCAATTCCACGAAAGGAATTGCCTCCCAATTCGTTCTTGACTGACCACAACTAGCGTTCCGGAAAGCCCTGCAAGCACTTGTTCATTATTTCTAGGATAATTCTTAAAGCTGAAGTGGGACAAGTTTTGTCCACAAAGGCCTTCGGGGAGACTTCTGAAAGGAAAACCAGGCCAAACCAAAAAACTAGGAACAGCAAGCGGCGTGTACGTCGGTTTTGCTAACAGAGTAACACTAACGTACTAGAAATTTCCACGTTCTTTGCCCTCTACCTTGAAAGTGTCACCCAATTCTGTCAGTGTTCACCATCAGCTTCTTTTTTTTTTTTAAATTTTCGCATGGACATCTGAGAAAAACATTTCGAGTCCCCGTCATCGAGGGAGAAGAGGAGAGGAAAAAAAAGGAAAAAGAGAGGGGGGTGGGGAAGAAGCACAGCCATTCCTTTCCTCAGTAATGTGAGCAAAAAGCTCAGGCGCTCGGCAACAACAGAATCATAGAATATCCTGAGTTGGAAGGGACCACCGAGGATCATCGTTAAGGATCACCGAGTCAAACAACGCGCTTTGAAAGACAAAACGCAGAAGAACCTGCACGTTATTTAATCTCAGCGATGGAGTCACGTGTATTTGTACCCGCTCATTTCTTCACCTGCCAGTTTATTGTGCTACAGATGTTACAGAACACGCAAACTACAAGGTTACTACTACTTTTCGTAACCGATGCGATCTTTGGTAGGACTAGCTGTGTAAGAGAGCCACCAAAATCCCCTTCACGCCTGGATTTCACCCGGAGGTCGCTGCGACTTACCCGGACAGCTGGGACAGACGGGCTGCTCTTTCTCCTGGGACACCTGCGACTGCAGCACGCCAGCTGCAGCTTTCCTCCCTTCAGCTGCCGCGCCACCTTCGCTCGGCGACAAACCCCGCGGGGGTCCCAGCGGCGGGGAGCTGCTTCTGCCCTGGTGAGCCGCAGGGAAAGGAGAGAGCCGGCCGTCAGCACGCGGGGGGAGGAAAACCTCCGAGGCGCAGCCCGACGATCGAGCGCAGCGAGGACCCGCGCCCGGCCGCCGCAGCCCCCCACCCCTCCCGGCCCGACGCTCCGGGGAAGCGCCCCCGAAGGCTCTCGCTCGCCTCACCGCCTGCAGCCGCGCTCGCAGCCAGCGGCAACCTGCGCCTCCCGGCGCGCACGGCCCGGCCCCAGCCCCAGCTCGGGGAAAGACCGGCCGCGCACCACAGAACTACAGCTCCCAGCATGCCGCGGGACGGAGCAGTCCATCCGACGCAGAGGGGAGTCGGCCAAGCGCACACAACCCCCGCCCCCGCCGCACTCTCTGAGCCCGCCCGCCCGCCCGCCCCCCCCCCCCGCGCCGCTTCGCCCCCCTCTCCCCCAGCCCTCCGAAGCCCCGCGCAGTGCAGACCCCGCCGCACGCCCGGTCCGCTCCGCTCCGGCGCGGCGCCGCCCCCGCCCCGCACAAGGGCCGTTTCCGCAGAAGCTGCCGACCGCGTGGCGCCCCAACCGCCCGCCGCCTCGTCCCCTCCCGGCCCGGCCCGGCCCGGGGCGGCACCGACCACCAACCTCGTTGCGGCACCGCGCCTCGGCGGCCCGGCCCGAGCTGAGCCCAGCGCGGCCCGGCCCGACAGCTTCCGCCCATAGTGCCGGCAAGCCCTGCACGGCACCTCCGCCCTGCGTTCCTCCGAGCCAATCACGGAGCGCTTCCGCCCTGAGTTAAGGCTAGCCGTGACGCCACTTCCGCCCTCACGGTCCAGCCAATCACGGCGCCGCTTCCCTGTGGGAAGGCGACCCTGAGGCTGCCCGTGATGCCTTTTTTTTATTTTTTTATTTTATTTTTTTTTTAAAGAAGGGCGGGGTGTTCTTGGTCCTCCCTCGTCAAGTATATCTGCGAGAAACATCTCAAATAATTTTCTTGACAAACGATCTTCTCTGAGGCTATTTTATTCGCGGTTGCAGTGGCGGGCGTCCTGCCGATCAGGAGCGCATTGCAGTAAGCACAGCATCAACTTTTATTCCCTATTCCCCGACGCCTGATCCCCTCCCCTGTGTCCTCATTGGCCGAGTACTGCAGGTTCACAAGCTGCTCGACGCTCCTCTGTCCCATGTATGTACAATTTTACTTCTTTTTCAACCCTTTAATTGCTCCCTTCTTACTTCCTTTTTTTTTTCCCCTTTCTTATGTTTCAGGAACCTGTGATCTTTGTTTTACTGTTCCCATGCTGCTCAGCCTGTTTTTCCTCAAGCTTCTGCCTTATTTCGGAACAGTGAGGCCGCCTACTGTCCGCTTACCCACGTAGCGTTTCTCCTCATTATGACTGCACAACTACCTCGGAATACAGAAAATTAGTTCTCTACTGCAAAAACACAACTTAGTTTCTCACAGTTCCCTCCTCTTCTTTCCTTACTCCTACTGTTGTTTTTGCACCTCTTCACGTACCGCGCTCTTGAGTTTCTCCAACGTTAAGGCGCAATAGTCTTCTTCGGATGTCACGGGGGATGGTAGGCGTACAATGCCATTATTTTTACAATACCAACAAATAGTTGTTTGAGCCAATTCTGTTCAGGTAACCACGAAGTTAGTTTCTCCCAAATGTTTCTAAATGCCCAGGAACTGTCATCTTGAGCTACTCTATGTAGGATCTTTCCCCCCCACGCCCCCCCAGTATACTTTTTTTTCCCCCCAAATATCAGTCAAATTCGTCCCGTTTGATCTACATCTATACAGCAACTAGCATTAATTACAGTGCACGCTCCTCCTTATGAGGTTATTAATGAATCGAATACTATTCGATTCTACAGTCCTATTTTTGCAAACTTATCAAACTTATTTTCTAGTTCTTCAGTTATAGCGGAGATATTTACAATCGCTTTTTCTAATTCACCCACCCCTAACCAAGGTAAAAACCACCTTGCAAAGCTGTGAAATACTAGAGAATTTTACTAGAGAATTGTCTGGAGTCCGCTTAATCCTGCGTGTGGTCTCAAGGGGCCTTTGGCTTTGTGGGTCTTCAATAATAGTTACGTTTGGAATTATTGCCTCCAGGGTGCAAGCTCCCTTCCATCCCAGGGGCAACACCTTCCTGGCTTTATTGCCACGTAGCCAGTACCACCTCTCGCCATTTGGGACAGGCCATCCAGTTGCAGGATTCTCACGTTGCATCTGGCGTGCGCTATGTATATTAGCGTTCCTGTGGCTACCATATTTGGTGCAGCGTGGGTTATTCCCTGCGTGGATAGTTCCACACCCAGGGTCAGTACTATCGCCCCCTGAGTTTCTATCAATGTTGTTTAAAAGGCACCTTCGATAACGCGGTATATTGTATATGATATTTCTCATATGATTTCTGTGTTGTGCATTATTATTATTCCAGCCAGGATCAGCAAGGATCCTACTAGTTGTTACCTCACAAAGAAGGATGTACCTATCTCTACTTGGAAACGCATCAGTCCGTAGACTCTGACCCACCTAAAGACCTCTGCAACTGACTGAAGCAAAAACAAAGCACTTACCCCAAACTGCAGCCCAGGCAGAATGAGCTCTCTGATGGGATGCCTGTGACTCAGTTACCATTAGGCCCTGCCTGGAACCCAAAGCCAATCACCTGGGAAAGGGGAGGGGCAAAGCACAAGAAAGTAGAAAGCAGAAAGAGAGCAGGAGAAGCAGCAGCTGTTTTTCTTTTCCTTTATTTTTTTCTAGCTTATCTGAACAGCATGCAGAGTGCAGACCGGAAAACTGGCGTCTCTCTAGAAGCAACAATACCAATGCTTTTGCTTCAGCTTTGAATATTGAAATGACAATATGAGAAAGCAAGTTACTGAAGCTAACTGGAATTAGCTCAACTTTTCTTCTGCACAGGAAGAAAAATTTAGCAGCATAACATATTACACCCCAAAACCAAAATCAATGTAGTAACATCGCTCGCAGGAAAAAATGTAGTAAATGATGTAGTAACATCACTCGCGGCCCCGGGGCGCCTGCAGTACCCACTTTTGGCCACCAGGCGGCGGCAGAGGGCGCCAGGGGGCGCCACCGCGCATGCGCGGCCCCGGGGCGCCTGCAGTACCCACTTTTGGCCAACAGGCGGCGGCAGAGGGCGCCAGGGGGCGCCACCGCGCATGCGCGGCCCCGGGGCGCCTGCAGTACCCACTTTTGGCCACCAGGCGGCGGCAGAGGGCGCCAGGGGGCGCCACCGCGCATGCGCGGCCCCGGGGCGCCTGCAGTACCCACTTTTGGCCACCAGGCGGCGGCAGAGGGCGCCAGGGGGCGCCACCGCGCATGCGCGGCCCCGCGGCGCCTGCAGTACCCACTTTTGGCCACCAGGCGGCGGCAGGGGGCGCCAGGGGGCGCCACCGCGCATGCGCGGCCCCGGGGCGCCTGCAGTACCCACTTTTGGCCACCGGGCGGCGGCAGAGGGCGCCAGGGGGCGCCACCGCGCATGCGCGGCCCCGGGGCGCCTGCAGTACCCACTTTTGGCCACCAGCCGGCGGCAGAGGGCGCCAGGGGGCGCCACCGCGCATGCGCGGCCCCGGGGCGCCTGCAGTACCCACTTTTGGCCACCAGGCGGCGGCAGAGGGCGCCAGGGGGCGCCACCGCGCATGCGCGGCCCCGGGGCGCCTGCAGTACCCACTTTTGGCCACCAGGAGGCGGCAGAGGGCGCCGGGGGCGACACCGCGCATGCGCGGACCCGGGGGCGCCTGCAGTACCCACTTTTGGCCACCAGGCGGCGGCAGAGGGCGCCGGGGGGCGCCACCGCGCATGCGCGGCCCCGGGGGCGCCTGCAGTACCCACTTTTGGCCAGCAGGCGGCGGCAGAGGGCGCCGGGGGGCGCCACCGCGCATGCGCGGCCCCGGGGCGCCTGCAGTACCCACTTTTGGCCACCGGGCGGCGGCAGAGGGCGCCGGGGGGCGCCACCGCGCATGCGCGGCCCCGGGGGCGCCTGCAGTACCCACTTTTGGCCAGCAGGCGGCGGCAGAGGGCGCCGGGGGGCGCCACCGCGCATGCGCGGCCCCGGGGCCGCCTGCAGTACCCACTTTTGGCCAGCAGGCGGCGGCAGAGGGCGCCGGGGGGCGACACCGCGCATGCGCGGCCCCGGGGGCGCCTGCAGTACCCACTTTTGGCCACCGGGCGGCGGCAGAGGGCGCCGGGGGGCGCCACCGCACATGCGCGGCCCCGGGGGCGCCAGCAGTACCCACTTTTGGCCACCGGGGGGCGGCAGAGGGCGCCGGGGGGCGCCACCGCGCATGCGCGGCCCCGGGGGCGCCTGCAGTACCCACTTTTGGCGAGCAGGCGGCGGCAGAGGGCGCCGGGGGGCGCCACCGCGCATGCGCGGCCCCGGGGGCGCCTGCAGTACCCACTTTTGGCCACCGGGCGGCGGCAGAGGGCGCCGGGGGGCGCCACCGCGCATGCGCGGCCCCGGGGCCGCCTGCAGTACCCACTTTTGGCCACCAGGCGGCGGCAGAGGGTGCCACAGCGTATGCGGTGCCCCGAGGCGCCTGCAGTACCCACTTTTGGCCAGCAGGCGGCGGCAGAGGGCGCCGGGGGGCGCCACCGCGCATGCGCGGCCCCGGGGGCGCCTGCAGTACCCACTTTTGGCCAGCAGGCGGCGGCAGAGGGCGCCGGGGGGGCGACACCGCGCATGCGCGGCCCCGGGGGCCGCCTGCAGTACCCACTTTTGGCCAGCAGGCGGCGGCAGAGGGCGCCGGGGGCGCCACCGCGCATGCGCGGCCCCGGGGCCGCCTGCAGTACCCACTTTTGGCCAGCAGGCGGCGGCAGAGGGCGCCGGGGGGCGACACCGCGCATGCGCGGCCCCGGGGCCGCCTGCAGTACCCACTTTTGGCCACCGGGCGGCGGCAGAGGGCGCCGGGGGGCGCCACCGCACATGCGCGGCCCCGGGGGCGCCTGCAGTACCCACTTTTGGCCACCGGGCGGCGGCAGAGGGCGCCGGGGGGCGCCACCGCGCATGCGCGTCCCCGGGGCGCCTGCAGTACCCACTTTTGGCCACCGGGCGGCGGCAGAGGTCACCGGGGGGCGCCACCGCGCATGCGCGGCCCCGGGGCCGCCTGCAGTACCCACTTTTGGCCAGCAGGCGGCGGCAGAGGGCGCCGGGGGCGCCACCGCGCATGCGCGGCCCCGGGGCCGCCTGCAGTACCCACTTTTGGCCAGCAGGCGGCGGCAGAGGGCGCCGGGGGGCGCCACCGCGCATGCGCGGCCCCGGGGCCGCCTGCAGTACCCACTTTTGGCCAGCAGGCGGCGGCAGAGGGCGCCGGGGGGCGCCACCGCGCATGCGCGGCCCCGGGGCCGCCTGCAGTACCCACTTTTGGCCAGCAGGCGGCGGCAGAGGGCGCCGGGGGCGACACCGCGCATGCGCGGACCCGGGGGCGCCTGCAGTACCCACTTTTGGCCAGCAGGCGGCGGCAGAGGGCGCCGGGGGGCGCCACCGCGCATGCGCGGCCCCGGGGGCGCCTGCAGTACCCACTTTTGGCCAGCAGGCGGCGGCAGAGGGCGCCGGGGGGCGCCACCGCGCATGCGCGGCCCCGGGGGCGCCTGCAGTACCCACTTTTGGCCACCGGGCGGCGGCAGAGGGCGCCGGGGGGCGCCACCGCGCATGCGCGGCCCCGGGGGCGCCTGCAGTACCCGCTTTTGGCCAGCAGGCGGCGGCAGAGGGCGCCGGGGGGCGCCACCGCGCATGCGTGGCCCCGCCGCCTGCAGTACCCACTTTTGGCCACCAGGCGGCGGCAGAGGGCGCCGGGGGGCGCCACCGCGCATGCGCGACCCCGGGGGCGCCTGCAGTACCCACTTTTGGCCAGCAGGCGGCGGCAGAGGGCGGCGGGGGGCGCCACCGCGCATGCGCGGCCCCGGGGGCGCCTGCAGTACCCACTTTTGGCCACCGGGCGGCGGCAGAGGGCGCCGGGGGGCGCCACCGCGCATGCGCGACCCCGGGGGCGCCTGCAGTACCCACTTTTGGCCAGCAGGCGGCGGCAGAGGGCGCCGGGGGGCGCCACCGCGCATGCGCGGCCCCGGGGCCGCCTGCAGTACCCACTTTTGGCCAGCAGGCGGCGGCAGAGGGCGCCGGGGGGCGCCACCGCGCATGCGCGGCCCCGGGGCCGCCTGCAGTACCCACTTTTGGCCACCGGGCGGCGGCAGAGGGCGCCGGGGGGCGCCACCGCGCATGCGCGGCCCCGGGGCCGCCTGCAGTACCCACTTTTGGCCAGCAGGCGGCGGCAGAGGGCGCCGGGGGGCGCCACCGCGCATGCGTGGCCCCGCCGCCTGCAGTACCCACTTTTGGCCACCAGGCGGCGGCAGAGGGTGCCACAGCGTATGCGGTGCCCCGAGGCGCCTGCAGTACCCACTTTTGGCCAGCAGGCGGCGGCAGAGGGCGCCGGGGGGCGCCACCGCGCATGCGCGGCCCCGGGGGCGCCTGCAGTACCCACTTTTGGCCAGCAGGCGGCGGCAGAGGGCGCCGGGGGGGCGACACCGCGCATGCGCGGCCCCGGGGGCCGCCTGCAGTACCCACTTTTGGCCAGCAGGCGGCGGCAGAGGGCGCCGGGGGCGCCACCGCGCATGCGCGGCCCCGGGGCCGCCTGCAGTACCCACTTTTGGCCAGCAGGCGGCGGCAGAGGGCGCCGGGGGGCGACACCGCGCATGCGCGGCCCCGGGGCCGCCTGCAGTACCCACTTTTGGCCACCGGGCGGCGGCAGAGGGCGCCGGGGGGCGCCACCGCACATGCGCGGCCCCGGGGCCGCCTGCAGTACCCACTTTTGGCCACCGGGCGGCGGCAGAGGGCGCCGGGGGGCGCCACCGCGCATGCGCGTCCCCGGGGCGCCTGCAGTACCCACTTTTGGCCACCGGGCGGCGGCAGAGGTCACCGGGGTCGCCACCGCGCATGCGCGGCCCCGGGGCCGCCTGCAGTACCCACTTTTGGCCAGCAGGCGGCGGCAGAGGGCGCCGGGGGGCGCCACCGCGCATGCGCGGCCCCGGGGCCGCCTGCAGTACCCACTTTTGGCCACCTGGCGGCGGCAGAGGGCGCCGGGGGGCGCCACCGCGCATGCGCGGCCCCGGGGCCGCCTGCAGTACCCACTTTTGGCCAGCAGGCGGCGGCAGAGGGCGCCGGGGGGCGCCACCGCGCATGCGCGGCCCCGGGGCCGCCTGCAGTACCCACTTTTGGCCAGCAGGCGGCGGCAGAGGGCGCCGGGGGGCGCCACCGCGCATGCGCGGCCCCGGGGCCGCCTGCAGTACCCACTTTTGGCCAGCAGGCGGCGGCAGAGGGCGCCGGGGGGCGACACCGCGCATGCGCGGCCCCGCCGCCTGCAGTACCCACTTTTGGCCACCAGGCGGCGGCAGAGGGCGCCGGGGGCGCCACCGCGCATGCGCGGCCCCGGGGGCGCCTGCAGTACCCACTTTTGGCCAGCAGGCGGCAGCAGAGGGCGCCGGGGGGCGACACCGCGCATGCGCGGCCCCGGGGCCGCCTGCAGTACCCACTTTTGGCCAGCAGGCGGCGGCAGAGGGCGCCGGGGGGCGCCACCGCGCATGCGCGGCCCCGGGGGCGCCTGCAGTACCCACTTTTGGCCAGCAGGCGGCGGCAGAGGGCGCCGGGGGGCGCCACCGCGCATGCGCGGCCCCGGGGCCGCCTGCAGTACCCACTTTTGGCCACCGGGCGGCGGCAGAGGGCGCCGGGGGGCGCCACCGCACATGCGCGGCCCCGGGGGCGCCTGCAGTACCCACTTTTGGCCACCGGGCGGCGGCAGAGGGCGCCGGGGGGCGCCACCGCGCATGCGCGGCCCCGGGGGCGCCTGCAGTACCCGCTTTTGGCCAGCAGGCGGCGGCAGAGGGCGCCGGGGGGCGCCACCGCGCATGCGTGGCCCCGCCGCCTGCAGTACCCACTTTTGGCCACCAGGCGGCGGCAGAGGGCGCCGGGGGGCGCCACCGCGCATGCGCGACCCCGGGGGCGCCTGCAGTACCCACTTTTGGCCAGCAGGCGGCGGCAGAGGGCGGCGGGGGGCGCCACCGCGCATGCGCGGCCCCGGGGGCGCCTGCAGTACCCACTTTTGGCCACCGGGCGGCGGCAGAGGGCGCCGGGGGGCGCCACCGCGCATGCGCAGCCCCGGGGGCGCCTGCAGTACCCACTTTTGGCCACCGGGCGGCGGCAGAGGGCGCCGGGGGGCGCCACCGCGCAAGCGTGGCCCCGCCGCCTGCAGTACCCACTTTTGGCCACCAGGCGGCAGCAGAGGGTGCCACAGCGTATGCGCGGCCCCGGGGCGCCTGCAGTACCCACTTTTGGCCACCAGGCGGCGGCAGAGGGCGCCGGGGGGCGCCACCGCGCATGCGCGGCCCCGGGGGCGCCTGCAGTACCCGCTTTTGGCCAGCAGGCGGCGGCAGAGGGCGCCGGGGGGCGCCACCGCGCATGCGTGGCCCCGCCGCCTGCAGTACCCACTTTTGGCCACCCGGCGGCGGCAGAGGGCGCCGGGGGGCGCCAACGCGCATGCGCGGCCCCGGGGGCGCCTGCAGTACCCACTTTTGGCCAGCAGGCGGCGGCAGAGGGCGCCGGGGGGCGCCACCGCGCATGCGCGGCCCCGGGGGCGCCTGCAGTACCCACTTTTGGCCACCGGGCGGCGGCAGAGGGCGCCGGGGGGCGCCACCGCGCATGCGCAGCCCCGGGGGCGCCTGCAGTACCCACTTTTGGCCACCGGGCGGCGGCAGAGGGCGCCGGGGGGCGCCACCGCGCAAGCGTGGCCCCGCCGCCTGCAGTACCCACTTTTGGCCACCAGGCGGCAGCAGAGGGTGCCACAGCGTATGCGCGGCCCCGGGGCGCCTGCAGTACCCACTTTTGGCCACCAGGCGGCGGCAGAGGGCGCCGGGGGGCGCCACCGCGCATGCGCGTCCCCGGGGCCGCCTGCAGTACCCACTTTTGGCCACCGGGCGGCGGCAGAGGGCGCCACAGCGTATGCAGTGCCCCGAGGCGCCTGCAGTACCCACTTTTGGCCAGCAGGCTGCGGCAGAGGGCGCCGGGGGGCGCCACCGCGCATGCGCGGCCCCGGGGGCGCCTGCAGTACCCACTTTTGGCCAGCAGGCGGCGGCAGAGGGCGCCGGGGGGCGCCACCGCGCATGCGCGGCCCCGGGGCCGCCTGCAGTACCCACTTTTGGCCACCAGGCGGCGGCAGAGGGCGCCGGGGGGCGCCACCGCGCATGCGCGGCCCCGGTTGCGCCTGCAGTGCCCACTTTTGGCCAGCAGGCGGCGGCAGAGGGCGCCACAGCGTATGCGCGGTCCCGAGACGCCTGCAGTTCCCACTTTTTGCCACCTGGTGGCGCAGAGGGCGCCACAGCATATGCGCAGCCCCGAGGCGCCTGCAGTACCCTCTTTTCGCCAGCAGGCGGCGGCAGAGGGCGCCACAGCGTATGCGGTGTCCCGAGGCGCCTGCAGTACCCACTTTTCGCCACCTGGTGGCGCAGAGGGTGCCACAGCGTATGCGCGGCCCCGCGGCGGCTGCAGTACCCACTTTTCGCCACCAGGCGGCGGTAGGGGGCGCCACAGCGTATGCACTGACCCAAGGCGCCTGCAGTACCGGATTTTCACCAGCAGGTGGCGGAAGGGGGCATTCAAAAGCGCCACCGCGCATGCGTGGCCCCGCCGCCTGCAGTACCCGCTTCTCTGCGGCAGGATGCGTCCTGAGGGCAGCAGGGACGGCTTCCCAGACTATTTTCTCAGAGAAAGCACAAACGAAAACAGCAGAAATTTGCACCCCACGCCGCCTCAGGGAGGAAGTGTCTGCCTTGAGCAACGTGCCGCTCACGGCTGGGAAGCTGAGCGGCAGCAAGCTGAAACAGTACATTTTTTATCGGGACAAAAAAGGCAGGGAGATAATAACAACGAACCCAACATGGGCAAGGGGATGCTCTGAGCCCAACGACCACAACTCCCGGCTTGCTGGGGGAATGGTGCTCCTGGCGGCTTGACACTGCAGACACCATGGAGCCAGCCCCAGGCTTCCCCACCTGCAGCCCAGCACCCGCAGACCTGTGCCTGCCACCCCATGCCACCCCCACCTGGGCTTTCCTTGCCCCAGCCGCCAATCCCCCGGGACCTGGCCTCCACAACGCCATCCCCTGCCCTGGGGGTCCTGCCGGGAACCCCCAGCCCCCTCCCCACTTGCGCCTCTGCAAGCAGCCCCCGCCACACAGGGCAGTCCCCCCAGCCCGGGGAGCAAAGACAGCAGCAAGCTGCCCCCCCAAACGGCAGGGCTGGCCCCGCATTCCGAGGGGTCATCAGCATCCAGCGGCCGGTGGACACGGGGCCACCCCCCCCCTCCACACCCTCCCCGCTACGGAACCTGCACCCACACACAGACGGCGACAGCCACTTCCCCCGATGGCAACCACCAAAGGGGGCACGGGCCGGAAAGCAAACTTTATTAAACTGCTGTGCAGGACTCCCAGGAGGGGGGCTGCGGTGGGGCTCCCTGCCCGGTCGTTCTCCCCTTCCCCTGGCAGGCAAGGCAAAGAGCGGCGTCCGTCTGTCCGTCCGTCCCTCCCTGCGTGGGGAGCGGATGCTGGAAGGGGGCTTCTCACTGTCACTGCTTTGGGCAGTTGCGGAGTAATTGCCTTAAGTAACAAGGCAAATTAAACTCATATTCACCTTTTAAAGAAAGCGTACAGCATCGAAGAAGCTTTCAGGGTGGAGGGCAGCTGCGCTACCTAAGCGTTCCCTAGGCCTCCAACTTTACGTGCTATCGCACTAGGGGAACTTGGCGTGCTGACTCTAAGGAAGGGGACGGAGCGTAAAGCGGAGTGGAAACACCACGGATAGGCTCTGCGACCAGATGGGGACCAGATGCTCTTGTGCACACTGAGACCGATAAGCTGCACGTTTGCTACCCTGAGCCAACGACCTGTCATGTTTTTAACAAAACACTGCACTCTAGGGAACTTTTGCTCATTCTAGTATCATCATAATACCAAAACACACCTCCATCCCAAAAGCTCCGTGTCTCCAAGGTGCGACCACCCCTCACTGAGGGCATGCTCTGAGTTTCTCAGACCCCTCTACCTTTAAACGAAAGCAAGAAAACTTTACACCAAACATAACCAAGGTATGCCTGACTAGAGTCACTCAAGCCCCACCTAAAGGAGAGAAAATAGATGTAAACTGTCTTAAGTGAAAGGGGGTGTTAGGGAAGATACCATCACCAAGGATACCTTTCTGACTTCCAGGATCAGTCGACGGGCTGAGCCTCTCTTCCCCCCGCACTGGGATGCTGTGGGGTAATATTTGAACGCTTGGTTGTACCAGGTGTCTCCCTGGAAACTTAGGAATCTCTAGAGCCTTTGTGCCTTTTAATGCATTAACAGCCAGGACGAGTACCTGTGTATTTCATGCGTGCTCGCTTGCTTTCGCGGACAGTGAATTTATCGCCGGCGATCCAAAGAACCTGTGTCCTTGTTGCTGTAATAAACTGCCCTTCGTTGCATTGTTCCTAGCCGTGACAGTTCTCATTGAACGCGACTAGAGCGAGGGCGTGCTACGTTATTGGTGAATCCGTGACCGTGATAGTTCAGTAACCTGAATCCGACCAGACCCGTAACAGTTAGTCAGCTACGCCCCTTAGTGTGACAGTATTTCATAGAGAAAAACATTAAGCCTAAGATTTCCCATGCCTAAGGCCCTGGGGGTCAGGCAGAGAAGGAACCCGAGACTCTTAGCCATGCGACTCCTGAGAATTGCAGCTTACAGTTAGTCACTCACCGTCTTCCGGTCTCACAGGATGAGGCAGAGGTATAATCAATTCCTTCTCCATCTCTCTGGAAAGAGCTTTTCTCCTATCTATGACAAAGGAAAAAAAAAAAAAGTTGTGATCATGGGAGTCAGTACACAAAGCCACACGCTGTGAATTCACTACTACAGTTAAGATCATTTTTAGTCAAAAAACACCTTGGCAGCAATGTTACCACTGCAAACATAGCGTGGCAAGAAAAATTCCACTCAAGGTAAAGTAAAGGGCAAGCTAAAAGGACGAATGACGTGACCAAAGGCAACTGCAACAACCATCTACCAGATGGTTCCACAGCCCTCGTCCACAGCCCTCAGATTTCACGGTCGTCTTTCCTGACGAATGAATCCTGGAAGAACAGAAAAGATACACAAGGTGTCCTTTGTGGAGCCTTTGGGGAGACTACTGAAAGGAAAACCAAACCAAAAAACTAGGAACAGCAAGCGGCATGTACGTTGGTTCTGTTAACAGAGTAACGCTAACGTACTAGAAATTTCCACGTTCTTTGCCCTCTACCTTGAAAAAGTCACCCAATTCTGTCAGTGTTCACCATCGCCTTTTTTTTTTTTTTTTTTTTTTAATTTTCACGTGGACATCTGAGGAAAACATTTCGAGTCCCTGTCATCAAGGGAGAGGAAGAGAAAAAAAAAAAAAGAGAGGGATGAGGGGGGAAGAAGCGCAGTCATTCCTTGCCTCGGTAACGCGAGCAAAAAGCTCAGGCGCTCAGCAACAATGTGCTTTGAAAGACAAAACACAGAAGAAACTGCATGTTATTTTATCTCAGCTGTAGAGTCACGTGTATTTGTACCTGCTCATTTATTCATCTGCCAGTTTATTTTGCTACAGACGCTACAGAACATAGAGACTGCGAGGTTACTACAACCTTTTGTAACCGATCCGATCTTTGGTAGGAATAGCTATCTAAAAGAGCCAACAAAATCCCCTTTGTCGACAGCCATCTGAACTTTTATCGTCTAACAATAGTCCTACAAACATCCCCCGGGATGCTCAACTTCAGAAACTTTCCGTTCAACCTGAGGCAGAACAAGCCCTTACCCTAGACACCTTCACCTGGCTCTCCACTGCTAGCAGGGTAGCACTCCGATACTGCCCAGTACACGCTGCAGCCTACTCGCTTACACGTATTTACTGCGGCCTGGTTCGATACGCTCACAGAGAGACCCATGAAAAATCCACCCTTTCTTTCAGAAAAGTAAATAAAGACATACATACATATGACACAGTAAGGAAGAAAAGCTGAACACACGGGATGCCGTCCTTTACCGAGGGGCAGATCCAACATCAGCACAGGGAGCCTTGGGGCACGTGAGCGATCATCTACACCGGCCATCGGAACAAGCCAAACGCATGCACACGAGCCTCGATTTAAAAAAAAAAACAAAAACAAACAAAAATCAAGTTCCTTTATAACTTATGGAAGTAACAACCTACAGCTTAGATGCAGTTGGATTGCATCAGCTTAGGGACTGCCTCCTTCAAAATGCGCGGGGGGGTGGGAAAACCAGTCTCGAAAACCTGTTGCCTAACAGGAGACTGTTGCCAGCTCCTCCATAGGTTACGTTCCTCCAAGCATCGTCCTGTTCCTGGATTTTACCAGCCACGACGGGATGGTCCCACTAGCATGAGTCGGGGACGCTTCGCACAGGGTTTATTTGACGCTGAAGTAAGTCTTCTGCGGGTATAAGTAACGCAGCACGAGATGGAAAGTAAGCTAAGGTACCGTCTGCGGCACAATGCTTGTGCGATATTGGACCTGAGGGGACCAGTCAAAGCCTGCAATAATCGCTGAACGGGTGGGTAAGTAGGGAGCCCTACGGGAAACAGAGCTCATGTTCTGCGAAGCTCTTTTCCCGTCAAGAAGAGGACCTTTTCTATTCAGCGTCTTTACTGAACTTTAGGCTACTTCCTATTCGCTTTGGCAAGTTAGCCTCCATAGAAGCCAAGAGATTTTAAACTGCCAAGCACCATTGATAGCTCCTGTTCTCTGACGACAGGCAATTTCAATCGGGGCGCTAGTTAATAGGAACGTCTGGCTCTGTTTCACGCAAATCAAGTACCTAAACCACAGACAGGAGTCTGCAGAAAGAATGCTTTAAAAGGTGAATTTAAAGAGAGGGATGATACTCACTTTTCCAACATTTCTGCAATGACTGTGGCAAAAAAGGCTGCACCAGGGACGTCTCTATCATTCCCTCTAGGATTTAGCAACTCCATACAGTTATGGGTCAAACACCACAGCTTCAACGCAAGGCAGACCTCGAAGGTCACATTTCTGTCTGCGTATCGAGTTCTGCTGGAAAGCCCCCAGCCGCTCAATTCCCAAGCAACTTTGCCACGGCCAGCACTTACCTGGAGTTTTGCTTTCTCTCGCTGCTCAGTACGGGCCCAAGGCTTCTTTTGTTGCACACAGTTCAAGCAAAACTCTCGGGACATAACCAATAGACAGACAGACAGGCAGAAATTACCTCTCACGTCTGTCTTGACCGACCACAACCAGCGTTCTGGAAAGCCCCGCAAGCACCGGTTTATTTCTACGACAACTCTGAAAGCTGAGGCGGGACAAAGGTTAGCCTCTCGTACCACAGACTGAGCAACAAAGAGACAGAGGTCGACAGGCCAATTCGTTCTAGGTCTAAGAAGCTACTACAGCTTGGCAGGCACTACGCGGCTTTCCTTTGCGCTTCCCCGCGCCGAGTGGTTCGTGCTTCTGCAAATTCGATTCAGCCTTTGAGCCTGGGCTGCAGGAAGTTTACGAGCACGCCTCGGTTTCACCCGGAGGTCGCTGCGACTTACCCGGACAGCTGGGACAGACGGGCTGCTCTTTCTCCTGGGAAACCTGCGACTGCAGCACGCCAGCTGCAGCTTTCCTCCCTTCAGCTGCTGCGCCACCTTCGCTCGGCGACAAACCCCGCAGGGGTCCCAGCGGCGGGGAGCTGCTTCTGCCCTGGTGAGCCGCAGGGAAAGGAGAGAGCCGGCCGTCAGCACGCGGGGGGAGAAAAATCTCTGAGGCGCAGCCCGACGATCGAGCGCA
The DNA here is from genome assembly GCF_964211835.1 of Anser anser. Taxonomy (NCBI): domain Eukaryota; kingdom Metazoa; phylum Chordata; class Aves; order Anseriformes; family Anatidae; genus Anser; species Anser anser. The sequence goes on from NC_139726.1 coordinate 96,687, forward strand.
GCGAGGACCCGCGCCCGGCCGCCGCAGCCCCCACCCCTCCCGGCCCGACGCTCCGGGGAAGCGCCCCCGAAGGCTCTCGCTCGCCTCACCGCCGGCAGCCGCGCTCGCAGCCAGCGGCAACCTGCGCCTCCCGGCGCGCACGGCCCGGCCCCGGCCCCGGCCCCGGCCCGGGGAAAGACCGGCCGCGCACCACAGAACTACAGCTCCCAGCATGCCGCGGGACGGAGCAGTCCATCCGACCCAGAGGGGAGTCGGCCAAGCGCACGCAACCGCCCCCCCCCCCCCCCCCCGCCGCCCTCTCTGCGCCCGCCCGCCCCCCTCTCCCCCAGCCCTCCGAAGCCCCGCGCAGTGCAGACCCCGCCGCACGCCCGGTCCGCTCCGCTCCGGCGCGGCGCCGCCCCGCCCCGCACAAGGGCCGTTTCCGCAGAAGCTGCCGACCGCGTGGCGCCCCAACCGCCCGCCGCCTCGCCCCCTCCCGGCCCGGCCCGGGGCGGCACCGACCACCAACCTCGTGTCGGCACCGCGCCTCGGCGGCCCGGCCCGGCCCGAGCCCGGCCCGGCCCGGCCCGACAGCTTCCGCCCATAGTGCCGGCAAGCCCTGCACGGCACCTCCGCCCTGCGTTCCTCCGAGCCAATCACGGAGCGCTTCCGCCCTGAGTTAAGGCTAGCCGTGACGCCACTTCCCCCCTGGGTTCCCAGCCAATCATGGAGCGCTTCTGCCCTCAACGACGGCTCGCTCGGACACCACACCCGCCCTCACGGTCCAGCCAATCACGGAGCCGTTTTGGCCCTCAGTGAAGGCACGCCCTGACGTCAGTTCCGCCCTCGGTTCCCTGCCAGTCACGTAGGCAGTTCCGCCCTCGGTAGCAGAGGTACCCTCCGCCGGGTAGACCTGGCGGCCGCCCGAAAATAAAAAAAAAAAAACGCGTAGTCCTGGCCGCCGCCCGCAGTCCAAAAATGCCAAACGGCCATAAATGTATAGAAATATGCATTTAGCATTCTACATAGCATCTGCCCTGTAATTCTGCAAACATCATAAGGGATCTAGAGCGACAAAGCAAACACACACAGTACCGCTGTCATCCTATCCATAAACATTCTATAACAATTACTCACCTGAAGAAGAGCTGCATGCAATACAGGCACTTACTACTACTATATAGATTGCTTTCCTCTAAGAGATCCTACTAGTTGTTACCTCACAAAGATGGGCGTACCGCTCTCTACTTGGAAATGCGTCAGTCCATAGACTCCGACCCACCCAAAGACCCCTGCAACTGACTGAAGGAAAAACAAAGCACTTACCCCAAAGAGCAGCCCAGGCAGAACGAGCTCCCTCATGGCTTGCCTGGGGCTCATATACCATTTGGCCCCGCCAAATGGTACATCGTGCACATAATACACATCGTGCCCACAAAAGCTTTTGGGGAGACCACTGTAAAGAAAAACAAAAAAATAAAACCAGCAAGTGGCTCGCACATCGGTTTTGTTAACAGAGTAACACTAACTAACTAGAAATTTCCACGTTCTTTAGCCTCTACCTTGAAAAAGCCACTGACTTCTGTCAGTGTTCGTCACCTTTTTTTTCTTCTTTTTTTTAATTTTCACGTGGACATCCGAGAAAAACATTTCGAGTCCCTGCCATCGAGGGAGAAGAGGAGAGGAAAAAAAAAGAGATGGGTGAGGGGGGAAGAAGCACAGCCATTCCTTTCCTTGGTAGCAGGGCTGAGGGCAGCGCGGCCCGGCCGGGGGGACCTGCAGAGCCCCTCAGGCAGGAGGCGGGCTGGGGAGAGCAGGGCTGGTGGGGCCCCGGGGCACGAGTGCCGGGAGGGGCCCGCTGCCAGGGGGCCCGGCCAATGCTTTGTGGCAGCGGGGCACCCACCCCGCCCCAGGGCGATTTCCCCCAGCGCCACCTGTGGCACCGCCCACCCCGTGCCTTGCTGCCCGCCCGCCCGCGGCACTCCCGCCCCCCAGCTTATCACGGCTCAGCCTACATCCCATCAAAGTTAGCATCCGCTTCTAGCAGGGTATGCAGAAACATGGAGGAAGAAGCACGCTTACAGGAATAAACTAACCGGATTATGTGCGCTGATACTACTTCATCTTAATCCTAGCTCATACAGTCAATTAATACTCAGGCACCTGAAATTTCTACAAATTTCATCTTCATCCCTGTTCCCCCATTAAAAATACTTAAAAAGTATTATTTCAGTATTAAATATAAGGCTAGTTGCAGATGCTATAAACGTAGCCTACAAATCCGAAGTCTCTCCTCATCTGGAAATCCTACATCAACTTTGAACCTGAGCAAGAAAAACATCATAGAATGGTTTGGGACCTTAAGAGACCGTCTAATTCCAACAACCCCCTACCATGGGCAGTTCCTCTTGACAAGGTTGTTCAAAGCCCTCTCCAACCTGGCCTTAAATACAAGCAGTAGAGTATGAGAATGCAAGAAACCCTTACTGTGGCTTACTTCAGTGGATGCAGCATGTTAAGGTTATGTATGGTACCCAGAACTGGTCTTGAATCAGGTCCACAGTAGATGCAAAGCCTTGACTTCTTTATTTGCCTGACTTTTCCAAATTGAGCGTGAACCTAAGTTCAGCCGATCCCTGTGCCACGAAAATTGAAAGAAAACGTCCAAATTATCTGTAACAGGTATCTCTTCTATGAAAATATTAATATACTACCTCCCCTTGCTCCTTTTCCTGGGTATTGTACAATCATATTTTCATTGGTCATGAATAATGGCATTTTTAGGAGTTTTACTATTACTGACCAGTTATTTTTGATCTGAGAAAAAAACACACCATGTACCATGTCACCAGGTGATTCCATTTAATAGTCTCTGCATTACCAATATTTGAAAAGAAAACTCACTAGAGGAAGTGCAAAAGTATGCAGCTATTACCAGTAAAGGCAGTGTACGTAAACTTCTCAATATTGCTTTCGGTATTTCATGGGAAAAAACACTGAGGCTATGTTTTCTCATCCGTAAGGTTTTGGGGGGCAGGCAGAGAGGGAACCCAAAATTCTTAGCATGTTGCCTGAGAATCACAGTTTACAGTTACTCAATGTCTTCTGGTCTCACAGGATGAGGAAGAGGTATAATAGATTTCTTCTCCATATCTCTGGAAAGAGCTTTTCTCATATCTGTAGCAAGAGAAAAAAATGTTGTTGTGACAAGAGTCGTTGCACAAAGCCATACTAAGCGAATTCCCTATTACAGTAAGATCACTTTTAATCAAGCACATTTCGGTAGCAAAGTGAACGATTCAAATCGTTAGTACAGCACCAAATTCAACTGAATGTCAAGAAAATGGCAGGCTGAAAGGCCAAACATGACTTAAGTCATCTGCAACAACTGTAGTTGTCTGTCCACAGCCTTTGTATTTCATGTTACTTTCATCTCAAACGATGAATGGATGAACAGAAGAGGTACACAGCAAGCCCAAAAAAGCTTTCGTGGGGGACACTTACAGGAAAAAATATGTTGCAATAACAAGCACCTAGTACTCCTGTTTTGTTAACATAGTACTCGAAATTTCCATGTCCTTTATCCTTTAAATTGAAAAGGCCACCCAATTCTCTGTCACCGTGGACCATTAGCCTTCGTCGAATTTTAATTGGCTGAGAAAAACAATGCCTCAAGTCCGTATAATCAAGGGACAAAACAAAAGGGTGGGGGTGGGAAGGCCGTCACAGAAAAGGAGGGAAGAGAAAGGAAGAAGGAAAGCACAGCCATTCCTCTTCCCAGTGGCATCAGGAATAAGTCCAGGCACTTGCCAGGGGCATTCTTTCCATTAGATAAGTAACTGCATGTTATTTATCCTTACTCAGAGAATAACATGTCTTTGTACTTGATAGTTTACTCATCTGGCATTTTATTTTACCATGGATACAACGCAATGTGCAAACTGCAAGATTACGTTTTATAACAGATGTTAATCCTCAGCAGGAAAAGCTATCTAAAGGAAGAAGTAAAATCCCATTACACAACAACCACCTTAACTTTTTCCATATAAACAAAACATACAAACAACCCTGGGACACACAACTAGACAATCTTTCCATTCAACTTGGGGTAGAACAAGAACTTACCATAAGCATCCTCATCCGGCTCTCCATTGCTAGCAGAATAGTACTCTAACACTGTCCGGTACACACTGTAGCCTAGTTGCTTATACATATTTACTGCAACCTGATTTGATACTCTCACAAAGAGATCAACGAAAAATCCGCCCTTTCTTTGAAAAAATAAACAAAACACAGTAAGAACGAGCAGATGAATGTATTTCCAATTAAGAACCTACAACATGTAACCAAGAACAGGTCTGATGTGGCGGTACACTAATCGGGTGTGTTTCACGCTGTAATAACAGATGCACTCCTTTTACCAAGGGACAAGCCCAGTATTGGCAGAAGTCATTTTTTGGTCACGTGAACAATCTTCTAAACCATCCAGTGCATTCAGAATTATTAACAAAAAGAACAGGGCAAGCCAAATACCCACACAAGCCTCATTTTCATATACATATATTTTTAATTATAATCTATATTTTGGATGCATTTACATTGGACTAGCTTAGGGACTGCCCCCTTCAAAATGAACAGGGGAAGAAAAAAAATCAGTCCCACAATCCAGCTGCCTAACAGGAGATGGCCCTCAATACGCAAGTTCTTCAAAGAATCACGCAGTTTTTGGATTTTACCAACCACAACAGGGTTGCCCTACTGGCATGAGCTAGGGACGTTTCCCTATGTGTTTATTTTCTGCAGGTATGAGTAACCCAGCATGAGATGGAAAGTAAGCTAAGTTACTGTCTGCAGCACCACACTGGTGTAATATTGTGTCCAAGGGAACCCGCACAAAGTCCACAAGTGCTAAACAAGTATGTTGGGGGCACTATGGAAAACACAGTTGGTAGGAAAAGAACTTCACAAAATGTCAAGAAAAGGATCCTTTATACAGTGTCTTTGCTGAAATTTAGACTACTTCCCATTCATCATGGCAAGTGAGCTTTCATAGAAATCAAGAGATTTTAAAATGCCAGGCGAAGTTTTTAGTTCTTGTTCTCTAACTACAGGGAATTTCAGTCAGTTGGGGCACTATTTAATAGAGAAGTCTGGGAGCCTGGGTATGTTTCATGTAAAACAAATACCTAAATCACAGACAGAAGTCTACAGAAAGAATACTTTAAAAGATCAACTTAAAGAGAAGGGTAATACTCACTTTTCTGAGATTTCTTCCAATAGTTCCATCAACTTGGCAGCCAAACCCAGCCGTCGAAATTCTGGTGCAACAGAGAGAGCAGTAACATGTCCGTGCCATTCTTCCCTAGCCACAGAGCCTTCTGCTTTACCCATTACTGTGGACATACAGAGTTATCAGCACAGCAGCGCCTTTGGGATAACGCACCCCAGATACACATCTTTACAGAAGAGTATATAAACACACGCTGCAATGAGTGTGGCAAAAAGCTGAACAAGGCACGTCTGTGTTATCACTCTACGACTTAGCAACTCTGTACGGTTGCAGGTCAAATATCAGAGCTTCAGAGAAAGGCAGACAAGGCCCTTGAAGGTCACATTTCCATCTGGATTCCAAGCTCTCTTGGAAAGACCCCCAGATGCTAGTTCCTGATTTCACCAACTGCGCGCTAACCTATTCTGACACCCAAATTCACCTACCGCAGACAATGCAAACGGTTCTCACACAGTTCTGCTTCATTACATCACACATCATTTTGCTCGTTTCACGCTAGTAAATGCTACTCTCTTGATTAGCATTAAAAAAGTTAAATCGTTTTTCAAAACTTGTTTTCTGAGGAGTGACTTCTAAATAAAAGTCTTAAGCAATTCTCACAAGTCTTTAAATAAGCAGAATTCCGGGTCTGACTGGAATAATGGAAGAACAGAGGGCTACAAGCCAAAAACTGGCTCATCATCCTAGCAGCTAATGGAAATTTCTGGTCGCTCTGAGGGGGGAGAACTTGGGAAGCTTCGCTAACCTGGCAAAAGAAAGCTTAGGCCCTGCCTGCCAACACGTTACATGTAGCCAAAAAAGGTGTTTTTTTTTTTGTTTTTTTTTTTTTGGGGGGGGGGGGGAGTTGAGTGGGGAGTAGGGGTGTCTTTGGAGTTTGTTTCTACATAGCGCCACGCAAGCATTAGATTGCGAACAACCACTCAAACTTCCTATCGCACACGGTACTTCAGAAACACCCGTCACCCACAGCACACGCGCTTTAGGCTTCAACACATCGAGCAGGTCATTTCCCGAGTCTCTGCGAAGGCCTCCCGGGATGCTGGGGCACGGGTAACGAGGAGGGCGAACAGGCAGACAGCCCCAGCAGCGGGTACCGCCGGGGAACGCCACCGCGCCGCGGCAAGGCACGCGCGGCTCCCCGGCCCGGGGCTGGCTCTCGGCGGGCAAAGGGAAGCCGAAGCCCGAGCCCGGAGCTCAGCGTCGCGACCAGCGCTCGCAGCGCGCCCGCCCCGCGGCCCGAGGGCAGCCGGAGCCCCGGAGCAGCGGGAGCCGGGGCCGCGGCACTCACTGTAACCCATCAGCTCCCCGCCGGGCGCCTCCGCCACGATGAAGTACTCGGGCCAGTGCGCCAGGTACTGCAGGTAGAAGGGGATCCCGTACTGCGGCCGTCAGTTAAGGAGCACAGCGACACCGGCGCGGCGCCCCCCGAGGCCTCCTGCCGGGCGGCCGGCGGCAGCGGAAGGATACGGTCTCCGTCAGCGGGTCCAGGTTGCTGCGGACAAAGAGCAACGCTCAGCGCGGGCCCTGCCGGGCTGCGGAGCCGGCCCCAGCCAGGGGAAAGGGCGGGGGGGGGGGGGGGGGCTCACATGTTGTTGAAGCGGAACAGGTCGTCGCAGGTGAAGGCGCGGAGCGACGTCATGGCGCTGCCGGGCCGCCTCCGCCTCCAGCCCTGCCCCGGAAACGCTCCCGCCGCCCCGGGGCCTCTTCCGGCGCGGGGGCGGGGCAGCTCCGCCGGCCCAACCAGGCCCGGCCCCGCCCGTCAGCCGCCCGCCCGCCCCGGGCCCCGCGCCCCGCGCCCGCCTCGCCGCGGGGCCCGCCCGGGCTCCCGGGCCGAGGCCCTGCCGCAAGGCGCCGTGCGCCACGGGCAAGTTGCGGGGGGGGGCGGGGGGGCGTGCGGCCGCAGCCTCCCCAGCCGACGCCGCTCGGCCCCCCTCTGCTTTCCCCCGGCTCCACCCTGCCCTCTGAACCGCGCTGGTGCTTGGGGCTGCGGCTGCTTAAATTGCTCACCCCCCAGGAACGCCATTTGTTATACGGAAGGACAGAAACAAATTAAAAATAGCCTTCCCGTCACCACGTTGCTAGGCTACCCAAACCCATGCCTGTGCCTCTGCCTGCACCGAGCACGCATGAAACGCCGTTTACTTCGGTAATGTTTTCCTAAGCTACATCAACACAGAAACGATCGACCATTTATCTTTTACTATTCACGTTAATTCACTTTCTTCAGAAATGATTTAGAAAAAATTTCACGTATGCCTAGGCCTCCACCCTTCAAATGAATAGCTGAAGGAAAGCTGTATTTCACCTAATTGCCAGAATTACAGGTATTGTCGGTGAATAACCAATGGCTTAAGGTTATCAGGATGAGCACAGAAACGTTCGACTTCTTCAGTATCCCCGTTTCTTTCAAGGCTTACAGCTGACAGGCCATCTCGTATAATACTAAACTAAGTTTTAGGGTAACTCCTAAAATCATGAGTTCATTTCTGCTGTCAAGGTATGTTCTTTCTTCCTCACAAGTTCGCTTGTACATAAACTCAAGGTATTTCAACATAAAGAACTCCTTGCAGATACATTCTTACTAGTCATTAAAAGGCCAAGAGAAATATTTATAGCAAATACGATTCTGATACACGTATGACAATTTATTGTACCACCATTCATATAAAGCATTTCAATTTAAAATGTTGAGAAACAATCTTAAATATTTGTGTAAGAATTTACAAACATTAGTAAAGATAAACCACAGACAACAGCTTTCCAAGTTTTCAAATATAAGTTCTGGTAGATATCCATGTATAAATAAAATGGACAATACCAGTGAAGATGCATACCTCATTTTTACTTTATTTATAAAGAAGTGACAACACTAGAAAACACATCGATAACCAGTGCTTTGAACAGTGAAGGTGGGACATAAAAAGTCTGATTGAACTAACACAAACTTAGGTCTTTATCGAGTTGCATATCTGCCAGGAATGCTGAAATGCAAGAGTTTACACCTGCAATATTCCATAATGGAATACCCACATAATATCAAATATAGTCTCCAACTTCCAAACCGGTAAATAAAAAAAACCATCATTAACACTATGTATTAGAAGACCACTGCAAGTTCTTATTGCTTTTTGAGTTAATACCCTTCAAATAAACTGAAAACCAAACAGTCTCTACTGTACCTTGCTCATCCTCCTGCTCATTCATTAACACTGGAAGCAATCAGTTACTATATGAGGCCGCAAAAGAGGCATTTAAAAAAAAAGAAAAGAAACAAAAGCTACTTAGGTACATAGACATCCCCACCCTCCCTGCCCGCCCTTACCCCAAAACCCACAATAACCACTTAGTGCCAGTAGAGGAGCAAAACTGGATAGACAAAACCAGAAATGTGACTACAGTAAGAAGGAAATAAAGAGAGATATAGCTTTCTTAAATATTCAAAATCTGATGTCTCCCAAAACGAAGCACATCCCCATCATTTAAAAAGTGAAGTTGCCTTATATATATACACATATACACACATATATCTAATCTTTGCACATGCTGAGTAGTTCTCAAATCCACTGAGTTCCACAGTGCAGCAGTTGATTTTGAATTTAACAGTGCTTCAAAAACTACAGTAATATTCAATGCACTTTTTACTAAGGAGAGCAAAAAACAAATGCATGTTCATGTTGTTCTTGCCAGTTCAGCACTTCTGCAGCACATCCGTTTGTCTCTTGCAACACAGTTCCACCAGCATCAGTCTTCAGAATCATCCTCAGAAGCTGTTGGAACAACACAGTATAATCAGAAGCCTTCATAAAGGTCTGTTAAATTTAGAACTAGAGCACTTTTAGTTTGAAATGAGTAGTGGAAATAAAGGTGATTTCATAATATAAATAGCTGACTGTAATACCGGCCCCAAACCTTGTATAATTTCATAGCTTAATTTTTAAACGCATCTCACATCTGAAAAAACGTAGCATTTTTAAATCTAAATTCCACATTACAAACTGCAGTGTCCTCCTGCTGTTCCTCCTCAAAATAAAAGGAAGAAAATATGATTATGCCAGAGATTCAACTTTTATATAAAGTTCACAGTGGCTAATTCCAACTGTAGTAAGAGGAGAGAGAGTATGTTCAAGCTATGACAGCTGCACTCAACATACGGGAAGAAATTACTCCCACAGTTAAACTATCTTTACACTAAAATACCTAGAAAAGTTCATTAGTCTAAGCAAACAGAAATTTCTGACGTTTACGTTTATATATTTATACACATATGTTTTGTGTGTGTATATATATATATATATATATATATATATCTGTTGCTTAACACAATTAAGTGAGTCCTACTTGGAAGCAGCTCCTATCTCCACCCCCATTCTTTCAGTCTAAGTAAGATAAAGTCCCCATATGCATAGGATTCTGCTACTGAAACGTGAATTAAAGCACAAACGCATGCTTGTCAGCTGTGACAAAAACGAAGTACAAACATCTACAATAGGTTTGTAAAGTTAGCTTGTGCCTAACAGGAATTAATATGTCCTCCTAAGCAAGCTCTGCAGTCTTGAAATTATTTAAATCACGTAATTTGTTCTCTCTCTGAACATAAAGAGGGAAGCAACGTTTTTCTCATCACTTCTCCAGCCTCCCAAAAACATTTCTGAGAAGAGAAACATAACTCAAATGGTGTCAATAATAAATTTCAAATCAGTATTCCTCACCTGCAAGTTAAAGTCTAGGTCAAATACAGATTAAATTGCTGTGTGGAATGCCACTTACTAAGATTAATTTCTACTATAATAAGAATACACATAACTTAAGAATAAATCCTGAATTCCAATCCTTCTCTGTTATAGAAAGTATTACTTACGTAGTGCTCTGAACGCAGAAATTATCCTCCGCTTCTTGAACTAAACAATCCCCCCCCCCAGCATTCCTTATATCATACTCCAAACATGTCCTATTCACTGAAAGCTCAATGCATATACAAAATTTGCATGTTGACAGACAAACAGACACTAGAAAAAAGATAAACCGATTACCTTTCCACTGCCTATTCACAATGCCCAGAAATAATACTCAGATTCAGGCTACATTTACCACAGGTCAGCACACATTTTTCTCACTTCATCGCACTGAAGAACGACTAGGTGAAAAGTAGGCTAGTCCTCTACCTTAGTTGAGAACTGTTAAATTCATTCCAGAAGTGGACAGTGCTGATCAAAGTATATGTACATCCAAAAAGCGGGGAAAACGAGGTAAACAAAAAGGGCAAGAAAAGTATGGTAATTTAAGCACAGTCAAATTTAGCCTGAAGTGCTTCTTTTCTACCAGAACTCATGAAAAGGCTACAGCCTAAAGGTCACCACCATTTCCGTAATTAGGTACTACTAGAATAAACTCGCAAAGAATCTTGGTATCAGTGGCAGGAAACACTTGCATAGTCTTGCATAGTCATGATGCTATTGGGAAATCCATCATGGAGAATTAAAATCAGCTCTCACCCAGAATAATTCTACTGATACTGGAAAAAGCACTGGGTAAAGTCAATTTTTCAGTAATTAAGTTTGGTAGTATGAATCATCTTGGCAAAGGAGGATTGTACTCATTTAACTTTGAGTAGATCTAATGGGGGGGGAAGGAGGAGGAGAGGGGAAGCACCTACTTTCAATATCTTCCATATGTGCCTGAAGAGTTCTTGCAAGGTTAATAAACTAGAAACAAGGCAGAGAGAAAGTAGTTTAAAAGTTGCAAAGTTTATGCGCAGTAATTTGCAACACGTTAGCAAAGAAGTTTTCTTCACCTTTTCTTCACTTTTTATATCCCAAAGCTTCATTCCAGGTGTTGGTTATCCTAACCCACTTACTCAACTTACAAAATCAATACAAAATTTAATATAAAGTCCCACATATTAGACCTCAAATTGCTACTGCACAGTTTTTTCAGCTTCCACACTATGTCAAATGCTTCTGTTAGCAGTTAGTGCCTCCCCATCTTCATGTCCTACAGTCTGTAAAACACATCTATTTTGAGAGTTGCACACATGTAAGAAATTGGCAGTTTTGTGAAAACCGTTCCTACAAATTCCAATGCACAAAACCGTAACCCACAAGGACTTCATTAGTTGAATCCACTTCATTTATTTCACTATTTACATGGCAAAACAGAGCCCTCTGGCTGAACGAGGCTATTGAAAAAAAGCATAAATCCACTGAAGATTATATCCGTAAATATAAAGTTTAAAATCAGGGTAACTATTAGGCAATAGTGGCAGCTAAATGTTAGAAGAACAGTGACAACCTACATCACTGTTTAAATGATAGGACAGATGCTGACACAGCAAATAAAAAGGAAACAAGAATAACCTAAGAGGTTTCCATAGCCCAGTTGTGGTTTCAGTATCAAACGCATAAGAGTGATCTTTACTGGTTTAAAATGTAGCATCACACAACTATGTAATGCTGCGCCTGATCAGAAACATTAAGAACATCTTACTTCTGCAATATCCTCAAGGTAATAAACTGTACTGGATGCTGGCTACAGTTAGATTGTGTCTTTTGGAAAATCAGAGTCATAAAATGGTTTGGGTTGGAAGGGACCTTAAAACCATTTAATTCCAACCCCATGCCGTGGGCAGGGACACCTCCCACCAGACCAGGCTGCCCAAAGCCCCATTAAACAGCTCGAGGGATGGAGCATCCACAGCTTCTCCGGGCAACCTGTTCCAGTGCCTCACCACCCTCAGAGTAAAGAATTTCTTCCTAATGGACATTTCATTTGTGAACCACAGAAAATAAGCTATATAACTGGGCATGTACAGAAAGGGGACCACTGTTCTAATACAGTAAAAGATTTGAGCACAGCCCTGCTTCTACTCCAAAGGCCTACTACCTGCTATGCAAATATTCAAACAAGCTTTAGACAAGCTTTATATCGCCAATTCTTTTTAAGCAATTTCTAAAGAATATACCTTTCAGGGGATCAGTTGTCGAAGAGCACAGAGATTCACTATCCAGTATCAAATTAACATGTAGAATACAGATTTTTGAAAGAGTCACTATGCAGAAATGATTTTGTATGATGATCTCTTACTGGTCCAAGGTGCACTTACTGCACTTCTAAGTCAAGGCGTTTAAGTGACAAGAATCCAGTCAAACCCAATTATTAAAAGTTTTGACTAATGCCAGAAAATCATACTATAGCTCAGCAGTTTCAAGTACTTATTTAAGGCTCAATCCAGCAGACGGACAATGCAAGGTCCAGACCTCTGTAATGCAGACTGGCATAATGAGAAAGGTTTGTCAAGTCAGATGGTCCAATGTTCTAAACTGAACGTTGTATACAGAGGAATATAAACCCTCCAGTTTTGGATAAATACCCAGCAATTACGGTAAGATACACGCAAAGCAATCAGTTACTGATAACCTTGACAAAATTAATTCTGCAACACAGTAACTGAAATAACGTAGTACCCTTCAGTTTCAAATCAAACATAGTGTTACTACATTAGACAAATCTAGACCATTTTACATCAAAATCTCTTAATTAACAGTAGTACTTCTTGGGTATCTAGCTCCTAAGTCATTCAAGACAACAATATAGTTCTAAGTTCACTGTATGAGCAATTCCTGACATAAAATTAATTCATACTTACTCTGACACGTGTGCTGGCCTCACTTGCAGTTCCTAGCATATCAGAAAAGCGCTGTTCACATAAGTGTAACAACACTACAAGGTAGAGACCAGAGCTGATAAATTCATAGTCTGCCTTAAAGGAGATCAAAAGAAACATTCAGAATGTTAGCAGTACATTTACGTGCGATTCAAGAGGCAGAACAAGAATTAGATTTTATTGGAAGCACTACATATTTGATCTCTAGTTGTTCCAAGGAAACTAGGGAAATGTAATAGCAAAAAACAAATTAATTACTAAAATGCTATTATACCTGTAGTTCCTCCCACTCACCACAGATCTAACCTGTTATCCTTGAAGATGGATTTTATTTGTGGAACTCTTTCTATTTAAGTCAGTATGACTAGTTCACAGGTAAGAATCTAAGGAGCAGAGAATTGTACCATTTGAAAAAAACAAAACACTTTGCTGGCTTCTTTTCAGTGTTCCCAATACTTTACAGAAAGAAAAAGTGTTGTCCGTGGGTGTTAATAAATATTTCAAGAAATTATTTTCACTGCAATAAAGGAAAATTTTCGAAATGCTACTACTGCTGAATTGATTATTTAGAGTTAATTCTTTAGAAAAAAGCTTTAAAGGCCTTACTTCTATTGAAGTACAGTGACAGTAACCAACACTCTGTAGTGCTAAAATGTAAGATGACAGCACTCTTATGGACTGTTCACGATGTGGCCCAGGTGAAAGGAGCTAGAGTACCAGAGTAAGTTAGCTTACTCTAAACAGTAAGAAAATCAGAGGCTGATGTTTCGCCAAGTTCACACATTTCAAAGTTGGAGTTATTTTTCTGTATTTTCTTTTAACTTCTCAGGTAGGCAAATTTCATTAGTCTTCCTGCATTCACAGAAGTCAACCCAGAGAACACGGAAAACCCCCTGAATAGTTCAATATATCAATGCCAGCTTTCTAATACGTATTCATTGTAAAATACTACACAATCCAGTGGTTATAAGATGATGCATTTTATATAAAGACAGTAATATCAATGGACCTTTAATTATTATTATTATTTTTTTTGATTTAGAAAAGCACTTGAAGGAGCAGCAAGAAGCTCTCCTATAAAAGAAGTTGGTTTTTACACTTTAATTAAAGGAATAAAGTAATCGTTTTAATGGTATGTTTAAAACAATTGTTTAAAATGTTCTCAAACAAACAAACAAAAAAGCCAAAAGGAAAGACACATCATGATTTAATAAATGTGAATGCAGGATTTCCACTGCACCTATGCGTCAAAGACACTAGACTGCAAAGACAGACGAAAGACCTGCAGATCTGCACTTAAGGATAAGAGATATAGTACCTTTACTGGAGGCTTAGCAATAGGAAAAAGAAGGAGGATAGAATTTGAATACTGAGGGGATATATCTGTTCCATGGTTTTGTTACTTTACGTGCACATCAGTCCTCCTGAAAAGGGGAAACATTTTCCTTCTCTAAAGAGGAGTGCCCTCCCAGCACAAAATCAACACTTACCAAACCAAGCAAAATATACTAACTTGTTCATTTGCATGTGCCCTATAGAGTTCATGAATATCAAAGTCTTCCAGATTCAGATGTAACTTCTCCTTACACAGTTCACAAGTAGTTACTGCTTCCAAAGAAGAACCTGGTTGGGAAGTGCAGGGGGAAGGTAAGAAATCAGTGTCAAGTTGCAACAATCTAAAATACAGGACACAATTATATAAGCATTAGAGACTGTAACTATTTCTTGGTTTTATTTCCCAAAGCAAGGTTAGATGAAAAGATGGTCTCTGGTATAAATGTAGTGACCATCTACAACCATCAGAATTTAAATGCTACAGAATGTTTATTCTCTATCAGGCTGCATGTATTTTGCTTCATGTTCAGTCTGGACGCCGTACTTCTTGAAAGCCTGACATAAAATCATTGCTGTTTGGGCTGTTTGAATTCTACACTGTAATCTGGTTATACACAAAAGTAAAACGCACTAGAATAGTTTAAAGTTATTATTGGAGTAAGATTTTGTCTTGAAGTTCCAGGTCTGAAACTAGTTGTTTCATAAGAAACAAAACAAAAAACCAAGATTATGATGGATTTGTGTCTTAAATTTGTTGATTTCTATCTACAAAGTTGCACACTTCAAATGAAGTTCCCCTACATGCTGAGGCTTTTAATATGTCCTTTCTCTGATGCAGGTCATCTTATGCCGAGTAAACAAACTGCACCTTCCTTTTGTAAGAAGTATTTCATGATCTTCATGTCTCTACCAGGCCATGTATTTTAAGTCTGAAGAATCCTGAACTTAAGTTCATTGAACAATTTATAAGTAATACAAAAACATCTGTACAGCGTGCAGTTTCTGAAGTGTATCTTAAAAAAAAATCTATATTCCTGTTCAACTACCTCGAACAGGAGTTAAGATATGTTAAAAAATAAAAATAAAAAAGACAATGCATTCAAGAACTGTTGCAATAGAAAAACATTTTTTGATTTTAAAATTCCTGTCGCTCTGCTAAAGTCAGACTGGCTATCAGAGACTTAATAATTAGAACCGCATGCACAGGGAGTTCCTGGGAACACACTTGCCCGAATTGGTAGGGTAGCTCTTAAAAGTATCTTCTCATGCCCCAGACCTCTGCAATGTTATATTCTGTTTAACATCTTAGTAGGCATTACAAATAGTGTAGTTCTATAAATGACAGATACCGTTCTTGGAAATAACTCACAGGAGAAAATGTGCACACATATGTGCATGCGTACACACATACACACACCAAAAAAGCCTTGAAGTGCCATAATGTTTGTTGGGGTTTTTTTGCTTATTTTTTTTAATATATATATATATATATATATATACATATATATATATACACACTTTTTTCTCCCCAACTGTTGCTTTTTCAAAAATATGTCTTAATATTATTAAGAGCAATCGTACTGGTAAGTCTCCCACCATACCCAGACATTTACCACAGTCTGTTGTCTCCTTTACCTGAATTAATCTTGGACTGCAGCCATTTTTTCATGCACTCCTGGTGAACATACTGCAGACTTCCAGTGCATTTGCATGGCTCTATTAAAAGGTTGTCAGAACTTGCAGACGACATCTGACAGATTCTACATAAGTCACCCTCTTCATCTTCAGAATCTTCTAAAAGCAGACTGAACAGGAAGGAATATCAACAAAACACTGTGACACGTTTCATGTACGATTTTTTATGACAACAATTTCTGTCCTCCAGCTGTTCTCAAACCTGCGAGGATTAATACAAGTTTCTCTAAAGACAAAAGTGAGCCTGTAGGTGACAGCTGTGAGTTGTATCCTTCTCTGAAGGAAAGTACCTTTTAACATCAAGGTTGCATAAAACCCTCTCATGCTAAGTCAAGTACATTTAATTATCTCAAAAGAACATACTAATTTACCTCTCTTTAATTTTCTGGAGTCTTTCTGGATCTCTTGAAGGTGGTATTTTAGACTTATCACTTTCTTGTCCTTCAGACTGATTCCAGCCAGAGGGAATAATATCTACAGTTATCATAAGATTGTCAGACAGACTGCTTCCTAATGCTGGAGGCACTGCAAAGCGAAAGAGAGAACCAGGCAGAATTCCAGAACTTCTCCTGCTGTGGGTTGAATCTGGTGGGGAGGCAGTAGCTGTAGGAATACCAGATACTGCAGGTGTTGATGGTCTGCTAACAGAAGCCCTAGGCGGGCTATCTGATGCTTCAAGAGAGGTCTCCTCACCTGACTCTCTTCTTCTGAAGACATGTTGCGATCTAGCAGTTGTATCAGAGGTAGAGATCCTTGCAGACTCATCTCTTCCTTCTCTCCTTCTTCTGGAGAAGAGAGGTGTACATCTGTTCCTCAAAGATGATGACAACCAGGATCCTGTGCTCCTGCTTTCAGAGTCTGGTCTGTAGCTTTCCCCGTCTGAATCAGAGTTAGGATTCTGTGAAATTCCTGATAAACCCCATCTTCGTCTAAGAAAACTAAATCCCTGAGAAGCTTCAGATGTCTGAAGTCCTGGCGTTTCTGGAGTTGCAGCTCCATTAGCACTAGACATGGCAGAAGCTTGAACTCTTGGGACGACAGATGACTCTTCAGAACCTAATGACCTTGTATGCAATGAATCCTGGCTAGATCTTCGAGAGAAAAATGTAGATGACATACTAGATGCTAAACGAGACAGCAGCTGTCTGGTTGTGCGCCTCCCTTCGCTGTCAGCAGCAGCCTCATTTAACGACCTCTGAGAAGACAAAACCCTTTCAGAACCACTTGAGGAAGGAATTTCTTCTCTAATGGCAGTATGAGAGAATGCTGGCT
The DNA here is from genome assembly GCF_964211835.1 of Anser anser. Lineage (NCBI taxonomy): Eukaryota > Metazoa > Chordata > Aves > Anseriformes > Anatidae > Anser > Anser anser. Next base: position 113,918 of record NC_139726.1, read on the forward strand.
GCATGCTCCTCTGGGGAGATTCCATTTCATTTCTCCTTTGTCTTGAAGAATAGCTCGATCTTGAAGAGCTGATGTTAGAGTCTCTGTTGAAAAAAGATGGCTGACGATCAGAAGGCAACTGTTGGTTCATGGATGCATTCAGCCTCAAAGCGCTTAATGAATTCTCTTTTGGTCTTGCTCCCTCTGCGTACGAAGAGGCAGGCCTATCCTGAAGATCTGTTGCAGGAAAGCAGAGGAAAACTATAACAAGATGTGGTCTAATTCTTACATACCAGATGGATAACTCTTAAATGTCAATGCAAAAGTTCAGGATTTTGTGATCCTTTCACAAAATTGTTTCAAATTTGGCAGGTAAACTCCAGAGCAATATTAAGTTTAAACTTACTTCTCATAATTCTGATGTTAAACTGAAACCAAGCCCATTTTCAGTCTGATAACTGTCTGGAATCTAACCCCCCCCTAAAATCTTCAGTCTATCAAGGTATGACTCACTGTCTTATACCAATATGAAAACAGTGAACACTAACCATCTGTTAGAAGTTATATAAGAACACTTACATTGAAAAAAAAAGTCCATATACAGTACTATTTAATAACTTAATGGTCCATTCTGCCTGTATACTGAGAAAGACAGGTTAATTAACATTAATAAACATCAGCAATGTAGCAGACACCAAATCATCTGAAAAAAAAATGCATAGGAAACATCAAGTATATTCTCCATCTATTACAAGCTACTCTCTGCAGAAGAACATCAGGAACTGCAGTCAAAAACACTGCTTAAAGGTAGCATAAAATTAATGACTTTGGATAACAGAAATTGAACTAAAATTTAGATACTAGAAGTATCTAAATTAAACGTACATCTTAGAATCACAGTATTCTACCTCTAGCAAGTCAAACCTTGCTAGTCAGAAGATTTTAGGGGGGGGGTTATTATATTTCTTTTAAAAAAGAACTGAAACATAAAAATAGTAACCTAAGAATACTGCAACTGCACTAGTTTGGCTAAAATGAGTTAATTAAAAATGTTTTTATAAATACATGAGCAACAAAACTTCAGAGGACTAAGGAAAGTCTCAATCCCTTAGTGGATGCGAGGGAAAACAGTGATGAGAGATGAGGCTGAGCTCAAGTACTTAATGCCTTCTTTGCCTCGGTCTTTAGTAAGACTAATTTTTCTCGGGGTACCCAGCCTAAGCTGGAAGACACACAGAACAGAATGAAGCCATTATAAACCAACAGGAAATTGTTAGCGATCTACTACACCTCTTGAACTCACACAGATTTATTGGGCCACAAAGGATTCACCCAAAGGTATGAAGGTACAATCTCCTTCTACGGAGAGATGACACACTTAGCAGACAAAGGAAAGGCTGTGATACTGTTTACTTGGACTTTTACCAAAGCACTTGATACTGTCTCCCACTAACTCTCAGGGCACGGATGTACTGTTCACTGGGTTAAAATCTGGAAGGATGTCCAGACACAAAGGGTCATTGTGAATGAAATTAAATCTGGTTGGATGTCAGTCATAAGCTGTGTTACCCAGGGCTCAGTATTAGGGCCAGTTTTGCTTAATAATTTTATCAACCATCTGGATGAGGGGATCAACTGCACCCTCGGTTAAGTTTGCAGATGACACTAAGCCGGGCAGGAGCATTCATCTGTTTGAGGGCAGGAAGACTCTGTAGACTGATCTGGATAGGCTGGATCAATAGGCTGCATCCCATTGTATCGCACTCAACAAGAGTAAATGCCAATTGCCCTGCTTAGGTTGTCACAACAACCCCATGCAGCCATATGTATACATATACATACGTACATACATATATATATATATGTACAGATGTGTGTGTGTGTATGTATATATATAGGCTTGATAGAGAGTGGTTAGACAGTTGCCCTTCAGAAAAGGACCTGGGGATGCTGGTTGACAGCCGGCTGCAAATGAGCCAATATTGCACCCATTCTGGCCTGCATCAGAAATGGTGTGGCCAGCAGGACTAGGGAAGTGACTGTCCCTCTGTACTCAACAGTGGTGAGCCTACACCTTGAGTACCATGGTCAGTTTTGAGCCCCTCACTGCAAGAAAGATGTTGAGTTGCTGCAACATGTTTAGAAAATAGCAACAAAGCTAATGAAGAGACTAGAAAACAAGACCTATGAGGAGTGGCTGACGGAACTGGGGCAGTTTAGTCTGTAGAAAACGAGACTGAGGGAAGACCTCATTGTTCTCTCCAACTACATGAAAGGAGGTTGTAAGCAAGGTGGGTGTCAGTCTCTGCTCTCAGACAAGAAGTGATAGGACCGTCAGGAAGCAGCCTCAACGTGCAACAGGAGGTTTTTAATAAGATATCAGGAAGTATTTCTTCATGGAAACTGTGATTAGGCATTGGAACAGGCTGCCCAGTGATGTGGTGGAGTCATCCTCCCTGGAGGTATTTAAGACATGTGGATGTAGCATTTAGGAACATGGTTTAGTGTTGGATAGAGTAGCATTAGGTGATGGTTAGACTTGATAATCTTACGGGTCTTTTCCAACTTAAATGATTCTACAATTCTATCAACTAGCTACTGCGTCTCTCAAAGAAATACAACAACTTCAGTTGCAGATTCAGCTATGCAAGCAGCTTAAGCAGGATCAAATTACTAATAATCAGCCCGTATTAATAATCATAGCTGCTCTCTCAATTACCTTAATCACATATAGCCAGTTAGATAACTATTACCACACAGCTGTCCCCTCCACTGCTTTTATGTTTATTTACATTATCGTTTCTTATAACCATAATTTTTGTCATTACTACGTATATACCTCAACGCAGAATTCTACTGTAGCTCAAGTCTAGGTGACATTAAGTGAAGCAGCTGAGAAGGATAGTCTTCTTTCTTGCAGAATAGCTAGACTTGGCTGGAAAGTGGACAGCAGATGCACACTAACCTCATAGGAAGGAAAATCACTTTTAATTTCCTTTAACATTCTAAATACTTAACAGGCATTGGTAGATTAAGGTAGGAGGTAGAAGTTTTCTTCAGTTATTCTGAGATTGAAACAGAATCATCTAGGTTCGAAGAGACCTCCAAAACCACCTCTTCCAACTTCTGACCTAACACTAACAAGTCCTCCACTAAACCATATCACTAAGCTCTACATCTGAACATCTTTTAAGCACCTCCAGGGATGGTGACTCAACCACTTCCCTGGGCAGCCCACTGCAATGCCTAACAACCCTTTCGGTAAACAAGTTCTTCCTAACCTTTCATGCGTTTTTTTTTTTTTTTTTTTTTTTTTTTTTACAGGTTCTGCACTGCAATCATATTATTTTATTATTGAAGGTGAGGTTTATGCATCTGGCATATCCTAAGGAAGGAACCATCTACATAGATGCTAAGCATTTGCTATATGGTTTTGACGACAAAGCAGAGAACACAGTCAGGAGTTACTTTTATAGCGCTTTACGGGGGCACTACAGCTAGAAAGGCAGCACAGACAATACAAAGCAAGCCTTCCCACCTATCCTTTTCTCCCATTAGGCTCTACCAGGTACACTCCCCATTTTCCACTCATTTAAAGTCATGTAGAGTAGGACAACATCAAAACATGCTCTTCTGGCAAGGCAAAACTGCAGGATGAGATCTGAAACTGGTTTTTAATTTTTTCTACTCGTCTTCCATATATGTAAAAAGGATTGTTGTTCTTTTAACTTCTGCATATAAAATACCACTACTGCATCTGCAAAAAGGGTATCGATGAAGACCAATGACTAGCTACCCCCTCAGACCACAACAATCCAAAGAGAGAGAAAATGTAAGTAACAATGCAGAAATTCATACTAGTCCTAGTAGATACCATTGAACAGATCTTTCACTTTCTATAGTATATGTATTTATTCACTTGTGTTGTCTATGATCTAGCAGTTCTCCCTAATAAACACTCAAAAAACACAACGGAAAGAGATATGGGTGAGTGCCTTGGTGGAAATTCTTTGAGTCAAATAACTTGAATTTATTTCCGTGTGGCTAAATCAAAAGAAATCTTAAAATACACAAGGAGAAAGGAGGCTTAATGAATATTCACACTGTTACCGTGGCAAACGCTGATACCATTTTCTTATGACTGATTGCATCTATATAAGCTAGACCATTCATTTATCTTTTGGTGGTTTTAGTGAACATGTGAAGAGCGGCCAAACAGATTTAAAAGAATACCTTTAAATTAAATCGATCTTTTGCCTTGGTGTTTTGCAGAAAACATGAAAAGCACATGGGAAGAAACTAACAGGCATGCAGCCTACGTGTTTACAAGCTATCATTTTTACAATACATACATGTTGAAGATGAGAAGTCATTGCTTCTGTAACTGTGATCCACCAGATCAGTAATGGACATATCTGTTCTTCTTTCTAACTCTCTTCGCTCTCTCACCAGCTCAGTTCCCAGAGAACCGAGCATCACAGATGAAGATCTAGGAATCCTACTATACCTCCAAGAGGCATCTAGGAAAAGAAAATATGCCATGTTTTTATAATACTTTTAAAATCCATTAAAGCTGGTACTTCGGCATGCATTCTGGTTATATTGTATTAAGGGGGAGTTTAGCAATACCACTAAGCTGATCAAGTGGCCAGTTACCAACAAAAACCTAAGAATACAGCACCACTCCGCTGCTGATGGCAACTCACTTAACCATGTTGGTTCTGAAAGCTAACCCAGGAAAAAAAGCAGTAATACTTTTGTGAAGAGTCGGACCCTGTAACAGTCATACAGGACAGGAGAAGGGAAGTAGGGTCTTGTCTTCCAGTGACAGCTAATTACTAGGTAGCTTCACGTTAGGCAAAACAGCAACTTGAGGTTTAATAAATGCTGCCATTCTTATGAAACTTCTTCAGCATTCCTAAGATTGACTTTCCAAAAAGACATCTGAAGCTTAAGAGCGTTTTAAACACAACTCTTTAGAACAGTGACAAATACTGTTCTTGCTCATATTACAGAGACAGAAGGGAAATGCTCAATTTGAAGAGATCTTGTTTTTCAATAATAGCTCCAACACCTAAATCAGGAACTATACATGCTTAAGCTGTGAACAGAACTCGTTCCAAAAAAAAAAAAAAATTCCTTCAATGGCTCTGAAAAATCCACCATGAATTTATTATACTGTTAACTTCTAAATCCATATTTAGGCATTCATTGGTCAACAGGGTGATGACCAATCCAGAAGTGGACAGACATGTCCCAGATCATAACAATAATGTTAATAATATGGCTGCCATTAACACAAGAGTAAGAAAGTATCTACAGTACAGGGTTTTAAGTAAGAACGTCTTAAGTTTTATTTGGATAGCCATGTAATTCTATAACAACACACAAGGTCTATACACACAAGGTAATCTGAATGGCTCTAAGGGTCTGTTTCAAAACATTCTAGAAATGCTTTCAGTAGAAGCTTGTCATTATTTCCTGGCCTTTAGACCATTGTTAGTATATTGCTTAAATTACAGTTATCCAAGTATTTGCTTAAATTACATCTAACCAAATATCACCGTTATTTACAGCTTTAATGAGAATCTCAGTTTTTCCTGGAAGAGTTCCTCATGTAGAATGTTAATTTTTGCCTGGCTTGTAGAAATAGTTTAGGAAAGAAAGTTATTTTTCAGTAGGGCCTGACCCCCTACCAACAACATTCTAACCAGCTATGGCACTATGCTTCTTGAAATGCAGAGCTAAGTACATAAAGATTTTCTTTCTGCTGTCTGACACATGTAGGTTTACTAACACAATTAGTCTCCTGAAATCATACGTAACAAGTGCACTCATTCTTTCCTAGAAATCTTAACCACTTCAGATCTATTTGAAACATGAAGTCCAACTTCACTGCAAATGGAATAGGTACAGCTAATGTTGAAGTTCCATGAGTACTAATGAGTTTTCGCACACAGTAACAGCATTCTCACTATTTCATATACTACTGTCAATGTGAAATTGCTCTTCTATTGACCATGAAGTTTCTAATATTGAAGAATAACAGAAACATAGTATTTCAAAGCAAGTTGTTTCCAACTCAGTAAGACCTGATCTTACTCTCAGACAACTCTCATGTAGCTCAGGTCTAGTAATCAGCCTCTCACCTGAAAAGGCAGTCAAGCCATTATTTCTCACAGAAGAGGTAGACGTACAGGACAGCTTAGGTCTCTTTGAATCACTATCTCGCTGCTGGCTATGCAGTCTTGAATATGCTCCCTGAGTTCTCTCAGTCTCACCATAACACCCAGATGTAAAATGAGAGGAGGAAGATGTAGACTGAAATAACACAAAAAAAATATATAATTATCGATACAGTATTTCAGGTGTACCTTCCACAGCCTACAATACTGAAAAATAGCATACATAACATAAACCCCACAAGACCAGCAAAGAATAACTTGAAGACGCAAAGTCTTTTTTTATTTAAAAATATTATAGAATTTATGCTTGTGCTCTTGACAGCATTATCAGGTTTATTCAAGGCAGTTCCACATCTAAAGCTGGTTTCTACTACAATCTGCACCTTTTCTTTTTTAGATGGATGACATTTAAAGAGCAGAAAGATAATCCTGACTCTTAAGATATCATAAAAATGCCCAAACATAGGTTTATAGATCATAAAACAAAGATAATTTTGTATTTCAGAAATGGCTGTAACTGATTACCTTTATTATTTAGTAGTTTAACAAACCCTGCTCATCTTTTAACAACCTAAAATATACTTAGCTAGGAGGTAGCTCTAGTTTCTATTAAGGTGTTTAGACCAGATGTATTTTGATTACATTAATCACAGAATCGTAGGGGTTGGAAGGGACCTCATGAGATCATCGGGTCCAACGCCCCTGCCAAAGCAGGTTCCCTAGAGCTGGTTGCCCAGGTAGGCATCCAGATGGGCCTTGAGTATCTCCAGAGAAGGAGACTCCACAACTTCCCCAGGCAGCCTGTTCCAGTGCTCCGTCACCCTCACTGTGAAGAAGTTCTTTCGCTTGTTGGTGCGCAACTTTGTGATCCATTTTGTGACCACTGCCCCTGGTCCTGTCCCCACAAACCACTGAAAAGAGGTTGGCCAAATCCCTCTGTCTCTCACACTTAAGGTATTTATAAACATTAATAAGATCCTCTCTCCGTCTTCTTTTCTCAAGGCTGAGCAGACACAAGTCTCTAGGCCTTTCCTCATAGGGGAGATGCTCCAGGCCCCGTATCATCTTTGTGGCCCTCCACTGGGCTCTTTCCAAGAGATCCCTGTCTTTTTTGTACCGGCAAAGTACAAGCTTTTTTATTAAGCTTAAGCTCAACTGAAATAGTTTAAAAAGTAAAAAACAATTTTTGCAGTATATAGCCTTCCTAGTACTGACGGGAAAAAAAGATAGAAAAAGAAAGGAAAATGTGTTAGCCCATTAAGTTAGTCTGGTTACTCACAGCCAAAAACTTGACTTAGATCCAACTGTTCGTTCTTCTATCAGAAAGTATTTGAAACCAAGCTTCTTAATTGGCCAAACAAATTAACTGTTTACTTGTGTTTTATTTTAATGTTTTTTCTGAGCTTATGCCAATGCTTTTCATTTTTTGAAATTAATATCTAATTATTTCTCTTTCCCCATCGTAAAAGACAAGAGGGTCAGACACAGAATCTAACATCACAAACCAAGTATGAAAATAGGTTAATTTTCCCTCAAATTATATGTTTAACATAATTTATCTTTTAATTGCTTGCTATTTGACAAGTGGAAGTTCAAGCCTTCTGCAATGTTCACCCGCATCAGAACATAATTTAAGAGAAAAATTTATCTTAAAAGGAAAAAAAACCCCTCTCACTTCGAAAAGCCAACAGCAGTAGCTTAACTGGATATACGTGGGCCAACTACAACCAGAGGCTCCGACTATATCTATAGCCATTTACTAGGATTACTCCTGTAGGCCACCGTCCCCACAGTTTTCTACACTCCTCACTTTTCTGACCATGCATTCACCTTTTAAGTAACTGTACGAAAATGGACACCTACTTATGGTTCAAGTATCCTTAGGTACCCAAAAGCCCTCTCAGTTTTCAAGTGAACAGAACTTTCAAGTTTGCTATCTACCCCCAAGGGTCTTCGTAGTTGTCTGCTTTACCCCTCTTAAAGCGGGAAATCATCAGGCAGTTGGACTAGATCTCAGAATAGTTCAGTTGGAAAGGACTATCAGTTCTATTTTTATTACTTCTAATGCAACTGAAAGCGTTTTATTTTGACTCTGCAGTGCATAAGCAATTCAAAGAAACAAACTACTTTAGAGTTGTTAAGGGACATTCTGTGGTTCAGTTCTATGATTATGGAGGCCACTTAAGGCAAGCTGTTTAGGCCTGAGCCTTGGATCTCAGTTTGGATCTCACCTGGATCTCAGGTGAGAGTTTGGCCTCCATTTTCTTCCACAGTATGCTGCAAGCAGCATGTAACTAACTGTTATGTTACCTGTAAGTATATCTAAAGTTAAGTTTTCTAAAACAGATCCTCCAAACTACGAGCTTTGTTCTCAAGTCACAAAGCTGGTACGGTCCAAAAAAACCACCGTGCCCTAGAAAAATCCAGTAAAACAATCTGAGTATAAACAATGTTAATTGTCATTTGTAGGACTACAGCATGTAAAAGACTTCAAGCATGCATGCCCTTTTTTCTTTTTGATTGGTTACTTCTTAAGAAATTAATTTGAAGTGAGTGGCTCTACTAGTAGTCAAATTAATATACATTATTATTTTCATCCTCTGAATAATTTCTTAACACTGCCATCTTATTTTCCCTCCATTTCGACTTGGTAAGATCTTCTTATCTAAAAACATTACAGCGAGGTTCTGCTAGCATTTTTTCAGATTGGCAAGGCTACAGTAAAACCCTCTTTTCTTAAAAAGTCATTACACATTAAAAATTATTACCAGTCTGTTTCTGCTTCCCCAGAATCTTCCAGACCGTGGATGATCAAGTGTCCCTGAGTAGTGAGTTGGAGAGGACGCTGTAAGCTTCCAAGCGGTTTCATGAGTCTCTCTTTCTCCAATTCCCCAGTCTCTACCAGAAGTATTCAATACAGCGGATTCCTGAAGAATAACATGCTTGTCATATACATCTTCTAACTCAAAATGTATATCTGATCTGAATATCGAAAATGCAGGAAAGGGTGGGGTACTAATAAATTGGGAAACGTCCATGAAAAACCTCAAGGTATACCCAATAAGAAATGAGGCAGGTTTACAAGAGAACCGCTGGCAAAAGGAAAGACATTTTTCTATTAATTACCTCCTTTATCTGTCCTCTCATTTGATTGTGGACAATAGGGTTTTTGGGGTGTTACCCCAACTTGCTCCAGAAACAGGACAGAGTTAAGGACCTCAACTTTCAACATTACGAGTTACCATCTTCTTCCATTAAAGCATGCTTGCGTATGTTTTATTTATTTAACTGCTGGGCACTAGTCTCATATAACAAGCTCTCAGGCTATCTTCTATAAATTGGAGTGGAAAAAAGTGATTAAACTCGATACTCTCTGCTGTTATTTTACGTCTGTTTTACCTGGAAAGTATTGTAAAGGTCATTCCTCGGAGTAGAAGCACGTTGCTCAGCACAAAACAGCCAAATGATAATGCACTGCACAGTGTAAATGCTGCAGTTCATGTAATAAATTAAATCAAGTACGTAACCCTCCTGATTCCTTAACAGTGGAAAAATAGTTTGGTAACTTATCTAGCTTCACAGCTTGAGACTAATCTTCTGACCAAAAGCTTTCAGTGTCATCCTGTCTAGACTGGATGGGTCCATAAACCCTATGAAAGAGCAAGACTATTAGATTTTTTTATTTTTTTTTTATTCAGATGGTTTTACCGAGCAATCGGTCTACAAAAAATAGGTAGGAATACCAAAAAAAAATAGATCAAATCTGTCTGAAGACTACCCTTAGACATTCTTTGTAGCCTACATATTAACAAACACATGCAGGCTAGATATAACAAAGTGTAACATGTGGCTATACATACGTCATGCTAAAGATAATTAGATGCGTTACTTGTGAAACTATTTCTGGTAAAGGCATTATACAACACAACGCCCCAGATCGCTTGTTAGCAGGGACCAAATTCATTACCATTTTATACAATAAATATAAACATTTAGTCATCAAGTTAAAATTCTGCAATTTCAAAGTCCAAAACGCACTTACATTTCTAGTCCCAAAATTTTAGGTGGGAACTGCTGACAGGAGCAGAAACAAGATAATCGAACCCAACAGCCCTCTGGTTACTTCTAAATGTCCCAAAATAATTTCTGTATTAGTTTAATCTATACTTACCACAATACTCTTTCAAAGTGAAAGCATCTCCAAAGTACGAATTCTTACTCTTGAGCATACCTTCACCCCGTGAAAAACCAATTTGGTTGGCATGAAACAGCAAAGCTCTCTGCCACAGCCCTATCCATTGCCAGGTGTAGCTGTACTAACACACTGACAGGACAGTATGATGTAAACCTGAAAGTTTTCTTCTTACCTTTTCTCACAGAAAGCAAAGTGAGTACTTGCTGCAGAGTAGTACATCCTACTGTCAACTCTTAGAACCGCAACGTATCCCTACACATGCATCACTGTCCACACATGAAGTAAAATGCCCTATTGACATAACATTCCAGTAAAATCCTCACACTCCCTCACCAGAAACACCCATTTACCCAAGTTTAGGACAGCAGTGACTACTGTCAAAACAGATCCGTAGTATCATAAAATCATATCATAGAATCACAGAACAGCTGGGGTTGAAGGGGACCTTACAGATCACATAGTTCGAACCCCCCTTGCCATGGGCAGGGACACTACCCACTAGGTCAGGTTGCTCAGGGCCTTGTCCAACCTGGTCTTGAACACCTCCAGGGATGGGGCATCCACAGCCTCTCTGGGCAACCTGTGCCAGTGCCTCACCGCCCTCTGAGTGAGGAATTTCCTCCTAATCTCCAATCTAAACCTCCCCTCTTTTAGTTTAAAGCAAAAGGGTATCAGGATGCCCTTTTCTCAATCAATCAGCTGATTTTTAAAGGTGGAGCTACAAGCAAAAGTAGGTAAAGATGTCAAACCTAGAACTACTAGTTCACGGGTTCACTAGTTCACTAGATTAGGGGACTGAAGCATTTCTCAGACGAGGACAGGCTGAGAGAGCTGGGCCTGTTTAGCCTGGAAAAGAGAAGACAGAGGGGATCTTATCAACGTATACAAATATCTGAAGGGAGGGTGTCAAGAGGATGGGGCTGGACTCTTCAGTGGTGCCCAGCAAAAGGACAAGAGGCAACAGGCACAAACTGAAACACAGGAAGTTCCAGCTGAATATGACAAAAATGTTTATTTACTGTAGGAGTGACCGAGCATCGGCACAGGTTGCCCAGAGAGGTTGTGGAGTCTCCCTCTTTGGAGATATTCAGAACCCGCCTGGATGCCATCCTGCGCAACGTGCTCTGGGTGATCCTGCTTGGCAGGGGGGGTTGGGCCCGATGATCTTCAGAGGTGCCTTCCAACCTCAGCCATTCTCGGATTCTGTGAAAACTGTCACTGGCCTGATCATCAAATCATTGCCTTGTATGATTAATTATGTTTTTTGTTCACAAACGCAAGACCTTGGCTGAGACTTATCCTTTCAATTCCCCCCTGGGGGGGAGGGGGGCAGGGACTCTAGGGTTTTTCTCTGTGAGAAACAAACATTAAATGAATGTATGGTTCATAGAAAGAATCAAAACACATTACCTGGTATCCAGAGTCTAATCTCCGTGAAGATTCTCTTGCACTATATGCCCCAGCTAAACTGTTTCCAGTTAATGGTCGGGATCCTATTGGAGTGCCGGAGGCCTGAAGAGAGATCCTCCGAGGAATTCTTGAGGGTTTCGATTCCATTTTTTGTACCCTGTAGAAGGACACGCTTATTACTTTTTCTTTCAAAAGCAGGGACCTACACACAAAACATGCGCAAGTGTTTTCAAGTGTAACGTAAGTATTACTCACACACAGACACATATTTACACAGAGCTTTGGTCTGGTCAGTAAGACGGGGAAATGAATTCTTTCTCAGGTTTCTGTACCTCTTCCATACACCCCCTCCCATTCACTGTTAGAAAACTATGAACATAGCTGCTGTTGATATTCTTGTTATTATATTACTTATATTCTTACTCTTATACTGTAAGTGGGACTCCCTTAAGAACTCTGCAGCAGTAACGTTAGCACAAAAATGAACCAGGAGTCACAGAAAGAATCCTCTGATTTCTTAAAGTCAGAAGTAACTTTTCTGTTAATGTGCCGCATCTACAACATGGGAAGATCAACTAACTACTTGCAGAAACTACACTCAGGCTTATTCTTCAGGGTCAGAACTGCGAAACTTCACTTTCCTGTTAAACTACTCTACCCGCCTCGAACTAATATTTCACTTCTCCAAGACAACTACCATGAAAATTCATTTATAAAACCACAGTATGTGGTCTCACATATATATACAAATTTATTTTTGAGTAAGTATTTGCTCTGTTGGTATTTCTAGGTATTTTAAAACAAATGCTGGTGCCTTTTCCACATGAGAAGTGATCCTGTCATTCCTGTCCTTTAAAGGATATTTCAACTTAACATTGCTTAAGAACTCTAGATAGATAGATAACTGTTTTTCTAATATTCTTCCTCCTCAGGACAGTACAGAAAGAATTACACCACAAAAAACAGCTCTTAAATAAATTTCACAGCATTACAGCATCCACAGTTGTGTGGTGCAGGAAGAGGTGCATGACAGCTAACGGCTCTTAGACGGCTGAGAACTGCATCAGTGCAGGTCATTTGCAGAAGTGGTACAATCTGTTTTATTTCACGACTTTTAATTCTGACCTTGCCTTCTGAGAGTAGCAATGGGAAAAAGATGTATTAGGGGAAAAAAAAATCAATACAGTACAGTTATTTCCTCATATTCAGCTACGTTCATCCATAACAGTCTCTGAAAAGCTTCTGCAGCAATCCTGACATTCCCAATGCCTGGCTGCAGTTACAAGTTGAGTTCACGTACCCAGGACTACTCAATACTCTCCTGGTAAAAGTTAGTTTGTACAGATGTCCATTGATCTAACTGTTGAACAACTGAAAAATCCTACTACTGATTTCCTCAAAGGAAGGTTTTTTAGCCACTGCTCCGGTACATGTTCAGTCATTAGCTTTACAACAGAGGACACGACATGAAGTAGTCTAAACGCTTAATGTTGCTAGTAGAACTTTTTGTAAAAAAAAAAAAAAGAGAGAAAAAAGAAAACGTGTAACTTAAAGTATAGCAAACATAACAAGTTTAAGCAAACATTTAAACCAATAGATCTAGGTGGATTCTCAGACGGTACAGAAGAGCTACTTGCTTGTATTAGGGAGAGACATGCCAGTTACTAGACCATATTTCAGACATTAGCAACCCATATGCTTACTTTTGCCAGAGATGATATCTGATCAATTTAGCAAGGTCAATTTAGGAATCTGAACTTCTCATTTGCCTAGCCTTGGATTATGAACCTAAAAAATCATGCAATGGTTAAGCTTCCCAAGTCACATTTAAACCCCTAAGTAAGTACTGGGCAATAGTATATAACTCTCAAACTTGTAAATACAGTTGTATTGATAATAAAGTTCTGAGCAGCATTGCACAGCATAGAAGAGCTCTGTCAATCACATGAATTTAATGAAATTCACTAACAACAAATCTAATAATCTAAACCACACCACATTCTATAGATTATCTGTGTAATAAAACAATCACATTTCTTTGTAACGTCTGTAACATTAAAGAAGACACTAAGATTGTCGTTACTTTAAGCTCTAGAGTTATCTGTCATAACGCGCACTGCAGGTCTAGTACTTGCCTGAAGCTGCACTAGGTGCGAAGAAGCGATCATTCAAGTTGCAAACTCTGAAGCTAAATTAATCCCATGTCATAGTAATATAGACTAGGGTGTGGGTAAGACAAGACAGCTGTAGGTCTTGATGAGATTTGACATCCAAAATAGTGCTTGTCTATATTTTACCTTAACGCAAAGTAAAAGTGGCAGACTCTAAGGGACATGCACGTCAATTAAGGGATCCAACTTTGTACGATGAAGTACTTGGCTAAAAGTGAAGTTCTGGGCCCCTCAGCTCAGGAAGGACAGGGAACTTCTTGGGAGAGTCCCATGCAGAGCCACGAGGATGATTAAGGGAGTGAAGCATCTCCCTTACGGGGGAAGGCTGAGGGAGCTGGGTCTCTTTAGCTTGGAGAAGAAGAGACTGAGGGGTGACCTTATTTGTATTTATAAATACGTAAAGGGCGAGTGTCAGGAAGACGTAGCCAGGCTCTTCTTGGTGACACCCAGTGACAGGACAAGGGGCAATGGGTGCAAGCTGGAACACAGGAGGTTCCGCTTAAGTATGACACAAAACTTTTTCACGGTGAGGGTGCCAGAGCACTGGAACAGGCTGCCCAGGGGGGCTGTGGAGTCTCCTTCTCCGGAGACATTCAAAACCCGCCTGGCCGCGTTCCTGTGTGACCTGATCCGGGTGTTCCTCCTCCGGCAGGGGGACTGGACTAGGTGATCTTTCAAGGTCCCTTCTAATCCCTAACATTCTGTGATTCTGTGATCTCACCATTTAAAAAAATCATTATTTAAGTCACAAGAATACTCGCCTGAAAGGGGAAACATCAGTTTTAGAGGGTATTTCGGCATTAAAATGGTTCCCTTTTACAATATCACAGTACCTTGAGGTGTGGTTTTTTTTGTCTGTTTTTGTTTTGAACGAACGCAATGGCACTCAAATTTAAAACCTCAAGTATTTTGTTTACGTGCAAAGAAATTCACCAAACCCCAACTGATGATTAACATGCTGTCACAAGTTCTATAATGATGAAGTAGTCATTTGAATTTACACAGAAGGCACTGAGACTGAAAAGTGCTTAAACAACTTTTTTAAGGAACAAATAAGAAAAAATAGCTTTAGAACCTGAACTGGTTTAAAAGGCTGTTGTTGCCAGAAAGGAAAACAACACCTTACTCAGATACAACACCTGCCACATCCTTCATTGTGCAACCTCAACTCACTATCTTGACAAACCACATTTCTGGCTTCTCTGTGACGTCCATATTTTGATACTACTCACGCTGCTATCCAACAATTTGTGGAGCGGCTATACAGCAGAGAAATAGGAAATGGAGTAGGGTGTGAGAAACACTCCTCATCAAAGCGTAATATTACATCAGCTCATACAGTGGTATTCAACTCTGCACACAAAACACCACGGAAGAATCTGGACTCCTGTGTTTTCAGGAGCAAGGCACTACACGATGCATCTCGAGACTGGGTAAAAACGCAACTTCTGAAGTCAAACTTTAAATTTCAGTTGTACATGGAAAAGAGATGACCATGTTTTATCTGGGAGGCGGAGCTGAACTGCCTATTTTGCTCTAACACCCTGCCCTTCTTAGGCTGTGATTCCTCCAACTACTAGATCAACTAGATCTAACGTAGCCACAGACATTAACAGATTAAAACCAAAATTGATAGCTCTTCACAGGAAAGCTGAGTAATTTCAAAAGGTAAAAGTAACACCAAACGTTTAAAATTGGGACTTCTCACTTCTTCTCTGGTGGCCTAACCCCCTCTACTGAGAAAAGAGGGAGAAATTTGATGTATTCTGTCTACCAGCAAGGGAGGCCCTTACTAGCTACCACGCCTTCTGCTAACAGCTTAAAGCTTTCTTGTATCCTCGCTCAGAGCGCTGTACACGCCTCGCTCCCAGCCCATAAACGGAGGCTTTCTACCTTTGAACTACGTGGTGATGCTACTAGCTAAAACTTGAACTTTTATGGCTACAGGCTTCTGTATCCTTTGACGCAATACACAACCGCTCGCAGGACTGGACTGTCGCCCAATTCCTGATCGCACGGCCTTCCTCCACCTTTACTCACGAAATATGTCTTATCGACAAGCCAAGCAGACCTCGGGGGCAATTTCCTGCGGCCGCGCGACTCGTTGCTCACAATTTTTTCCCAACCTGCAGCCGCAAGACCGGCAGCACCTCGTCAGCCTCCCGGGATCAAGAAAGACACCTGCCGGAGCCGACCGCCTCCCCGCGCCGCCGCGGCGGGTGCCAGCACCCCCGCCGCGCCCGCCCCGGAGCCGGGGCCCCGCGCAGCGGCACGGCGCCGCCCCGCGGCCGGCGGGGGGAGGCCGGGGGCCTGCGGCCGCGCCCGGCCTGGCCCCGAGGGCGACGCCGAGCGCTCTACCCCCACCCCGCGAGGCAGGGGCGCCCCCAGGAGACGAGGGGCGCGGGGGCCCCGGGCGAGGCGGCGTAGCTCTCGAAGCGCTCTGCGGGGCCGGGGACGAGGGAGCTGAGGGCCAGCCCCGAAACAAAATGGTTCCCTGGCCCCGAGCCGCGGGCTCCGGGCGGCGCGCAGGGCCCGAGCCGAGCCCCCAGGGCACGGCCATCCCCCCCCCCCCCCCCCCCCCACCCCGAGGCCGCGGCCGGCCCGTACTCACTGCCGCGGGCGCGCACACCCAGGGTCAGCGGAGGAGCCGGGCCCGCAGGCGGCCGCGCCGAGCCAGCCGCCTCTCCCCGCAGCACAATGGCGACGGCGCCGAGCCCCCACGGCTGTCAGTCACCGCCCGCGCCCCGCCCGCGCCCGGCTCTCGCGAGAGCGGCCGCGGCAGCACCCGGGGGCGGGCGAGGGAGGCCGACCCGCCCTGCGCCTGCGGTGCCGCGGGGGGCGCCGGGAGTGCGCGGTGCAGGGCGGTGCGGCCCGGTGCGGCCCGGCTCAGCCCAGCCCGGGCTGGCCCGCGTGGGGCGGGGCGGGGGGGTGGCGCTCGGCCAGCCGCGGCCGGTCCGAGCCGCCCCCCGGCGGAAGGCGGAGTTGCTGCCCGCGGGGAGCCCCCGGACGGGCGCCGTCCGAACCAGCCTCCCCGTTCGGCTGCCGGCCCGTGGTGCGGGCGGGTGCGGGGAGGTACGAGCGGGCCGCCCGCGCCGCGCGCCGCCCGGTGTCGGCCGTGCCGTGGTGCCGGCGGCCGCCCGCGGCCTCACCTTGACGCCGCTCCCCGCGGGGCCGGCGGCGAGGAGGGGCGGGGCGGGGCGGCCCGGCCCCCAGCTGGCGTCACTGGGCGAGCCGGGCGGTGACCGAGCCCCGCCGCCGGCGGCCCCGCGCCCCGCGGCGCTGCGAGCCCGGTTCCGAGAAGGACCTTCCGCGGCAGTGCTGCGCCGGCCGGGGCCCTGCCGCTTCGCCGGGCAACCCCGCCCGGCACCGGCCTGCGGCAGGGCTTCCCCGGGCGTTGCGGTGGGTGCCCGAGGTCGCAGTGGTGCCCGGCAGATGAAGGGGCGTGAAAGAGCGGCGGGCTGGCCGGTCTGTCGGGAAGCAGAAAACCACCCCAAACCCAAAGCCGTCTGCCCTGGCACAGGGATACAGCGCATACAGAGGCAACGTCTGCGTGCCTCATAGCTCTGACAGATCTGGGACGCGGAAGACCAGCCAGGCTGGTCAGAATCTAGCCAGCCGGCCTCTCAGAATGGCGGGGACAGTCCTACGTTTAGCAGCTACCTTGATTCTGTTTCCCACTCGTGCTCTTAACTGTGTTTTTGCGTATGTTTGGACTGTGACTGGTTTTGTTTGCTGATTCTCTTCCATACACAAATGTTGGGCAAAGTACTACTGAACTGGAGACGGGACAAAGGGCTGGGAAGAGTGGGAAAAGCAGCTTGACTGAAACTCCTGGGAGAGAAGGCTGCTCTTTTCTTTGTTGTTGCTGATAGGCCTGCTGCCTTTTACCAGCATGCCAACATATATATGCTTATTTGATTTGGAAAATATTGTCTACAGCAGCCAGAAGCAGGCTCCTGCTCCTTCTAGTACCTTTTATTTGGCATAACTCTCTCAAGGGAAAGAGGACAGATGGGAATGGACTTCAAAAATCATTCTAGCAGCAGTGGATGCCCTTTTTCTTGGTTAGCAAACAAGAACACTTATAGAAAGTGTTAAGCTTATAGTAAATTTGATCCTTAGAAAGGGGTTCTGCCTTTTAGTCATGCACAAATCAGTTGTAATTCACAGATCAAGTAAAACCATCGTGTGAATGTAGAGGATAGAACGTAAAATCCTCCTGCAGCCAGAATAGATCATGGCCACCACTAAGCAATTAGGCTTTTCTTTTTAAAGGCAATGAAGAACCTGAGAGCTCTTCAACCCAGTCTCACTATCGTCAGAAGAGGATTTACTAGGGTGCTAAAGAAAAACGTTATGCCATTCACTACATTAGCTCTGCCCAATGCAATGCGCAAGCTGTGTGACATGGAGTCAGATGATCTTTAAGGTCCCTTCCAACCCAAGCCATTCTATGGTTCTATGACAGGGGGGATGATGCAATACCCTTTTATTAGCAATCTTTGAGCCATTTGTTGGCCCCACTCTTGTCAAAACTTTTTTCCTCTTCTTAGAATTAAAAATTCATGCAATTTCCTGAACTCAGAGGGTTGCATTTTCGTAAATCTGCATAAGGAATCAAAGACCTTCCTGTAATATTGCTGCATTGCACAAGTGAATTGGTTTAATCATAAATACATAATCTCAGTAAAGGGTAAGACATAATGATTGATATTACCATATTGCACAAAGACTTTGTTACATTGTGAATCATTACTAAAACTGGGACCTCTCATGAGATTGGAATATAGGCTGGGGTTTGTCTTAAGGAAAATGTCAAAAGTATGCGGTTTTACCGACTGGAGTCATAACAGCCTGCGTAATAATGTGCTTGTAAATGGCTAAGTAGCAGGTTTAGGGTGTTTCTGTTTAATCATGTTCTTTAACTGTATCGTGCATATGCAAATGAGCAAATTCGAGTCAGATAATTATTAACAGAGTTAACTATCCCTAACTGCCCATGCTTGCGTTCTCTGACAAAGCCTGTTTTCCCACAAATGGCTGAACTTTTTGCAGGGGTAGTGCTTAACTTCAGTAGATCATAGAAAGAAATTTGAAGATGACCTGGAATTGGAGTCTTCTAGTTGGTGTATTTTTAATCTACACGTTAGTAGATGGCTATTAAATAAAATCCACTTCTACTAACCATCTGGAGATAGACACTTTGCAAAGCATTTTCATAACATTTCTGACCAGGGAGAATTTTATTAGAGAGTGCTAACCTCAATGATTTGTATGCAGTTTAGACTGCATCTTGAATATTCATTTGGTATGGAGGACTTCAGCCAAAATCCTAAGAATTTTGGCCCTCTCCTTTCAGTGAGAAACGCCAGCAACGAGGTCCCAAATCAATAAATGGGTTTTCAGATGTGACATGTGTTCACATACATGGTCCCAACTATTAACTATTATTAATGGTTCACGTTTGTAAAGCTGGGCACAGGCGGAAGACCTCCATGGGCAGCAAACATTATGTCCCAAGAAAAAGGAAAAAATGCATTCTTGAGTCAGTCCATTCAGCACTTTCTATGAAATGCAGGGTTTGGAATGCACTGCCTGCTATGTATGTGTAGCATCGAAAGAGACTACAGAAAAGGAATAGGGTAAAGAATTTGCAGACAGACAAAACCAGTGAAGTCTGAAATCATCCTTTTACCGTGTTTTGTTTTCTTTTTGTCTGCACAAAAGACTTGCATTAGGTTATATGTGGATTTGTTCTCTTTATCAGCTAAAACAAGTACTGTAGAAATAGTCCCTACAGACACCTCCCAAGGGCTACCTTCAGTTAGCTTGAGCCTTGTCTTTTCTTCTTTGTGTTGTGCTTTACCAGCAGGCTGCCATGTGCACTGCAGTTTTTGAGCACGATGCAAAACGTCTGCTGCTTCCAGCCTGCCAGGAGTTGGGGGTTGCTCCTGATTCACTTGCTGAAACACAGGGCCGCACAGTTTAAGTACAAAATATGTTACAGAGGAGGGAAAACTGGGATGCAAGAAGAAGCAGAGTCCATGTAGACTGCCTACAGTAAACACTGCACAGAAAAGACTTTTGAAAGTTGACAGTGAACTGGAAAGTTGTCCTCAGAGGCTAGATCCAAATCAGAGCTCACAGCTTAAGCAAACCTTGTAAGGGTGGTGACTGTCAAGGGTTTGTTCTAAGCATCCAAACTGCAGCATACACTGCGGTGATATGAGAAAAAACAATTCCAGGTTTATTGAAGAGACAAAAGAATTCAGAACTGATAGAGCCTTAAAGAAACTGTAATACTGCCAGTGCGAAGCATCACATAATTCTAATAGAAACAAATAGTTAACCAAAAAACATCTGCCTTTACAATGCAGGCATTTTGAACATAGTTGTTTTTGTAAGGCAAGGTCACAATCACTGCTTTTAAGGTTTTTGTTATGGGAAACTGGTTTAAGTAAAGACTAATTTTCATATGAAAAGCTTTGAAACTAGAAGACTTTTAAACTTTATTATAATCAAACTGAAATAATTTTGGCCCAGTGTTCTGTGAGATAAAACACTGCAGTTCACACCCATGTTAGAAACATTTTTTTTCTTGTTTCTCTACCTTATAAATCTATACTTCCTCTGTGGTATCCAGAAAACAATGTTGTCCAATGTTCCTGATAATTAATCTTATTTTTTAAGCATAAAAATATTTACTTCCTTCTGCTACCAACGCATTTTAATCAAGAAGGGTTTATATGCTCTTTGAATAACATCTGTTCTTGCTTTAAAAGTGTGTACCGTTGAGGGCAATTAAAGGATATTAGTAGATGAAATTTGTCAGGTAATAGTACCTTGTGTAGAAGGACAAAGCGTACCTATATCTTGTTCTAAAATTTTCATTTTAGATTACACATATATTTTCCAGAGATTCTTTTAATTTCAATCTAAAAGAATGTCTCTTAAAATTACAAAACATTTTTAGATTGGTTAGATTTTTTTTTAATTTTTTTTTTTTTCTGTAAAGATAGTCTGTTGTTTTTTGTTGTTGTTGTTGGGGTTTTTTGACCATAATTACTATTTCTGGATTTTTAATATTGTAGAAAGTGTGAATGTTTTAGAAATCTTTGTTTAAAGTCTACTTCCTTCAACTGAACATTCCATGCCATGAGGAAGCCTAAAGCTACATGAGGCATAGAATTTAACTTCTAGTAGTGTTTTGTTCACTAAAGAGCTCTTACAGCTGATTTGAATTAAAAACATTGATCAAAATGCTTCTACTAGTTTGTCTTCTCTTTATGCTTGTATTCTCTTTCATTAATTTCTGTGGAGCATCTAGTCTTTTCTCACAACATAAGGCAGAGACACATAATCTTAAAACAAATCAAAAAAAATCAGTACTAATATTTTTCAGCAGATAACAGGAAACACACCTACCTTTCTCATTTTCTAAAACTTTTATTATATGCTGTAAAAGAAAAACAAACTTTATGCAGATCCACACCTTGTATACAAATATCCTATTAGAAGAAATTCTTCATCTGAAACCACACATACAGATTGGTTCTCATTTATTTTTTAATATACGAGGGTAACAGTAGAAAGTCATGTAACATCACAGAAGAAATAAGAAGTTTAGATATGAGTATTCTCATTAATCTTACTATCCAGCATGATGGCTTCAATGAGGGACACTGTTTGCAGATTTGAGATAATACCTAATCTCTGCAGCTGGAGAAAAACCCAGGTGGAGGTTAACTTCTGTTACTTAGTCCAGGCTAGAGGAGTGGAAATTACTCCTTTGAAGATGAAAATGTCTTGTCATTCAGGAAGAAAATTTTGCTACTGAAAACTTAAGAAAACTTGTATAGCCTTAATATGTACCTTCTTCTATGTGCCTAAGTTATAAGAATGAAGTATTTGCATAAAAGCAACACACGTACATACATAAACACAAGGACGTAAAAAAGATTTTGAACTAGCATAATAGCAGTGTAAGATTTTACTGAAATCTGTCTGAGCCCTATTACTGAGAGTAGCATGTAAATAGGGCAGGGAGTATGAGATGCTTTACTAATGTGTTGGTGAGAATGGACTGGAATCCAGGAAAGAGATAATTACTGTTGTTGTGTTATTGTGACCAAATTAGTATTAAAGCAGAAGAGGAAGTGGGAGGAGCAAAGCATCAGGAATTATTAGTTGCACGTACACGCAAGGGGACCATTGTGCTTTTCCTGTAATTGAAATACAGGCAGTAGAGTGCTCTCATTCTCTGCCTTCCCCCTGTATTGTCCACCCCCACCCCCACTCCCCCCGCAGGATGTAATTTATTCATTGATTTTCCTTTGTTTTTATTATGTCCATCATTTTTCTGGGTAGGGACAAATGACTATGATTAAAACAGAAGGCATTTTCAACTGTCAGTGAAACGGCACCTCTCTGTTACCCTTGCTATACAGACAAAATCCTTTTCTTGATCTTCAACCAGCCAAGAACAAGTCAAAATGAACAAACTTGTTTTGTTGTGCATTTAAGAAAGTAAGATCGTATTAAATATCTTCTTCTTGTGCCTAACATAAATGAGGAAGTAAATATCAAGAAGATTTGATGTAATAAATCAAGTGTAGGATTAGGAACATTGTCCTGGCTTCTACTGTTTTATGTATCAGAAGTGCATCTTGCCGGTGGAAAAGCTGCTTAGCTATTCTCTGTCTGCCTGACTCTCTTCTGCTTTACACTGTAGATGTAGTAAATAAGGGTAATGTAATTCTTTAAGGATATATAATTATTGAATTAAAATTAATAAGTATGCACACAAATATAACAAAAGCCTACTTAGAATTTACCTGATGACAAGCAAGTGATTTGCACTAAAAAAACAAACCATGTTTTCTTCTGTGTCCATTTTATTTGAGCTTAAGAGAAAGAAATTTAACAATAAAAGGAAAAATGTGCATGGTGACACGTCTTCCGTCTTCATTTTTATGACGATTGATTATCTTACCACACAGGTACAGATTGATGTTACAAAATTTCTTTTCTTTCTCAGTTGCCACTAAAGCAAGAACATGTTTTCAATGCTTCGTGTCTTCTTCTGAGAAAGTGTTATAGGCAAGTAACCCAAAGCAGGCTTCTGGGTTCATCTAATTCGAATGAACTCAGAGGAACCCCAGACAGCACACAGGGCTTCTTGTCACAGACTCGAGTGCCACAAGCAGTCCCAGTAATCAGGTCCAGCCTTTCGATATGCACTCTCTTGCTCTTTGTGTGCTGAATCACACTAGGTTGTTCTGACCTCCATATAAACGTTCTCATTTATGTTTATGTCTCCCAATGGAACAGGCAGTCCATAGCATACAGCTATTATAAGCTGACTTTCAAGGTCTGCTTTTTGCCCGTACTCTATGTGCAGTCAATGTAATTTGCTTGTATTTGGCAGCAGCAAAAATAGCTTCATACTAGACAACCCTAAAATATTTTTATATGCTATAATACATGCTTTCCACACTCATCTCTGCTTGGGAACGTGCTCAGCTTTGCTGTTCCTTTTCACAACCCACACTCTCCCTCATCAGAGCCCAAAGCAGTGCACTATTGCATGACTATTAAAATAAATGTCAGGAAGAGAGTTTATTCTGGAAGGGACATTTTATAAATAAGTGACATGGGTGTTAATAAGTATGGTGGCTAATGAATGGGAAACACTAAAGGACAGCATTTGTGTACAATTGCATTCCACATTGCCTGTCATGACTGGTAAAGCCCAGTATGCTCTGCATGGGAGCAGAGCTATTGTTTCATCTGTTTCTCAGAATGCGTATTACTGAAATAAAAACGCAAAGTGTATCCAAGACCTGGTACAATTAGGCGTACCACGCTGCACTGCTGACCTGATAGTTTTGAACAGAAACAGCATCCAGCACATGTTCCCACATGCATACTGTAATAATGGAATTACTACCACAGTTCATCACAGCCCATCATGCCCACTGACTTCTAAATAAGATGCGGTCTTAGAAAAAAGAGGCTTTGCTCTTCTGTATTAGCATCATCTCTGGATTTAATGTTACACAAGGATAGTTAGGTATCTTTGCTCTACTACTGGCAAGCTTTTGGATGAATTTTGAAAGTAATTCCAGCTTGTGCTACTCAGATGCTCATCCCTGCAACTACAAATATACAATGCCATAAAAACCACCGGGGAAGAATTGTGTCAGAAAGAAAAGGCCACAACTTGCTTGCCAAGAGTAAACAATTAGAGCATTATTGGTAAGCACCGTTACACACACATCAGTGTCCTGAATTTTGAAACAGAATCAAGTGTATCTTGTCATTTAATTAGTACGAGACCTTGAACTTTGAGCGTGGCTGTCATGCTGATAGCCAAGAGACTGACAATAGGAAAGTTTCAGGTGAGATTGCAGAAGACACATTTTGTGAGTGGTACCTCCCAAAACTTCTTCCTCTTCTTCTTATTACTTAGGATTGTTCTGGGAGCTCTGCAACCACGTGACTCCCTATATATAGTTTCTATTATGGCTCCAAGAGTAGGAAGTGGCTACTATATGAAGGTGGGTGGAAAACTAGTGATACACACATAATTATATATACACACACATGTATCTTTATGATTGTACATATATACACATTACAAGCAATGTCTTCTCACTCTTCGTTTTATATAGGCAGGAGATGTTATCATCGATTTGTCCTTGAAGTCAGTGTGGATCTTGCTAAAAAGCAAGGAATCTCGATCTGAAATAGAGCGAACCTAGTTTGTGGGGAGCCATAGTGAGAAAGGAATTTGAATGCAGCAAAGCCAGGGGACAAGGTTGAGCTGAACACACTCCCTTGTTAGAACATAAGGTTGATGAAAGGTCCAGCTGGTGTGGTATCTTATCTCAAATAATGGCTTGTAGATCTAGCAAAGAGTGTAAGAACACTACAAAGCATACTGTGAGACTTTCCTCCATTTTGTCAATACCAATTTTCATCAATTTGTACATTATACACGTTTTCAGCAGCCTTTCGTGGATCATAATTTTACTTAACTATTTTTTTGGAATTTTTTGAACATTTTTATATGTACTGTAGTAGTAATTCCATAATTTAGATTTGGGGTGTGTGCAAAAGCATCCTCTTTTTGTTTGTTTAGAACTTGCTGTCTTATGATTTGATACTTCCTAATTCTTGCATGAAGAGAAACAGCAAATAATTGTTTCAAGTTCTGACTTTACAGATGCCTATCATGTTGACTATGTTTTATCTTTTCTGAATTAAAAGATTCTAATCTGTTTTTCAGTTCACAAGTTCTTATTATAATTTTGAACATCCTTTTTTTTTTTTTTTTTCCTGGTCCTAATGTGTCTTTTCTGAGAGAAGTAGCTGGAACAGAACTGATTATTCAGAATGTAGGCACCCCACAGTTTAATCATAGAATCAGAGAATGGCCTGGGTTGAAAAGCACCTTAAAGATCATCTAGTTTCAACCCCCCTGCTCTGGGCAGGGTTGCCAACCACTAGAGCGGGCTGCCCAGAGCTGCATCCAGCCTGGCCTTGAACCTTCCAGGGATGGGGCATCCCCAACCTCTCTGGGCAACCTGTTCCAGTGCCTCACCACCCTCTGAGTGAAAAACTTCCTCCTAATATCTAACCTAAATCTCCCCTGTCTTAGTTTGAAACCATTCCCCCTTGTCCTATCACTACCAACACATGTAAACAGGCTCAGCCTGAAGTAGTTTGATGCTGCTTCCCAGGGTGGTTATTCAGCAACCAGGCCAGGTGAACCCACCACATATCTGCTGTTGGAAACACGGAAGTTGGCTGAATATACTCATTCTCTGCTTCAATGTAGTCAGACGTGTGTTTATACATCTTCTCTGGAAGTCCTATAAATAGGAAAGGTGTGAGACTAAATCTCTGGCAATTACTGAGTAGTTTCTTTCCTGCAGCGTGAGTTTACTAGTTGTACTGGCACGATGACTATCCATCAGCCTGAGGAGAGAGGTCTGTTAATGAGACTGGGAGTAGATGCTTGACAGAGAAGAACAACACATAGCAGTAAAATATCTTTGCTGTTTTCACTGTCTGAGATTATGTGGGTATTGGAGATTTCAGTGCAGCAAGGTGAAAACGTTTTCTTCCTTTTAGAAAACACAACATAAAAGGCTTCTATTTAGATGTTTTGTACATTTTTTGGTTTTGTAGCTAGTAACTTTTTTATACAATCTATGTAGTCTTGATAATATAAATATAACATTCATAAAATAGAGTAAGAATAATCTGATCTTATAAATTACATTGTTAATAGTATTCTTAATATACTGATTTAGTGCTTCTTAATCTTTTCATTATTGGAGCTTAAGACTACTAACAAAGCTACTGCTTACTAACGTAGTCTGGGGAGGGCTTTGCTACAACCTATGAAAATAAGAAATTAGCAAAAAGTATCTGCTCCCTTTGTAAATGTTTGTTGGGTAGATAGGAACAAACTTGTTGACATCCTCTATGACAGCCTGTGTGATGCATACTTAGATCTCCAGCCTGATTATCAAGCAGCTGCTATTATATGCTGTGTGGGTTATGGGAATTCTCACGAACCATAAAGGTTAGCATACTCATCAATCTTTGTAATGCTAGAGGTAAGTGTAGCAAAATATAAAACTATTGAAAGGAACACACTGGCTGTAGCAGCAGTGTGTTCTTAAGTTTGTAGTAGGGTCTTGGGCTTGGACACCATTACCACCAATGAAGAAAGCATGTTTTATAATTTAAAATTTACTAGTTTTCTCTGGAAGCAATTTTGAAATAGCTGTTTTAACTCATTTGGAAATGTAGCCTTGTTTTCACTTACTAATTACCTTGAGATCTTGCTGTTCTACTGGGTATACTCCAGTAGCCTCCTTCGTCTTGAAAAGATTGAGAAGTTTACAGTGAGGTCTCTTATATAACATATGCAGGGTTTCTTTTGTCCAGTGAGACCTGCACAAAATTAGAAAGCAGTTAATTTCCGTTTTCAAATGTACATAGTCTTAATGGTTTTGTATAAATGCAACATAACAGTTCTAATTAATACGTATTTAGTATATTTATGATTAACAAAAATATAACTAATGATTACAAGCCATATTAATGTTTTCAAAGAAGCATTTATTCAAATAAAGTCAAACTGCATAGGATTAACTCATGATTATGATGGTAATTTAAATCATTTTTTAAATGGAAAATTTACATAAAAATGACTTTATGTATGCATGGGCATGTATGGACACACAAATATTTCTCCTTATATTCCTTGCCTGCAGAACACAGTAAATGGATTATTCAGTACATACGACCAGTTACGTTTACAGGTAGCAAAATTAACATAATTTATTCTGGGTTTCAGGATTCCTCATGTAAGTTGTTTCAGAATAGATATGGTTTAGTACAGAGGGAGTCTAGCTATTACACTTTTTTTTTTCATCTACATTATAGCAAGTTACGTTTCTGTTTCATGTTTCTCTTTGGTGTGAAGCTCCCTGCACCTGCAACATACTGGGCTATGACATGAATTGAAATAGGCAGAAGGAAAGATAATTCTTAATCCACAAATGTTTTATGCCAGTGGAGCTTCTCTGGTTTCAAGGCAACTACTCAACAAAAGAACTAGAGAAAATAAAAACTTTTAGCAAGCTACAAATTTGCACCCCTCTGCTTAGTCTTACTTTGAGGTAATTTTCAAGATTTGATGATAACATATTTTGCCCTAGAAAAAAAAAGAAAAGAATATCAGTTCATGGCAGCTGATGCAGTTTTGCTTATTTACTAAGTTCCATTTTTGACTGACTTGACACTCCTGCAATTTGCAGAAGTTTTTCCAAGATATTAAATCTCATTTCTGGACCATACTCGTTCTGGAATCATTCCAGCTTTTGCCCACATCAAGATCCTTAAAACTTCTTTAATCGAAGTATTACAAAATGATGTGTTTAAAACTGATATTCAGGCAGATAAAGTTTTGTTCTGGATTTAATTTTGACAAACCAAACTTTTTCATTACTAATATATACTGAAAAATATTCATTTGTTGCATGAAAACTCACAATCTGTTTCCTTTGAGCACATCTCTTTAAAGCGTTGTGCAGGGTTTTTGTATTCTTCCCCTCAGGGTTGTCTTTCTATGTACATAGCCCCTCTCCAACCAAAAAATTGCAGTTTGTTTGTTTTATTAGTGAAAAAGGACTTGAGCCTGATGCTTTTAATAGCCTTGAGAATCAAAGTGATCTTGAACGGAGTAAGGATGGTTTGCTAGTGAAATTTCCTTCAGAGCTAGATGTGAGTTTGCAATGAGCTAATTCCAAAAGCAATCTTCCTTCAGGAAATATTTTTCCATTGTGTGGGAAGCAAACAAGATTAAAGTATAAACTTGAGAACTAAGTATCATTGTAATCAGGTCAGAGTCCACATGCTTCTCAAACACTCATTGCACTTATTATAATGCCTGTTTCTTTTGTAGTTTGTATTCTTATTTCTCAATGAAGTTACAGAATCCTCAGACTGTACAAAATCTGCAAACACGACATGACTCAATGTTTTATGGCCTTCTCTGTATCCACCTACAAATAGATTTAAACAAACTAACAAAAAACAATGAAGACATAACTGCAAAGCTTTCTTTATATTTTTCTCCAGAGACTCAATTTTCAACCAGAGAAGACATAAACATTTTTACAAGTTTACTTGTCAAGCTAGTGGCTACTAGCATCTCACTTCTTCCCTGGAATCACAGCACAATTAAAATTCTGCTTGGAGTGCATTTGTTTGTGGAGCTGTGAATGATCTGCTTGTATATGAGTACTGCTAAACATCATCTTCCGTGCATGTGATTTTTCGTCTATTCTTCACCCTGATTAAATATAGAATCTCAGAAAAACTTCTGGAAATGAATGACTATCATACAAGCTAGTATTTGCTAAATGCCGTGTCAAGAACATGAAATGTGATTAAAATGGCAACATCCTGTGTCTATGGATGTGTTGAACTGCATTCACCAAATAGGAATGCAGCTTTGTTTTCAAGAAATCTTATGACTGCCTATAGAAGTGGATTGTGTGCTAAGGTGTGTTTAGGTATAGGTATAGATACATGCTTGTTTCTGCAGAAATTTTGAAGTAACGTATGCTAATGCAACGTACAAGGACCTATGCAAACATGCAGAATAATTTACTAACTCATCAAAGAATGTCTGAATCAAAACAACGGACTGTTACTAGAGTTATTATAATTAAATACTGATTGATTCATAATACTTGTGTAGTGTATCGCTTGTCATACATAAGCAGTAGTATAACTATACAAAAGCATGACCTGCAGTGGCAGGGAGTAAGAACGAATGAGTTCTGTGACTACATGAAGCAATACCAACAGCTGCTTTGACAATGCAACCTACGCCCCCTTTTAATGTTTCTCAGGATGACAGCTGTGCTTGTGGGCTGGACGCTAGGAGTGCTGGCATCAGTACTAGGTCAGTGCTAGGTTAAAGGTTGGACTAGATGATCTTAGAGGTTTTTTCCAACCTGAACGATTCTATGATTCTATGAGTTGGAGACTGGCAATGCAGTGAGGCAGGGCTTCACCACAGGATTGTGTTCCTGGAGCTAAACAAGCTCCTGCTTGTCTGCTGAGCCACATGCACTCTGACAAAGGGCACAGCTTTAGACCATGACAAGTATTAGGTAATGTATCCTAATTTAAGCCTCTTCCTTTTCAAGGTAGGTCAAATTAACCTCACATTTGCTATGGGAATGGCGCATTCATGGGCATTCAGGACAGGTCAGCTGATACACAGTTGAATTCCAGTAATTTAGCTTCCGTCTTCTTCCAGCTGTCTTCAGGGTGTTGCTTAATGGTACCACAGACTGATCCGTACTACTTAGCATTGGCACAGTCCTTTCTTCCCGCCTAGCCAGAAGCCTGTTCAAGGGCACATGTAGTTGTGAAACCAAATGATGTTCTGATGCAAGGCTTAGATCAGGCCATGAGCTTTTTACTATTCAGTGTGTTACCTTTCTATACTTAGGCTGCTTTCATGAGCAGTGGAGCTCATCTAATGGGCCACGACTACCAAAACATGGGTTCATTGTCTTTTCCACCCAATCGTCCTCACCCATCCCCTTGCCCTCTCCTCCTTAGCTGCTGTCACTCCACTAATGGATATTCACAGGCCATGACCTTCCCTGACACTGATTCTCCCTCTCTGTGATTTTTTTGTGTGTGAATTTATATCACTTTTCTGGTGAAAACAACAGGGCAGGCTGGATGGGGCTTTGGGCAGCCTAGTCTAGTGGGAGGCGTCCCTGCCCATGGCAGGGGGTTGGAACTGGGTGGACTTTAAGGTCCCTTTCAACCCAAACCATTCTGTGATTATATGACTTTATGAAGAGGTAACTGTGAACATACAGATTTTCACATCCAACAGGTTATTTAAAAATTAAGGGCATATTGGAATGTTAATGAGGATAAATACATTGATGAATGCCTCATGCAAAACCTACTTAGAGCAATTGTTTCTTGCAAATATATGTTTTTCTTCTGCCAGTTTACTATTTCTTTCCTTTTCTAAGAATTAAAAAGTGAGAAGCGAGTTTCTGGTTATTATTTGTATCAGTAAACACACATAAGCTGTAATGACCCATGGGATATTTCTAAAATAGCTGCTGTTCTAATAAAGAACAACAAAAAAGGGGGTCTCAAACCCCATACCTTGTAAGGTAGGTAGGCAGGAGACAGGACACTAGAGAATGAGAGCATATTTCCCATTATGATAGAAACTGGTCTCAGCAAAAGGTCATCATTTATTTAATGACTGAATCCTAATTTATCTGTATAGAAGAGCAGTGTAAAGATGGTTAAGAAGCAAGTATTTAAAAATTTCTAAAAGCAAAATTCTCTTAGTCAAGTTATCCCGGGAAACAAATTGCTTCTGTATGGTAGCAATTCAGCAGATGGCACTCTTTCCTCTGAGTACCTTGTGTACCAATGTCCTGTACTGTAATGGGAGGCAGTGTTCTTTTGCAGATGATAGGCTATTTGTTTCTCAGTTTGGATGTATAATCAAGGTCCTCAGCACTTGTAATTATATATTCTGGATTGTATGTGCAAGACCTAAAATATTGATACTCATGTACTCCTTATACACTCATTTGGGAAATACGGGTATCTTACTTTCTGCAGTTTCAGAGTTAAAACTATTTCTCTTTGTTTTAAATGGTCTCTCATGTTGTCCTACGTTGTCAAACAGATGCTGACTTCCTCTTCTGAAATGGATTGTTAGCACCGAATGACAAGATCCGTATATACAGCTTGCCTTGTGGCTTGTTATATTGCAGTTATAAAATATTTTGGCTCTTCAGAATGAAAATTGCTAAGTATCTGTAAAATAATTACTACTGTAGTAGATATATTTAATTGCAAAGCCTGGGTAAAATGCATTTAGTTTTTAATTGGATTTTCATGTATAAAAATTAGAAGAATGTAGCCAGAAACAAGTAAAGAGAGAGTTCTAAATGTACAGGCTATCAACTACATAAATATCCTGGAAAGTTGTAAGACTGCTAGGTGGGGTTGTAAACAATATTGTATTGGTGTCATTTCTTAAGCTTTACTGAAAATATACATTACCAGAAATGTAATCTCTGGGAGAGAAAGAAAGCAATAGTACGCTAAGAAAGTAGAAGTAAGGCTCTCAATAATTTATGTACCTTAAAGTACCAAATCCCATACATAGAGAGAAAAAGGTTTCTATTTCTAATATACTCAATGTTCAATGAGTCTATTGTGTAATCACACTTTTTTTTTCTTTTTGTATTTCAGTATTCATCTCCCTCATCAATACAACGTGTTGGTTTTTTTTTTTTTTTTTTTTTTTCTCCTTTGTTGTAACAGTTTATTAGCACCAGTTAACACAGCAACACCAACTGGTGAAATCAGAAACCTCGTGCTACATTAAAACTGATTTTGGTGAACTCTTCATTTCTTCTTCCTCTCCTGATGAAAACCATTCCCATGAGTAGACCTTGCTCTGAAAAGCTATACATTGAAGCAATTCTATAACTGAATTCTTATTGATTAACTGTATCCCAATGATGTGTAAGGAGGGGCAAGACCACACAGCAAGACAAACTGTACTACCCCAATGCTAATACTCTCACACTGCTTTTAAATACGTTTTGAGAAATTGCTGTGTTGCTAGATATCATACTGCTTTGTTGTGTAATTTCTGCCCTCTTTTTGAACGTAATGTGAAAAGGACAAGGTCACTTTTTGTATCAATGAAATAGCTGAATGTATATTCTGGGGGTAGGTTATCCTCTTTAATTTTTGAGTGTGTCCACTGCATTTTTTAATAAATTCACTCTTTGTTTGCCTGGGAAGTAAGGCTTGCATCCACGTAGCTGCAGGCAAAAACACCAGTCTTGTTTGTTTGTATGTCATTATCAATGGTAAAGATACTTTTTACAATATAATAGAGACTTTTTATCCAGTTACAATCATAAAGGTTGATTTTATTTTCATTTTGCCTTCTGGGTCTCTCCGTTAATTAAGTACTGGTTGGCTTTGAAATCAGTCATGGGTTTTTGAACTGTCTACTACTTCATCTTCAAGATCATCGGTCTTCTTAGCTCGGGCTATAATAAGAGTTTTGCATATCGCTGAACAAGTAATATTGTCTGGAATTTAAATAATGTAGATTCAGTAAGAAAAATATTTGCATTTGAGGAAGAGTGGATGGAATTATGAATTACTGTTTGTCTGGGAAGTTAAAAATCCTAGATTCAAATCTAGCTACAGAGAGCAGAAGGGTCTGACAAAAAGAAAGCCTTTTTTTGTATCTTTTTTTTTGTTACAACTCTGTCTACTTCTGTTTACTGAACAGACTTGTAATATCCTCATGCTAATATATTTATGTTCCTGTGATTACACTGACATAATTAAATTTAGAATGTGTTTTGTGTGGAAGGTGCCATTCACTGTCTGCATTATCGTCACTTAATAAGATAAAGAACAAATATGGTAAGAAATACTATGTTCTCATCATTTAAAGCACATTCATGGAATTAGTTAAATCACTTAATATCTTGTATATGATATCAAAACACTAAATTATGTTGTTTGTCTTAATAAACAAGAACAACTGGCATTTTCATATGAAAAGAGAATGCAGGAGAAAAGAGAACATAGTACTTTACTTCCATGTTCACCAAGCTGCATGAGCTCCAAGTGAGAGGTGAAAATAAATATAGTACTGCTTTAAAAGTCAGCCTGCATTTATCATTGTCAGCTCTAAAATAACTAGTTAAGCATGACGTTTACTTTGTGATAAACAGTCATCCAAGCAATTATCCAAAACAAACATATGCAATTAACTTTGGTTATGGTCCTGAATCCAAATACTTACTGAAGGGGGAAGGAAGGGAGGGGAGGGAAGGGGAGGGGACAGGAGAGCTATCTGAAGATTCACACAGGATTTTTAAAAATGCCTACAGTCCAGCTACAACTGATGTTCAAAGCCTTGGACTCACAAGTGCCTATTTAATTGAGATAACATTAAATGCTTTACAAGACTCTGAAGTGTGTTTTCTAAGACTAAAATAAAAGCTACACTGGGTCTCCAAAGATTTGTTTACTAATAAGCTTGGTGCTTTCTGTAGTGTCTTTTCACCAGATGGGCGGTTATTAGCCCGGCCTGAGATATTGTTGACAGTGATCCCTTAGCTGTCAGGGTGGTTTCCTGGGCTCACCTTCAACTGTCATTACAAACGAAGACATGGCAGTTTCGGCTGATACACAGCATTCGGAACAAAGTCCTGCAGCATGACGTAAGTCCACTGCCTGTAGAAGGCTAATGCTTATGATGTTCACTGTCTGTCAGGATTGCTTCTGAATGATGGAAGAAAAGGTGACATATGTCAAGGGGAAAATTAACTACTAATACAGCAATTAATTTAATGAAAGCCTACTTATTCTACCCAACTTCTGTTGCACATCTATTCCTGAAGTTATTAAAATTGTTCTCTGTGTTCTTTGCTTCCTCTGTATTGTGTATATTGATGTATTATGTGTGATCAATTTGGAAGTCTGAAGTTGGGCAGATTTTTTATCATTATATTTGACCAACTATTCATTTTACTTTTTTGTCCATTTCTGTCAAATATATGCTTCTTTCTAGCGGTACATTGTAATGGGAAAAAGGAGTAACCTGTTAAAGCCAACAAACCAAGGCTCATGAGACAAAGACTGTGATTATTGTCAAAGCAAAAAAAGAAAAACTTTTTTTTGTTTATCACGTGGATACGTAGCTAATAGGAGAAAGTATAGCAATAGTGAAAAAAAAACAACTGAAAACCAGTTGTATTATTTTGATGAAAATTCCTCCATTTTCTACTAAAAATATTTTACTAAAATATTAGATCTATCCCAGCATCTTCTCGCATCCTCTGCAATAAAACAAGATACAGGGAGCAATATATACAGATTCTTGTAGGAGTCTGCAGTTGACTACATGCATCCACGAAGGACGTAGCAAAACAGCCAGCCCCATACTGCTGCAAAACGTGCTTATACCAGGAATCAACTGCATTCTTCTCACCATTTATTTCCTTAAAATTAAGTCTTTCTGAAGCAACTAACAAATGCGTATATGACCATTGTTTGCTTCATCTAGAAGACTCCCAAAAGTCTTAAATTTGAGTCTTGTATAAAGACAATGTACCTGCTTAGTTTTAAATACTGAACCCATCTTTTGGTTTGAATGCACTGAGTCAAAGTATATCTTGGCAGGCTTCTGCTCCTGCTTAGAAGCCTAACTTTAAACATAGATCAGAGTCAATGTTAAAGTTATATTTGAAACAAATGTTGATAGAGGTTCCTTCTCAGAACCGTAAGTCATTGATTTTTCCCTCCACACATTTTAGACGTCAAGATTTTCCTGGCATGCCTCTGTTCACAATGAGCATTATCTTCTGGGGACATCAGGAGGCCATGGCTCCCATAGCTCTTTCCAGGTGTGAAGGACAGTAATATTAATTAATACTCTCAGTGAGGAAAGGAATGCCCGGATGCATATGCTGTATGTTGTTTTGCACAAACCAACCTGTCCAGTCAAAGCTCATATGAATTTACATTAGCATATCATGTGCTGCCTCCTTACCTGGAAAGGATGTCAAAGGGATCCTGGGATAAACTGGACTACCGTAGTAAAGGAGTCAAAGGATGGAAAACCATAGTAATAGTGCTCTGTTGACATTTCTGTGCACTGAAAACTTGTGTGTTGTGGACACGTAATTTTTCGGGTGATCATTTTTGCTTTAAGGACACCAACAGACACGAATTAGAATAGCTCCATGACTAGTGGAACTGGCAAGGCATAGCTTCCTTTCAATCTCCCAGAAGGTCATGTTACAGCTTTTTCTGTAGTTAATAGCAGATAGGATAGGGAATCAATGTATGGGTCATTACCCAGTTTTTATACTAAAATCACTGTTTTAAAATTCAGTTTCCTTTTAAGGAGTTGGATTTCTAAATGAGAACTAAGCTTACAGAAAACTGAATGTTTCATTCATGGAAAAAACAAAATGCTCTTGAAATTAGTGACAAAAAATTAGGTTCCCCCCCACCTTTTTTCAAAATGAAGACTTGGGAGAAAATGCTGTAAATTTCATTTGCCACACTTACAAAGCAATAGCAACAAAATCAACTTCGGATTGCAAAGCATGAGTAAAATCATTCTGTCAAGAGTACCAGCATTCTGAATGCAGCGATCTGTAATGAAACTACCTCTCCAGTCATAGTTCTCAGATTGCTGCCATAACATGTAATTTTAGCAATGACAATACACATCAGATAACAAGGAGATATTGTAAACAAGTCTTCATGTGTTTGTGGTGTTCTCAGAAGCCAGACAGAGGTTGAGCTGGCAGTCATCAGAATTTTGAGTTCAATATGTAAATAATTTTGCGTTTCATCAATCAAAATTTTTCACAGACATCAAAGTGGAATCAGAAGGTTTAGGCTACCTACATTTGTTTTTATTTTTGATACATATTTTGCTTACCAGTGTTTCTTCTTTGTTCATTTTCTTGTTACTGTACTGACTGTAAATCAATTGCCCTGTTTAAAAGCTACTGAAGTCGAACTAAAAAGCCAGAGTATGTTGGCGATTGTTTGTCTGCACAAGGTGAAGAGAACACAACAAGCTGCTTTATCTTGTACTGTAGCAGTGTGTACACTAGGAAGGCCCATGAAGAATTTATTAATTCTGAGGCAAGAACTAGGCTATAAGTGATGATTTTCACAGGTGAAAATCAATCTTGAACAAGAGGAGACATTAATGTAAAGTAGATTAAAACATTCAGTATTATTTTTTTCATTACTTGTAATATGGTGAATAGGCCATGCATTAGAACTTGTTTACATGGCAGTTTATTCTGGAATATGTAGTCCGTATTTGGCATATCAGTCATATATATTCTAACTGATTTTCTCATTTTTCATATGTGGCATGTTGGAATACATATCTGCTAACTTTGGCCAGTTTGAATATGCAGATCAAGCACTTGTGTTTCGTGAAGATCTTTGCTCAAATAACAGCTCTAGATTTATGTCAATCGCAGTTCTGAATACCCTATATGTCCAGAAACCAGGTGCTCAAGCTGCATACTTAGTTAATGAAGATTAATTACTGACCATCTCTGAAAATTCAGTTTTAGGAAAACATATTTCATGTCAGAGGTAGAGATAGAAGCCTATTCTCCTTTGTGGTGTTCATTTTCGTTAGATTAAAGACCAACAGTTCAATATTTCATTAATTCTGTGCTCTAACTTATGCAGCAAACGAGTCAGGAATTCAGTAGACAACTGCCCCCCTCATGTACAACCCTGATACTCCCCCAAACCAGTCGAGATTAATAAGCTCAGAAGCACAAGGAGGCCAAACTGATGTGACACATGCAGCTTCAGTTCTGTGTGTTCTTAACTCAGGGAGTTTGACTTTGCAGTCTTTTTTTTTTTTTTTTCATATAGCAATAAAATGCGAGGACAATGAAGAGTTATGGGACCTTCTCTGTAATAAATGTAACTTTGTGGTCCTTAGGCCTGCTTATGATGACTGACATTTAACTCTGACATTCAACTCTGTAGACCTTGACAGGAAGCTAGATCTGTTATCTTTGCCCATGTAGCTTACTGAAAAATGTAAACTAACGGAATAGAAATCAAAGTTCTCTGTTCTCACTGCTCCTCTCCAAGAATCCGTTCTTTCCTCTTTTACAGCTGCCACCCAGGATCTGGGAATCCAGACAGTTGTCCTTGGCCAGCCAACCTCCGTTGCACTAGAGTGTTATTACATACCCACCCACAAGTATACAGCTGTCTTCTGCCATGAAGCTCTTGTGCACATGAGCAACCCCAGTGATGTCCTCTGGTGTGGATTTAAAAGCATCCAAGAAAGAGCAGTATTTAGCATTTTGACCTTCTTAGGTAAAAAAACCAACTAACCAACCCACAAAACAAGAACTGGTAGACACATGCTCTTTGTGCATATATTTAATGTATAAATATGCGAAGGACAGTATAGAAAGCGAAGGCAGCGTAATGACGCTTAGAATAAATCAGGCTGGAAGGAGCCTCATCACCGCCATTTGCAGTCCACTCTAATTAAGAGCACATGGGCAGATATGAAAGAAGTCATTTCCACGGCAGGCTGTATCAAGCAAGACCCTCAAAACCAAAGCTGTTAATAGTGCAGTAGTTGTGCTTTGATTTCAAGCTAGCCCCTGTTTGAAATCTAACTAGTGCCTGGACTCGAGAGCACGAAGTCTCATTTTTCAACTTCCTTAGATTGTAAGGAAGGCCAAGGAACCTGCTCCTCAATTTCTTCCAATTCCATATACTTCTGCTCACATAGAAGAGAGCCAATAAATCTGTAGATAATGATGACTGCAAGAGGAAAGATCAAGTCTCAGACAACCTGAATAGCTAACTTAATAGCTGATAGCAAATACTTGCCGGTGTGCTTATAGAACTCAGAATTTCATGGAGGGAGATAATACTGATCAATACCATTAATATTATGCAGCAAAAGTATGGAAAAACAAAAATGAGATTACTTCTGTCAAGATTCTAAATTTAATTATATCAGTGTAATCACAGGAACATAAATGTATTAGCATGAGGATATTACAAGTCTGTTCAGTAAACAGAAGTAGACAGTTATAAACAAACAAACAAAAAAAAAGGATATTGGCTTTCTTTTTGTCAGACACTTCTGCTCTCTGTAGCTGGATTTGAAGCTAGGATTTTTAAATTCCCAGACAAGCAGTAATTCCTAATTCCATCCAAGACAAACTGGTGAAAATTAGGATGACTCAGAGAACTGACTTAATATATTTGATACTAGGGAAAACAAAAAATTTATTTTTATCTGAACTGCTCGGTATGCTAAATGAAAAATATTAGTAGAAAACAAAGAGCAGCCCAGGGTCTTAGAGCAGAAGCATATCCTTTTGTAACCTGTAAGATGGAAAAATCATGGCTGGTAAGAATGAGTTCAGTGTTTCTTTTGTTAACATTTCCTTAATACATGTCCCATGAAGGAAGAGAAAGACTTGTGGACTTGCTTATTTATACATTTCAAATATAACTACAGGAATTATTTGCTAGCTGTTTCCTTGGCAGCATCTAGATCTATTGATAGATTGTATCACTGTAATGATACTGTTAAGGTTAGATACTGAGGTTGCTTGAGACTTAACCTCGATCTTTTCCCTTGCAGTCATCAGTATCCACAGATTTCTTGGCTAGCTGTCTTCTTTGTGCACTGAAGAATGTGGAATCAAGTGATTTGAGGTTAGTCAGCAATGGGAAAATTGCCTGTTGTTGGCAGTTAATCTTTCGTCTTAAACAATGTGCAACACTGGACAAACTTGTTGAACTGCCTCTACTACCAACACCAGTTATTGACAACAGATATGTCTAATAGAGATCATGTCTTTTTTTATAATTCTTTTCGGAATACCACATTGAATTTCCGCATCGGTACCTCATGGGAGGAATTGTTCCTCTCTTTCTGTATGTATTGAGATAAAAAGATCCAAAACGGCCTCCCCCCTGCCCCTGTAAAATTTAAGACTCGCATTAATGATTACTCCATTATTATCTTTACATTGATCCTGTTAACGCTTGGGGTTCTCCGTTTCACAGTTCGGATGGCATCTACACCCAACTGAAGTTGAATCTTTTATGTTGCCCCCACAATATTCAAAAAATACTTCTCTAGCCTCTCGTTCACATACTACTAATGGGGACGGGGAAATTTTTGCCATTACCCTCAGCGCTTTCACTGTAGCACCCCACCTGAGCTATGCCCAGCAACGAAGGTTAATAAATATGCCTACTCTGGCTTTTCATAGTCTTATTTTAAATCATGCAGTCTCTTAAAAAACAAGCGCGTAACACCGCTTTGAAGAATGAAAGAACCGATTCCCCTTTTCCCTCTAGGCGGCGCGTTGATGGCTACTCCTTTCCTCAGCAGCCTGCCCTGCTCTCTCCGGGCATGTGCACGCCACTCGCCGTTCCAAACGTGCACCTGGTTTGCCATAAGCATTTAACTTGCTGTTGCCCCGTGGTTCTTACGTGGATAACTGACTCATTCAAAAGCTCCGCGCTGCCTGACGCCCGCACACCCTTTAAACAAGGAGCCTAAGTTGGATTTCACCGTACTTCAAAGAACTCTTGCCAATAAGCGAGCAGATGAGGAAACGCAAGCGCGCAGCGAGCCACTCGAGCACGAGGTCACCTGCAGCTGCTCTGACACCCGCAAGGCCCTACCTCCGGGCCCTACCTCCGGGGCAGGGCCATGAGCGCCACGATCCCGTAACCGAGGCGGGAGCGCGGCCTGCACCCCGCACCTCTTCGGGTGCTCGGCACGGGACCGGTGAGGGGCTGCCTCACGTGGCTGCCCGAGGTTAAACCGAGCTTGGCCAATCGCCGCGGGCGTTACTGGACGGCCAATCACCAGACAGCTGTGGGCGGCCCCGCCCCGCCGCGCCGGCCGTTTGCGCCGCGGCGCGTGGGAGCGAGCGGCGACGGCCGGTAACGGCGAGGCCGGGGCGAGGCCCCTTCCGAGCTTATGGCTGGGCTGCCTGGCCTCGGGGAGCCTCGGGGAGCCTCGGGGAAGGGCAGCGGCGGGCGGCTGGGCGAGAGCCCGCGAGGCCTCGGCGGCGAGAAAGGTGCTGAGGCGCCTCCCGGCGCGGGACGGCGGGAGCCCCGGTAGGCCTCGCCCTGTGCGCCGACACGGGCGGTCAGAAGCCAGGGACGAGGCCGAAGGTGGGCCGGAGGCCGCCGAGGGGCTGAAAGTCGCAGGGAGGCCGCTGGGTCTAGCAGTGAGCTCCGTGGCTGTTCCCCCGTGTGGTGTACCTTTGATGACTGTTGTTAGCTTGGTAAACCGCTGGAGCGTAGCAGTAAAGGAGACCGAGCGCAGTGTGCCTGGGTTATTCGAGTCTCATGGGAACCACGGAGGTTGATTTTAACTTCGGCGTTTTGTGAACGCGTGCAACCTTCTATCTGTCGTGCGGTGATATTCATATTTAAGTGGGATTTGATGTTGAACTCTAAGACAAAGTGCTTAAAACTTACTTTAGGGGTTACTGTTGGTGATGCTGTGAAAAAAGAGAAGGTGTAACTTCTAAGGGTCATCGTTTCACTTATCTTTAGATCTGTTTTTTTTTTTTTTTT
This sequence comes from Anser anser, assembly GCF_964211835.1. NCBI lineage: Eukaryota > Metazoa > Chordata > Aves > Anseriformes > Anatidae > Anser > Anser anser. The sequence goes on from NC_139726.1 coordinate 154,618, forward strand.
TGTCAAGAATAGCATTTCTGGTTTAGAGGAAAACTGAAAGATATTAACTGGTTGATGTTGTCGTGCTAAGGACATTCTTTGGAGATCAGACCCCTGTCTTATGTATTTCTTTTTACTTACTGATACAGTTGGAAAAGCCGTTATCCCAGTGGCTTAATAGATGAGTCAGAGCCCTTTGATGTATTCGGTAGTCTTTCTTAAACTACTTCACCACCTATTGTAGCTGCCACATTTAATCAAATCAGTGAAGTTATCTGCAGCAGTGTAGTACCATGTTATGTTAAATAATTTTCTGAGAAGTAGCAGCAAACAGTGGCTTTTGTAGTGAAAGGTACCAGGAGTTAATTTGATCAAACTACTTGTATATCCTAGATGAATGGTGTCTTAGGCTGTTTTTTCCTTTCTTTCTCTCTTCATAAGCATATTTAAAAATATGCTTAAATAAAGTAATTCAGTTTCTTATCTAGGTTAGCTTTCTAGAAGTAGTTATTTTGTGTTATATATTTTCCATTTTATGGATAGTTCACGGGGTTCTTAAAAGGTAAGTGTGTATACAGCGTCTTTAGCAATGTTATTTGCAAATGCACTTAGGATACACTTAGAGAAGATTTCGAAGCCTAATAATCTGAACTGCATAAGCAGGCATAGTTTGTGTGTCAAAACTAAAGGTTCTGTAGAAAACAGATCTTGATTAAAGCACATTTGGTTAACTTGAATCTGTTAAAAAAAAAAAAAAAAACAGATACATTTCCAACGCTGTATTGGAGTGTGTTGAAAAGAAATACTGTGTTCTGTTTTAATAAACTAAAAATTAGCTGGACAATATGGATAAATTAAGCGTAACTTCAAAGGTAGCCAACTGCAAACTGTTATGCTATGGATAAAACTGTTCAAATCTTAAAACTTAAGCTAACGTATCTTTAATAGTTCAAGTGCTGCCTAAATTATTTTGTCAGTAAACAGGTATTCAGAATAGTTTGTTTCAGTGTATGTTATATGTCTGTAGTATGTAACGTGCTGTGCTTTGAAATTAAGTTCATGAACAATTAACAAAGCAAGCTGAAATTTTTGCAAGAGTTCTTAATCCTTGTGACCTGGCCAGATTCCAAGTTGGCTAATTACATAAGGTTATTTCCTGTTTAGCCTTAGTTACATGAGAGATGCCATCACTTCCTGTCCTAAACTATTGCGCAGTTTTGATGTCTGTTCTCTATCAGCTGTTGCACTCTGCCCTGAAAGTGCCACTTTTCACTGGTTGGTGTAATTAACCACAGATGCGCAGAATTTTGAGGTGGGCTTTTTTGAACTCACGTGGTTAAAGAAACAACAGGAGGAGAGGAAAATACTGCTTTGGTCGGAGAAAATTCAGCTTTGATTTTGGTTCAGAACAAAGAGAGCTTCGGGTAAAGAAAATTACCTAAGCTGTTTTGTAAGAAATTTAATAGAGGTGCGTAGGGAAGGGGAAATGCTACACATCTCTAAATACAGAAGAGAAGATGGGAGGAAAGGCGCCTGATTTTTGGGAAGAAGATAAAGGTCTGGATTTGTAAGCTAATATTTCCCTGTCTTATTCGTTGTAAAATACTTAGAAAATGAGAATACCAGTATAAAGGGGATGTATTGAAGATGATTAAAAAAACAAAACAATACCACCAAAAACTTCTTTTAGAAGGTTATTAGTATAATTATTGAGATTAAACTGACATTGTTATTGCATAAATAGAATTATGAAAATATTATTTTTATTTATGCTCCAACCTTGTAGATGAGAAAAGATGTGAAAGACTCTGGAGCAGTTATGGAAGGCAAGGCTTGTGTATGAGACACTGCTAAAATGGAGTTGGCAGAATGAATCATTGATTTCTCTATCTTCTTAGAAGAGCAGAAATAGTCTTTAATAGTCGAGTAATGAAGTAAAATGAAGTAAAAACAACTTGTAGCTGCTATTATCTCCACTGATTGGAGGAGTGCACTTATTAATAAGTGTGTTTGGTAAGTTGTGTGTAGTATGGGCTGATGCAGAAGCTCCATAGGAAGGATTTTTAGGCATTGATTGCGAGTGTGTGTTGAGTTGCGGATCCTCTGGAATTTCTTCTGTTGTCCCTTGTTCAGATCATCTGACTTCAAATCGATATTCTCTGCAAATATTTACAGTCGCTTTTCTGTGGATTCCTTTGCCTCAGCACTTTTGCAAAGCTTTAGAAAAACTGCCTGCGTACTGATTTTCTGCAATTAAAACAGGATTTCCTAATGGATGCTACTTAGAGTAGCGATCACATCAGTCCAGCTGAAAAGCTATTACATTTGTTTTATGTACTATGTAAACATATTTGTGCTTTTAAAGGTTTGGGGGGCCCTTTGTCTTTCTGACCTCATCATTACAGTGAGGAGAGTTACATCCTCATTTGACCATGCTGGGATGATGTCTTAAAACCGGGGGAGTAAGAGCATAAGGCCAGGAGTATTTAGGTGTATTAACCTGTATACATAGCCCTTGGAGAGTGATAGCGTAGTAGCTGTGGTGCCAAAAGTATCTGTGATGAGAGTAAACCCCCTAAACATAGAGTAAATTAAGCACAAAGGATGTGCTTTTAACTGGTTTACACTGTTAAAGCTTTTGAATGTAGTTTTTAAACACAAATTGCCCATCAGAATTGAATGATTTATTAAGATTTTTTAAGAAAATTGACCTTCATTTTTTTGATTAACAGCATACTTGGAATGTTAAACGCTTCTACCCTTCATGAGAGGAATAGCTAGTCATACTAACCTTGCAAAAACTTTTTCTTTGATGGTAACTTTCTACTGATCCTAAGTGAATGTCAAGTCTGTCCTAACGTATTTTATAATATAACATTTTATAATAATAAAATATGTGCTTGGTGAACCCTTCCCCAGGACAGCTGTTAGAGAAAGCGTATTGTAGAGTTTCTAACCTTCAGAGAGTACTGGATGGCTTTTTAAAACTCTTTCCAAGACTGTTATTTTCTTCAGGTGGATGAGAAGGTCTGACTGGAACAGGGTATCTTAGAGGCTCAGATACGTGTGAATGTTTTTGTCAGGCTTACCTTTACTTCGCTGACCTTAGCGCACAGCCGTGCAAGCAGATGAACTGTCACAGATGGAGGGTTGTAAAACTGTGCTGCCAGCATGTGAGTAGGGGGTGGGGAAGAGAGGAACCTCTTAAACCGGCTTTGCCTTTGGGGAGATCGCAACAGTGAACTCCATCTACATAGTCCCATAGGAATTTTGGGCTTGTCCTTCCAGACGTGTACGTATGTGATAATCTTTTAGCACATAAATGATCCTAGTGGTATCAGTATAATTATTCAAATGTATAAGGTTATATGCCTGTAAATACAAAGCCTCCTTTTTTAAATTTTTCTCCCAGTTCACCAATCAAATTTATGAATGCATTGGTGGGTACAAGTAGCTAAAGAAATAGTAATGATAAGGTCAATAAGCATAAGAAAAGACAACTGAAACTACAAAACCGTACTCTGATATTATATATATATATATATTTATGGCACTTACACTGGAAGCCTAAAAAGAATTCCAAGTCTAAGTATGTTTGCAATTAATTTGTCATACAAAGAAATAAAAAGAAACAAGAACACTTTTTTTTTAATACAGTATATATGCTGCAGTTTGAATTTCTATCTTTTTTTTTTCTTTTTTTAATTGAGAATTACAGCTCTTAGTATTGCCAGGGAGAGAACAGCCAAATTTGGAGTCTAGGAACGCTTCTGATGTAATAGTTACTCAGTTTAAATACATTGGTAGCATCCACTAACAACAAATTCTATGGAATAACTGGAAAAAAAAAAGTAAATTTCTTTTTGTAAAATAAGAATTGTAAAATAATAATGAGTTTTGCAGTACTAAAACAGTTCTTTCCATTGTAACCAATGGAAAAAACATCTTTAACCATTTTGTGGTGTAGGCTATAAGATACTTTGTAGTGACCTAAAGCTGTTCTGTTTGAGGGCAAAATTAATATTCAGTGCAATGAGAAGGACATTGCTCGTATCTTTTAATTTGACATCAGATACGTCACAGTGGTTTTAATTTGGATTGCTGACTTCACTTTGTGAAGAGAAGTAGTACGTCTTGAGCTCTGTGGATCTGTATTCAAGTAGATTAAATTCTGTCCTGCTGAGCATTACGGAAAACCGAGATTACAGAACACTGTCCAAACATACGTCTGCTTTTCAAAAGATACTATGGTTTGGCTTATTGATAGAAAATATGTTTAGAATGGTTATTTTGAGTAGTGGTAATAAGAGTAGATATTAGAATTTATTTGAAACATTACAGGCAGAGATAATAAGTGTGTTTCTGTGTGTGTATATATATATATATATAGATAGATAGATAAACCAGTAAATTTGATAGCAAGTTATCTAAACCCATTGTTTATTTTCCCTTTTTATAAAATCCTGTTATCTCCTAAATGACAATATTGCCGTCTTGGAAAATGTATGAGTTCTTGATTCATAACAATCTGAGCAAAACAGCTATTTATTGTATTCATTCTTAACCCACATTTTTTTTCCGAAGAACATTATTAGCAAATTTTGAGGTTAGAGAGGTACTGACCCAATCAAACACGTACCGAGCTTGGCCTCTGAGTTAATTAAATATGGGTTAATAATATATTATAAGGAAATCATTGTCCTTATTACAGTTATTAGGTAGTTAGTCAAATTATAGCTTCAAAGGAATGCAGAGCATGGAGAACTCAGGACTAAATTATGCATTTGAACCTTAGGCCAGCTTTTACTGTTGAGACAGTTTGCTCCTAAGAGAAATTGTGTCATCGAAATTAAATGCCTTTCTGAGGATGGAAGGTTCCAGTTTTTAATGAAATTACCGAGTGTGGTGTAGTGAAATGATTAAAATCTGTATTCCGGGAACGTGGCAGAGAAAAAAAAATCAATAAATGTTAGCAAACCTGTGGTGCCTGATGTGAATCCTGGGAATGAAATAAACTACTACAAAAATAACAATTAAAAACATACCAGCACATTAATTTATTTAGCATGAGTCTCATGAGACATCATCTTTGCTAATTTTTAGCATACATTGTACTGTGTAATGGGAAGCTTTCTTTTCTCCTATCTGTATTAGGCAGCATTTTTGCCCTTCCCCCAGTGTCCCTGCATCGCAATCATTGTGCTTGCACTTATTATGTTACAAATGACCGAGGTAAGGCTGACATTCTCATTGCATGCAAAAAGAGCTAGTCTGCCAAGCTTTTTTCCCCCTAATGAAGCAGCTTTGTGAAATCTCCCCATGTGTTAATACTAATGAAGATCCTCCAGCACAATTAAAATCGCAGCCAGAGGCTGAAGAGGAAACAGAAAACAATGGCATCTTTCTGCATATACATATTTCTTTGTGCTGAGATCAGCTTTATTTAGAAATAATGTTAATTTCAAAAATGCTCGTATGCAGCATTTAACCAGGCAAACGAGCCGAACGTATTTTTGAGTTCTGCAAATGCAATTTTAAGTAGCTCCTACTGAGAAAATGTACTCATTGCACTGTGGTATAACTTTAAGTCTGTGCTGTTATGGTTTATGGAGAGCAATGCCTTGGCTCTTGAAGCGTACTTTAACCCTGACTGAGTTTGAGACTGTGCCAAAGAAAGAAAAAAGAGGATACCACGTGTGTAAATGGAAGCCGTGTTAGAGGGAAGCACAGGCTTCTCCTCTTTCATAAATAACCCTGGCTAGGCGGTTGCTTAACAAAAAACTGGCGTTAAAAAAAAAAAAAACAAAAAACAGAACAGGTTGTGTCAATAGCTGGTGAATTTTAAGCTCAACATAACGCGAACTTAATCTCCTGCCCTTCTTAGCTTAGTTTAACGTAAATTTAATTTACGTAGTTCTCATGAAGTAAGAACGGTGAGCGTTGCTTCCGCACGCAATCCCCGATTTGCTCGGCTTCTTGGAAATGTCTCCCCTTGGGGGAGACGGGTCGCCTGTTTGCCAGTCGATGGCCATTGTTTGTAGCGGAGCACCTTTGATTTTCTTAAAGCCTGCACTTAGTCTGCAGCGCGAGATGCCGCGGTGGTACTCGGGGCGGACTGCCGCGCGCGTGCCCCGGGCAGGCAGTCCGTCGCCAAAATCGGACCAGATGCGGGCGGGCGTCCTTTTGTCGCGCTTCGGCGAGCGACGGCCGCGTGCAACTTCGCCTCAGCGACGAGAGCGGCGCGGGGGCTGCGCCTGGCGGCCGGCCCGCAGCTCGCTGCCCCGCGGCCCCGACAGCCCCGGCCCGGCGCCGTGACGCGCCCCGCGCCTCCCGCTGCCGGCCGCGGCCGCGCGCGACTTTGGCGGGCGGTGGGGGAGCCGCGGCGTGACGTCACTCCCGGCCGTAGGGCCCCAGCCAACCTCGCCGAGCCGCCGGCCTCGCCCGGCGCCGCGCGCGCCCCCGCCCGCTCCGCGGGGCCGCGCGCGGCTCCCGGCAGCGCTGGGCAGGGGACGCCTTCCGGCACGCGCAGCCCGGCGCCGGGCAGAGCTCTCCCGGCCGCGGAGGTGAGGCGGCGCGGGGGGGGTGCGCGTGTGCGTGTTGGGGGTTCTCGGGAGGAGCCGGGCCGCGGCGCGCTGCGGGGTCGAGCCGCGGGGGCTTCGCGCGGGGAGCCTCGGCCGGCCCCCGGCCGCCTCGCCGCCCGGCCCCGCGGAGCGGGTCGCGCCTTTGTTGAGCGGGGCCGGCCGCGGCCGTGCGGCCCCGCGGGGCCCTGCCCGGGCCGGGCCGCTGGGACCGAGCCCCGGTGGAGGCGGCCGGCGCCGGGCGTCCCGCGACGGGGCGGGGGCGGCGGGGTCCCGCGCGGCTTCCAACTTGGCAGCCGGTGTCCGGCCGGGCCGCCCCGGTCACCTCCCTGACGGGCGGCTGCCGGCGGCCCTTTGTGTGGCGCGGCGCGGCGCCCGCCGCCCCTACCCCCCGGCGCTGCCCCGTGTGCCCCGGCCCCGCTGGCCGCGGCTGTCAGGCCCGACCCCGGCCGTGCGGGGAACGCCGTGAGGTGGGCGGCGGGGAGCCGGCGGCGGGCGCGATCACCGCCCCGGCACGGGCGGCGCCGGGCCCCCGCCTCCCCTGTGCTCCCAGCGCGGCCGAGGCCGCGGGGCGCGGGGCCGGCCGGGCGGCAGCGGGGCCGGGACCGGGACCGGGACCGGCCGGGAGCGGGAGCGGGCTCCGCCGCCGCCGCCGCCTTCCTTTGTGCGCCTCGGTCCCTGACGGAGGGAGACGGGCAGCTGCGGCCCTGGACCGAGTTGTTGAAATTTATCCCTTTGTGTATATTACAATATCCTCCATTTTTCCTGCCCTCTAAACAACGAGCCTCTCGCCATCTTGGGCAGTTTTGTTATTCCCGAGTCTGTCCTGTCTGTCTCTTTTAGGGGGAATACGTGGAAACCCTGAAAGTCTTTCAGGATGAGACTCGAAGTTTAGGAAATGTTGCAGGGACAGACAGTGACGTCATGTAAAGTTTAAGGAGAATTTTTCCAACAGTGTGCACTTTTCCCCGGAATTCCTCCTGATCTCAACCACACTTTAAAGAGAAGGGTTCCTAGCTGAGCCTGCACGTCCAGGGAACAGTAATAGTGCGTTCCTTCACTACCTTTGTAACAGGTAGAGAAAAAATTATGATTTTGATTATTCCCTCCCCCCCCCCCCCTTTTTTTTGTCCCGGGTTTTCAGTATTGAATTTCTAATTCTTACTTAACTGTTTGGTTGTTAAAAGAAAAAGTGAATCCAAAGTTATGTGAAATAATAATAATAAAATAATCCGGAGACTTATTTATATTTATGGAAATTATTTATCGAAGGTGAAAAGCTTGGTCCAGAATCTTCCCTGAGGAATAAAGAGTTTCTAGCTGGGATGAGGAACGTGGAAATACGCGGTTTTTTCATTTTGATGTGACACATTTTGGGGGCATATTTGGAAGCAACAGATATTTTAAACTGTATTGTTAAAAGGTTCTTCTTGGAAAATATCTCTCTATATACGTATTACACGTAGTTTGGGTTTATGTTGCTTATGCTATATAACGTGGACGGTAAAGTGTAGTTACGCTGCTGAATTCAATACAAAAAAAATCTCTTTCACTGCTGGCTATCAGGACTGTGTCAACTGTTGAGAAAAGGGAAACAACAAAAGGTAGCGTTGTTATAATTTACTTCTCAGTTACACTTTTTTTTAACATTTCATAAAAGTTTCCATGGTCACATGGTAATTCTGGGTGAAACACTGCATAATTGATAAGGAAAACCTGTTGTAGGTAAAGTTCCATTTTTTCATTCTTTTTCCTGTACTCGTCTTACTTGCTGCATATTTACAGTAACACTAATGGGAACATGAAACTGCCTGTATTTCATTTGCATTTCCTTTGTCTTCAAGGGTGGGAAAAGCATTGACAACAGTTAACCTAGAAAGAAAGAGGAATAGCTGTTAGTACATAAAGACTTTTTTAACCAAGTCGGTATTGAATGATGTATTTAAGGTATCCTAAAGGTCATGTTGGAAGAAATGTCAGATATTTACCGCAGTGTGTGCCTTTTTTTTTTTTTAATGCATTAGAAAGAATGGCAGAATTGGCTTGTTTGCCAGCAACGTGAACCATGAACCTTAGGTAGATGGAAACGTTGAAATAGTTAAAAGCACGTAGAACAGATGGCTCTAAATTATACATGCAGCAAAGGTCTTAGACGTTGTGGCAGGTTAGAAATGGTGAGCAACAGAGGATAAGCAGTTTCAGAAAATGATAGTTACTATATGTGATGTCTTGTACCTGTAATAAACTATGTGCATACTTTTGTCACAGTGCTGCAAAAGCAATAAACTACATAAGAAAATGGTAGCTGAGGTAATTTTTGTAAAGTGTATATAGAGGAAACACTAAGAATTGTTAAGGGATCTCTGATGATAAAGAATTGTTGTTCTCTTCAAGCAGTTTTTTTTTTTAATTGTAGCAGTTCCTTGTAAGCGGTGGAGGATTAATATTGTGTTGTGTTGAAGTTCTTCATAAATGGAACCCTTTGGATAGTAAAAAAAAAAAAAACAACTTTCTTTAGAGAATCTGTCAATGCAGCCTTTTCAGTAGCGACTCAAAGTTATTACTGAACGGCACAAAGTTTTGTGACTAATGTATAGCAGTAGTAGACTAGAACTGCACTGCTGGTATTTATCACTCTACTTTTTTTTAATTATTATTATAAATAAAACTAAATCCCGATGTATTGGTTTCCTTTCAGTTCAGTGTTTTCAGAAAAAATACTTGTAAGTCATTTTTGTAGACCGTTGCAGGTTGTCAATAACATTGTAAATTTATTTGAACAGTGTTAGGGGAAAGACAATAGATGCTTTGTGATTCTGGGGAGAAAGATGTTTATGAAAATCAGCTAAGGTGCTTTGAATTTTCAAAGGATAAATTATCACTATTTTTTACATTATGCAGGGAATAAGCAGTGGTTTGTCATTTCAGTGGTTAGTCCTTATTTTCAGTAATTATTTAATCTTTATACTGACCTTACGGTGAGAAGAAATTGCTACAAGACTCATTTTTGTCTTGTGAGACGCTGAAAATGCCAATAAGAAAGTAATGGAAGTCCTTCTAGGGCCTGTTGCCCTTTTTCTCATTTTGTTTGTGTATTTATTATAGAACTGCAGTGTAAAGGAGCAGATGCTTTGGAAAACATCCTGATGTGTTGCTTTTTCTTATGGGAGTGTATAACTGTTCCTTCTGATGCATCGACTTGACAGCTGGTTGATTTCATGGAGCTGCTAAGAAGCCATTAGTGGCGTCATTGAATTGAAACAGAAACAGTCACTCCCAGCTCGAACTGCAGTTGTTAGTGTCTTTGCAACTTCAGTGTTCTTACACAAGATGTGGAATATCACAGTTGCAAAGAAGGGGAGGTTCATGCTCTGTCTCGTCTCCCTGAATTAGTGGTAGGGAGGTATCAGTAGTACTTGACTGCTTTTAGTTTTATAAGGTGCTTACCATGGCATATGCAATACTGAGGGCTAAGATCTGATGTGTTGTGAGGCATAGTTAACACAACCAAAAATGCAATGTCTTCTATGGACACACACTGATATATTAAGAGCATCCCTCAGTTCAAGTTACTTCATGGTTATATTTTTGTCCCTAATACAGGTTTCTTTCAAGGCCTTTTACTTTCTTCTTGGTGCTAAACAGGAGGGGGAAAAATAAAGTAAACCTCTAGAATGTAGTTGTTTTTCTCAGAGAAAAATGTAATAGAGACTTGGGATAAAGATGTAACAGTATTGAGCATCTTTTTTTGAAAAATGAGCAACATGTCATGCCATGTTTTAAGCTAGTTCGTGTTCATAATGATGTCAGTATTTCTTCTAATGGCAGGCATCAAGGACAGCAGTGTTTTTTGTGATTGTTTACTCTAGATCATCCTAAACATTGACAAAGTGGAATAAATGTATCAGTCAAGTATTTTAAAGAAATCAGATATTTCTGATGAGGGTTGCATTATGCGGAATTCAAGATATAGGTAGAGTTGATCTTTCCCATTTCACAAAAAAAAGTAAATGAAACATCCTGTGTTGTAAGAGAGATGTATGTTTTTTTTTTTATGCTGCTACATTTCGGATTAAAAGTCATTTTACTGTGTTTTTACTGTACAATGGTTGAATGAAAAAGTGCATCTTTGTTGGGGGGGCTGAAGTCATTTCCTGCTTACTCTTTGGGACGAGGAATGGGATCAAGGGTACTGTATTAGAAAAATTAGAGAAAGTAAATACTCCCCAGCCAATTTTACCTGCTTTAAAAAGAATCGGCCAGGGGTGAGTCACCACTTCTCATTCGAGTTTCTTAGTATTTTTGTGAAGGTGAGAAAGTATTGGTTTCACAGTTAGACTCTGATGTACGTATGGATTTAGTCTTTTACCACCATCATAAGAAGTTGATGGTAGAGGTGAAAGATAAACTGTCTTCACTGACTACTCTGTAGCGTGACTGGTAGGTACTTCGCGAAAACTGAAATGCCCATGGTTTGTTAGTTTGAGAAGTTGCTACTTGATTGCTTAAGTTGACTGTTCAAAAAAATGGGACCGTATTTTCATCTGGTCTCTGCAGAATGATGATGTATTTTTAACCTTAAAAATAGTTTTTACCTTAAAAATGTATGATTAAGAGCCCAAGTAGTAACGCAGAACATCTAATACAAATAGCACACCACTTCATATAATAGATGAGTTTGTCTTTACTTGCTTTTTTTAACCTTTTCTCTGCCCTAAATTTACACCTACATAATGCCCTGGTCTTCAGACATTCTTTACCAAATAACTAATAAAAATACTCAGTGTTCTTTTTAAAGTACAGACTTTTCCTTTCTAGAAAGAAAATAAACCAAAAAATACCTGATTTTACAGTGTAATTTCTTTCCTTTCCTCGAGAAATAGTGACTATATTGCTGCAGTAGCATTTAGTGAGACCACCAGGTGAAAGAAACGCTCCTGGTGAGGAAGTCGTCTTGTTTGCAGTTTTATAATGTAGCAGTAAGGAAAGGAGGTTTTCCCTGCTTACTTTAAAAGAATCAATTTATGCATTTGACATAATACCTAATAAAAAAAAATCTTTTATGTTTATGTGGATGTTTTTCAGATCGGAGGGGAAAAGACAAATATCAAAGAAAGTACCCGTTCTAAAACTTATCTAATGGCAGGTGATATCTCAGATGAGTCTCTGAAAAGTGTGGACTTGGAAAAAAGATAGATTGGGCTTGTCAGCGTCCCTGTCCTTTCCAAAGGGTGATGCTTGTTGTCATTGACACGAAATCTTCCCCCATTGCCTTCCTACTCACGCCCATCAGGGCCTCCTGAACGTCCTTTGCTGTGTTTAAAGGACACATGGCTCTTTTCACTTGATGTAGGTCAGGCATTGTAAGGAACTGAACGAGTTAAGCCTTGGTAGTTTGCAAGAAGAGATTGCGGAGATTTAGCTAGACCCTGAGGGGGGCATCACACAAAACCTTAAACAAGTAAACATGTAAAGGCACCACCTGAAAACGTTATCTACCTGATGGAGTGTTTACTATTGTGAATAGTCCCATTGAAACCGATGGGACTGCTGAGTGTAAGGACTGAGTGTAAGGACTCGTCACTGGAAGAGCAAGTAGGTTCAGAGATAATATCGTGACTGTCAGACCATGTCATCATCTTGGAGCCTCAGAACTTCAACTCTGGAGCTGTTGCAAGGGATAGCAAGGAATTTTCTTTTATGAACAGAAACCCTTACTAGTGTGCTCTTGCAAATTAGAGGCAGCGTAAGCTAGATTTTCTTCAGAATGTTTATTAAATATGATGATACAGTGGTACAAAGCACTCTGCCTAGCTGTTGTTGATTTGGAATCTATGAAGATTCAGTCTTGGATGAGAAGCTAAAACTTTGAAATCTTCTAGGGAGTTTTTTTTTTTTTCCCCTTCACTTAGAATATGTAACTAACAAATCTTGATTGTGACATTATTAATCAATCTGTATTGAGAAACTTACGCGTTTTCAATGCTGAAATATTCTATTAAACAGTGTATTGCATTTTATCAGATTATTATTTTAAAACAGTGGTTGTTGGGGGGTATCCAAATATAATCAGCAAAAAAACCCCCATAACCTCCTCCTCAGTCCTCAGTGTTTTCTTGCACGAGAGAAATCCAGTTTGATGATGATTATTGCAGCGGTCCATCTGATGTGTAGTGACGTAATTGTGTGGATTTTGCCCCATTTTCTGTTCTTACACTTTTCCACAAGGATGCACTCATTAATCAAAGATGCTGCACTCCTGCTGAGGGCAGAGAGGTTCATCAAATTGGCAGCCAGTTTGGTGTAAAGAACGGTGTAGTGAAGCTCTTAATGTGCTGGGACATAAATAAATCTAAGGTCTTTGTATGCAAACCCTGGAGGTTAATACTGTATAATTCAATGTCCTGTCTTTGTTTTTATGATTGATGTTTTAAAATGTTTGAAGCATGATGCGAGCCTAGGAGGTCAGGGCTGACAATGTGGTTGGCTGAAGCAAAGAAGTGTCAGCTTGGCTGAGACTTCGTGTGTGCTGCAGAGGTTTTCTTTTTTCTTTTTTTTTTTTTTCCTTTCCTTACTTTTTGCTGGGAGATAATTGTTGTATTGCCTGAGCTGTTACAGGAAAGTTCTAGAGATTGACAACCCCTGCTGTGATAATGGACTTAGTGCATGAAATGCCAGTAGCGTTGTCCTATTTGTTCTGAAGCTTACTGCCGTTTGTATCCTTAACGGAGCTAACGTGTAGAACAAGCCAAAACTACTGGGATTTCTCTGTAGAAATAGTGCTGGGGTTTGGCTTTAACATGGACTGCTTTCATATTCATAATTTAAGAACAGCTGGTTAGAGCAAGCACATAGTCATTTGCAAGCTATTATAAACCATTCCAGTCACACATGGAGGCTGTGATTGAGGTTTTTTTATTGATCTACCTGCATTTGAAATCTGGTCACTGCAGCCACAGAGGCCTTTCATTTCAGCCAAGCTTGCAACACAGAACAGCCTCAATATTAAATATTAAATTCTAAGAAAATGCTGAATAAAATGATAAAATGTGAGCTTTAGAGAAACAAAATGTAAGGGTCAGCAGTGACGCGCGTCTTAAATAACAATTGTTTATGTAAAGCAGCCTAAAAAAATAACATCAACCAACTGCTGTAGTCCTTTGATTTCTTTCAGTTTTCCAAATAAGAAATCATTAGACTTATCCAAGGTTACACTGGTAAAACTAATAGCTGAAATATGCGGTTTTAATGCATTGTGTGCCCAGTGCTTTTGGAGGGAAAACCAGAAATATGAAATGTGATTATATTGCGCAAAATGGTGGTGTAATAAGCGCAGCCTGTGGAGTATCACACAGAAAAATTAGTGGATATATTAAAACTGACAATACTGTTTACATGGGTAGGATTCTCTGTTTTAATGTTAAATATAAGTACTTAGAAACAATTGCCAGTGGTGACATATAAGCTGTCTGTGTTAGTAAGTGTGATTTGCTGTTGCTGCTGCTGTTTTAATTCCACTTTTGGTATTCCTGTTTAGAAATAGTGAGGCATTACCACTAGTTTTTATGCTTAGGTTTATAACTTTTTGGTATCTTTTGTTACCTTTGTGATTGGGTCTTCTGAAGGGGAAATTATATTTCTGAATGGCTGTAAAAAAAAAAAAATAAAAATATTTCTGAACATCCTTAGTTCCTGTGGGAATAAGAGGGCGCCCCAAATGCTCACTTCCATACATATTTTGATCCAGTATCTTCCGTAGGCAGAAATGGTTGCTGAGGAAAGATGTAAATAAATTCTTACTTTGTATGTGTGGAACCAGGAAGATGGGAAGCCATTAAGGAAGGTTCCTTAATGTGTTAGACAGTCAGTTAAAAATAACTGGAGGAGGACATACAAGCCTGAAAGATGGTCTGGTTTTTCAAGCTGTATTAGTTGATTTTTTAAAAGATACCATCTCTCCCTACAGCTGTGGTTTTTTTTTTCTCTTTTAAGTAGTTATAGCACTTTAAAAAAGTCTAACCATAAGAAATGTCAAGTAGTGTTTTTCCATTGCAGCACTGATCGTTTTTCATCCTTGGATTTACCCTAAAGCTTCTCATTGCTTCTTTTCGATGTTGATGAAAGAGCTAGATCAGAGATAATAGTTAAGACTACATCTGTGTGGTTTAGGAGAACAGTGAGGCAGAAGAGCAGAGTGCTCCATAGTTCCATTATAAAGCACAGTTTTAAGAGCTTTCAAAGCAAAGAGAATTTGTCTATCTTCTTACTTAGCTAGTCTAATATTAGAAACAATAGGGTGCCCATTTTTTCTCTTTAAGGGAAATTACTTTAAGTAGGGCTCTAAAGAAGTGAAATGGATGCTTTGCTCTTTTTTTTCTTTTTTTTTTTTTTTTTAGTGGAAACACTGAATGGGAGTAGTCTACTTAGTAATTGTTGACAATCAGAAAACAGTGGACAGTAACTGAAATGTTCTCACCGTTTTGTGGGTATAAGGCAGTGCTGAAAGGATACTGTCCCAAGGAAAGCGTGATTGAAACAATTGTCTGAGAAGTGGGAAGAAAGTTGAGATCCATTTTCCTGTATAAAAACAATGAAAGGGTGTAGATTATTGTACTGTCGAATGGCATAAAGATAACGGATTTTCTTCTTGTGTTCAAAGCATTTGTGTATTAGGAGTACTGAATAATTTGAAAAAATTACAGCGATACATTCCAGCAATTCTCCATCGTTCTGACGCCTTAGTAGAGAAAACTCTCAGATTGGCAATCGTACCTTGAATGTAGTGGAGAAAGATTTGGAACATGGGGTTTAAGAAAAGTGGGTGGATGGGACAGCAATTGCTGTCTTTTTAAGAAGTGCTTTCAAATTTTTATTCCTAAGACTTCAGTGTCATCTTCACTAAGACAAATGCATTTTTGAACAAGAGTGGTAAGTATTGATTCCATAGTTAGTATTGTCCATAGGGTTAGTTTTCATGAGCTGTTTCTTATGACTGTATGAAGTCTGTTGATCATGGAATGGAGTAGTCAAACAGCATGCTGGGAAGGGAGGGAACTTGTAAGATAAAACTAATGTGAAGGGCACTAACTAGTAACTGCAATTGTTACAAGTAATTGCTTGTAAAAATGCGCTATTTTCCCTGGTGTAAGGAACTAAAAGGAATATATTATGCTAGTAACTTCTTTTTTTAATGGTGTATATGGCAGCTTGGAATACTTCCTTGAATTTTTGGAGAGGTTTTCTGTATGTCAACCTGTTCCTGATTCCTATTAAGATATATTGGTGATGTGTTGACAATTCTTGCAGATCCCAGTAAACTTTTGGCGTTAATTGTTATGTTGTTGTGGATATACAGCATATTGCAAAGTTTACTATGTTGATATAAGTGGTTTAGCCAGAGATACAATTAAGTGTAGACTTTTTTTTTTCAGTTGTATAAATTAATAGTATATTTTGAGACATCTGTTAGTAACGTAAAGCCTGTATCATCCAAACAGGCGCGTAAGGGGGGCAACTGCCCTTTTTTATTTCTTTGGCTGTAAGTGCTTTATTTATATAATTTATTGTAGTTTTGGTATCTTGTAGAGTGCCTAGTATAAATACAGGAGCAGTCACCTAGTGCAGTGATCTGTTTTGTCTGTTTTAGGAGAAGTTTAAAATGCAGTTTAGTGGGATCTCTAACACAGTTAGGAAGGCTGAGTGACTTAATTTGCTTCATACGTTGACCTCAACGGAACTGGCCTGCATTCTATTCATTTTTATAAAACTTGGACTGGGAGAAGGGTACATTCTTCAGTGTTTGTTTTCCCTGTTGCTTCCAGCAGCATAGGCGATAATACTTGAGTGCTAGTTTAGTTTGGTAATGTATGTAGATCTTCATCGTGTTTTATTTACATACAAGAATTTTATTCTTTAGCAGCCCCTACAAAATTTCCATACGTAATTTGAGTGATTCATAACTCAATAAATCCCTTATGGTTTACTGCAGAAGTTTGAGTAAATTTTAAAGAGGTATTTTGGTGCCAAATTTCAAATGTTTCTTTATAACAGTGACTTAAGAACTTTTTAGGAAAAAAAACCCTTGCAAATTTCTGTGGGTGACCCAGCACAGAAGGTAATACAGAAATAGTAAATCAGTATTTTTGGTTGAAAATGTCACTGCAAGTTGTAGTATGTTGCTTAGCGTGAATTCTGCTGCTTGTGGAAAGCAGTGACCAACAAATGTTTTTTTCAGAGTTGTTTCAGAAGAATTTTCGAACTATACAGAATAGATCTTTCTGAGCAAAAGTTGCATTTTTATGTTAAGATTCAGTCAGACTCAAGATACGCATTGTGAGCACTGTGTAAATACAGCATTGGACAGATGGGTAGATCTGGTAGAGTTCCTACCAGCCTAACAAAGGAACAGTGTGGAGCAGTTACCTATATTGTCTTATGTTACTTAGGAGGTCAGAATGTTAAGGTAGAAAGGAAGATTCATGTATCGTTTTGGATGTATGGTGGTGTACTACTGTGTTGAAAGGTTTCTCTGGCTTGGTAAGAGGGGATATTTGTTTGTATGGCTAATCTTCAAATTTTTCATGCGTATTTTTTAATTCTAAGGTTTGTGATAGTTTACTTGGAGAAAAAAGGATGATCAGTAAATGATTGGTACCTGAGTTGTTGAATGTAGCTGTGGAAGGACATTGACAGAATCAGATAATGCCTTTTTTTTTTTTTTTTGTCGAAACTAAAGTGTTCCCCTCAAAAAAGGGGGAAAAGGGTTCTTTCATTTTGTGTCTCTTTAACCATCTTTTCAAGAAGTTAGTTTCTTTTGCGGTTGGCGTGGTGATTGGGCCTGTCTAGCCCTGAGCCCACTGGCTGTGACTTATTACTCTGCAGTATCATAATTGAAGTTAGATACTACTTGTTTCTTGAAGATCCATACTTACAGTTATGGTGCTACTGGACAAAAAGATGCCAAATTGACTCTAAAATCTTGTGTTAAAAAGAGTAAGGGGCATCAGATTGCTTCATGTATGTGTGTGTGTATATATATATATATATATATCATAGAATCATAGTGTGGTTAGGGTTGGAGGGAACCTTAAAGATCATGTAGTTCCATCCCCCTGCCACGGGCAGGGGCCATAGAATATCTGAGTTGGAAGGGACCCACAAGGATCATTGAATCCAACTCCTGGGTCCCCAAACGATCCCCCCCCCCCCCCCCCCAAATAAAAAAAATCAGACCATGTGTCTGAGTGCCATGACCACTGCCTGTCCCAGTGCCCAACCACCCTCTGGGTGCAGAACCTTTCCCTAACCCCCAGCCTGACCCTCCCCTGTCCCAGCTTCCAGACAACTGGGACCTCTCCAGATTCCCAAGACGGTTGAAAAGTAATTGAGAGAGGCCCCACAATGACATCAGGCAGGTCAGTGAGTACTCTGGGATGAATCCCATCAGGCCCCATGGACTTGTATGCATCCAGGTGGAGCAGCAAATCCTGCACAAGGTTGGGGTTAACTGGGAGTTTATCGTTCCTACAGTCACGGTTCTTCAACTCATGGGCTGGGGTGGGGTCCCAGAGCCCGTCACTGGTGTTGACGAGACGAAAAATGCATTAAACATCTGTGCTTTGTCGATATCCCTGTTTTTGAGGCGAGCGTCCTCATCAAGTATCAGACCAATGTTTGCCCTGGTCTTCCTTTTCCCATTAACATACTTAAAAAAGCCTTTTTTATTGTCCCCGACACTGCTGGCCAGCTTCAACTCTAATTGAGCTTTGGCCACCCGAATTCTCTCTCTACAAAGGCGAGCAGTATCCCTGTAGTCCTCCCATGTCACCCGACCTTGCTTCCAGTGGCCATACACTTTCTGCCTAAGCTCTTGAAGAAGATCCCTGCTCAGCCAAGCCATCCTTCTGCCCCTCCCGATTGACTTCTGAGATTTTGGAATTGCCTGTTCCTGTGCTCTTAAGAGGTGGTGCTTAAAAACCGACCAGCATTGATGGACCCCAGTGTCTTTAAAAGCAGTTTCCCAGGGGACCTTACTGACTAGTTCCCTGAGCAGTCTGAAGTCTGCTCTCCTCTAATTCAGAGTTGAAGTTTTGGTGGCAGTTTGCTTCCTGTCACCAAAGATTTTGAATTCAACTACCTCATGGTCGCTATGGCCAAGACAGCCCCCTGTCACCACTTCACCCACCACACCCTCCAAGTTTACAAGCAAGAGGTCCAGAGGGGCACCTTCTAGTTGGCTCTCTTAGTACCTGTAACAAGAAGTTATCGTCAGGGTGCTTCAGGAATTTCCTGGATTTGCTTGTCTCAGCTATGTGATATTCCCAGTTGACATCTGGCAGGCTGAAGTTGGGATGCCACCCACTTGATCAGGTTGCTCAATTTTGTAAGAAAATGTTGGGTTTAGTGTGATGTCACTAAATGCTTTATGGAGTTTGATTTAAATTCTGATTTATTCATAAAGTTTTACTCTGAAAAGATAACAGCCACGTGCAGATCAAGAGTAAATTAAGACCTTCCAGAATGTGTTTTCAAACCACATACTTAAAATCCATGAGATCCATATTGATTTCTTTTATTGGGTTGCCTGTCTTTACAATAAGTGATGTCAGAATTTTTGATGGCTTGTTTAAAATGCGTGATTTTTCTTCTAGTGAGGTAATTTGAAACTATTATAGTTATACTCTGGGCTGAGTTTTTCTGTTGACAAAAGAAAGTTTTACCGTGGTGAAGAAGCACTATGCTTATGGAGAGGTCAGAATGAACTCGAAGAGTCCCAGGATACAAAGTGGCTGCCTGAAATTCATCACAGGTTAATATGGGGTGATATACATGGAGCAGAGAGAAGCGGCCATCACTAACTAAACACGCACAGTGATGCATTCTAAAATAATTACCTGAAATCACATAGCAATATTGGAGTTGGTGCATTGTTCGGTTAAAAGTACCGGTTGAACAGCAGTCAAAATGCAAATGTGACATGTTGCTGGGAAAAGAATAAAGAACGGAATGGAAAACATGTAAGCTACTGCATTACTTCAGGTCACCTTGTGTCAAGTAGGAGAAGAAAAAGCAAATAATACCGAAAGGAATCATCAGTTATGGAATGTTTTCCATATAAGATGAGAGTAAACAGTTGTCTTCATCTTGGGCTATGTGACCAATTGCTATAAACTCATACTTGGCATAGAGGAAGTAAATAAAAAACAAATTCTGGACATTTCAAGTATGACTGAAATAAATTATTTTAACTAAAATCACCTGGTGAAACAAAACCCGATAGCTGGTTAACATAAAACAAGAGCTAGTGCTTTCCACGTGATGACTGGTTAAATTGCAGGATCATCCTTGGATGCTGTAGTGATGAAAATTGCAATGTACTTAGAATGATCAGGTAAGTTAATATAAGGTGTCTGTCAGTGGCTGCTGAACAGTGATTCAAATGTCATGTTACATTTGTGAAATCATTATACTTGTGATTTCGGAGTGGAGGATCTGTACCTTCTTCATTCAGAATTACTGTTGCTGTTTATATTGTTCTTATAAATGTTAGTGTGGTCTTTGGTAACTTGTGTAGATGAATTAATAGATGCCAAAATATAAAAATACATATATGATCCTAATAACTACAGAGATTTTAATTTTAATTTTTATTTTTAATTTAATTTTATTTATTTTTTGTGAGGGATTGAACTGTAAACATCTTTGGCTTGTGATCGTTTACCAGGTTTCTTCAGTCATCTCTAATTGTCCTGTCCTTCAGTTTTGGTTCCTTACTGTACTCTTTTGCACTGAGTTTGTTAACGTGCATTCTTCCATTAACATGGTACAGAATAATTTTAAGTAATGTAACTTCAAACCTTACAGATTTTTCCGATATTCCTTTTCTTCTCTATACCCATGTGTGTCTGTGTCTTAGGTATATCACATGTGAGGTCATTAAGAGGTTTGCAACACTTGTGAGCTTAGTCCCCACCCAGGACATTCCAGTATTTGTTTACCTTCGAGAGAATTGGACAAGATGATCTTTGAAGGCCCCTTCTGACTGAACTGTTCTATACTGATAGCTCCACAGAATCCGAGAATGGCTGAGGTTGGAAGGCACCTCTGAAGATCATCGGGTCCAACCCCCCCTGCCAAGCAGGATCACCCAGAGCACGTTGCGCAGGATGGCATCCAGGCGGGTTCTGAATATCTCCAAAGAGGGAGACTCCACAACCTCTCTGGGCAACCTTTGCCAGTGCTCGGTCACCCTTCCGGTAAAGAGGTGCCCTGTCATATTGAGATGGAGCCTCCTGTGCTTCAGTTTGTGCCTGTTGCCTCTCATCCTCTTGCTGGGCACAACTGAAAAGAAACTGGCTCCACCCTCTTGACACCCTCCCCTCAGATATTTATACCCATGGATGAGGGCTTCCCTCAGTCTTCTCTTCTCCAGGCTAAACAGGCCCAGCTCTCTCGGCCTGTCCTTGTGTGACAGGTGCTCCAGTCCCCTCATCATCCTGGCAGCCCTCCTCTGAACTCGCTCCAGTAGTTGTATGTCCCTCTGGTACTGGGGTGCCCAGAACTGGGCACAATACTCCACGTGTGGCCTCATGCAGGGCCGAGCGGCTGGGGAGGATCACCTCCCCTGACCCGCTGGCAACACCCTTAAATAAAGCCCAGCATCCCCTCGGCCTTCTTGGCCACAAGGGCACATTGTTGCCTCCCTCCCGGTCAGCCTGCTGTCCACGAGGGCTGCCAGGTCCCTCTCTGCAGAGCTGCACTCCAGCAGGTCAGCACCCAGCCTGGACTGGTGCTTGGGGTTATTCTTCCTAGGTGCAGGACTTGCCTTTGTTGAACTTTGTTGAACTTGAGGATCAAAGGAGAAAGGTGCTCAGAAAAAAAATAAGCCCATGAAAAGGCAGTTAAAAAATAAACAGACCAAAGGAATCCTTTATGTTTTGCAGTATTGTACTGGCAGAGATGTGATTGCAGTTTTGTTCAATCAGAAGCCTCATTTCTTTTTTGTCTTGAGCCAGTGGCCAGGTTTAGCAGTGACTGGGTGTAGTACTTGCCGAGAGTATTGTAGATGTAATCTCCGCTGCCTGTGGCAACTCGAGACTGAGCTGCTCAGAAGGAGAAAAATGGAGAGAGAACAAAAGCAATTTCTGTTCTAAAATAGGAGCTTGGGACAAGCCCATCGATTACGGTGCCAGATTTGCATGAGCAAATGAATGAGGACTATGCGTATGGCACAGTACGTGTGTTCTTATATGGGGTGTGTGTGAAGGATTTTTGCTGGGTGATGAATTTTCATGCTGTGCAGATTCTTGTATAAATTAAGAGTTTGATGCTCCAGATCATACTTCTGTAGTTATTTTTGCAGACCTATTTTTTGACTTCTCTCCTTCTGCTTATAATTTTGTAGTTTATTAGTGTTTTGGAGTACAGAGGTCTTTTTTTTTTTTTTTTTTGTGAGTAGCACTTCTACCTAAGCTGTTGTTTATCCTCTCTGCTTGTTTTTCCTGCTGCCATGTGAGTTGCCATGGGAGCAAAAGCCGAACTGGGAACCAGCAGCAGCCAGCAACTGAAGTTGGGAGGATTCTGGCTTAGTTTCTCCTTCTCTTTCCATGGGAGCAGATGTTTTAGAAGGGAGGATAACATAAATACTTAAATCACTCTGGCAACTCTCACTTACCTTTTGTGAATCATCTGACATGGAAAAAGAGCACTTAAGAACGATGTTTTCATTCTGAACGTCAGGGCAAGGCCGTGAGTAGTCAGATTAATGTGTCAATAGAAAATGTTGAAAAGCAGCTTCATTTTAGCTTCTGGGAAATGATTTCAGGATTTGATATATAAATGTGTTCTCTTAAAAAAGATTGTATGCCTTTCCATTAAATCCTAAGCCCAAACATTTTGGACTATGCTGCATGTCTCCAAAAATATCTCTCAGGCATGGATTTAGGTAACTTTTGGTAGATGTAAGTAAAATTTAGACCAAACTACAGAGGTGTCTTATAAGCAAAACAACATGTGCTTTAGCCAAATACAAGATTATAAAAAACAGTGACATGCAGTCAAAGCAATTTCTGTTGAAACTTTGTGTGAACAAATGTTTGGACCATGGACTGTATTCTTCTAGGCCTCAACTGTTAAATCACTCCTAGAGGAGTTTTACAAATTCCTAGAGCACTGACAATGTTCTACAATTCTATAACTGCTTAAAAAAATTATAGGGGTTTAAGAGAACGTTTGACACCATAGACTATTTGCTGTGATGACTTTGGATAGTTACTGTTGTATTTGAATGTTTGTTTGACAACTGGAGCTGATTCTTCCTCAGTTTTAGAAAATGTATTTAAACTTTGGATAGTGTGTAGAAGGTGTTTGTGTGTATTAGCATATTTAAATATTGGGACCACAGTTGCAAAAAGCAATTTTTTAGTATGCATCATATATATTATAGCTAAAATACAATGATTTACATATTAGATGAAAAAATTGAAGCACATCTCAAAAAAAAAAAAACCAACACAAAAAATTATTTTTCTGTATATGCTTTCTACATTTTAAAATTGGAATTCTGTATTTGCATAACAGGTTTTTAAGTCCCAAACTGTCTGAAACAATGTCAAAGGTGCTGACATGAAATGTTTTATAGAGGAAGAAAATGTTTGAGCAAGGTTTTGCAAGCATGTTGTTAAAACTTTGTTAAAAAAGGAGTTTTATTTTTTGTGAACGCATAGCTCCTCTTTAAATAAAGATTTGTCTTGGATGTATTTAAAGACACTTTTAGCAACTTTAAGAGAAACTTTCTTCAATGTAGTGCAGAATTTTAGAAATGGTCATGCTGTGAAACTACTAGCAAAAGTGTTTAAGGTGCAAAAATGGGTTAGTTAGTTAGCCAATACAAGTTCTTTCACTTCTTTGGGAAGTAATTGTTAGCAGTGCAGTAATCCCAACTGTTATATGAATAGTACCAATTTCCTGTGAATTATGACTTAAAAAATGGTAGTCATCTTGAGGACTAGGTTGTTGACATCATATTAAATGGAAAAAGCTGTTATCCTAAAGACTTAGAGTATTGCAAGTAAGTGGCAGTTAAGTTCAGTTAAATGAATGTTTGGCTGAAGTAAGAAATAAAAATGATGAAGCTACTTATGTCCTGTGGGGCTTGCAGTAGCTGAGGCACGGAGTTTGCATCTACTTTAGAGAAGGCCTATTGCATCTTTACCCATTTAAAATAAAAAAAATAAAAGCGAACAGCAAAAACTACTGGATTTAAACTATCTTCTAATTAACTGGTATTTTTGTTACTATGAAAAATGTTTTGCCCCACTTACAGTGAATAACAGTAGTCAGAGAAACCTGAGATTAAATTTTCTTTTTTCTTTTTCCCTTCATATTCTAGGCAGATGCCAAGTTTAGCACACTCCTACAAACAAACAAAGCCCAACCTTTCCCAGAGAAAAATTGTTAGAGAAAGCAGGAAAGTAATCATACGTGTCTGCTTATCCAGTGAATATAATACTTGAATTGTTTTATATGTAAAAGTTTGGCTTTGTGTGCACAGTAGTCGCATTGTAGTTCTTAATGATGTCAGGTACCATCCCAATTAAAAAGCTAATTTTGATGCATTAAAATGGTGTTAGTTAAAAAATGAAACACTCTGGAATGCTGATTCTACATAATGTAGACTTTTGAAAATCTTTAAAAATTTTTGTCTTGGATGCAGAGCCTTGGAGCTGTAGATTAACTTGTGTTTATACACTTTACTATAAACAGGTTGATTTCAGATTTTTTTTTTTTTTTTTATGAAATGGGACAAGTAATTTCTGATAAAATCCAGTGGCTTGCTATTTACACAGGAGATTCCTCTGTGGCCCTTTCCCCTTTTAAGTGCTTGTTGCCAGTACATGTACGATGATATGATCACACTGTCTGTTCACCCTTTTGTCCATGTGCTTGTTCATTCCATGTGGTAACTTCAGTTTGCAATTCATTTTCAACCATAATTGAAAGTGGGCTGGACGTTCAAAGATATATTTCTACAGTCTTGTAGAAAGACGTGGAGCTTTTAAACCTGCCAGCTGAGGAAATGGTAGGCAGGATTGGTGCTACTTCTGCTCTGCCCAAAGCAGTTCTGATTCATCAGCATCTGCGTGCTGTCCTGCGTGTGTATCTACTCTGTGATCACTGTCCTTGCCAGGTGGCTTGTCTTTCTTGGGCAGGGTCTGGTTTATGGCAGTACGAAAGTACGAAGGACCATCAAAGGAACACTTTGCTCATAGGAGATTTTTTTTTCCTCACACCTCAAAAGTTGTATGCCTTTAACAAAACCTGTAGTAACTGCAAATTTATTGTCTGTGGCTTTTGCTTTATACCTTTTTACGTGTGTTATGTGTATAATAGAGAATGTGGATACTAGGTATTAAGGTTTACTTTTTGGATCAAAATACTTTTTTCAGATTACCTTTAATTTGTTGTGATTTTTTAATTAAAACATGTAGCTGACTTTTAAGTAACGTGATTAGAATGATAGTTACATATGTAACTACAAATAATAAGCAATCAAATATTTCTGTTGGTGAAATTTCCTTAGAATCATTGTTATATAAGTTCATGTGTATTTCTTACTGTGGGCACAGATACGCTAATGTGAATCACATTGATTTGTTATCTTTTCATTCCAGTTGTACATAAGAGAACAAACATTTGCATTGATGTGTAAAACACAAACTTGCCTTTATATGACATGTGTACACAGTTTTCCATAGCTTTCATTTCAGTTGAGGATTTTTCAGAACCACAGTTTGTGTGCTTAGCAACTACCTGTAAAACTGACTGTGTGGTTAGTATATGGACAGCTGATTGTGGTTTCATCAATAAAAGCAGGATTTATTATTATTACTTTAATTTAGTTAAATGTAAATGAAAATCACAGGGTTTAAAAAGTCATGTAGCAATTATTTAATGCAAGTGAAGGTTTTTTTTTCTTTTTTTAAGTATCCTGGACTGGGTTTCAGTGGAGCGATAGGTCATAATTGATTCATTTCCAAGTTCTAAACTGTAAACCTGATTAGCAAGATTCAGACCTGTTTGTCAGACATTAAAATGCCTGTGTGAGTAGCAGCTTTATTACAATATAAATTACACTGGTTCATGCATGTGGCAATGACTAACTGCTGTTGATGTTAGAGAAGGAGTCGTCATACCATTGCTGAAAAACAGGTTTCAGTATTTAGATTACAAAAGTTAGATGCAATTAGACTGGTATATTTAACTAGTTTCTAACAGTGTAAGTATGAAAGAAAAAGACTTCAACTTTACAGGACTTTGTTTTTTTTAACAAGTCATTTAAATTACCCCCCCCCTTTTTTTTTTATTAATAGCAGCCAATGAAATAATCAGACGTAGCATTGTTTAAAGAGTATGGTCTGATACATTTTCAAATTTCCTGTGGTTTGCTTTCTGAGTTGTTCTTTATGGGACACCGAGAAACACCAGGGGTCAGATCATAAGGGGTTTGTAGATAAACTGAAAGCAGGTGAGTTAAGTTTTAAACAAATGTAAATCTTGAACATCTTTACTTCTAGAATAAAACTAGTTTGTTTGTGAAAGAAACTTTGTTTATATCAGGCTGGATATCAGGAAAGAGGTTCTTCACTGAGAGGGTTCTCGTGCACTGGAGCAGGCTCCCCAGGGAAGGAGTCACTGCACCAAGCCTGTCGGAGTTTAAGAAACATTTGGGCTGTGCGCTTAGTCATATGGTGTGAATTTTTGGGTAGACTCGTGTGGTGCCGGGATTTAGGCTCGATGATCCTTAAGGGGCTCTTCCAATTCAGGATATTCTATGATTCTGTGACAAAATTATTCCAGAATGGATTATTATAAAATAGCGACATTTTTTTTTGTGTGTATCCAGATACTCAGATGTTAAGTGATGACTAGGATGAGATTTAAGAAATGTTTACCGTTTCTACTGGTGTTCGTTCATGTTAGAAGTCCTTTGAACTCCTTTAACAGCAGAATTAAATCAGTGCTAAACAGTGGTAGAAGTTTCATCCTTTAGTTCAAGCTCCAGCCTTTAAGAAGTGAAAAAACAAAGATATTCTAACAAGAAACATTGGATATGTTCAGAATACCCCCAGCTTGCGACTTGCGCTCCATTGTGTTCTACAGTGATCCCTTCCAACGCTTTTAGTGCCCTTTCTTTGCAATATTTTCTCTTTCTGTTGCTGGGCAGACAACTTTCTTTTACAGGTTCACAGATTATCTTGTCATCCTTCGCAGAAACTTGAGTCAAAACTCTGTTGTTACTCTGAACCTGAAAACTTGCAGACCAGGAGAAAGTACTTGTAAGCATATTTTTGCCCAGAAAGAGTAGGGGAGCAGAGAGAAAATCATTACAATTGTCTGAAACACAAAGCTATAGTTCTTTTCATC
This sequence comes from Anser anser, assembly GCF_964211835.1. Lineage (NCBI taxonomy): Eukaryota > Metazoa > Chordata > Aves > Anseriformes > Anatidae > Anser > Anser anser. The sequence continues at coordinate 181,599 of NC_139726.1, forward strand.
AAGTGATCGTTCATGAAGTCTTCAGACTTGCTGTAACCCATGCTGTACTTTGCTTCCTGTTATCAGAGGCCAGTCCATTGCTGTTGCACTAGAGTAGTGAAATTAAGAAATGAAGTTAATACATGAGCAGTTTGAAGTTAAAATTTGTGGCTACCACTAGCTCTTTATTTTTAGACTTACTTTGTGCATACATAGTTCACCACTTTTTTTTTTTTTTTTTTAACTTGCCATTCCAAGAGGGCAGTTCTCTTGTGGCCAAGAATCACATCATCACTTCATCAAGACGTGGCTGCTGGGAAAGGAGAAGGGGGCGTATGGGGAAAAAAAAAGCAACACATTCTCACTCCTGTCAGCTGAGACCATCATCGCTCTTGTGTAATTCTCAATTTCTTTCGACTAGTACAAGACTAAATGACTAATTTGCTTTACACTTCCAACTTCCATGAAGTCTTGTAGTCTGTTTTGGTTCTACAACGCTGTCAATGGTTTCTGTTCAATAGTACAGCAGAAGAAGTTTTCCAATAGCATGGAGAAACATCCGTATGCAGTTTCTGTTTCTTTGAGTTAGTGGTTACTATAATTCCTTTTGCTGTGGGAAAATCCTAACACTATTTTAAATATAGTTAAATATGTGTTGAAAGACAGAATTAAAATTTGTCAGAATGTGGAGTTCTGTGACCCGTTCTGGGCTCCCAGGTACGAGGAAGATGCGGAGCTACTGAAGAAAGTCCAGTGAAGGCCACAACGACAAAGAAGAGGGACTGGAGCACCTCTGCTATGAGGAAAGGCTGAGAGAGGAGGGACTGGTTAGCCTGGAGAGGAGAAGGCTCAAGGGGGGGTCTTATCAGAGTGCGAGTTCTTCATAGGAAGGAGGCAGCAAAGAAGGCAGGATCGGGCGCTTTTCAGTGGTGTCCAGTGACAGGACAAGAGGCAGTGGGGACAGAGTGGAACAGGAGGCTCCGTTTGATGATCAGGAAACACCTGTTCATTTTCACTGTGTGGGTGACGGAGCACTGACACAGGGTGCATGGGGAGGTTGTGGAGTCTCCTCCTTGGAGATCTTAAAACACCCATCTGGAATGTGGTCCTGGGTGCCCTGCTCTGGGTGGCCCTGCTTGAGCTGGGGTTGGACCCAACGGAGCCGGAGGTCCCTACCGACCCCAACGCATTCTGTGAGGAAAAGTAGGCTAAATGAGTCCAACTAAGAATGAATCAGTTGTACGTGTAATATCTTCCTAACCTGGTATTACAGAGCCACGGTGTGAATGACAGTATTGGCTTAAGTTAATACAGTACGTGAGGGCTATTTAAGAGAAGGGAAGTCTTTTCTTATCAGAAATACAGTTGTTGCGTGTCTGTTGATACTTGTGTAGCATGCAGATTCATGCATCTGACTCCGGTTGCATGTTTGCTTCTTGGTTTTCTCAGTGCCTGTATTTTGCTTGCTGTCAGGGGATGAAGTTCTCTGTTCCACGGTGTTGCGTAGTAGGCTCAGCTACTTAACTCTAGCAGGGTTTTGTGGCTAGGAAGCCCCCTGAACCGGATTTCACCCACCAGCGTGGGTTTTCTCAGGTCATGTATCTTACACCTGTGTTTATCATGTGATCTGATAAATCAGCTAAGTATGCCTCAGGGCTCTTGTTATGTTTCTTGGCAGTTGGGGGCTAAACAAATGAAGGTGTCCGTTTGTGCTATCATTTTTTTTCAGTGATACGAGCTTGTATTTTGCATTTGATAAGATTGATGGATCATGCATTGACCTGTGTGAAACTTTTTATTTTTCTCCAAAGTGTAATTGTTAGTTCAGAGTTGGTGTTCTAGTTTGATAAAAACATGTTTACTAGTTTCATTTTTGATGGTTGTAATTCCACCTTTTAATAATCAATCTCTATTTCTTCATATATAAGGAACATACAAAGCGATATGTAAGCATACAGTGATTTTGAAAATAAGGAAAATGAGTGTTTAACAAGGTAGGGAACAAAGGTAACATTCAAGTTAGTCTTCCAGCTTCAGTACCTCTTTTTGGTCATGCAGTGAAGTTCAGAAACTAAATATACAAAGAAATAAAACTGCAGTCTGTCAGTAATAACACCTCATTTTTACATCTTTGGTTGTTTCAAAAAGTAACGCTGCCTTCATTACACATGTAACTAGGAAATGTACTGTATGATTCATTATCTTGTAATTTTCACTGTGATTAATAAGTGCAGCCTTCCAATCTAAATGTAGTAGAGACATAAACCAGTACAGTTTGCTACAATATTTGTTACTTAAAATATTTTACTAAGCACTATAAAATGGGAATGAAGATGGAATATTTGAATTGCAAAAGGGTTATTTTATTGTCAGCTTCTTCATGTCCTGTTATATTTTTCTTAAGTATTACTAGTGTTTAGCTCATATTAGTAGGTATTTGTTAATCACAACTCCCTGTCTCACTCAGATGTGAATGTGTTTCTTCTGTAGTAAAACCGGCAGACTACATGGTTCTTGAGGACAGAACTGGAGACTATATATCGTGAAATACAGAAGAGGGAATCTGGCAGTATGTTCTAAGGATTATGCAGTATGTAAAAGAAGTATTGTGGTCTGTTCTGTTTTGTGTGACAGATGGCAGTGCAGGAGCCTATGTTTGTTACCTGGAAAGGAAAAGCAAGAGCTGTAATCTCTAGTGTTAAACAGTTTCAATTCTCTGTTGGTTGGCCCGCCAAAGAATATGTGTGTTTGCTGAACTTGGTACTGTGCTGACTTATTTTGTGGTGATAGCAGAATATTCCAGTCCCTAAAGTAGTACACTCTTGTACCTAAAGAAGATAATATCTTGGGTGAGGGAGTACAGAGTCATAATAGATTGTGATCTTTAACCTGTATTTGTAGGCAAAACCTGTCTTTCAATTTCTAAAATGATCTTATGGTTAAGTCAATTCACGTTTTTTTCCTGCTGTGCCTGTAAAAATGTGTGTAATGATACATAGTATATAGCATCATATTGACAGTATATAAGACTGTTTCTTTTGAAGACAGTTTCTTTTTTCCTAATAGTCCTCTGACGAGTAGGTCTTTAAATATTTTGCACCACTTTTTTTTTAAACGTTTCTGTTGTGACTTCTGTTTTTGAGATTTATGAAAATACATTGTGTGCTTCCTGCTTCAGATCATGTAACTTATGTATTTCATCTGAAAAATGTTATTTTTTTTGTATGTATCAGGCATCAAGAGAACAATTACAAGTTACAAGTACCTGTAAAAAAAAAAAAAAAAAAAGTATCTGTGTTTCTGTCTTAAAAACACTGCTTCTCTGTTAGATTTAGATTGACTCTCTAGTGTGGGACACAATGAGGGTGATCTTTTTCCTCGTAAGATACTTTAGGCTCTAAGTGGCAGCTGATCATATATGTGCTTTCAATGAAATATTGAGAATCATAGACACATTTAGGTTGGAAAAGACCCATAGGATCATCAAGTCCAACCATCAACCTAACGCTGTCGAGTCCACCACTAAACCATGTCCCAAAGCACCATGTCCACATTTGTGTTTCAGAAAAAACATGTGTCTCCATCCCCAGTGGTTAATTTTTAAGACTGAGGGAGCTGTGTAGTAGTGTGTTTTTTGTTGTTGGTTGTTTGTTTTTAATTAGTTGGATTCCCTAACAGTCAGGGCATCATTGTTTTTGTCATTGATGTGGAAATATGGAGAGATGAGATCTGGTCCAAAGATGTTTAAATGTGGCTCTACTTGATAATCAATAAACTTCCAATTTCAGTTGGTTAAAATGCTTTTTCTCGCATTTGGTAATTGATCTCATTAGGGAGGATGCAGGCTGTTTCTGTTCCTCACATCAGAGGGAGCATAAATTTAAAATTTTAGAGATAAAACCATTTTCTTTGTTAAGGACTTGAGAATAAGATCTTTATGTGAAAAGAAGTAGCTTCTAATTCCAATTTTCGGAGTAGGACTCTAATGTTTGCTTATGTGCTTAATTTAATCAGGAATCAAATCTGTATTTGACACCTCATCCAACTGTGTTATCAGAAAATTTCAGCACTGGGAGACTTTATAAAAGTGACTTACCAGTCTTCCAACTATGATGTCTCAACTTTGGGCTGGTTGTGATATTAAACATGTCTAACAATAAAGTTACATACATTAGCAGTGAGAATTTGAAAAAAATGAAATAATATCAAACTATTTCTATTTACAGTTCTAAGAGCTATAATAATAACACTGCAAAGAGTAGTCTCACTGCATTCCCGTACACTTCTTCCCCTTTTCACATGCAACATGTTTTAGTTTCCCTTATGTAGCCAAATTTATTCTCAGTTAAAAAAAAAAAAAAAAAAGTATTTCCTCCCTTTCTTTCATATATACATAAAACATATGTATAATTTTATCTTTTCCTCCTTCCTTGAACTGGCTTTTTTATCCTTGTTTTTTCTATTTTCCCTGGCTATGTTTATGTCTGTGTGCTTACTGTTTTTTAATAACTGGGCATATTTTACGTGATTAATGCAAAATGCAGTAAAGTTTGGTTTATCACTGGAGTTTCTGGCTAGTGGTGCGATATGCAAAATAATTACTTTATATTTTCGGCAGACGTGAGTGTCTATGTTAATACTGAAGTTGAGTCTTCCTGTTCCATCCCTGTTTGTTGCAGTTGATGAGATTGTAGAACAAATATGCAATCTCAATATAACAGTCAATTTTTAAGCAGAGGAGAAAAATCAAGTCCCTCCTAATGCATAAAAACTTCGGCTTCTTTGTCATTCAACTCAAAGCTGATGATAAAATAACTATGAAATGGTAATTCCTTTACCAGAAGAAGAATTTCGTAATTCTTTTCACCTTTTTATCTTCCATTGATCACGATGGCAGGAGGAGGAACATTGCTGTATTTTTCTGACTGTTCCTCTCTTCAATTTGTATTGGCATGGCAGCTGGAGTTGTTAATCAACACATCCCCACTGGCTAGAGAATGGCCTTGACATCATTCTTCTTATATGTCACATGTATGGAAGTGACACGCATGGGAGGTTATACGGAATGGCCAGCACTTTTTACTCATAAGTGTGGCTGGCTTATCTCTGTAAGTGCCGAGTCAGAAGCATTCTGTCATGTCTGTGCAATGTGGGAGTCAATGAAAACTAATTAAGAGATGCAAAAGCCTTTCAGCATTTTTAGATGGGTTTTGCCAAAAGATCATTTTTTTTCAAGTCTTGAGTCTCTATCAAAATTCCTAATCATGATGTAGACCTTCTTGTTACTGCTGACATCGTTGCTTTCATCTATCATAACAGTGAAACGTCCTGATGTAGAAAGGTTCATGGCCTAACAATTTCTGATGTGCTGACAGAGCTTTGATAAATAAAGTCTCAAATTTGGAGTTAAGCTTTTGTGGCTTCTTGCACTGAAAGACAACTAAGCTTGTTCTTCACATAGTTTTTATATAGATTTTCAGCATTCGGAAATCAGATAATGTGTAATTGTTCCAGTACCAGTATGAGAATTATTAATAACATTTTAAAAATATTTGAAAATGCTCAAAGAAATCGATTTAAATTCACAAAGGTTTAGGGGGATAGATAACAATTCAAAGACTAGTAAGGAATATCTGTAGAAGGTGTTTACTTGACCATTATTAGACAGTCTTATCTATGTCTACGCAAGTGGATCCCTGTGCCTAGAGAACTGAATATGAGAGATGTCTCCAGCTATATAGATCAAATTACTTTAGTAAAAGAATAAGGAACTGTGTTCTAAAAGCCTCAGTCTTACAATTGATAAGTTTATAGTCTCTGTGTGCAGTGTTTATAGTCTCTGTGTCCCAGTTTATAGCCTCTGTGTGCAGTGTTCTACCACCTGACGGTCTGACTTGTGTGTTTCCTCTATGTCACAGGTATAGTCTGCCTGCTGAAGAAAGCAGGGGTCAAAGGGTTTCTGTGGCTTCTGATTTAATAAAGTAGTGCTAGCGTATTCCCAATACAAATGTGGCTTTTTGAGACTAGGACAATCATAAAAATGGGCAACCTCCATATTTTTCTGCTCACAAAGTGATTTCCTGATGAAAACTAGAGAGGTTATGTATGCAGTCTGCTTCCATGGAGATCTTTGGAAGCTGCATGGACGTGGTCCTGGGCACTCTGCTCTGCATGTCCCTGCTTGAGCTGAAGTGTGACCAGATGGACCCAGATGTTCCCTCCGACCTCAACCGTTCTGTGTAACTGGCCTGACCAGTGTCATGCTTTTTTTTTTTTTTCTTCCATCTGCGCTTTGCTTTCCTTTTTCCAAATGTTGGTCTTTTCAAATTTTCCCCTTAGTTTCTTTGTCCTTTGTTTTATCTAACTTTTTATGCTATTGTTTCTTCTCCCCTCTTTATTTGATATTTTTAATCATTAATTGCCCAGGAATTTTTTTTTTGTGTCATTTATGAGTTCTACAGATTTGAGACATAATTGTGGAGCAGTTTTGTTTTCTGTGTTATGGTCTAATGATACCTTATCCAAGAAAAGGTAGCAGAGTAGATGAGTGATGTTTAACTGTATCAAACTAAAACAAGAGATTTTCATGTTTAGTGCAGAGGAACTTTCCTTCTGATTTATTTTCATGGAATTTGCTTACCAGCATGGTTGTATTTAGCCTTGCAACCAACAGTAACTTCTCTTGATTTACTTGCAACTATATTCCGAATTGCCGTTGGTGTGAACAATAGCTTTGCAAGGTGACTGGCTACTCATTGGTCTTTTTCATCCCTTCAGTTCCAAGTGTTTCAAAGGAAACCTAACAACAAAACAACCAAAAGAAACAGAAAAACACCAAAACCAAAAAGACGTACAATGACTCCCTCCTTGCATGAATTAATTAGAAGTTTGTATTTAGTTGTCAGTTAACAAAACTTACTTGTTTTGTGTACTCATGTTAATAGAAACTTCAGAGTTGACTGCATGCGTGTGTTTTCCTTAAGTCTCCCAGACTACTGGAATTTCACTGCAGTTGAATTCATTCCTTTCATGTTCTCTCAGTTTTTCCAAAGTTAGGATTTAGGTAAATGCCTTCGGTCCCTGCTGCTTCTAGTAGTTTGTCAAATGTAGGTGAAGAGTGCTTAGTATGTGATACAAGAATAGTTTTAGTGAGAAAAGAGGGCATTCTGTGTGAAGAGATGTTTGGTTGATTTTTCTTCTTCAAACCTTTATGAACGTCCTGATAAATCTTCATCTGGAATACAGCATCTTTCTACTTCTTTTGTTCCAGGATTATTAATGTTCAAGGTAAACAAAACTAAAATAGGTGACAAGAACAGACTGTAAGGAATTCAGAAACTTACAGGAGTTGGAAGAACTTAACTAGTTTTAAGTTTAACATGACTAAAAATTGAGAGCTTGCATGCTCCTGCCATCTAGCCCACAAACTAAAAGAAAAACAGCAATGTGTACTTTCATTCTGCAGTAAGTAGACTGAATGAAAATTGTTGGAGTCAAACAAATGGAGTTAAGCTGATGAATACTTTCAGGCTGAAAACCTGGAGTACATGAAGATGAAAGGAGGAGGCTGAATTTCAAGATGGTGTTTGATCACTTACGAAAAAGATTGCGTGATGTGGAATCGGAATTTGATTTGATCTAGGAAGTCCTTTCCAGTCCTGATGCTTAATGCTAGTACGCTGCTTTATAACGCTGGGGAGGTTGGAGGAATTGCAAACAGGTAGATCCCAACTATATAAGTTTTTAAAAGAAATTTTACCCAGAATCTAAGCTATAAGAGAAAGTATTTGGTTTCTAGTACTTAAATATTCCTCATGCCTGCTAATGCCCAATCTTCACTAGCACTAATAGGCATATTGCTGAAATCTGCTACTGGAATATTACTGAACTCCTGTTGAACTACCAGATTCCAAAATCACAAAGAATATTTTTGCTTTGGCAGATAGCTTCTTTATAACAAAAGGCTGTTTCAAAGGTTGATACATATTGAGCTGAAATAATTGGTATTTTTGAAACATCATCATCGGTTCTCTACATTGTCTGTATTAACTTGGTCAGTACTGTTTACTGTTCCGTGTTGTTTTTCTTATCACGTCATGATTTTCATATATCTTACTAATCAATTGAGGCGAGTCCAGTGTTTTCTGTGGTGAACTTGCCCATGTCTTTCTGTATACCACTGAAATCCCAGATAGAGTCCCTTGTGATTTGGGGATGCAGGCAGTAGGCGAGTGGAAGATGGCTTTAAAAATGTTCTGTTTCTGATACTCTGTCAGTTGTCTAAACTTCCAGAGTAGACAAGTCTTGAATAACTGATGAAAACCAGGAAAAAATAAAACGTAAAAGCTCAGGTTCCGTGAACCTTTGTTTACAATGTAACTAGAAAGAGTACAAAGTCAATTTTTAAAAGAAAAAAACGTCTTTTGTAGCATGTTTATATTGGAGAAAGAAGAAAGTTGCAGTCACAAAGGAAAACTTCTCACCTCAAAGCTGTATGGTGCACTTTTTGCAGCATTTTGCAGTGTTTGGGAATCTAAGTTTTGATTTAGTTGAGAAGATGCCATTGCCAGAATGTAAACCAGTTATCCTACTCTTCCATTAAAAAAAAAATAATGCAAAGTGATAAGTAACAAAGGTGGGAATTCACTCTACCCTGTCTTCCCACTTAATTCAAACCTTAATTACCTCCATTTATATGCTAATATTAAGCACAGGAAGTTTTTTCTTTACTTTGTAAACATTGAGGTAATAATGCAGAAAAAAGGATTAGGTGACATTCAAGTTGCGTAGTTAATAGTCAAATTAAGGAAAAAAATTGCCTATCCACTTTAACTGTCCCTGCAGTGATAAACAATTTGTACACCTGTGTGTCTGTGAAGTCTATGAAACACTTTGATTGAGCTGGGTTGATAATGGGAAATACAAACATAAAAGATGAAGTTTACAGTCTGCTTCTTCAGGCGTTCTTTACATTTCTGTTCTTTCTTTTAAATATTCGACTTATCTCTACTGAGTGTGGAATGTTGACTTTCTGTTTTTTGTACCTTTAGTAGTTTATTTTTAAATTTGCAGTAGCATTGTATTTGCCTTTAAGTATAGTTTGCTTTCCGCTTTGTAATCAGTTTTAAAATGAAATCTGAAAAATAAATCAAAAGATTTTCTGATGGGCCTACAGTAAGTGGAATAAAATAAGTAATAACATGGAGAAGAAAAAACTAGTTGCTAGGAGTTATATTACTGCAGAGTTAAGTGGTACAACATGAGATTTCCATGTTCGTGTGTATGCATACTTGTCTCAGAAGAAAATATTTAGTCTGAAACAATATTCTTTGGTCCTCCTTAATACTTCCTTTTTGCACAGAAATGGTAGTGTTTTGTAACTTCCTTAAGTTCGTGCCAGATCACATATTCACTGTTTAATTTTAGCTCAATTTTCCACTTGGTATAGTATTTGTATACCTAAGTCAGCTATTTACTCTGTACTTTGGACAGTAGGACCAAAACAAGTCTGTATTCTTTTAATCAGGGAAAAGAAAAATTTTGAAATACTTAGTGTTCAATTGCTATTTATAAAGATAGATGCTTCTTTTGTGTCAAAATGTTAAATTTAAAGCTTCAGTCTTGGTGTATATGAGCTTAGTGTGAGTTTCAGTGCTCGTAGTTAATTGTAGTCATGTTTTCAAGAGCTTGCTTTATAAATAAAAGATGAGGCTCTTTTCTTGATAATTTACAGCTTTTTTTTTTTATGGTTTGTCTAAAAAACCTCAGTAAGCAGAAATTCGGGTTCTTCCTTGTGGTTGCTACTAAATAGTTCTCATATTTTCATTTTATCCCACTAGTGCAAACTCTTACTTGGTCAGCTAATGCAAATTCAGTTTTGAGTGAAGCAAACCATGAGGATGGCCTCTAGAGGAAGGAAGTAACGACCACAAACGTGTTTGCGACGATTGGTGTGGCATTTAGTTATTATAGCATATGTATGCTGGCGATCAAGTTGCACAGTGTTCTAAAAGTACTGGCAGTAAGTTTTAAACTGAATGATAGCAATGTGATAGGCAGCTATAAAATACTGAGGTAAAACCCAGAGCTTATCAAAACCCTTATCAAAAAGATGCGCTGTTATTTCTACCTCAAATACTTAACTCGAATTAAGTTATCTAATCCATTCTATTTGGGATGATCAAACTTCTTGCATTTTCTAGTAGGAGTTTAAATTAATTTTGAGTCAGGTCTGTTACGTCCTAAAAGGAGCTGCAACACTGCCGTGGCTGCGTCCTTCCTCTCTTCTGCATTGGCTTGGAAACTTGTTCAACTGCCAAGTGAAGAGTGAGGTGAATTGATCAGATGGAAGATGTCTCTCTGTGTGTAAATAGGCTACAGACTGCTTTATTGCAGTACATCTCAATCTCCGTTATAACTGGATGTTAAAGAGAAGTGTTACTGAATTCCTGAGAGCGTGACCAATATAATCAGATGGATTTTGATACTGTCAGAACAGAGCATTGGTCAGAAGTAATAACATGAAAGGAGTATTTTAAACTGAAATGCTGTCAGTTAAAATTCACAACTGGGTAAAGGAATACTTCCAGAAGATGTAGAATCTGGTTCCTGAAAATGTGTACAAAACTTGGGGCAGCTAACGCTGGTGTTTGCAATTGATGCATCTTGTGCAGAATCCTGAACTAGCTTTGAATTGGCTTGTGTAAGGGTCGCCATCAGTGTAGAGGTGGCAGTACGCAACTGCTCAGGGGCTGAAGGAAAAAGCAGTAAGTAATTGAATATTCTCCTTGAGCTGTGTTATGTGCTGCAAGAAGATGGTTAAGTACTGTTAAGCTTAGCTTAACATTGGCTAAAAATAAGCTGAACAGTAAGTAGTGATTGTAGTGTGAATATAGCCTATTTATGGGAGACTTCTCTGAGAGTTTATCAAGCGGTGTGATCTATTTTGTTTTCAACCTTGATTTTACGAGAAGCTACGTGTCTTGCTATAATTACAGTTTATATGGAGTAGCCTGAACATTGTGTTTATGGTAGCCCAGTTTAAGATCATAGAGCATACGGACGGCGCGGATTTCACGGTGTCTCCTTCCTTGCCCTCATGTGTGTTTCTTATATTGTCTTATTTGATGTCCTTTGTGATATTAGTCCTCTACCTTTTCTCCACCATTTCTTCATGTCTTTGCATATAATATGCAAATGTCTGATTAGGTCTTGGAATGTTAACCAAAAATTATCATGCTATTCCTGACAATCTCTTCTTCTGATCTAATCTTCAATCTGTAACTATTAGGAGGTTCACAGTTTGGAAGTCCAGGCTAATGCTGCTGACGTTACATCACCCTGCTGCAAGTCTCCCTCTGAGGCCCCAGGGCCCTGGATCCTGTTTTGGTTTTGCTTCAGGCCCTCAGCAGTGCTTGCACACACTGTGGCTCATTAGCTCAGCCTGCCTCCACAGGTAACCATGCTGGTCAAACATTGGAATGGGCTGCCCAGTGAGGTGGTGGCGTCCTCATTCCTGGAGGTATTTAAGAGATGTGTGGACGTGATGCTGCTGGTCACGGTGTAGGGATGGGACTTCGAACATCAGGCTGATGGTTGGACTCGATGATCTTTTCCAACCTAAATGTTTCCGTGATTCTGTGAACTGCATTTAAACAGGCAGCGGATGCTTGTTTCTTCTATAATTCCTGCAGGTGGGGTAGAAAGTATATCACACCATTTGAGATTGAATACCAACTTTAGGAGACCTTTAGTGGAAGAAGGCTAAGAAAATGTGAATGTACTTTGCTGAAATATAACATTACCCGCTGCAGTAGTTTGTGAAGTAGGAAACTGTAAGATAGACTTCAGACAGTAAAAAGTTATTTTGCTTAAGCACAGGATTTATGTTGAATTTTTTTTTCTATGAGAACGCTTCTTAAGCTGTGCAAAACTTGAAGTATTGGAGCCCTAATAAAGCCTTTTTTTCTTAAAGAAAAATTTACCTGGTTTTACTTGCAGTCATGCAGTCTTCTGTATTGCAATTTCTTAAGTGCTGATTCCAATTTCTTGCAGAATTTTCTTCGTTTACAGTTTTTTCTTTGCTTCACAGAATGGTTAAGGTCAGCAGGGACCTCTTGGTCCATCTGGTCCCAAGCAGGGACACGCAGAGCAGGGTGCCCAGGACATGTCCCTGTGGCTTCTGAAGATCTCCAAGGAGGGAGACTCTACCATCACCTCCACTGGGCAACCCATTCTGGTGCTCTAGTCACCTACACAGTAACAAAGTGTTTCCTGATATTTTGCTGGCACCTCCTGTGTTCATGTTTGTGCCCGTTGCCTATTGTCCTGGCAGTGGGCACCACTGAAAGGAGCCTGGCTCTGTGATCTTTGCACCATCTCACCAGGATTGATGGGACCCTCCCTGAGCCTTCTCTTCTCCAGGCTGAAGAGTCCTGGCTCTCTCAGCCTCTCCTCACAGCAGAGGTGCTCCAGGCACTTCAGCATCTTGGTGGCCTTCTGTTGGACTCCTTCCAGTATGTCTAGGTCTGTCTTCTCTGCTGATAGCACAGTTGTAGGGGATTTTGCCAGTAGCGACTATTTTCCTATGCTAAGTATTGCTCTAGATTGAGCATAGGGAAGAGGTGGAAAAAGCATTTCTCTTTGCTTTGCGTACTTGAATATGTTCAGAGCAGACAAAATGTAACGAAGTCAGCAACTGGTAGAGGAGATGTATTGGAGCAACAGTCTATGGGCATTAGGCTGGATCTACTAGTCAAGATTTCCTACTAGTCTGTTCTTCTGTTTTGGAACTTTTGTTACCATGGGTAAATAAGTAGGCTATTTTCCGATGTAGTTGGATCCCTAGGCATCTGGATAACGTTCCTATACAAGAAAGCTTTTCTTTGCATTGGACAGTGTTCAGGACTGTGGAGGCTGTTACTGTACATTGTATTCTCAGTAAGGTAGCTGGTAACACCCTCTTGCAGATGGCAAGCTGGAGTTTTAAACATTTATTTTCACTAGCCTCTGATTTGTAGAATGTCTAATGCTTGTCTGAGAGTTTGGGTTTTGGTGGGCTCTTCAGTACCTTCAGGACTGATGGCAAAACCAAAACTTCTACCTGTGCAAGGATTAAAGAGGTAGTCAGGAGTAGAACATTGTGGTAGATTTACTCAGCTGGGCAGTTGAACTCCACCACAACCACTCTCTCATTCCCTCTCCTCAAAGGAAAAGGGGAAGAAAATATGGTGGCGAGGGCTCAAGGGTTGAGAAAAGGATGGGGAGATCACTCACTAGATCACTAGTACCTATCATGGGCAAAACAGACTCAGCACAGGGAGATTAATACAATTTATTGCCTATCACTAACAGGCTAGAGCAGTGAGAAACTACAACGAGACTTAAACCGCGTTCCTTCCCTCCACCTTCTTCTATGTCCTCCCTGCAAGCGACGCGGGGGAATGGGGGCTGTGGTCAGTCTATAGCGCTTTGTTTCTGCCGCTCCTTCACGGTCACTCTGTTCCCCTGCTCCATGTGGGGTCCTTCCCGCGGGATGCCGTCCTTCCTGAGCCTGCGGGGGCTGCCCGCAGGCAGCAGCTCTTCAGGAACTGCTCCCACACGGCTCCGTACCACGGGGTCCCTCCCCCAGGAGCAAACTGCTCCAGCACAGGTCCCCCATGGGTGGGCGGCAGCTCCCCCCAGACCCCCTGCTCCTGCGTGGGCTCCTGTCCATGGGCTGCAGCTCCGGCCCGGGGCCTGCTCCTGCGGGGGCTCTCCATGGGCCGCAGCCTCCTCCAGGCCACATCCACCTGCTCCACCGGGGGCTCCTCGACGGGCTGCAGCGTGGAGATCTGCTCCGTGTGGGACCCGTGGGTGCAGGGGGACAGCCTGCTCCACCAGGGTCCTCTCCCCAGGCCGCAGGGGAACTGCTGCTGTGAGCCTGGAGCACCTCCTGCCCTCCTGCTGCACTGACCTTGGTGGTTGTAGGGCTGCTTCTCACTCCTCGCTCTCCCAGCTGCCGTTGTGCAGTTTTTTTTAATGTTTGTTTTTTTTTTTTTTTCCCTTTCTTAAATTTGCTCTCACAGAGGTGCAGACAATGTTGCTCGCTGGCTCTGCTCTGGGCATTGGTGGCTCCCTTTGGAGCCGGCTGGAACTGGCCCTTTTCTGACATGGGGCAGCTTCTGGACTCTTCTCAGAGAGGCCTGCAGCCTTCTGCTTCAAAAATGTTTCAGTGTAAACCCAATGCTAACACACATGCAAAATTATAACAGACAGAAAGTACTTGGGCTTCAACTTCTAACAGAAATAACATGTTTCGAACTTAAAAGAAAAAATAAGACTCTTTTCCTCCTTTCTGAATGAAATAAGCAATTGGTATCAATGCCCACATGCTTACGACTTGTAATTACAAATGAAAATCAAAAAAAATGCAGCTGTTGATATAATTGTCTACTAGATTTAAATGATTACCTAGTTTTTTGTAACTGTCTGAGAGAAGTTCTTGCTGATGTAGATGGCTGAAGTTTTGTGTATGTATATTAGTATATTTTCTTGACTTTGTGTCGTTGTGAGATAGGCCAGCTTTATGCTCCTGTCAGTGGGATGCTGTAGAAAAAAGAGTAAGGAGGTCTATTTTTATGTATTTTTTTCTTAAGAGAAGAAAGGCTTTGATGCCTAAAAAGGAAAAGAAAAAAACCAAAACATTTGACTGTAGCTTTTTTTAATATGTGGGAAATTATACATATTTGGTCAACTAAATTTGTCTATCAGTGTATCTGAAGAAAATATCCACAAGCTTTGTATTCAGTATATGTTTAATTCTAGAGAAGATATTTTTAAAAGCTGTACTTGCAAAATTTCACTGGTTCTTCCAGGAGGTCTTCCGGGGGGGGTGTTGGTGTGGGGTGTATTGGAAAACCAAGGCAATGTCAGATACTTGCTGGTGTGGCAAGTAGTGTTCTCCTCAAATGTTTGTATTCCACAGATTGCATCTGTTACACGCTGTATAGCAAATAGAAAAAATATCAGCTGTGTGTTTACATGGGAAAAAAATTCAGGGAAGAAGGCAATCCAAGTGCTGAAAAACTATTTTTAGTTTTAATTTTTCAGTGACATGTATTGATTTTGTGTTTAAATGGAGATGCTTCTGAATTCTCATTGCATGAATAGAATTTGAAATGCTTGTGCGAAAGAGCGTCAGTAACGGAATGAAATAAGTGTCTGTATAAATGAAATTGAAAAGGCCCATTGATTTCAGTGAGGATGGAATTCTATTTGCATTTTAACAGAAAGATTCCTTTGACTTATTGTGTACATCAAAGGGGAACATATTGTAATATACCCACAGTTTAGTAAGGGTGAAATCAATGCACATACTTAAACAACTGATTTTAACCAAAGAGTGTGATTACATAACATTTGCCTTAAAGTATTCTTGTTTTAATGGCTTCATATTTGGGTATGTGAGATAATTACAGAGTTTTCAGTGTACTCAAAATATTTTATAGACCTGTTTTTTTGAGAAATTGTAATGTTCTGTTGGATGTGTCTTTGTCCTTGTAAAAGTTACTTGATGAAAGTATGATTCAGTTGATCATTAATTGTCTTCTGTTTGCAGCTTGCAAAACAGCAATGTCACAGAACTGAATGCATCACAGTAAGTATGCCATAGCAGTAAGCATTCTGATAATTTTCTGAAAAGCACAAATCATACTGAAAAAAGTAAAAATGTTATATACTCTGTGGTTTAGTGCCAGATTCTGCATCCGGGTCCTGATTCAGCAAGTCTTTTAGATTTTTAGTTCACATGTGTAATTACGTTTGTGACTTCAGTCTTAACCACTGGGTAGGTCTTTAATCAGTGCATGGTTGCACTTTAATAGCAAGTGATCACTTTTAGGTAGGAATGAAATATAAATTTGGTAGAGTGCAATTTTCGATGTCTGACTTTATGCGGTGTAGAGAACATTTAAAATGAATTGAGAGATTTTGCTAAGAGTTTTCATTCCAAAATCGATTTTAACAACCTAAAGAAATTATTTCGAATGCTCAGAGATCTAGTATAATAATTTGCAACATAGCGAGTATGAATTATCTTGTTTTATCAATAGATAGTTTATTGGACTTTTAGGAAATGAAGAATTTTGCATTCATATCAATTTACTTTTTTTTTTTTTTTCATGATTAGACATAAGCACTTTGTTTCCGTACTCCAGTCCTGTGCTTTAGGCAAAGGTAATGGTGAAAACTAAAATAGATAAAAAGACAGAAAGCCCAACTAGCAATGCTGAAGTGCAACTTCCAGGCACATCTTTTTACTTTAATTGTACTTACTGTCAGACATACAAAATAAGAGAAGGAAATCTGTATAGCTTTGAAATGTTTTTTTAGGTTTATAGTTTTGGTGCTCCTCAATTAACCATCAATTCTTCGTACATGTCTGTGGTAATACACCCTGAAAATTGAAAAGAAGGTAATTAACATTGTAAAAAAAATATTGTAAGTTATGTTCAATGATGAGGTATGTCACTAGATCCCAGACAATGTTGTACAGTACTGTGGAGTCTTACATTTCATTAGAGACCTTCAGGCACCCATCCTAGAGGCAACTATGATCAATAATTTTTAAATTTGCACTGACAACAAGGTAAGAAAAAAAGGCTCAATCAATAATTTTTAAATACAGATTAAAATAATTTTTAGGATTAAATTTAAAAGGCTCAGGCTTTCAAACTACTTCAAGTTTCATGCCTTCTGTACTTCATGCTTCAGAAAGAAGATACTAAAGGCACTATATGTGACTTGATACTGTATTGAGGAGAATACAGCATCTGAAGACTTCAGAGAATCAGTAAATTCATTTGGAGAGAGTAGATCTGTTAAATAGGAAGAAACGTGTTATTAAAGGTGGGAAAAAAAAGACATGAAACTTGCTACAATACAGTAGTATACTGCCTGCTCTTGTAGAGTAAGCTAGTTGTAATGAAAAAGCTTTATCTTCACAAAAAGCTGAAACCTGTGGTTTCTTTGTTAATGAGAACTTCTTTACTGAGGTGTACTGAAGATGGCACTTAACTCGAAGCCACAAATCTCAAACGAAAGACTATTATGTTCTCAGCTACCCTGTGTCTGAAGAAAGCTGTGGAACTTCCTAGAAGAAGCTTCCAGTTTTGCATGTTTGGGTTTGGGGAAGAAGTAGGATCTAATTAGTTCTTAAAACTACTGTTTTCTTGGGATTTAAAATTCTGAAATGGCTAGCTTTCTGTCTTATTTTAAAAAAGAATATGATACTTTTCCTTGAGAAGGAGATTCATCCCCATTGAAAGTACAGATACACATGACCATTGTTTGAGTTGAAAATTTATCTCTGACTTGTTGAACATTGAAGTGTTATTAGGGCCCTAATAATTTGGAAGTTGTTACACACAAGTGTAGACCCTGCTTAGAGGGACACCCATGGAATGAGATCTGCTAGATGGCTGCAGCTGAGCTCTATTACACTGTGAAACTGTTGAGATGAATACTAAATAATAATAAAAAATGCCGTAGTAGAATGAGAAGAATGCACCATAAATGGTGAAGTTGACATGAGTAAGGTTTTTTTTCTCTTTTTTTCTTTTTTTCTTTAAAGACGCAATTGGATAAGTAGAGGAGGAATTTTTACTTTGATCAATTTTCCTGTAGGCCTTAAAAATGCTCGGGAAATAATAGCCACATGTAGATCTGTTTCTCTAAACAAGCTTATTTTGAAGGCTGATCATTTGTACTAACTCAGTGTACCAGCTTATTCTGCTTGTCTTTTTATGCTTAACTGTAAGTTACTTAATCCTTTTGTGAAGAATGAAGAACATAAAATCTGTAAAGAAGAAAAAGCGTATCTTTAGTAATCTCTAACATTTTTATGAGTGCAGTCAGTTCTTTGGCTTGCAGAATATACTTTCTTTGTACGAAGTAATACAGTAACAACAGTGACATTCAAACAAAGAAATGGTGTATTTTTGAACTTCAGTGTGTATACTATTGCAAGAAATAAGTTGCTTGAGGGAGAGCTTGAAAAGATTGGAGAAAAATTCAAGTAGTATTTCCATGTACATTGTAAGCTTGTTTTTCCTCTTAGGCCATATTAAAAGTTCTTGAGGATACTAATTTCTGTCCCCACTTGTTGAATTCTTTTCATCCCTAACGATGGCTTACTTTATTGGAGCTTTGAATGGAAAAAAATAAAAGAATTCTCACAGTTCCACTTTATTTGTAGGAACAGAAATAATGGAGAATGTTGATACAGTACTTGAGATATGATATGGATAACACTATTAATTCTCTTTATAGTTTTAAGTAAACAATTAAAGACTATAACTAAACAAGTGGTTTAAGAGTAAAAAAAAAATCTGCTGAACAGAAGGCAGTGTAATGTTTAGAGTAAATGGGAAGGAAAGAAGAGTCCTCAATCTGAACAGTATCATGATGACGAGTTATTTTCATGGGTTATGTTTATATTGTCGTTATGGAAGTATTAGAGATGGTGAATGCAGCAGTTAGTAGAAGGGTCATTATGGGTGATATCTAACGTTTTGGTGTTTTTTGGGGGGAGTGAAAGAAAAAAAAGGATCGAAGAAGATGTTAAACGATTCCTAAATGATGCTATCTAAAGTAGGTAGAAGTAAGCACTTGGTAGGTTTTGAAAACCACCCAGTTTCTTTTCATGATAAGGATGTAGATATTGTCTTTGAGTTGTTAGCTAGGAGTATGAGGGTGAATTAGAACAAATTTGGAGTGGTTTTTTTTTTTTTTTTTCCCCTTTCTTAAACTTGCTCTCAACGAGGTGCAGACAACATTGCTCACTGGCTCAGCTCTGAGCATTGGTGGCTCCCTTTGGAGATGGCTGGAACTGGCCCTTTTCTGACATGGGGCCAGTCAGGACTTGTCAGAGACTTCTGGATTCTTCTCACAGAGGCCACTCCTGCAGCCACCTTGCTACCAAAACCTTTCCACATAAACCCAGTACACTTTCTTAGTGCAGTGCTATCTCCCAGATTTGGCAGTATTTAAGTACATTATTTTATCTGCCCCCTTAGCTCTTCTGCATTGGCGTCTTTGTAGCACATTGTCTCAAAGATGTGTTCCTCTGGTTTTCCGTTGGGTTTCATGTTCCCTGGTTTAGAACCTGTCTTAAATTTGGATGCAGTGTGGTGCCCTTATTCAGATTTGATTCTTGTCTCAAACACAGAGCAGCACTTCACTCCGTTTTTGAGCTAAGTCTGTTCCATGCAGTTGCCTCCTTGTATTGTATAGCTTGCCAGCCCACTTTACCACCACTAGAAAAACTGACTGATTAGCTAGTGATAATGAGATAAGTGGGGGAAGTTGAATGGTAGATAAGATAAGAAACACCTGAAATGTATATTGCTGGCAGATGTAGAATAGAACAAAATTTTTGGGGGGTGAGAGATGTGATATTAGAGCATCAGGTGAATTGCCGTAAGTCATAAAATAAACATTCTGGCTATGTATCCATGAGTATCTGATGTTCCTAGCGTTTGCAAGGCAAGCACAAAGGTAATGCCTGAATTGGTTCACCTTTATACTGCAGTCTACCTGAGTCCTAGTGTGATTTAGCTAGGGAAATTCTAGGGCGGTAGTATATTTGGCTGATGAAGAGACATTTTTTTCTATATGGGTTTTGAAAAATATTCTTGGCTTAAATTGAGGATATGCTTTGAGTATTAAAAGCAGCTTGAACAACAGTAAATGGTGGGCAGAGTGCAGGTAGATTGGCAGAGAAATACAACTAATACAATTTATGAAGTATCTGATGCTATTACTGATAGGATAGGAAGAGGTAAAGGCATAGGCAATGAGGAAAAAGGATAAGAGTTAACGTTGAGCTTGTATAATACACACTTTACAGAGATTGTGATATAAATTTTTATAAAGATGCTTGCAAGTTTTGTCTAGTGCTCAAATATTTTGCTCCCTTGTATTTAATACATTCAGGGTTTGTATGGCAGTAGTGGACATTTAGCTGTGAGATTTTGTGTGTGCATGTTACTCCTGTGGTCCAGTTTCACTGTAAAATCAAGTTGTGAATTTGGAGGTTTAAAAATAACTCTTGGAGAAGCAACATTTAACTGAATTTCCTGAAGACTCCAAAAGTTGCGATGAAGGAATACATTCACTAAAGTAGTCTTCTGACAGGTCAGCTGGTAGAATGTATATTATACTTCAGGAATGTTTGTGTGGGAGTAGTGTGTATAAATAACTAAATAAAAAACTGTTTTGTCTGAGTACCTGATTTTTGTATGAGTAAGGCAAGATTATCTTTCCTTATTATGTCCTAACTCTAACCTGGGTTTTTATTCTTTTTTTTTTTTTTTTTTTTAAATACCAGTTTGTGTATAGGTTAAAGAGATGTAGAACTGAAACAGACAAATGTAATTTTGTTGATTTCAGTGAAACTGATAGTTTATTCTGCACGGTGGTCTTGTTTAAAAAAAAGATCTTACTAGGCATGTTTTATTTTAAAAAATAAATAAATTTAGATTTTATGTATGTTATAAAAGCAGACATTTTAAAATCAGATTTTTAACTGCTTTTTAATTTTTTTAATACTTGAAGGATTTTTTTTTTCAAAAAATTATTTAAAAAACAAGTACAGCAACAGAAAAGACAATTTGGAGTTTTAATTTTGTTGTACAGTTCAGAGCAAGTAAAAATGGTACATTAGAGCACAGCTTAAACGCTATCGGTTTAATAAAGCGTGAGTTTAGAGCTTGTAGAGGGGTTATATATGATCTGGTTTAGACGTATTACAGAGGTGATATCAAGGTGAAAACAGACTTACGGAATGGTTGGAAATCATTGATATTCTGACTCTGAGGCTGTAAATGGCACTGTGACAGATGGAGTCTTTGTCAAGGAAGAAAAATGGCAGCTCTGGAACATCATAGATGTTTTTGCTGAGCGGCTCAGCACACAGGCTGTGACCTTCTAGTGTTCAGGAGTTCCTGGTGTGCTTTAGTAAATTGTCTTCTACTTTTATTCACTACAAGCAGATAAATAGTAGTCGTAATTCAGTACAATTTGGGATATTCCATAAGCTTGCTTTATTACAAGATTTTAAGTAATGTTTGAAGGTTGCATGCCAATTCTCCTTGAAGTCCCCAAAACAGCTTTTAACTACACATGTGTGTTAATAATTAAAGGCACATGTATCTGTGTGTGTGTATATACAACTGCTAGTACAGCACTCAATGTTAAAATAATATACAAACTGCGAATTTGTTGTAATATGTTTTTAAACCACAAAGAGAAACAGTAAACTCAACATTTTTAGTTTTTACATTCTGTTTGTAGTGTCTGTATCTATGATTTTCTTCAGTAAAATACAGAATTTTAAGATGTATTGGAGAAGCTCTTTCTGGTTAGTTTAGAGAAGACAAATACGGTTGATAAATTCCATCTCATTTGTGAGTTCATGCTTTTCTTCTTTGATTAAAAAAAAAAACAGGTATTTTTAGCAGTCGTCAGCATCTGATTCTCTGTATACTGCTGTTATGGTTTTGTCCATATTCTAATCTGCTTCGCTTAAATGTGTGGGGTTGCGTCAGTACCTACAGAATGAGGGCTCACCTTTATCTGTAGAGTAATTAATTAAAAATGTGCCAAATAGTGAAAGTTAGGTTTTGATATCCTATACTTAAGATACATGCACATTTGTCTAATGTAAACAGTTATATACCAGAATCATATATTTCGTATGTACAATAGATGTGGATGTCTTAGAATCTGTTCTCTCAGTCAATCACTTGGATTAAGATTGGTTTTTAACACTTCTCTATAATCTTAGCATCCATATGCGCTGGGTAGATACTAATAAATCTACTGATCTCAGTTGAAGTAGTATATAGTCTTGAGAGCCTGTAACATCTTGTAGAGGAAATGCTCAATTGGACAGCGAACCTGTATTATAGGGTAGTACGTTACTGTTAAAAGTGCAGGCATTACACAACTATAACCTGCCAGCAGTACTCTTTAGCCTACGGGACAATTGTTAAAATTATAGAAAGCCGTCACTGTTCATAACGGAAGAAAGTGACCTAGCACTTGTAAGGGTTAAGGTTATTCTATTCAAGTCTTTCTTTCAACCCCTGAAGGTTGTGCAGCCTTTGCTCCTGAAGATAAGCCCACTGTAGTTAACTGTGTTTCTATCTATTCAATTCCAGTCATTTTGAGACAGAGCATATTCGGCATTTTTGCAGAAAGACAGATGCTTTGTAATTGAAATTGAAGTACTTTTGGTAGTGTGTGATCCAAAATAGTCTTCATACGTCTTTTTATTAGAACATGATCATGCACAAATGAGAGTAAGACAGCCTCATACTATATATGCCTGGAAGTTTATATTAGATAAATGATAAATATATCTAATATATATTTATGTATGCTTCGTTGGGTTAAAAAATGGTTAGGTGGCCGGGCCCAAAGAGTCATGGTGAATGGAGCCAAATCCAGTCAGAGGCTGGTAGCTAGTGGTGTCCCCCAGGGCTCGGTACTGGGGCCAATTCTCTTCAGTGTCTACACCAATGATCTGGATGAGGAGTTTGAGCGCACCCTCAGTCGGTTTGCAGACAGCGCCAAGTTAGGAGTGAGTGTTGATATGCTCAAGGGTAGGAAGGCTCTGCAGAGGGATCTGGATAGGCTGCACCGATGGACCGAGGCCAGCTGTACGAAGTTCAACAAGGCCAAGTGCCGTTTTTTTTTTTTTTTTTTTGCACCTGGGGCACAACAGTCCCATGCACGCTACAGACTGAAGAGTGGCTGGAAAGCTGCCAGTCGAAAAGGGACGTGGGGTATCGGTGGAAAATAGTTCAATATGAGCCAACAGTATGCTCAGGTGGCCAAGAAGGCAAATATCGTTCTGGCTTGTATCAGGAATAGTGTGGTCGGCAGGACTAGGGAATTGATTTTCCCACCTGTCAGCTCTGAGGCCACACGTCGAGTACAGCATTCAGCTCTGGGACCCGCAATATAAGAAGAATTCTTAGAATGAGTCCAGAGGAGGGCCATGAAGATGATCAAGGGGCTGGAGCACCTCTCCTACAAAGACAGGCTGAGAGAGTTGGGGTTCTTCAGCCTGGAGAAGAGAAGGTGCCGGGGAGACCTTACAGTGTCTTTTCAATACCTAAAGGGGGCCTACAGGAAAGCTTGGGAGGGATTCTTAATCAAAGAGTGTAGTGATAGGACTAGGGGGAATGGTTTTAAACTGAAAGAAATTTAGATTAGACATGAGAAAGAAGTTCTTTACTCTGAGGGTAGTGAGGCACTGGGACAGGTTGCCCAGAGAAGCTGTGGATGTCCCATGCCAGAAGAGTTCAAGGCCAGGTTGGATGGGGCTTTGGGCAACCTGGTCTAGTGGGGAGGTGTCCCTGTCCATGGCAAGGGGGGATCGGAATTACATTATCTTTCAAGTTCTTTCCAAGCCTAACTATTCTGTGATGCTGTGTTTCAGTATTTATCTTGTAGAGCTGTGTATCTTCAGAAGTGAGAGAAATGGAAGGAAAAGTAATGCTACGTTTTATATTCTTTCTGCTCACAAAGCTCTCAATGACATAAATGCTTGTTAACTTTTAAAGAACTGGAGCCCATGTGAAGAGTAGAGTGCTTAAACTTCTATGTTTTCAGCTACTTACCGTGTTCATTACGTCAGCTGTCCTGAAGCTGTTCTTCTTGGAATGCATGATGATGATTTGATATGACTAGCTCCAGGGATGGTTAAGTCCGTTTTCAGACACTTCATTATTTCTTCTCAATTTTTTAGTGGTGTCTTGTGCATTTTTGTTTGTTTTTGGTGTTTTGATGGCCAGCTTATGTATAAAATGATTTGTTTAATGCTCTCAAGATAAAACAAGAAAATAAATTACAAGTTACTTTCATTTATTCCAAAGGAGCAGTTTTGGTATACTAAAAATGACTATAGTTGGCTGTTTGTCTTTATGGAATTAGAGTTTTGGAATGTTTGTATTTTGTTTTTCATATTTTTTCAACTACCTACCAAACAAAGCAGCAAACTGGTTTTGTTTTTGTTTTTTTACTGCGTGTTGATATGACATTGGAGCTAACTTTATAGTGGCAGTATGGGAACAGTATTTTATTTATAGCATTTCAGTTAAAAAACAACAACTGAGAGAAGTGGGAAAAAAAAAACACTGGAGCATATTATTGATTTCAGTAGTTTTTAGTTGAACTCAAAACAGTCTTGATAATGATGGAGCTAGTGGTGTAAACAGATTGCTTTTTACCTATGAAGTATAGGGCAGCTTGTATCCCACAAAACCAAAATATGATAGCATTTAGATACATATAGAGAAAAATACCTTTTGTAATGTTTTAGTCTTTTTGTGGTCAGCACTGAATAAGTAATTGCATTCACCATTCATGTTTTTATGCACTAACATGTTTTGCATAACAGATATGTACAGTTTATGCTTATATGTACTGCTATTGATTTTGCTGGATTGTTTTACTTCGTTTTGTGATAATTTTTCATGTTGATGCAAAAGAATCGAATCTCTATTCATGTCAGAATTCTAACTTCTGTTCATGTTTATCCATTAGATCAATACAGAAAAGATTTTTTAATAATGTGTGTTATTCCTTGTATTAACTGGTATACAACTCTAGACGTGGAAGTATAGTTTATGTTCCAAGTGACACCCAATTTTCATTAGATACTCCAACAGTTCTACAGAGAAGTAAAACTCCTTTGTCTCCTTAGCACTCATTGTTAATGCACCCTTGAAAGAAAAATCAATGTTGAGAGAACCCATGCAATAAGTTAAGAAATAAATTTTGTAAAATGGAAAGTTTTGCCCATAATGGTAACAAAATGTTTTACAGTATTGCTGTAGTTGAGCAGCGAAACCGGGAGGACAAGGTAGTGAAAGGTCGAGGAAAAACGAGAGGACGAACAAACGATGCAAAAAGAAAATGACGCTGAGGTCTTGGTTTAATACATATGTATTCCAGGTTGATGGCTGATTTCATTAGCAAATCTCATTGTTATGCAATGTCTGTTCTTCTGCAGCAAAATGAATATTGTATTCTCAGAGGCTTTGTGTGTGTGTGTGTGTGTGATGCTGTGGTGATAGATAAATTAAAGAATATGTATTTTTAGTTATTCCAATCTATTAAAATTTACAAAAAACACCCTTATATTTTAAAGTAGTTTTATATTTCAGTTTTCCAATAACCCGATAATGGTTATTTTAATGGAGAATAGCAGTGTTCTCTCCCCTCCCCTTTCTCTGTGCGTTTCTTTGCCATGTTTGTAACCTATGTGATCTTTTCCTGAAAATAACTAAATAACAGTTAATACTAAGCTTACCATGTCAAAAAAAGAAAAAGTTTAACTGTTGTTCTCTGTACTGCTTTTTTAAAGTATCTGATAGTAACATATGGAACATTGAAATAAACATAATCTCGGTAAAATCTCAGCAGACATGATTCTTAATATTTTTCAGTATATTCCATAAAAATATTAAAATGAAAAACTGTGCTTATCATAAGATGAATCAGCTGTAATATGAAATGACATGGTTTAGTATACTGGAGGACAACAGGATCCTTAAGATGTATGCTTTAGTTTCTTTTGGTAGTGAACAAGCTACTCTGTATCTTTAATAAGACCTTTTGATACACACTATGCAAAAGGAGGAAGCAGGTGAGAAGGCATTGGCGCAGGAAAATTAAAATACACTGAGATAATTTAATTCAGGTATTTATGTGCTTACAGAATTTATTCTGTATGTAGCTTTGTGGGGTCAAAGTTTAGCAGAAAATCTATGAAATGCTACTGAATTAGAATTGGGGAATTTTGAATAGTTTTGTGACTAGTTCTGGGTAACGAACTATCATGAAGAAGGCTTTTGGGCACCGTAGTAATGTAAAGAATAGACTGCAGTTTCCTGTTTGCCTTTTTTTTTTTTTTGAGTGCCTTTTATATGCATTTGAGCAATTCTGTTCTTATTTATTTATTTATTTAAGAGATATTTAATAATGATATAATATGGCTGGCTCTTTCTCAGTGGTAGTTCAGTAACCACTGTGTTTATTCCAATTCCAAGATACAGTTTTAGAAATCAGATTGCTAGATGAAGTGTCTGCGTGTTCAGTAAATAATGAGAATGGAATGGTACTTTAAATGAAGCAAAATCATGAGCAATAGACTGTGTGTGACCGGAATATGGAGGAGGTGTAGAACAAAGAGAAAGTTGCTACCCTTCCTTTCCCCTTGGGAAGGGGAACCTCTTCCTGACCCTTTGCCTTGGTAGGGCTGTAACCAGCGTAAGAATGCATCAGCTGATGGGTTTTAAAAGATCGTTTGGTGTGTTTTTTCTTGGTGGTAAGAAACTAATTGAAATGAGATGATGATCCGTCTCCTGCTGCATCTTGATGTTTGCCATTGTAGAGAACAATGTCAACGTCTGGTGTTACCCTGTGTAATAACGGCACCCAAGTGTACTTTTCTGCAGTAGCATAGGTGGGGAACAATGATGTGGAGGCTTGTGAATGCGGTCAGAATCTAACTCCTAGGACTTGCTTTGGTATGCGATAATGTGAATGGCTCTTTGGTGTAAAATGTGGTTGAGACTTGGCACAGGACAGGTAGGATGAGGAAAGGTTTCGTCTCCCTTCTTTCTGTAGCTTAGTTGGAGATTACTTTCATTAGCTCATTATGTTTTCTTGAGGAGGAAGATGATTTAGAAGTTCTGGTGCCACGCCCCAGAAAGCGATTTCTGAAAGTATGAATTGTCCTGTTTGCCCTGTTGTGTGTATTACTCATCCATGCTACTGTCAAAGGATTCTGGCTAAAATTGCCAGAAGCAAAACATAGACCAATACTGTATGTGGAACTTTCAGAAATTAATTTATAGATTTAGTGCATTACAAAGATGACTGCAGGGAGTTCCTGTTCTCCAAAGCTATTGCTGCAGGTTGAATTCACAGATGATACTGAATTTAGGTGTTGTTTCTATGTTGATAAACATCCACTGTTTTAAATATGCTTTTGTTGTAAAGTTATCTGTAATTTTTGCAGTGATTTTGGTATCCAGGGTATGATGCAAAATGCAGGTCTCTGGCTTTGTTGGCATTCAGTATAGGTTGTGTAGAGATTACCTGTTCTTCTTTCAGGTGAGCGTAAGCAACATTAATGGCATAACTGTTTTTACTTTTCATTATCAAAGGGTAAACTATGGTGTTTTAAATCAAAACTTGTGTTGAAATACTGCTACTAGAATGATACAGGTAGTTATAGATAGACTCATATTTCTTTTGGAGTTGATATTTGTTTGATACAGTTTTGAGATGATTCTTGTAGTTTGTAGCAGTACAATTTCTAACTTTTTGAAGTCTCTTTGACAGGAGACATAGCTTCCATGAAAGGAGACATGGTTCTGCAAGAAGTTCTTAATAGTACTTATTAAAACAAACAAAATACCCAAACAAACAAAAAACAGCAACAGGATTTTGTATTCTCTTTATGACCATAGAATTAATTCCTGTTCTGTGTGTGTGTGTGTATATATATATATAAGAAAAAAAAAATATTTGTATTTTGTATTTGTATTTTGTATTTGTAGCTAGAATGTGCTGCATAAAAAATAATAATATTTTTTAAATTTCCCAGGAAGACAGTAGCTCTTCAGTTGAGCTCCACAGAGTGATGATGTGCCATTTTACAAAGTCAGGCACTAATGCATATTTAAGACATAGCTACGTTTCAGTATCCTGTTCTGCTCTTCAATAAACCTGATAGTTTGGTTTTGGAGTCGAAGTGTGGACAAGTATTTTAGTAGCCCATAGAATTCTTGAGGACACTGCTGAGTTGTCATTCTTGCTCTATTTCTGACTAATGGGGCTAGTGGTTGTTGTTCTGTATATGTAGTTTCTACCTGTAGTTTCTGCTATAATTTCTATGAGTCTAATTAAAACTGGAGTTCAGAAAATAAATACAGACCTTCCGTTTAGCTGATTTCAATGTTATATTTTGTCTCTCTTTCCTCCATTGTTATCTCAAAGCAAAACAGCTGTTCCATACTAAATATTTTTCACGTGATGAGCAATTCGGGTTGATACAATTTTAGAAAAATGATCTTCTGTAAGGTAGTGTTTGAACATGCAGAACCTACGTGATTCTCACTGAGTCATGCGAGACTCAAATTCACTGAGGCTGTTTTTCTGGAGTGGATAATAAATCCCTGACTGGGACTTCAAATCAGTATCTCTTAAGTCTTGCTGTGAGAGCCTGCTTGCTGTGATATTAGTACCAAACGTACCTCAATTAAATACAATATATATTGCTTTTTAAAAGTATTTTAAGACTACTGGTAAGAGTTCTGTTGGTACTCGTACTCCTTGTCTTTACAGAAGGCTTTTCTCTCTTGGATTTTTACTCTTCCTTCAGAAATGCTGTACACTGTTTGACAAGACCACTTTTTTGCAACGTGGATAACAGTAGGAGACTGTTAAACTGATGTTTTGCTGTAGTGTTTCACTTAAGGGAATGAATTATTTAAGTAGGAAATAATGTCTGTGATCATTAAGTCTGTAACAAGTATGGCTCACGGAAGTCCTGCATTAGATATTGTTTTGGTTGAAGAGATCCGTGTTGTTAATATGTCTTACTTTGGGAGGTTGTGATGGCAGAATAACTGCTTCATTGGCTCAAGTTACATTCAGCAGCAGTATTTGCTGTTACAGTTGCACTCTTTCATAGTTGATGATCTTCCCAGAAATGCTTTTTGTCGGCTTTTCTTTTCATAGCTTTTCTTTGATCTTTTCTTGAGCGTATTTTTAACATCATTATTAGAAACTTCTTGCTTGTTCTGTTCCTGGCTTTGTTTCCTCAGACATGTTACATTGCTGTTTCCCCTAGTTTTTCGTTCATGCTGCAAAGAGGGAAAAATAATTAATTTTCAGTTTTGTGCATTTCCTCAGGTATATAAATAATCTTCTATCTTACAGCATGCTACCATTCAGGCCCTTGTGCTGTTGTTCTAGGGCACTTCAGCAGTTTTAGTTGCATCCACCTGCTGTACAATAAATTGACTCGATTTATCCCTTAAATAAGTTCTGTCTCCTGTCAGTTGGCCCAATAGTTTATTCCAGTTGCTGAGGGATAACAAGCCATTTCTTCCATTTCTTTCATTAGTCAAGGTGGTTTTGGGTGGGTGGGTGTCGTTTGTTTGTTTGGGGTGGAGCTGTGTTTTTTATTTATTTATTTTCCCTAGTATCCTAGGCCCACTTCAGTTCCACTGTGAAAATCTTTTTTTTTTTTTTTTTTAAACTGAAGATTCTTGAAGTTACTTTTTTTTGAAAGATTCTGGGTAGGGAACCCCCCCGATCATTGTAATATGCGTAGTCCATGTGTGCTGAATTTTTGGGGGGAGGCAGCTTAGAAAAAAAGGCATTAAGTTACTTTTCTTTCAAAATTGTATTCAGTAAGTTAATTTTGATAATTTCTCAATATTATTAGCAGATTTTACTTTACATTTTTTTTGGAGATCAGTGCTTAAGTGCTTACACAGTGATTCGCATTTGTTTTTCTCAGTTTCAGATTTTTCTAGTTGTGATTCGGGTTATCATTTCAGAGCATTTTCTCATACCGAAACAACTTTGTGAGGAGGTTTTATTGCATGCATATGTGTACATAAGGACAATTTAAGGGAAAATAAATTGCAACTTTGGCTTGGCTTAGAAAAGAAAACAATGAAGTACAGCATTGACAGCTATCTAATATTGCAGAAAAACATTGTTTCGTGATTCAGAGTTATTTTTACATTTTCTGATGCCGTGTCAACTCATGTAATTAAAATACAGACGCACATTTTATTAAAACTGTATATTTCACCTAGGCTGATTTTTGCTTCTGTGAGCATGCGTGTTTACTGTTGATCCAAGTGCTCCACCTGCCTTTCAGTTTGTTTACCAGGAAATCAAGATGTGTAAACTGCAGGAAGTACTATTTGACCCTCTCCGACAGTATCTCATTACAATAATTGCTAATCTCTGAGTGAGACAGCCATGTTTTGTGTGCAACACAGAGGGAGGTTGTGGTAGATTATAGATGCTTCTTGAAGTACAGCTTTGTAAATGCTTGCTTGCATTTTGTTTTCAGGGTAGCTTTTGACAATAGACATCTGACAACCTTTGGGCTCAGCAAAGCTGCACAATAGCAAAGAGCACAATAGCTTGTGTTCTTTCTTCCTTCCGTGACCGAGGGGAAAATAAAACAACAACAAAAAAACCTACGGCTTGTTTTGGAGTGCTGTCATTGCTCTGTAGCGACAGGATAATGGCTACTTCCTGATTAAATCACTCTCCACAGTAAGCTGTTAATATTCTGTATCTGTTCTTCTGTAATGCCAAGTTTTCAGTGCTTTTCTTCTGTGCTCCCCCCCCCCCCCCCAAGTTACTAGTTTGAAATTTTTATAGATTGAAGAAAGAATATTTAGAGTTGTAACTTAAAAATTTTCAGTATAAGACAACTACTGCTGTTTTGTAATGCTTATCTGACAGTAGCGATGAGAAAATACACCTCGTTTGCATGAGATTTTAAAAAGAAAAAGCATTAAAGTCTGTTTAGGTGTTGGAAAAATAACCGGCATTAACTTTGAAAAATCCCAACATTCATTGGACAGAGACATAAAACGCGTATGTGTCATGCATGTTCATAGTTTATTTTTATCATCTGCAGAAGTGTTTCATGTCTAACATAAACCTAGTTTTTGAATAAAACAACCTTTTGGTCTCCTTTTTCGATTGTATAAGAAATGTTTTACTGTTCTGCATTTATTAGAACTGACGGGTTCTTTTTCCTTCAAGTAATTCCTCTTTTTTTTGCTGATGAGGACTAGGTGGGTGTGTGACAGCTTTCACTCAGTGTACAGGTCTGGTTTTATTTTGCTTTGGAGTATTTGTCTAAGAGACTTCATATTGTAAAGTGATAGTTACAGTACACTTGTGTTATTCTGCTTTGTTAAGTGGGTCAAAATGATTTTAGGGCCGGTCTTATTTTATACTAGTGTTAATGGCATAGAAGTTTTCACAGAGTTGTAGGTACTGTGGTAAACATTCTGAAGTTCTATATTAAAAATATGAATTCCTGTTTTTGTTTTTTTTCATCAAAGTTTAGAAGGGCGCTAAGGCAAATTTTGCAGTTGCAGAATACGATCCAAAATAATATTGCGCTCTCGATACTAAAGATTTCTTGTCCATCAAAACATGCCATATCATCCTCCATAGGGTTTGCACTCCTGTGGTGCCTAGACAGCTTTTTTTTTTTGTACCCCTGGACAGTTCTTCCGATGTCCTACAATTCTGTTGTCGCAAAACCATCTCCCTTGTTTTTCCTAATCTCTTAGCGTTCTCTGTGACTATAGAGCCTCGTAAATGTAAAGCATGGTGTCTCATGGCTGAATTTGTTGGCTCAAAGCTTCATGCTTCCTTTCTGGACAAAACTGGATTCCTGTGGGACAGGAGGGACAGCCCTGATGGCTGCTGGAGCTGCTGGCTCGTGGGCTGCCTTTCTGTGTAGAGGGAAGTACAGGGAACAGACACTCTCAGACAGGGATAGAGTTGCTCGTGCTATGTGTGGAAGGACAGATCCTGATCTGGGCTGCAGCCATAGGCCCTGGCCACCTTTTGTTGCCATCCTATTGAAGTGAGTGCTGTGTGGCAGGAGTTGGTGCTGCTTTGGCTGCGTTCTGCCCTATCCCTGAAAAAGAGCTGCAGTCTTACCTGTTATTCCGATGTGTCCATGATGTCCTGGCTTACATTTACAGTGTGCCTTCAAATTGTGAAAGAATGGTTTATGGGAATACTGTGTATCATTATTTATCTTTAAGTGATTGCCAAGCTTTGCCAAGAAACAACAGCTGATACAGCTCAAATGGTCTTCTGTATTTTAACTCTTTAATAATGGAGGAAAATTGAATGTTTAGCATTCGTATTTGTTAGGTGCCTGAAATCTAGTACTTTTCTTTTTGTAGATGGCAATATAGGTGGTTTACCGTCTTCTCCGGTATGTAGAGACAAAAATGTGATCTGTCAGGGTTTTTGTTTCTAGCCACTTCCTTTAAGTGTGTAAATAGCATGAAAATGTCAGATTTGCATCTGCATAATTTGTAGGAATAGTGTTGTGATTGGGGCTGGTAAGGGTAGTCCACTGACATGGTAATAGCTGCTGTGGCTTCTGTTGAGGCTTGTTTTTGTTTCTTTGTACTTTAAGAACCCGTTATTACTCCTTCTAGTTATTCTGTTTAGGTAAACTTGAGTGGGCTTGTTTTTGCTTAAATGTTTAAATGCATTTCAAGATCTTAGTGCCTTAAAAGTGGAAGAAACGGTGAAAAAATAACCAAAGGGTGACATTTTGGAAATGAGGGTGGATACCAATGATGAAGTGTATTTAAATATATATATGAATTTGTATTACAGAGTACTTCCTTCT
This sequence comes from Anser anser, assembly GCF_964211835.1. Taxonomy (NCBI): domain Eukaryota; kingdom Metazoa; phylum Chordata; class Aves; order Anseriformes; family Anatidae; genus Anser; species Anser anser. The sequence goes on from NC_139726.1 coordinate 214,066, forward strand.
AAAACTGGTTCTGGAATCCTGAAGAACTACGTGCACGGAACAACATGTAAATGCAGATACCATTTCTCTGCGTCTCAGCCTTGCTGCCTCAGTCTGTTAGTGGGAACCTTTGCATTCCTGTTAGATGACACCAAAGGTGCTTTAAGTGTGCAAATTTGAGGAATTAGCATGCCTCAGTGATAATTTTATTAGTCAAGGTGCCAAAACTCACCTGATGACATGAGAAGCGTATACATTTCATCACTGTCATGTGGAAAAGGGGTAAAATTATTCTGTAACTTGCATTGCAGAACTGAAGGTACAATTTTGAATTTTGTGCTTGCATGCTCTCTTAGTAATGAAATTTGGTGATATTCTAAAACAAAGTCAAAGCCGTTGCAAGGCCTAAGGCTGTTCAAAAGATTTGATTGTGTTTCTGCAACTCTGACTTGGTATATGAGAACTCATCAGAGAATGCTGGTTGTTTTAGTTTTAGCAGTTTTTAAGGGATAAAGTATCTTGCCCTTCCTGTTTGTTTGACTACATGATGTATTGTGTAGTCTGTAAGTTTTGGACTGCAGGACAAAAGGTATCCTGTTCTGTGTCTTTATTCTTTGAAAGATTTACGGAGAAGCATCGACAAATTTATCCGTTTTGTTTACTTTGACTTCTGTGGAGTTCACATACACTAATAGATACCTGAGTTTGCAGTGCAAAGCATTATTTCTTCCCAGAAGTATTGAGTTGTGGGGACTTCTTTTCCTTACGTTATGTATTTGGATTTCTCTGCCCACTCATTTTCCAAACATGAAGCAGAAGAATACCAGGTGGGCAAAATATGGTGCTTGTGGTGAGTTTTTTTGAAAGCTTTTCTGTATGTGTGTGTTAGAGCAGATGCGTAGTTTTCATGAAGTTATCCTTTGTGTTAGTGTCTTTTATCATTCTTCAGAGATGATAAGCAAGGTTCAGTTAGGGGAATATATATATATAGTGTGTATATATATATATATACACTAAAGAAAGTTCAAGTTTAGAGTAATATTCTCTAATCAATGGCTTATGTATATAACTGTTGATTATTAATTGATTTAAAAAGCAGATTAACTTCCAGCCTGCATAGATTGCTTTTCTGTCTTTTATCCTGCTCATTTGGTGCTAATAGGTAGTTGTTAAGAGGATTTATTTAAACACAATTGAACTGAAAGGTGTTTTTTTGTTTTTGTTTTTTACAGTTCTAGGACTTACAAGCTTAACTCTCTTCTAATAATTTTTAGGAAACAAAAACTAATGTCTCATTCATGTTTATTCAAAATAATATTTTGAGAAGGTAGTGTTTGCCAGCTCTCCCCTTTTCTCCTGATATCTAGAACTTGTTTTGGAGTGTTAGTCTAAAAGTTCCAGATCCAAATATTTTCTGGTATCGAAGCTCAAAACATTGCATCTTTTTGTCTCTAAAACTAATGTAACAAATAAGGAAAGATATCTCAGGATATAGATGTGTGGAATCATCCTGTGTGTAAGGATAATTGAACATTGTGGTGTGATAAGCAGTGCAACTGAATGGTAAGACATGGTCTCATAATTGTTGAGACTTGGAATTTTATTTTGCAAAAGAAGTACATTGCTCTTTTAACGATGAGGACAGAGACATTTTGCTGTGCAAAATGTGAGAGAACCGACAAGTTCTAAAAAATGACTGTCAAAAATAACCAAAAATCATAGCCATATAAACACACATGGGCATCTAATGGTTTTCAATAACTGAGTTCAATTGAATTCATGAAGAAAGTGGAAAGCTCTCCAAAATTCTCTTGTGTTTCCTACCCCTTCATGCCTTTTTTTGTTCACAGAGCTGACAATGGAAAACACTTTGTACAGTTGTGAGGGCAGGCATTTTTAAAATGTAAATGTAAAATACTACTGTAATCATTTGATAATAGGCTTTCAGGACTCATTGCAAGAATTCTAAATTTGCTTAATCTCTTGAAGGTGTGCTTAAATTAGCCGTTATTTGAACTGCATTCAGCTGAGCATAACGATGCAAAATTTGGATATTCTAACTGGGCGATAGTTTAAACTCATTTCTACTTGCATGAAAAGTTACAAAATACTTAGTTTTGGTCAAGTGTCTATAACATTTAGAATTAAGTCTCTAGGCTTCAGTGAGTCAATTCCTTGTTTATTCGAGAAGTTTTTTTGTTCTAAGACAATCAGGTTAATTTGAAGTTCTTTGGAGAAAGAAGAGCCAGTTGTTTTATCGTCACAGTCCTTGGACAGCTTCTGTGTGAATATTGTCAGATAAAATTGAATAATTTTTTCTTTTTCTTCTTTTCCAAGCTGTTTTGTCTTTAGTAGTCAAATATGAAATGGCTACTAATAATCTGCCTTAGCAGCTGAAACTGCAGGAAACTATCATTGCTTATTCAAGTTTGCTTCATCTTGATAAATCGAACATATGGATAAAAAGCCAAGCAAATCCAGGAAAGATTTTTATGGGTTGAGCTCTGTGATGAGCTATGGAGAGTTGCTCAGGCCCTCTCAGGTCATGCCATATGGTGGGTGATCACAAGCCCTGCACAGTCATCATTCGGGCTTGTGGACCCCCTTGCCTGCCCCCCCCCCCCCCCCCCCCCGCCCCGCACTAGCTGGGCTATGACCTTCCTTTTCTGTAGCTGCTGCTCTAGCTCTGGCTGAGTGTGGTTGGTGCTCCTCTCACTGTAGACAACAGGTGTAGGCACGTGTAGGCAGGAGACAAGTAGTAGACACTGACTGCTATAGCTGATCCAGGCAAAAGGCTCCAGATGTTAGCCGTTGTTGCCAGCAGCAAGCCACCAGAAGTTGCTGAAGAATGATTCCCAAAGAAATCTCTCCCAGAAGTTCTCTAAAGAAACCTGGTTAACTGCTGCAACAACTCCTGTGCATCTGTCAGCTGTCCCTGTTTGCTGCATTCTGTCATAGGCAATGGTCAAAAAGCTGTAATAGGCTTTATGGAGTCCAATTATGTATGTGATTTTTTCACTTCTCTTCAATTTCATTTAAAAATGGGTTATTTTGTAATTAGTGCTCCTTCCACTTATTACTTATCTACTGTTACACGCAAGAAATTCTACTTTATTCTAACCGAGATACAATTTTCATTTTTAAACTGTTATTTCCTCCTTTATTTCTTTCTGCCTTGTCCGGAAAGATACAGTGGACAAAGTCATAAGGCAGCGCTGTCCTAAAACCCTGGTATGTCAGCTACTGTTAGGTGTTAATAGTTAAAAGTTAATTGTCGTCCTTCCCTCTAACCACACTCAATGATAGCATTTACCGGCTAAAAATACTGGCTGCAGGATACTCTTATTTCATCAGTCCTGAACAAAACTCGTTGGAATGCCCCATGAATGGATTAGGTGACTTTGGAAGTATGGTATTCATTCTCACTTAAAATCAGGAGTAGGGACTTGGATGGGAAGAGTGATTCCTCTGTTTTTTGCAGTATAAACTGTATTCAGGTTTTCTCTACTGAAGTGTAAAATATTGGAGGAAATATCAGAATGCAGGATGTAGAGGAAAGATGAACTTTTTCGTTAGGCGTCTGCAAAATACTACTCATCAGTCCTGTTTCTCTGCTTCTATTAATATTTTTTAACCTGAGACCTTCGCGTTCATAGTACTGGGAGCAACACACAGTTGAATTTGTAAGAGATGAAATGTAATTCTTTGAGTCCCTACCATAAATTATGATACCGTGTCAAGGAATGCCTTGTAAATTCCCCCGTGTCAGAGTTACTTTACGGAGAAGCAGGCTTCCTCTAGGAAGGAAGCCCATAGGAATACATGCATATTCATAGATTTAAATCAAAGTTACCTGGTTTGTAAAAAGCAATGAAACAAGTGTTGTCTATAGGTCTTGCCAAGAAGAGAAGTAATGCATTGTTTTTTTAAGCTTAGTTTCCAAAATCACCTGATTTTCATGTTACTGGATAAATTGGGCACACATTTATTGTTTAGTTCAAAATTAGAGGAACTACTATACTTGATACCATATTTTTTAATGCATACAATAAAAAGGAGTAAAAAACAGGCTTACAAATGCCTGAAATGCTACAAGTGATCTTTATGCTTGTTCATCTTAACATTCTGATTTCTGCAGTGATCCCCAGAAACACAATTTTTGTTGGGTAGAGCTAATTAATAACTTTTTATTTTTAAGAAAACAAAACCAAAACACAAAACCACAAAAAAAAACAGACCAGACCATGCTTAGCGAACTTGCTCACTTGGAATTTATTTTCTGTGGTTCTTCAACACTTACTTTCTGTTGTTCACACTACTCTAGACATAGGATTTTTGATGTTGATACCTGTTAGCTCTCTATTTCAGGTCTATCCTGAGAAAGAATCTTTTGTTATATATTTAGAAAATGTAATGTGTATCAGTTCAGAAATATTGAATAATAGTTTAATTTTGAAAATTAGTTACATATACAGTTTGCTCAATGCCTTCACAGACTTTAGTATAAAACGCTATCAACTTCTCTTCTGCAAAACAAGATACCATAACACTAGAATCTAATGCAGAAGAACAGATTATCTAAGTCTCACAATCAGGATTAAAAAAAAAGGTTATGTGAGGAATGGAACATTGCCTTCTTTACACATAACCTGAAAATGTGATTTTAATCTGCTTAAGGTGAACTGTCTTACACAAAAATACAGTCCTTAAAAAGTGATGTTCATCCCAAGTCAGTATAAAATGCTGAAATACTGCTGTGGTTCCTTTTTTTTGTTTTTTTTTTTTTCCCTCCTTGGAACAAAGAGGTTTGTGGAACATCAGTTCTGAAATGATGGATTTCTTTTTTATTTTTATGACAGCTTCTGCAGTCCTGACAAGGTTGAGATTCTGCATCCAGTTAAGGTGGTGCCAATATTTACTTGCTTTTTCAAATCTGCATAGCAATGTTGAAATACAAACGTGTCAATGCCTATCATCTCTATTTCTTCTCTGTGATCCTAAACGTTGTCTCCTCAGAACTTCCACGTATCATCCTCCTCCTAGTATCTAAAGCATGAGTGCGAATTTTCCTAAGCTGGAAAGGTTGTACAGCTGCTCATTTGGCAGAAGTAAATTATATGATGAGTCCTTTTCTTGTCACCTGATTGAGTTTACCTTGTCATAGTCTAAATGTATAAAAGATGGAGTAAAAACAAATGCATTTTTGAAATGACATATTTTATTCAGAATCTATTTTAAATGCCCATTGTATGTTACCAAAATAATGGAATGGCCGCTGATTCCCTGTTAAGTTTCCATTTTCACTGAGCCAGATCTCACTCATTTAGGCCAATCTGAGGGAGCTGCATTTGCATTTAGGTTGTTTTTAGTATGTTGACTTAGGTGGATAAGGGCTGTTAAAACAAATGTTTGCAGAATTGTGATGTGGTATATTTGTGTTATTACAATTATCATTGCTGCTGTGGATTCTTATGCTGTAAACAGTGAGTTGTTACATCAGTGATCGAATTTGGCCTGATACTAGGGGGGAGCTGTAAAGGCTTCAGAGCATAATACAGAAATGCAGCATGTGCCTTGCACAGCGTAGCTATCTAACAATAATACATTAAGGTTATTTATGGAGTTTCTTTGTGGTTGATATGCTACTGAAGAAACATAAGCCAAACTTGCTGTTAGTTCACTAAAGATAAAATTGTTACAGTGTTTTCTGCCCTTAGTTTTATGTGAATTGCATAAAGAAAATTATCAAAAGTCACGTAATTACACTGAAGATGTCTTTAAGATTTGTACAGCATTCAAGACGTGAAGTGAATCTCATTAATTTTATCAGCAGTTTCATTTGAGTTTAAAGACCTCAGGTGTCTAAAACACAGTAGTAGTAGTAGTAGACTGCACATTACGAGTTTTGTGACTAGACCTTGTCATTAGAACTGGGAGCATCACTGGGTGCCTTCTGCATCTGCAGCTTGTATATAATGCACTGCACCCATTCCTGTAGCCGCTACTCTTCCTTCTCTGAGCGTCTTCGGTCAGGGTGGTACTTTGTTGTATTTTTTGGCATACCACTGCTTTTATATTTTTGCTTGTCTTTGGTTCTGTGTCCTTTGTGACATGGTAGTGCAGAACCCACAGGTGCTGCTTGGCATGCTTGTTCACCCTCTGGCCAGCACTCTGACTCTGCATTGACCCTCTTTGCGCTGACCTGTTAGGACAATGCCCAACTACAAAGGGTAAGAGTTAGATTTTCAATTTTAGTTCATAAAATGGAGCTACATTTCAAATTTGTGATGAACTTGGCTGTGCTGGAGTGTCTGTTCTGAAAGACACTGATGTGCTTCCCTTAAACAGCTGTAAAATCTTTAAGCATTAAAGCACATATCTTGGCTCTAGAAATAGCCATGGACTGCAAAATAACCAAATACCTTGCTCTGTTGGCAAGATAACACTGAATGCTGTGGGAGTCTGCTCCTGGTTGCTGTCAAATAGTTGTTATGAATTTCACTTGGACGTTGAAGAAGTCCAAAGGATATTTTCACTTTTGCACCTTCACCTTCTTGACTGTGTTCAAGGTAATAGTTAAAATAACGAAGTAATATATAAGTGTGTAGAGGCTAAACCGGAAGTTTTAGGTGTGTGCATCTACTTTTTGGATGTTTTTCAAGACTAGATTCATAGTATTTGGGCATCCCAACTAATGTTGACAGGATACTATTATATCGATGATCACATCCATTCAAGGAAGTTACTTCTTAATACATACTTAAGAGACTATATATTTTTTCCTATGCTAGTGTACATTTCAGCAGAGGTCTTGAGCATAGAATTGGTAGATAATTCAGTTTTGAAAAATTTCAGCTCATTAAATATGAAAATTATTTAGTTGGTGCTTCCCATAGTAGAACTTCAGCTATGTTTAGTATTCCGTGTTTATGAAACGTTGTATTTATCTGTAATGTTTTTCCTGTTCCTTTTTTTAATCAGATTTGTTTTTTCTAGTGAAAAGCTGCACATGCTTCCTTCCTTTTTTGTTCCTTTCTTTAGAGAGATTGTCTTCTGTTTTCACTGAGTAAAGTTGCATTCATAAGTATTATTCACCATGGTGAACTTTGGGAAAATAACTGGAATTTCAAGCAAGGCATTTAGAAGGACTGACACAAATCACTACATGTGGAAGAGAATAATAAAAAAAAAAAATCCAGTTTTACTTAGTTTCTCGTTTACAAATATAAGGGTTTAAAAAGCAGTCATGAAACTTTACCATAAGTATTGACTGGCAAAATACACTAAAATGTAATAAATGTTTAATATATGCTCTCAAGCTTAAAAAGAATACAGATCTGTTGCAGCTGGTATGAGCTCTTTAGCCATAGAACATATTAGGTCTACAGTGTAATTATTGCTGATCCTGATTAATGACTCTCAGGGATTATCTTTTTTGGTTTCAACCATCTGCTGTGGTTTAGAGTAATAAACTAACTAAACATAAATAAGATTTGACTTAATGTGAAAGCAAAAATACGTGTATCTAGGAAGAGTTTCATTTCTTCATCTCAAAATTTAACAAATACCAGTATTCTATTTATTCTATTTGAACTTAAAACAGAAACGTAGCTGAATTAAAGGTTGAAATTGCAATCCCTAAAGAAAACACCTCCCCATCAAACAAGAGAGTCTCCCTCCACCCCAAATCCAAAAAAAACACAACAGTATAAAAAACCAAAACCCTACAAACTAATACCAAACATTAAAAGAACAGTTTTTATTATTTTTGTTCTCCAATCTTAATTGGTGCTGTATTGCCAGTTCAGAGAGGTAGCTTATGTTGGTTAAAAGCCTGCCAACTATAAAGACATCCATTTCTGTATTTGAAAGAAAAAAAATATCTTAATTTACTGAGCATGTCTTCCCATTTGTAGCAGAAATGCTGATTGCTAATGGGTGGTTTCTAACTGTTCTTATTTATAAAATACATTAGATGGTAAATATTTTAATAATGAATTATAACATGCAACATGAGAGCAACAATGCAGAAATTAGAGAGCTTTGGATGTCTTTGTTAGGAAACACGAGTGAAATACCAAGTCTGAATCCTGAATTCTGAATGTAGTGCACCGAAGCTTAGAAACAACTTTCCTTTTACAAGTGATTACTGTAATAATGCCATTATGGTGTGTTTCTGATTTCTCTTAAGCCATTTGTGTATATATAATAAATTCACTATAGCCATACTTAAAACAGTGAATACCAAAAGACAACAAGACTGTAGGTTTCTGTACAAAGACAACTTGTTGGCCTCACCTGAATTTGGTCGTTCCATAGAGTCTTAGAAGTGTACTTTATTTTCATTTATATCTTTTTTTTTTTGATTTCTGTATGTATACTAAAAATGATTTTTTGTAGTGTGAAATAATGCATGTGAATGCTACAGACTTAAACTATGAATTTTTTTTATTAATTTTAAAAATAGGAAAAAATATAAAATTTAATGAACATGTTATAATATTTAAAGCATACAGTAGTTAATTTGTTCTTTATTAAAAGTATTTCTTCTTTAACTGTAGATAGTAAGTTTTAATTGGAGTAAAGTATGTATTTAGGTGTCCTGGAATTAAAAAAAAAAAAAAAAAAGATTTAGAATGTTTAGTAGTATTTGGATACTAGCATAGATAGCGTAGGATCCAGATAAAATAAAGGAATTGGTTGGGCCTAGGTAATCTGGTCAGGAGTAGCAGAAGATAGGGGCTGATACAGGACTGGAGGGAAGCTACAACACATAACAAGGGATCTAGCCATGAGGTGTGGGTACAGACCAGGTTGCAGAGAGGCCTATATGACCTGACTCAGGTGAGGGCTGAAGGTGCAGGCCTGAACCCAAATGAAACTTCTGGGCAGAGGGTGTGGGATGATTGTCTTAGGTGAGGCTCCTTGGGGCAGTTAAGGCTTGTTAGTGCCCCTAAGGCCCTGACAAGGCTACTGGTGGGCATTGGAGAGAGCAGTTAATGTCATAGGTTCCATTGTGCAGCATTCAAGTTCAAATGTTACGTTGCTCTCAACAGAAGTACCTAATTCCCTTACTGCTGCAGTACGCTGGATTCCCCTGATAACTGAGTGCTCTTCATGTGGTGTAGCTCTCACCTGAAGGTCTCTCAGGAAACTGCTTGAGTCAAGTGCAGTTCCTGCAACGTGGTCAGCACAGGCAATCCTGTAGGCCCCCTTGTGATTTCATTTCCTGCTGCAGAAAGTAGATGTTTTTCTTCTCTTTTACAGATATGGAGTCTGGAGAGCGGTTAACGTCCTCGTCAATCTCATCTAGTGCAGCTACTTCATCTCCAGTGTCTTCTACACCTTCTGTTCCTTCTGCAGTTTCCAAGGGTGGCCTTACCACTGGAGCTGCATCACTGAGTTCCACAATCAGCACATGCGGTAAGAATAACTCAAGTATATATTGCAATGTGATTTTAGTGTTTGCAAATACTTGGAATTATTAATACATGGTCAAATATAGTAAGGTTTCACAGATGCATCAAAATAAAATGTTCATTTTTGGTTATTTTTAGGATGGAAATTCATATATGTATATATTTTGCATAGTGCTTATGTGTTAAAGGATTAAAATGATTTATGCATTTTAAATGTGAAAGAACTTCACAGTTTGCAGAACTGCCTCAGTAGTGGGGATTGTTTTACAAATTGATTTAGCAGACTTGCTGCCACTTTTCAGGTTCAGATATAAACTTCTTGAGTATGCATCATGTTCTCAGCATTCAAGCCTAGCCTCTACTCTGTTTTTATATCTGGAGAAATAGTTTCTTCTAATGGAAGTTGTGATGGAAAAGCTGAACTTCAAAATTCCATACATAGTCTTACATAAACTTGACTAGTCAAACATCTTGGATTGAATTGGAAGTTGATATGGAAGATTTCTCCGTGCAAGGATATCATTTTTGTAAATTAAACTCTCCTTTCAACTTCTGAGTCATGTAAGTTATCAACAAAGCAAGAAATGGTGAATTAACTAGCTCGTCCTTACTGTTTCTTTCTTCTTTTTGGGGAGTGAATTTTAAATATATACACATATAAATATAAAACCTTGAAATATGCTGGAGTAACCTTTTATTGCAGTGTAATCTCCTTGGCAAAGCATAGAGAGTCCTAACTCACCATGCATTCTGGCAACTGACAGGGTACGCAATCAAGTTTATAACAAGAGGCTACTTAAAAGACTTGATTATTGCAACGAAAATTAGTAGAAGGAATTGGAATAAAAAGGGACCCTTCTATTCTAATGGACAGATTAAGATGCCTTTAACCTTCTCTTAGAAGGAATGGTTGATCGTTCTTAAGTGATTATTAAATGTGAAAAAAAAAAAGATTTTTAAAAGCTAACATACTTTGATTATCAGAATGAGACTGATGGACATACTCATATTTTTATATAAATAATGTAAGATCACAGAAGTGGATAACACAGTTTGGAAACAGACTAGGATACTAATGTATCTTGTCTACAGAATATCCTATACAGTCAGAAGAGTTTTGACTTAATGAAATTACCGTTCTAGTATGGATCACTCATGAGAAAACAGTGTTTGGCTGGTTGACAGCATGAACACTTCTGCAAAATTCCTCTAGAACAATGTATACCTTATCAGAGTGTATGCAACAGTAACCACAGCGTACTGTTGTGTCAGGTAGAGGAATGAATATACTCCTAAATAAAACTGATGGGACAGTACTGATAGTAAACTACATTCCAACTTCTTTTTAGGAATACAAAGTGTCCTTAGAGAATATATACAAAAGATCAGATGCAGCAGGCAAGGGTTTAACCATTTAAAAAAAGCTAAAGGAAAGAACTCATGAATACAGATAGTTGCTATCAGTCTCCTTAAGTATGGAGAAGGATGAAACTTTTTTTTTTTAGGTTGAGGTTAAAATGAAAAGGGTACCTAAGCAAAGGGCTAACTGAATTTTCTAGTGAGGACAAAAACTGACAGCCTAGTATCATTACTACATTTTTCACCTTCTTTCAGATGAGTTTTATTTTGTTCATCTTGTTTAACTATAAATCCTCTATATGCACAGCACTACAGAAGACACACAATTAGATGTTGTAATACCTACAAAGTAAATACAGTGAGGAGGGGTAATTGAGTCTCATAAATCTTCACTTTGGGATTGCATGTTTATAGTCATATGTAAATTAACTTGCAGTACATTCTGAGAACTACCACAGAGAACCGTTTCTAATGGCACATGCTACTGAACACAATGTGTCTTCTCAAGGTGAGTTTGTAGTGGACTACTGAAAATTAAAAACATTGTTATTCTGGATCAATTTTAGCTTAACCATCTTTTCTGGCTGGTTTTATAGTAATTAAATATATGAAGCATAATTCCAGGTACACGTATCTGGTTTCTAGTTGTCTTCTTTAGGAAGTTGCAGATGAACACACTTAAGCTGTAGAGGACACTCAGAATTTACTGGTTATACTATACCAGCGCAGAAGGGTTTCTCAGCTTGGAGAATACATTCTTGCTCACTCCAAGAACCCAAGTTTGTTCTGAACAGTAGTGGATTACCATGAACTTAAGTCCCAGTTGAAAGTCTTTTGTTTTAATTTTTAAAAGAGTCAGTATTACTTCAGATAAAAAATGAATAGGCATATTTCCTAGTGTTAGCAGCTTCGGAAGAGTACAAGTCAATAGCCCTTTCTTACAGGAGTAAATGTTATCATAATGTAGTGTTTTATCTTTAAGAGGTGTGATTATAGCAGCATGTAAAACTGTTTAAAGCTGAACAGTTTGGTCTTAGCATTTTGATATTTTCAGAACTTCTTTCAGAGTTCTTTAGGGTTACCTCAAGTATTTAAGAGTTTTACAATTCTCTTTCATCTGATGCTTGCTATTAAGACTATACAGGTTAATGGTTAGTTTTGATTGTTGTTCCCAACCATGAGGTTGGGATGGGATCTATCTCTTTCAATGTTGTTTCTAATAAATTTCAGCGTAGTGCTTTTTGGATGCTGGAGGCTGAAGGTGACTGTTGTATTTGAGCATCTAAATCATTTAATTTTAAAACAACATTAAGCACGTGGTAGTTCTTACGGCACTCCCATTGAGGCTTTTAATGTGTGATTGATACTTTTTAAAATATGGCTTAGTAGGTTGGTACTCTTTTGTATGTTCTATATATATTTCACTCTTTAAAGTTTATAAGTTTATCTGCAGTGTTTGTGCCTGAATTCTGTATTGGCTTTGTCGGCGGAGTAGTTTTATTGGTCCATTTTGAAAATTTCATTTTTTTTCTCAGAAAATTAGTTTGACTAGTTTCTTTTTTGCTTGTGATTTATGAAGACAAGTTAAGGGTGGAGTCCTTGCAGTTGCGTTCATGTTTTTTTATCTGTGTAGTTGTTTCCTTGTGAGCGTAGACAGAGGCTATTAAAATGATACAACCCCCACTGCCTCCCCCTCTTTGAGTGGGTCTTTTAAAGAGATAGCCAGTGCTTTGCTTTCATTTAAAATAGCAGATATTTTGGACATTTCTCTGGTCTGAATGAAGACGTTTTAAATTATTATTATTTTGAGATTGGAGGATTGTTACTGTGTATACATATAAACCATTTTCCAGCCTTTTCCATGTTTTCAAGTTTTACACTGCGGGACGTTCACCAGTACTATGAAATTATGTATGTCCTCCAAACAGAATGCTTGGAGGATCTAGAGTCTGGTGTTGGAAAGCATGTAGAAGACAAACTTTGATAGCACTGTAATGATTAATAAACAACACAAGGTGAAAACAAATTAATTTCTGTCACTCTAAGTAGTTCTCTAGATTTGTGGTATAAGTTGGAGTGCCCTTGGCGTGGTTAGAAATACCAAATTATTTTTTTATTTCTACTGGTTGATGCATTGATGCTTTATATTTTTAGGCATTAGTTAAGTGTTTATACCTTTCTGAGGTTTGGATACCTCAATATATTGTACCATGAAGTTCATTTATATTAACAAAGGCATTCACAGTTATCATTCCTCGTTACTGAGAGACCAGCATTGTTGAAATGGATATTGCCCTTTGGAGTAGTGCTTTCAATCATTTATCTTTGTAGTGGCTAGTAAAATTTCAAAAACTGTGATCAAAAAAATTTAACCTATTTTGAAGAAAGTCACGAATGTTAAGGAGTGCAATTCCATGTTAAACTTCGGGATGCAGAATGTGTCTATAGTAGGTTAGTAACTTGAAGGAAAAAAAAAAGCTAGAATTCATTGCTGGACAGACTGATGTTCTATGAAATAGAGAAGTGTCATTACAATCTGGTTTATTGTTACAAGCAAACAATTGTTTTATTTCTTCTATATTTCTGAATGCATTTTTAGACATTGATGGCCTCTGTTTTCTGGACACATCAGATGTTGGCTTAGGTAGCACACAGTGCTGTATTTTTTTTAAGGCCATACCTGTAATGCTTTTTTGTATATAGTATAGTATAAAGCCATCTAATTTTTATGTGTGATAAGGATGATGAACTTCACAAGCTGATGTCATGTGCTCATTGTTTACATTTTGAAATTTACAAGTTTATCACATTGTCATGACGGTAGAACGGGTTTTCTAGAATGAATTTGTTTCTTTGTGAAACGGGCTATTAAAATTAGATAAAATTTCTTTACCATGTGTGTAATTACACACTGGAACAGACTTCCTAGCATGGTGATTGATGCTCCATGCCTGTCCATGTTCAAGAGGCATTTGGTTAATTCCCTCACAATATGCTTTAACTTTTGGTTAGCCCTGAAGTGGTCAGGCAGTTGGACTCAGTCTTTATAGATTCATTCCAACTGAACAGTTGTGTTCTAAAACTGGTTACTAGAGGGTATTGACTTGGATCAGAACCTGCTTTAGAAATTTTAAAATAAAGATGGTGGTAGGACCTGGTGGCACAAAAGAAAATTCCAGGGCTTCTGGCGGGAGGTTTGAAGGAAAAGTACAAACACTTCTGAAATGATCTTTTCAAAAAACGTGTTACAGTCACCATGTAAAAAACAAGTCTTGGAACATACTCCCTATACTGTCACATGTTATCTAGGAGCAAAATAATAACATATGCTGCCCTCCCGCAGTGAACAGTGCCTAGGGAGTAGAGGTTATTGTCTACCCCTCTTCAAGAAACGTGCTTTCTGGAAACTGTGCTATTTTGCTGTTAGGGCAAATGGGTAAATTTTTAATCATAGAACAGAATGTCTTGGATTGGTAGGGACCTCAAAGATCATCTAGTTCCAACCCCCCGCCATAAGAAGGCATGCCACACACAAGATGAGGTTGCTCAGGGCCTCATCCAACCTGGCCTTGAACACCTCCAGGGATGGGGTATCCACAACCTCTCTGGGCAACCTGTTCCAGTGCCTCACCACCCTCTGAGCGAAGAATTCCCTCCTAACCTCTAATCTAAATCTCCACTCTTTTAGTTTAAAACCATTCCCCCTCGTCCTGTCGTTATCTGATTGAGCAAAGAGTAGCCCTCCATCTTTTTTGTAAGTCCCTTTTAAGTACTGAAAGGCCTCAATGAAGTCACACCGGAGCCTTCATTTCTTTAGGCTGAACAGCCCCAGCTCTCTCAGCCTTTCTTGGAAGGAGAAGTGCTCCAGCCCTCTGAGCATCTTTGTAGCCCTCCTCTGGACCTGCTCTAACAGCCCCGCACCCTTCCGGTGCTGGGTCCCCAGAGCTGGACGCAGGACTCCAGGTGGGGCCTCACGAGGGCAGAGCAGAGGGGCGCAATCCCCTCCCTCCCCTGCCGCCCACCCCTCTGGTGATGCAGCTCAGGACACAGTTGGTCTCTGGGCTGCAGGCGCGCACTGCTGGCTCGTGTCGAGCTTTTTGTCCCCCAGGACCCCCAAGGCCTTCTCTGCAGGGCTGCTCTCAGGGAGCTCTTCTGGTCTGTACTCACGTCTGGGGTTGCCCTGGCCCACGTGCAGCACCCCGAATGGGACTTGTTGAACCTCCTTAGGTTCACGTGGGCCCACTTATCAAGTTTGTCCGGCATCCCTTCGTTTTATTGTATGAACCGCACCACTCCGTTTGGTGTCATCTGCAAATTTGCCGAGGGTGCGCTCGATCTTACTATGTCATTGGACGTTTAAGGTCCTTACATTGAGACCCTTTTTCTGTATATTGGAGGTAATCTTATTCACATAGTAAAACAAAGAGAAGTTCAAGCTGCTTAGGCTGTAGCAAGTGATAGCACTCTGCTGGTGATTCAATAGGCTAATTAAAATCCTGTAGAAAAGTACAGTAAATGGGCCTTACTGGAACTTCAATCTCCATAGCTAGAGTGCTTCTAGCAGTTGCTACTTGTTTATTTGGAACTATGTAAAGTATATGCATATCTGTAGACATAGATCACTTTAAAGTTCAGCTTGGACGGGACTTCAGCAGGTCATCTAGTCTGTCCTCTAAACCAAAAAATGGTCAGCTCTAAGGTTGATGTTTTTGATGTATTGGCGATCTAATACATCATGCAGTATTTTAAATTAAGTCTGTAGAGCACTGAGTTAAGGGGTAATAACTTCCAACATGCTGCTGGCTGATTTTCAGCTTGGTGTCTACCAAAACCCATTGGGTCTTTCTGTAGAGCTACTTCCCAACCAGTTAGTTTGCAGCCTGTATTATTTTAAGGAATTGTTCCTTCCTATGTGCAAGACTGCTTTTGTCCTTACTGAGTTCTGTATGGTTCTTGCCAGTCCATTCTGCCAATGTATCCAGGTCTCCCTGAATGACAGCCCTGTCTTCAAGTGGGTTGATTTGTCCCACCCAGTTTGGTGCCTTCCCCAAACTTAATGAGAAGGCACCCAGTTCCTTCTTCCAGGTCATTGATAAAGTTAAACAGGATAGATGTCAGGATAAAACACTTCAGTACACCACTTAAGAAGTTGTTTAAAAATGTCGCTCTTTATAGACGTTTCATACAATGTTATTGAAATCAAGTTAGGTGAAATATATCCTACAAAAAGCAGTTTTCTGAAAAGGGTATTTTGCTTTAAGGCAGAGCTTTAAGACTTTCACTAGGCAGTCAAGAAAAGAATAGTCTTGCCAAAATGGAAGGCACATACATGGAAGCTTGTAATTTTAAACAGACTGGTAAAATCAGACAGCATAACTTCTGATAGAAGTCAGACAAATGTTTCCTGTTTGATTGTGTGATTGCAAGTTAGTATTCTAAGCGTTATAAATGGAGTTGAAAGAATAAATAGTGTCAGATTAGAATTAACCTCTGTGGGAAAAGAATTAGGAAAAAATGTACATTTGCCATTTAAAACTAATTTTTTGCATCCTCTTCGGAAATTGAGCTATGTTTAATTCAATGCAAGTAATCTACAACTGTAGCTAAAAATGTGAAATATAATGCTCGTACAGTATAAAAGCAGTTTCACAACTTCTACAAGGCAAAGCTAATGGCTTCCCTAGAAATTCTATTTTTCATGCTTGATACAGTTAGAAACTGTATCTAAAAGCACATTAGAATGGATAATTTTCTCGTGATAAATAAAGTTTCTGTAAATTGTTTTTTTAAAGTTGGCTTACATAGATTTCATTTTAAACCTCAAAAATGACTGGAGTTATTAGGATTTTGGAAATGATTTTTATAATTTCTAAAATGTGCACAATGCATCTGTTATTTTGCGTACTTCATTATTAGCTTGTGTACTGTAGGCCCCTGAAGCAGATTTCATGTCTATTAAGGATAGGTGCATCGTATAGTTCTGCTAACAAAATGATCTCCCTCCATTTCTAACCCTGTTATGTTAAAGGAACAGACCCTTTCCCACTGCTAACAGAATTTGCTGTGGCAAATACAATGCCACTTTTTCATTTTTACTTACAGACCTTTTGTTAGAGATGCAAAAGTTTTCAGATACTTTGTGTGGAGAAATAGAACGACAGTGCTAGAAGATACAATACGTGAAATTTAACGACAGCTTTTAAAATTAAAAAAAAAAAATTCTAATGATTGAGGTTGGACTTCACATGATGTTGCATCTGTTCTGATAGTGCAATTTCAAGTGTTGTTTTTTCCCCTCAGAATATATATTCAGAACAGCTGGGGAACAGCCGTGTAACCTGTCCACTGTGTCGAGTGCCTTGCCAGTGGTCAGCCACCCAGTCTTTGGCCTGCATACAGCCAGCTCAGGGTATTCAGAGTTTGGTGGCTTGGGAATACTTGGTACACCCACAGTCTTAGCAGCACATCCCCAGCTAGCACGTTTTCCAGGTAAACATTGTTGCAAAGAATATCAAACTAGAGAAGAAGGCTAACTGTCCTCATCCACTAAGCAAACTTTGTAGAATACTTCAGACTGTGGGCTTTAAGTCCTAGGCAACACTGATGAGAAGAAAATACGTTGTTGTATATTGGCTGAGTTTCTCAGGAAGGATGTTCTCACAATGGTCTTCTAAGAACCATTTGAATCCAAGTACTGTGTGATCTTTTTTATTCTTTCCATCACAATGCAGCATCCTTGATCGTTACCTGTTGCGTTGATTGCATAATGACAATATTTGAAAGTACTCAGCCAATAACAAGATAGAATTGTTTTCCTCTGTAAACATGCTTTTTGTCTGTTACACTTAATGGCAGAAGTTGTATCCAAACCTGAAAAAGGAAATTGAATTTGACTTCTTGTGAGCTCTGTCAATGTTTTCTTCTCCACACCCCCAGTTTACATCCGTATTGTGCTGTGATAGGGAGATGAGTTTAACTTTTGAAAACAGGGTGGTTTAAGGCCAGAAGCATTCATTGGTGTGGAAGTGTGCCTGCCTGGACTGATCCTACTGAAATACGTGGTCTTAACTTGTATGCCATCCTGCCTCAGTGTGAATGTTCTGCTCTTGGGATGCTGTAGCTCAGGGAGGGTGCTGTGTTACGGGTTATTCTTTGGGTAAAGGGATATTTTTCCTCTGTAAAAATATTGTATACTTTTTATATCGTATGTCTGAGAACCAAGCTTTCTAATGTATATAGGTTTTGTAGAACATTCTCCAAAGTACATAGTAAGTCAAGATGCTTTCTTAAATTACTTTTCTGTAGCTTCAAGGAGAGAAATCCCTACCAGGAAGTGAGGTTCCTAGAGAGACCTCTGCTGTTCCTGTGGTCCCTCCCAATCTCCCCCTTCAGTAGAGTTTGGAGAAGTGTGAGGTCAGGGACTGGCAAAAGCCTAAAGCAAATACAGCAAAGAGTTCTGCTAGTATCTTAAAATTTATTTTCATGTAAGCCACAGACTTCTTCAGTTACAAATGTCAGATGAGATACTATGTGTATAACCTGCAAAAACCAAAAGCTCTTAAGGAGTGGTAAATTAGCTTCAAAAAGCTGATACAGTACTGATACATTTGTAACGTTTTCATTGTGAGATTTTTTTTTTTTTACATTAAAAGTTCCTTCAATTGTACCAGCTATCCTGTGTTAGTGCAGTAAAGTAACAGACACTCATTCTTTAATTTTTTTTTTCTAAGGGGTGGTAAATACCCGTAGCTTCCCTGTGACTTCATTCCATTTTGCAAGAGCTTTTTCCACTGAGTAAATTGTATTTTTTTTTCTGAAGTAGGAATAAAAGCTCTCTCTGCATATGACCCTAAACAATTATCTGGCTTTCTGTGATGTTTTTAAGAGTTCCAGTTCACAACTGAGAGACTCACGTCATGCTTTTTTCAAATTTATGTATCTGGTTAAATAGGTGTAGGGGATAAAAAAAAGAATCATAGGATTTTGGTTTGCTATCTCATTGAAAGGCAGTCTTTTCCATAGATTTTGTTAATACAATAAATAGCTAATATAGGTAGTTACGTCAGGCAGTCTAGTTGTATGTAGCTGTTATAACCTTGCTGTAGACTGTTAACTGAATTTGGTAGCAGTTGGTCTGCATGCACTATTGTGTGTGTGTACATATATATATTATATATATATGTACATGCATGTACATATATATATATATATATTCCAGTGTCCATTATTTTTGATTCTTGGTTAGCATGTTCTAGGGCAGTGATTCTGTAAGTTTGTGTGACCACTCAGTTCACAATCTTCAGTTTCCAAATTTAAGGTAATGGAGCAGTGCTAAGTTTTCTGCAGACCAGTTATAGCCTGCTTATCATGACTATGAATAAAGTTTTGGAGTTGTTGATCTAGGGTGCCCAGTCTTCTGTTTTCATTGCTGGTGTTGTAGCCATATTTATTTATTCATTTATTTTCTAGTGATTAGAAAATTTCAGTGTCCATTGATACTGTCAGGTTAAAGTTTATTAGCATTTTATATATTCACAAAATACTGGTGCTGAATACTTACAAATACTAAAAAATGAATACTAAGTTACTAAATACTAATACTAAAATACTACAGAAAATGTTCTTCATTTTATGTATTCATAAGGGTCTTAATTACTGTGTGTAAGATCCTTACACTTCTATAGGTATTGCTCACTTTATTTACTTTCTTGGTGCTCTTTTTTTATATTACAATAAAATAAACGTCTTAATGCATTGGACTAAATCTTGCTCCACTATGTGGTGCAAGTCTTTTAATCAAACTTGTAACGTCTATGTGTAAATTAACAATTTCTATACTTTTGACAGTTGTCATCCTCATGGTGTACAGAACTCAATACTTTTGTGCCTTCTCAGCTGTTTATGCAGAAATTATGCAAAGCTGCTTCTGTAGTGATTTTTTTTTCCTTCAGAAAGATTTGGACAGGCAGTTATTTAATTATGCTTGCATTTTGTTTTATTGTTAACCAATATTCTGGTGTTTATTACAAAATGTTGTTTTAGCTATTGCAGCAGTTACTATAAAATAAGACTCTGACATATAAAAAAAATTCCTTTAAACAAATCTGCACACTCCTTTTGGGCTCCTATTTAAAGCACAGGAACCCATGTTTCTGTGGCAAGAGCCATGCAGGAGATATTTACCTCTTAAATGGCTGATTTTTCTTTTTTTTTTTTTTACACGGAATGGCTGTGGTCAGTTTGGTCTTGTGGAATTTAAAAAACCTGCAAAAAGGGCTAGATAAGTATTCTAAATAGTTGTTGCTGTATTAAGGAACTTAAAAAAAGTTGTACGGTCTGTAGCAACTCACTTAAAAGTTCATTTTACTGGAAAACAAAAGTAAGTAATGATTTAAGATAAAAATTTTAAACAGCAGAAACACCAAAACATTAGAGCATTGAATTTTTATTTTGAAATATTTCTTACTCAACAAGATGAATTTATTTTATGAGCAGCATGTCACAAAGTGGCTTCATTGCTACTTGTGAAAAAATAAATAGGGTCATCAGAGAAAAAACAAACAGTTGGCTGTTTTCAAATCGAAGGGTATAAACTTTAAGAATGACTATAGAGCTCCAGTAGAGTAGCTAGAATTTTTGAGATTAAATAAGTAATTTCTTGGGGAACTGTTTCAGATCTATGGTTGTGGTTTTGTGTGGTGTGTTTGTTGTTGTTGTTGTTGGGGGTTTTTTTGAGACCCCAGAGCATTCAAGGACTGAGATTGCAGTGGTGACTTTAAATCTGTTCTGTTTTTTTTTTTTTTTCATAGTTCTGCTTTAGGAAGGTTGGTGAGGTGATAATGAGTATTCAGTAACAGCCTGTGAATGTTATTCTCTTTATAAGACTAGCATTTTCATGTTGTTGTGATCACTCTCATGTAGCTTTCTGTTATGTATTTGTTATCAGAATGCATATAAGCAACACTGAATTGAAACCTTTATCAGAGTGACTTAAATGATTTACAGCCAGAATTGCCACAGGAAATTCATGTGATTTAACATGTTTGGTGTTTTCTTAAGTGTTCTATTTTCTTTTTACTCTTCATCACAATTTAATAAATAATGTTCTAAACTATGTACTGGAACACTCTTACAGAAATACTTAAGTATATCATTGGAAAAGCTGAAGTTTGTTTTTCGTTTGCTTTGTGGTGCAGAATGGTGGCGGACAGCGGATACACACTCTCGTTCTGGGGCATCTTTCTTCCCACCGCTCTTGGGAATTCCACCATTGTTTGCACCTCCTGCCCAAAATCACGATTCTACTCCATTCCACTCAAGAGCTACAGGAAAAAATAGTCGGGGCAGTACAGAAAAAGGTAATGGCTAAAACTATACAGTGAATGAATGTATTAAACTCGTGCATGTGCAGAAAGATGTGGAATTTGAGCTCTAATTCTTATTGTTCTTCCCATTCCTTAAAAGTTCACCGTGAAGTTATTCTGTCAGCAAAGTGTGTAACATACAAGTATGGGTTTTCAATAACAAAAATGCCCTTACTAATACTATTTTTTACCCTTCTACCTTTGAGAATTTATCTGGGACTGAATACTGGGGAAGATTTTTTTTTTTCTTTTGATGTTTATGGGTTTATTTGTGAGCCTGTACTTCCATACTGAATACAGTTCTGCATATAAAAAGCAGATAGCAAGGTAGTTGCGTGCAGGAAGATATGGAGGGGGAGGGATAGGCCTATGATCTCTGCAAAACCAGCCTGTTAGAACATTTTTTTTACAATTCAAACTAGTATTTTCTGTAGTGGTACTTCATGTCTTTTGAAGATACAACATGCATTTGTTTGAGGCACAAGCAGCTTTTTTGTTATAGTTTTAGTAGCTTTTAGGAGACCTGATAGGTATTTCAAAGTCAATCTGATGATAGTTGTGGGATTGCAGAGCAACAAGTTCATGTGGTTATAGGGATATTTTCTTAGAAAACACTTGTTTGGTTTATTGTGGTTTTCTTTGGAGTCTTGATATTTCAAAATCTGAAGCAGATTGTTCTGTGAGATACTTACTGGATTGTATATGTTTTTGTATTTTTTTTTTTTGGAGAATCTTGTTTTTCTGTCCCTGATTAAACTCTAGGATAGCTTGGATTTCAGATCTTTTATTTATTTTTTTTAACCTTACAGCATTAGATTTGTTTGCCCTTCAGGTGATGGGTGGTCTGCATGTTTTTGTTCAAGTAAGTCCATGAGCAATTCAAAGTGATTCTTAGATGGAAAAACTGAGATTATGATAGGAGTTAACTGGGAGTAGTCTAGTGTCATGTTAAGGGTTTATTTGAAGCTAGGTTAGTGTGACTGGGGCATCACAAAGAAAGGGCATGCTATTTTAGTGTTTGTTTTTTTTAAGTGTCACTTTGTAAAATCTGTCATTTTAAGGTATAAATGGATCACTGAATGGGAACAGTACCACTGCAGTATGTGGTATCAGCACATCTGTACTATCCACTAGCATTGCAGCATCTGCAGGACAACTGAAAACTATAACCTCAGGAGCAGGAGGTCGCAAATACAACCAGGAGCAAAGCAAAGCTCAGCTTTTGGACACCAGAGGTGACAAAATCAAAGATAAGGTAAATATGCATAAACAACTTAAGATTCAACTGAAAAAATTGAGATGGTAAGTGTTCAGATTTGTGCGAACAGTTGCCTTTTTAAGTGTTTTATGTCAATACAAAATGTTTTGTTGCTTTTTTTTTTAGTTTTAAACTTTTTACATGTTTATGAACTATTAGCACTAACTTCACTAGATAACATCTATAATTTTTAACATTTTCATTTATGCAATTATAAAATCCAAGTATATTTTAAACACAAATATTCAAGAACATACTATAAAATATATATTGATATATAATTTATGTTATATATATATGTATACATATAAAATATAATATAATATATAATCACAATATATATTGACATTATATATTAGCATAGTGGACGAAAGGCTTGACATAAGCGAGCAGTGTGCATGTGCAGCCCAGAAGGCCAACTGCATCCTGGGCTGCATCAAGAGAGGCGTGACCAGCAGGTCAAGGGAGGCGATTGTCCCACTCTACTCTGCCCTTGTGAGGCCCCACCTGGAGTATGATCTGTTAGAGCGAGTCCAGAGGAGGGCTACAAAGATGATCAAGGGGCTGGAGCACTTCTCCTTCGAAGAAAGGCTGAGAGAGCTGGGGCTGTTCAGCCTAAAGACATGAAGGCTCCGGTGTGACTTCATTGAGGCCTTTCAGTACTTAAAAGGGACTTACAAAAAAGATGGAGGGCTACTCTTTGCTCAATCAGATAACGACAGGACGAGGGGGAATGGTTTTAAACTAAAAGAGTGGAGATTTAGATTAGAGGTTAGGAGGGAATTCTTCGCTCAGAGGGTGGTGAGGCACTGGAACAGGTTGCCCAGAGAGGTTGTGGATACCCCATCCCTGGAGGTGTTCAAGGCCAGGTTGGATGAGGCCCTGAGCAACCTCATCTTGTGTGTGGCATGCCTTCTTATGGCAGGGGGGTTGGAACTAGATGATCTTTGAGGTCCCTTTTTTTATGATTCTGTAGAATATTATAATCAAGCTACAACATATAAATATATAAAATTATATTTTCTTGTAGTATAAATCAGAAGAACTGAGTAATATCATTGACTGTGATTCAGCAAAGAGCTTGTGCAGCCATCTGATATTGAAGACATGAGTAGTTTCATAGAGTTAAACTACACGTTTTTGAAGTTCTTTGCTCCTCTTGAAACCAAAATTACTAGATTACTTACTGTCCCATTTCCCGTGTTTTTACTTGGGGTATCAACTGCTGTTGCATTAGAAGCTAAGGAATTCTAGATTAAAATAAATCTTGATTATTTTTTTTTTCGGGTGAGAAAGTTGACCCTGTTGCTTCCTTTCTCTTGCTGCATTATGTTCAGATACAAGATCTGGGTGTTCTGAGGTTTGGCATTTTCAATGGACTGGTGTTTGCATGTATCTACATTAAAAAAAAAGAAAAAAAAAGCTGTTAAAAATAGCAGTAATATTATTAATTGTATTTGTCTAGTGATATAGCTTTTAATATACTAAAATTAGGGAAATGGATGACATACTAAAGAACATTTTCCCTCATACCTTACTCATTTTTTAAACCATCAGCAACTTTTGAAGGTATTAAGATAGAGGAATTTGACCTTTTCCTCTCTTAAATATTAGATATATCTCTTTCCTTTTTGAAATTCTTTCATTGTGGATATCTGTGCAAAATGTAAGCTTTGTTTCTACAGTTCAGAAGTAAAGCTTTTTTCCAGATAATGTCTGTGGATATATCTGTATATGTAAATGACATGTCTGACTGATACTGTAGTTAGGCAGAATGCTGGATAAAATTCTCTCTTAATACCTCCAAATAATTTCTCAAAAGGTTATATTGTAAGTAAATAAATAAGAAAACTGTTCTCTGTTTGGCTGTTTGCCCTATTCAGAAAACTGAGCTGGTTAAGTTAGTTACTTGTTAACATGAGTATCACTGGAAGTTTCACCTTTTTTTTCCTTTTCCTCAAATTTCAGTCAGGATGTTTGTCAGCATTATTTTCTTCTCCTTTGTATTATCTTTTGTCTGTAAGTATGAATTTTCTTCCTTTTCTGTGAAACACTTAGATGTGGTTGGTGTTTGTCAATGGAGTTATTTGAACAAACTTTCCAATCAAAACATACAGGATGCTATAGAAGAGAAGTGGATCAGAAGATTTGATTTAATTTTTTTTTTTTGTTTCAGTATGTTAGAAAGTGAAGGGATGAAAGACATGGGCTTCTGATGGCTCTTGAACAGGAGACGTTTATTGCCATTTTTCACTATTACATATACTTTCCCCGTAGCCCCATGCGCTGTCCATGCCCCTGAATCTGTCATACAGTTGATTAGAAACCCTCAGACACGCGCCTCGAGCCAGCCAGCATTTGGCCACTGCCCAAAGCTCATCTTTAACACCGTAGTCAATTTACTTTATCTTGACCTTGCTCAAGTTTCTGTTTCTACCGCTTGTTTCCTCGTTATCTCTAATTCAGGGACGTGTGAAACAGCGCAAAGCCACCTGCGAATTCCTTTCCCACAAGAAAGAATCCACAGGTGGAACTGAGTCTCTAAAGCAGGGGAAAAGTAGTCAGTAGGAAGACAATATTTTGTGCTGCGATTTCTGTAGAAAGATGTTTTGCTCTTAAATGTGAAGGTGTAACATCATTTACATCTTTTCCTATTTTCTACTCTCTATAGGAGATTTTATTGTGTAGCTTATTTTGTAAGACTTTTAGTTCCTTATACTTTTGTGTGTTCTTTTCTTTAAGGCTTCTTCAGGGTTTTAATTTTTAATGTTCCTCTGATTTCTTTGATCTTGTCTGTAGTTGCAATTTTCTTTCGGGGTTGTCAGCATGTTAGTTTTCTGGGATAATATGCCTTAAGTTTCATCCTAATGTATACTGGTTCTCTTGTTCCCTAAAGTTGCAAATTACTTAAAGGCTTAAGGTAGTTCATAAAATGTATGTGCACTCGTCAGAGCAAACCCATTTTCTTTGGGTTAGATCAAACCACCTTCTGTCTGGGTAGTGGGCTGTTTCACAGTCTGTAGCTTTGCCCACGCTGAACGTGACCATAAAGTCACTAGCAAGTGACTTTATGTCTCTTGCTAGTCTCCCACTCTAATCTGTGCTGGTGGCGTGCAGGCCTTTTTGTACTGTGGTGCCCAGAACTGCACACAGTACTCGAGATGAGGCCGCACCAACGCAGAGTAGAGCGGGACAGTAACTTCCCTTGACCGACTAGCAATGCTGTGCTTGATGCACCCCAAGATATGGTTGGCCCTCCTGGCTGCCAGGACACACTGCTGGCTCGTATTCAGCTTGCTATCAACCATAACCCTCAGATCTCTCTCTACGGGGGATGAAGGGCAAAAACTAGGATAGGATCCTATTTATGTAGCTCCAGGATGCATTGTTACTTTTATTACTTCAGATCATGATTTGTTCTTTATTTTATGACCTTCATGAAAAAATGCTCTGCATCTGTGAAAAATATTAAACAGAAAGATACTTAAATATGATGTCAAAGAGGTCAGCAACAAAACATTTAGGACCTACTGTAGACAGGTACAGTTTTTTAGAACTGCTTTTTTGTCTGCATACATTCAGATCACAGTCCCTTACATGAAATACCAGCTGACACTTTTCTGAATTGAGCAGTGAAACAGTAAATCCAAATAAATATAAATTTTTAAGATATCTCAACAACAAACCAATGCATGTGGTGTTATGCATAAGGCATGTTTAGAGAAGTTTTACTGTGTTCATCACAAGAATCAATAAAGAAAATGTAGTTTAAAAGAACATACAGTTACCAGCCAATTGACAAGTAACTGAGACTCAATCCACTTACAGCTTCTACATTTCATGGATGTTTCGTGATGTAAATTCAGTCCCACTTAAAAGAAGTTTATGTTCTTCTACTAATATAATTGAATTCCTTCTTAACAAGACAAAGATTATTGACATAAAATTGCTTTCTTTTTAGTACCTTGATTTATTATACACAAACCATGAACAAAATAGGTAACTATTTTGTTGGCATTAACTATTCCAAGAGGTTTATTTTTTTCTTAACAAATCATTTATTTTTAAAGCACAGTTTCTCTGATGTTCCCATTTGTATTGAATTGCTGCATCTTTTTTTAACCTCTATGCACCATTTTTGCTGTCCATCTATCTTCCTTTTGACTGTTTTTACAATTTCTGTTAGTGACTTTATGTGCCCTGTTCAGATGCTACATAGGCATCAGAAGCAGAATGTTAGTATCTGTAATTTTGTTTCATGTGATTCTCTACCTTCCAGCATCTTTCTGCCAACTCTACTTTAAATGCACCCTGATGCAGTAATACATACTTTCATGTCTCTCTCACATATCTACCATTATAATACTCAAGTCTCAATGAAGCTCCTTCACATACGTTTATAAAATGTATTTCTTTTAATTAGCTTCTTTAAAAAGCTAATTTTCCCCATATCTTGCATTTTCAAATCTGGTCTTGCAGTGTAAACATCTCAGAGGTTAGTTTGTTTTTTTCTGACATTGCTTCTCCATTCTTCTGTTTCTTCATTTGCTTTCCTGCTCTGGTCTGCAAATTGATTCTTTCCAAGAAGAATTTAAATATAACGTTGTCAGAATATTTCAGCAGGTTTTGGTCCTTTTTCTAGAAGCAATTCCCAGAAGCAATTTGATTGTTTTCAGTCGCCAAAAACTTATACCGCTGAATAACACATACTGTGAAATTACAAATAATGTACTTTAAATGAATATGCTTCTTAAATAGATTGGTGAATTTAATACATGTTGCTCTTTCTGTGTTACTTTTGCCAAAAATCTTTCGGTTTTTGAATTTTTGGAAGCAATATATTCTGTGGATGTTTTCTAGACCTGAATTCCAGACCAGTTTTCTAGGCTCTAATTCGATTTCTTGCTTTGAAATGTAGGTTGCCAACTACAGTCCTGCCAGTGTGCCCCAAAAAACATTTTGGCAGGACCTTGTGACCTGTGTCGTTTTCATCACCTTGTGAAATGCTTCTTAGTTTCTTGCTAAGGCTACCTTAGTTGTGTTCGAGGATTGCAGGCCCCTTTACTCCGAAGTCTTAGTGTTTTTTGTTTTGAATATTATGCATACTAAAAGGTGATTCAACAGATTAAAGCTGAACCATTAATAGAGCATTCATCTTCCTGTTAGAAGCCCAGAAAAAAAGCAGTGGAAAGCTCCAGTAATAGCGACAGTGATTCAGGCTCTTCTTCAGACACATCAAGTGAAGGCATAAGTAGTAGCGACTCTGATGATCTAGAGGAGGATGAAGAAGAGGAGGAGGAGGACCAGAGTGCTGAAGAAAGTGAAGATGATGAATCTGATTCTGAAAATGAAACACATCACAAAACCAAGAACAAGGTATGACATCTCACTTTGATGTTTGCAGTTTTGTCACTGAAAGCTGTTGGTAAAAAAAAAAAAAGATACAATGTTTGTACCATAGAATAATTATTTAACATTTACAAATGTTAGGAATGCTGGGTTTGGTTTGGTTTACTTTTTTTTTTTTTTTCACTTTCCCTTTTTTTGGTATCTTTTTCTTGTTCCTGAGGGGCTAGGGGGTAACAAGTGGTAGATTGTTTTATTGTCAGGTGGGAAATAAATTCAAAAACAAACAAAAAAAGCCCCACACTGAACACCAAGAAATGATGTGCTGTGCATTTATAGTGTATTGGAAGTATACCTTTGCCTAAATATTGCATTTTGGCAGGGCAGTTGCCTTTTTTCTAGTAGGATAGTTACTTTTCCTGATAACCAATAGAAGAGAAAGATTTGAATCTACTAGGAATCCTGTTAGGTTTACAGTTGACAGTACATTTTAAAATGATCACGTTTTAGTACTCTTTCTCTACTATTAGCATTGTATTCATACGCTGAAGCTATCTTGGAAAGAAAAAAAAGCCTAAATATGTAACAAGATTTTTTTAAATTTATTTTTCGTCTTCAGCAAAGAAGAGTATAATCATTCTTCGAGGATGGATAATATAATTTTTTTTTCAGCATCTTTAACTGATGTAATATGAACAGTCATAAATGTATGTTTTGCAGGTGCTAATGCATAGTGGTGTAACAGATACGAAAACTGATGGACAAAAAACACTTGAAAAGCCCCAAGAAAAAAGAACACACCAGCAGATACCTCTTGTGTCTGATTCCCAGACTCACTCATCGTTCCAGTCCCAGCAGAAGCAGCCTCAGGTTTTGTCACAGCAGCTTCCATTTATTTTCCAAAGCTCTCAGGCAAAGGAGGAATCTGTGAACAAACACACTAGCGTAATACAGTCTACAGGATTGGTTCCCAATGTGAAACCTTTGTCTTTGGTACATCAAGCCAAAAAGGAAACCTATTTAAAACTCATAGTTCCGTCCTCTGATCTACTCAAAGCAGGGAATAAGAATACCTCTGAAGACTCTGTCCCTTTGACCAGCGATATACGATCAAAACGAGTGAGTGAAAAAACACTGTTTTTCTAACTATTTATAACCTGTACTGTCTGCTTAACAAGTTGTTATCAAGACTTAATAGTGTGTTATCAAACTTTCAATATAATGTTAAAATATAATTTAAAGTGGTCTGCAGTTTGTTGTTAAATTTGAACCTTTTCTTTGAAGGTCACCTAGTAACTTTGGTATCATACTATTGTAAATACAGTAAGCCCTGTAATACTTGGACACAAGGGATAACTAAAAATGTAACTGCATTTGGAAGGGCTTCAGTGTGGTGGTTTATGAAGGTTATAAACTACTCTGTTTAGATGCTGACAAAGAAAGGAAAGGACTTTTTGTGCACCTCTTAAAGAAATTTGAGCAACTAAAATCAACATCAAAATGAGAAAAATACTCCTGAGAAATTTTATGGGCTTGGACGTTTTAGCTTTGCTTCTCATAGTTTTAATCAAAATGCTAGTCTAATACTTTCAATATCTAGTCATATAAGCGAGACTATTCTTTGTTTCAAGTTGGTTATTTTTAAGTCAGAGTAATTAAAGCTACCTTTTAAAATCGTGTTTTAAAACCAGAGAGCTGGAATCCTCAAAAATGTCAATTTACTTTTTTTTTTTTTCTCATAGACAGGGGGTGTTCATGGATTGATAGCTATTAACACTCAGTATGGCCTTTGCAATAAAATTTTTATTTCCTTTTTCCTTTCATGGTTCTACAATATGTTTACACGTATCTAACTTAACAGTACTGTAACTTATTCTTTGTAGATTATATACTTTTTTTTATTGTTGATTAAGGCAGAATTGTTTTTGTTGACTTGTGATGACTTTTCATAATTTCTGGTCTGTTTATTTGTAATGGAGATTGGAAGATAAAAATGTAATATTTTAAAAATGTTGAAGCTGGATATATATATGTATAAATATGTTTATGAAGATGTTTCTTTTTTTTTTTAAACACCTCATTATAAGTAGTGTAGATGAAAAGTAAAATGAAGTCTGATTCACAGCTAGCTCACCATCTAAGGATTTTAAAGTTTTAACGCAATTTTTATTCCTAGTCTGGAAAAGAAACACTACTTCTTTCAACTCCCAGTTGCTTCTTAACATTTAAATAAGCTAATCATTTAACTAGAATTTGTAAATAAATTATAATTATGACAACACGTGTCTTTGCCATCGGAAGAGGCTTCTGTTGTCAAATTTAGGTTGAGAGTCTTTAGGTGGTGGTCCATTTTCCATTTAGTGTTTTGATTTCTTTGTTACTGGAAACAAGCACTATGTAAATATTTTTATGGGTTTTGTTTGATAGTCAGTTTTAAATGGTAGTGACTTCAAGATGTATTGTATTTGACTTAATATTTAAAAATTGATTTTAGATGCACCATATTAATTCTTCTTTTTTAATCAAGGAAGATGAATTTTCTTTATCCTTGGAATAGTCTTGAGACAAGAGCTTTATATGTATTTCTGAAGCACTAATGACTACTATGTCATTTTAAGTTTTATCTGAAGAAATATAAAGTACTATTTTTTCAGAGATTAAAGCCTAGCTTAACACAGTGCTTTTGGGTAATAACATTTTTCTGATGATTTTCTGGATAAAACGTTTCTGTGCCAAGAGTCCTCTTGTTTTTTTCTGTTTTATAGCCATTAGTATGTTTGTATTTACTGTGTACTTTAAAATAGACAAATTCCTAAAGATAGTTTAAATTCAGTAATGTAATTTAATATACTGAAATGAGTAAAAAGTGTGTTTATCTTTATGTAGGTACATAAAGGTAATCTATTTTTCTTTTTTTTTAAGATCATGCTTAATTTCTTCATGAAAACTGTTGTCCAGAGCAATGCAGCAATCTTCCCTGCATTATTTAGATCAGCTTTGTTTTGCGTTCAGTTCATCTTTTCTTACTTGATTTACACTGAAAATCCCAGGATTTAAAGACTTAACTTGTAGCTACTCATCTCTTCTGTTGTCACTAGCACCTACTTTTGACCTACTAAAAATAGTTTTTCTGAAAGCACATTTTAAAGATTTAATAGAGTTCATCTGGCTGAAAAAAAAAAAAAAGAAAAGAAAATCCAGATTTTATTCCTCTGTCTTCTTATTTCTTTAGGAACAATATAAACAGACATTCCCAGCAGCACATCTAAAGAAACAAGAATCATCTAAGAACCTGAAGAAGGTTATTGCAGCTTTGTCAAGCTCCAAACCAACATCTAGTTCACCAGCTCATCAAAAACTCACATCTTTGGAAAACAACCATTCTAATCCATTCCTGACAAATGCACTTCTAGGTAATCACCAACCCAATGGAGTTATTCAGAGCGTCATCCAGGAGGCTCCTCTTGCACTTACTACGAAACCGAAATCCCACACCAAGATCAATGAAAGTGTAGCCATTTCTAGCAGTACCCCCTTTTCTTTGCCAGTGAACTTGAGTGCATGTGGGAAAAAACCAACTGGTAACCGGACACCTGTTATGCCCTCTACCTCTCCTGTGTTACCTGGTTCAGGAAAGGACAAAGCAGTCAGCAATAACGCAGTAAATGCAGTAAAAACGCAACACCGCCTTCATTCTCCAAAACTGGTGGTGGAGCAGTTCAGAGGGGTAGACTCAGATGCCCCCAGCAGTAAGGACTCTGACGATTCAAATGATGATGATGACGACGATGAAGATGAAGATGAGGATGATGAAGATGATGATTCTGATGATAGCCAATCAGGTGGTTTAATCTTTTTAATAGGAAAAACAAACTTTTTTGTGTGTGTGTTGAAAACATGCATTATCCCCACTGTATTTCAAAATGAAGGCAACGTTGAGGCAGCATGGTCCACCCAGTGTCTTCAGGATACCATGGAAAGTAGCGCATGCCTCCAAGTCCTTCCTTATGTTAAATCCAAAATCATGTTTTGAGTATTCTGATACTTGGTCACATGGCAGGTATACTTTCAGCTGCCTAGTAAAGGGGGTCTGAGGGCCTTCTGGAAAGGCTGTTGGAGACCTGACATCCAGATAAATCACCCAGCCTACAGTTCATGTACTGTTTGGATGGCAGTGTGCTCAGAAGAGTGTTGGAGACAGTAGGCTGTTAACGGTTAATTATTCTGTTAGGCAGAGCCCATTTGCAGAGCAGGCTTCCCCATCCAGAGAGAAAGTAAGGCAAATTGCTTTCAAGTTTTCAAGACTGGCAAGAAAAATGTATTTCTAGGCTTCATTCAGGAGCATGGTAGTGAGTGAGCAAGATTACAGGAAGGTACCAGGACAGTTGTAAAGGCTGCAATGTTCACAGATATCTTTCAGGTTGCTTTTTTAAGTCTTTGAATCAGTTCAGAAAGGCTAGACCTGTTTTGAAGACTTGATTATATTCCCAGCTACTCCCTCCCCCTGTGAGCCCACGTCCCTTGTGTTCAGCTCCACCTTTGTTATTCTCTCTCCTCCTTTTATCCACATACCCTATACTAATCCTTTTTTTGTCTTCAGAACTGTAGCCAGTCTTCCATTCCTTATCCTGTCTACCCTTTACCCTATCTCTAACTCTTCCTTTTTCCAGATTGTGACACCTCCAGTTCTGACATCTCTTTCCCTCTACCCAGTTCCACCATTTGCTTCTTCCTCTTTATGCTAGATTTCACAGCCTGTGAAGTGCCATTCATGTGCAAGTGCTTGGCCACTGCCAGGCTCACAGAGGAGTCTTACTTAGCTGTAGCCATAGTAAACAATCTCTTCACAGAATCATAGAATGGCTCGGGTTGGAAGGGACCTTAAAGATCATCTAGTTCCGACACTCCTGCCCCCCTCTTAAAACACTTCAGTTTCTGTCGATCTTCTCCTCATGGGAAAAACAAGGAATTCAGTTCCAAACAGCGGTGCATTATAGTGGAGGATTACTTTATGCTGTCATTATTTTAGTCGTTTAAAAGTTTAGGTAATTCGTTATAACCTTCAATTGCTACTCAGGAAATGTTTTAAAAATTTTGAATTCAAAACACCTTACTTAATAAGACCAAAGACTTTGCAAGTGTTAAAACTTAAGTGTTTGCTATTAGTAACTTGGTCATAATGTGCCTTTTGCTACGTTTTTTTAAAGAGTCCGACAGTAATTCTGAATCGGATACCGAAGGGTCTGAAGATGAAGATGATGAGGATGATAAGGATCAAGATGAATCAGATACAGACACTGAGGGAGAAAAAACTCCACTGAAACTGAATAAAACTGCTTCCTCCATGAAGAGCTCTTCCATTGGTCCTGCAGCTCATTCCACCCCGCTTAATCTCCAAGCAGCAAAGACCCCAAGCTCTGCACCAGCTGCTTTATGTCCAGAGTCCCAGCCTGCAGTTTTTCTTGGGACAGCACCATCTACTCTTACACCAAGTACACACTGTGGTATCTGAATGTCTTTTTATATAATTCAGTTATACACCTAAGTGGCATGTGTTGCAAAACTACTTATAAAAAGTAGTTTAGGCACTGATATCAGGTGATTTTTTTCATGAGTGTTTGCAACAGACCTTAAAATCATTCAGCAGAATTGCAAATACCTGGAATCTGAACATTACACTTAGCCTAGGACGTCTTAGTCCATGTAATTATTTGAGAGAAAGTAAGATGTATTAACCAGATTTCATGATGATTACACTAAAACTATTGTTTGGTCTTTATTTACCATTTTATTCCAAACTAGTAATTTTTTGCTTACTTCTAACTTCTATGTATCATAGCTTGCACACAGCCTTCTATTTCTGCACCTTCTTCAACAAAGCTAGTGACTGTGTTTTGTTAAAATATATCTTTATTCATTATTTGTTTTGAAATTCTCAATAAGAATGTATGGATCATGCCCACAGAATTATTTTTGAAAGTTTCATGGAAGGAACCATTTAGCAGTTTCCTGATACTTTTGTAGTGTTTATAATTCTTTATCTGGTTACTAATTTGAATGATTAAGTAATTACAGCTGCTGCAGAAAGGGCTGCGTTTTTGAAAGTCAGTCACACTCCTCAGTTTGTACAGTATCAAATCAAGTTTCATATTTACTGCTTTGAATTAGCAACTTGATATTTAATTAACGTACAAGTAAGTAGTTTTTTAATGGTGACATCCACTCATAATTGTTTTTTGTACTTGGATTCAGTGGAATAGGTGTTAGATGCCATGTCATGAAGCGCATTAATTTTGAAGGAATATATTGTGATCTACCTCATGTTTTTCCCAGAAACAAACATATGAATTACGCAGTTTGTGGAAGATTTTACACGTATTGGGAGTAATCAGAATTCTTAAAGTACAAAGTTACTTTATTTCTTAGAAATCTGGGATGATATATGATACTTCTAAAAGGCTGTTAGTGGATTTTTGTTAGTGTGTTGAGGTAAGAGATACAATACATTGATTTTGTCTCCTTGTTTTAGGCCTAATACTTTTTTCCTACTAAGAATGGCTATAAATCTATTAAAATATTTTTGTGTTCATCTTACCTAAAGGTAATTTATTGCTGAAGAGGTTTAGAGTCTCTTCTCTATATCTGGTTTGCATTGGAGAACTCATTTTTTCAGTTCAGTTGTATTTGGACAAACAACGTTCCTCCCTCTACCATGAGTGTTAGAAGTAATGTAATGATCATGTTAGCTTAAGACTGCAGATATGTGTCCAAGCAGTTTGGCATTCAGGCATGGGCAGCTCCACGCTGTTTTCTGTCGAGGATTCTAATCAGCAGTTGTTTCCAGATCATTCAGTCTTCTCCATTGGAAACCTGTGCCATTACACCATACG
This sequence comes from Anser anser, assembly GCF_964211835.1. Taxonomy (NCBI): domain Eukaryota; kingdom Metazoa; phylum Chordata; class Aves; order Anseriformes; family Anatidae; genus Anser; species Anser anser. The sequence goes on from NC_139726.1 coordinate 248,681, forward strand.
GTACTCCTTCTAACTGTAATAGGTTGGAGCAAATTTCAAAGATGTGGTTTGATAAGGATACTCTCTCATGTCCACTTAGGAAGAGTTATATCACACTCTTATCACAAGGTCTAGACAAATCTTCCTAAAAGTTAGTCTCTGCACGTAGTTGATAGCTTACTGTTCTCTCAAAAAAGCCTGTGAAAAGAACCAACCTTCAGCACTCTTTAAAGCCTCACATTTGATAATTTTTTCTATTTTTTTTGGATTCAGTCTCTTAAATAGCACCAAACATATCAACAGCTGTTTGAATTCTGAATAGCTGGAATAATCCTGAAAAAATTTCTGCATGTCATAGTTGATGGCAGTCTATGCAGTACTTTTGAAGACAGAGTCTAGTCATATACGGATTTTTAAAGTAAAGGGTTTTTCCCTTTTCATCTTCTGTAATGAAAAATATTAAATATGTTCTGGTATAGAAACACAGGTGTTCATGGAATTATTACAGCGCATCTGCGTATCTCCATCTGAGAGGGCTAACCAAGACAAGCAGCTCAGTACGGCATGATCAGATTTTTCTTCTGGTTACAATTCTAGAAGAAGAGGTTAAAGGAAAGCTAGTGGAAAAAGTATCTCTAAAGGAGAATAAGTTACTCTAGTTTCTTGGTAGTTGAGATATATAATGGCTGTAATGAAAAATGACTTATCTTTTCTTTTGAGGATATAAGTATTAAAGGTATATTCTAGGAACGTGTTACCTTTTTTTTTTTTTAAACTCTCTTACGTGTTAATTAGAAATTCTTTTTTAGGCATTTCAAAAAGGCGAAGAGTAACAGATGAACGGGAGCTGCGTGTTCCTCTAGAATATGGGTAGGTTTACATATATACTTGCTGTTTCCCAGAGGGGAATTAATATCTTCAAAAATGAGTTGGTAAAGAAATGTTTTAAAGATTTTTGGGGCTGAAATATAAGAAAAGGAAGGGTTTCAAGGGTTTAGATGTTCAACTCAGTGTCTGTGGATCTCTTTAAAAGTACCAGCATATTTCAAGTATTCATTTGTTCATCAGAGTTACTTTTTTGTGAACATGACCTGCCTTTTAGCAGTTGTGCTGCTGGAAAATAAGTACTTTGGGCTTGTTCTGAGCCGGTAGAGATGCCAAATAACTCCTTAAAGTATAGTTCTAAAATCTGCTAATATGTGAGTAGCTTGATCTAAATAAATTCATGTATAACAAGAAATTTGACAATCTAAATAATAATTTATCTTTTTGCCTATTTGATTTTTTTGATAGTTTGTCAAATTAAGATATGTGACCTTTTCACTTTATGTGAAGTTCTGAAATTGTCTTTATTTGTTGAAAAAAATATTCTTATATACACCTATTCTGAGATTTATGTTATTTGCTTAAAAAAAAAAAAGTGTTGTTATATACAACTATTTCATGTTAATCTAGCTGGCAAAGAGAAACCCGTATAAGAAACTTTGGTGGTCGTCTTCAAGGAGAAGTAGCATATTTTGCACCTTGTGGAAAGAAGTTGAGACAGTATCCTGAAGTAGTAAAGGTATGTTCCTTTTCTTAACTTCTGTGTTCTAATGCTACTAAGCATGCTTGCAATAAAAAAATTTCATTTTTTCTTCCAATAAAGATCCTTATTTCAAAATACGTGATCTGATGGGTAATGTATCTCAGCCTATTACCGATCTGATCTCCTATATATCCCCTTGATAGAATATGCAAAACATTGCACTCACGGTTAGCTGTACATCAAAGCTGGGTTGTAATTATTTACAAGCTGAAGTGGAAAAATATGTGATTTTTTCAGTATCTCAGCAGAAATGGAATAATGGATATCTCAAGGGACAATTTCAGCTTCAGTGCAAAAATAGGAGTGGGTGACTTCTATGAAGCCAGAGATGGACCGCAGGTATCTGCTTTTTAAAAAGTAAAGTCTTTGATCCAAGGAAATTAACATAAGTTTAGGTGAAGTAGTTTTTGCTACAATCTGAAGCATTAACTGTTTTTAGCTGATTCTTTCTAAAAAATGTGCATATTTCTTTATGATAGTTATTGTGAGATGCTGAGAGCTTGATCACTGTCAGTGCTGAAAAACACTCCTCTTAGTGATTTCACTAGGAGACACCAGGAGTTCAGCATGCCTCACAATCATCTCTGAGCCTGGTTTTGTCTAGTAAGAAGGAACTCAGAGCTACGTATTTTATCTGAGTCAATGTTCAGCTGTTTTTGACTGAAACTGGTCTTCCTGTCTTGTATAAACCTAATATTGATAGCAATTTATGTGTATGCATTAAATTACACTCTTTTCATGTATTCACCTTCATAATATATCTGAAATACATATTTAAATACAAATGTTGGCTGGATCAGGGATCTCAGACTCCGTTCTTAAAATAGTAGATAGTTACGGGAGGGAATGCTTGGTATACCAGTTATGTTTTACCATGGTTGAACTATTAGATGTTGTGTAGATTAAGTTAGAATTTTGGAGAAATTAATACTATTTTTGATCCATACTATATTTCTCTAGTTTAGTCATGTTACTATTTCTTTAGGACGTGTGCAAAAAATTTTGAACTTTGTCAGTAAATATGTTTTCTTCTTTAAAAGATAAGTAACTTTATGTGGTATGGGAATGTGGACAGATGCCACGCTCTGAGCAATCCTGGATTCAGGCTGTAGTTTTCCCTTATGTGGGCTCTATATCCTGTGGAAATGCATAATATTTACATAGTAAAAATTTGAAAGGATAGTATAGGCTGAGTTCATGGTAAGCAGCTACTTCGAGGTAGTGCGTGCTGATTCCTGACTTACAGAGCAGAACATTGTTTAAACCTCTTCATGTTTATCCTTCATAAATCAAAAATTACAAGTTCATGTAGGTGTGAACTGCATTATGTTATGTACCTGAACAGCTTATTCTGAACAATTCTTTATACTGTGAACACAGCGTAACGTCAGGATATCTGTTCTCGTTTTACCCTGTTAACTTTTTCTTGTGTTTCTCATATTCTTTCATTAAACTTATTCCCTTCTTTAGTTCTCTTTCTTCTGCCCTTTAATTCATGGGATAATATTCAGATTTGGGACGATACAATTTCAGAAAGAAGGAATGTTGGAAGAGCACATTCCTGTAGGCAAGACTGGCAATATGCAACATTAAGTTATTGTACATCTGACTGTAGTTTCTACTTTTGGATAGTTTGTGGTAGGTTGTGCTTAGACTTTATTAGGCAAGGAAAAAGTTTATTGTAAAAAGAGACTCAAACGGGACAGCTATTTCAGATGTGCTGAGATGTATTTATATTTTAAGTATCAGCTGTTGACTGAGTAGATTGTAACGTGATCAGTTGAGCTACACTCAAGCTGATAATTCACACTTAGTACGTGATAGGTATGATATGTGATACCGGTATTTCATAGTGTGCATCCTTTTTACAGATATTTTTTAATTGTTCACCTGCAAACAATATGTGATAATCATATCTTTATTGATGTCTAGAATCATTTCAAGTAGTTTGATTAGTGCTTATGTTCCAATTTTGATTATTCTGAGTGTTTTTTATTATTGATTCACTGTTAACTTTCCCTTCTTTTATTTTATATTTGTCATCTTCTGAGATGTACAGCATGCATCCAAAGTGATTTTCATAATGCTCATGTATGGAACGAGATACAAATAAAATTCTCTGTGGACTAAATTACCTATACTGAAGAATTGCCTTTAGCAAGCCAAAAATACAGGGGTTACCTGTTTCTGATGGTGCCAGTGTTTCTTTGTCATGGGGCACAAGTAACCTGATACTACGGGTTATTCAGATCAGTGCAGTTGTGCAGTGACTGTGCAACTGCTTTAACAGAGCAACATATCTGGCAGAAGTGGACCCTGAAATAGTAGGCTCTAGAGGAACGCTTAAAGTTTCTCAAAAGTGGAAATATAGTTGGAAATATAGTGGAAAGACCTGGAGGCTTAATACTGCTGTGTTTTAGTGATGTGTGTGTGTAGTGATGGAGAGATGGAGAGGGCATGGGTCCTTATCAGTTGGAGTAATATGGATATGAATGCTGCATTCATGTAGTAGGTGGAGGGCTGTATTTTGGAGCCGTACTGAGCTGTGCCCTAAGTTTGTTTCTTACTGTCTTTGATTAATGAATAACAGCAAGAGTATCCATCATAGAATCACAGAATGGCTCAGTTGGAAGGAACTCCGGGAGGTCACCTGGTCCAAACTACTTGTTTATGCCCAAACAGCGTTTGAATATATCCAAGGAGGGAGATTCCACAACCTCATTTGGCAACCTGTTGCAATGCTTAGTCACCCTCACTGTAAAAAAGTCTTTCCTGACGTTCAGATGGAACCTCCTGTATTTCATACTCTGTCCACTGCCTCTGGTCCTATCACTGAGCACCCCTGAAAAGAGTCTGTCTCTGTCGTCTTTTCAGCCTCTCTTCTGGTATTTACAGGTATCAGTAGGATGTCCCCTGAGCCTTCCCTTCTCCAGGATGAAGACTCCCAGCTCTTTCAGTCTTTCTCCCACAGTAGGGATGTTCCAGTCCCTTCATCTACATTGCCATTTGTTTTACTCTGCATGCCTCTCTTGTACTGGGAAGGCCAGAACTGGACACAGAACTGGACACCTGATGTGGCCTCACCAGTGCTGAGCAGAGGGGAAGGATCACCTCCCTTGGCCTGCTGGCAGTGCTTTGCCTAGTGCAGCCCAGGATACTGTTAGCCTTCTTTGTGGCAAGGGCACGTTATTGGCTCATGTTCGACTTGGTGTCTACCGAGACCCCCAGGTCCTTTTCCTCCCCACATGCAGGACTTTGCACTTCCTTTTGAACTCCATGAAGTTTCTGCCAGCCCACTTTTCCAGCCTCTAACATCATGAGCAATGTATTTGGCTCCAGCCCAGAAAGTTTGAACAGTTTGATTCATTGTGTATATGACACAGTGGAATTTTTACTTCTTAGTTTTTGGAGGTGAGGTCATGGAAACCAGAATGTTTATTTTTACGCTTAGGTGAAAAACTTTGTGTTTTGAAGTTTTCTTAGATGTATCTGGTGCTCAGTTATTTTCATAACAAAAATAAATTTAAGTTACAACACCAGTTAAATATAGGGTGTATGTACATATATATATATATACATATATATATATATACGTGTGGCCTGAAATTTAGAGGGTGTTTTGGTGAACTATAGGACTCCATTGTCTTACAGTCGGAAACTTATCTAATTGTCTTCTAGTAGTTCACATTAGCTTTTTGAAGTGCAATTAGGTCCTCTGATAACAGCAAGATAACACTGATTTTTTTTGTGTAGTTCTCTCATTTTCCCCCTCTCCTTGGAAACAATTTCTATTGGAAGCAGTGTAAGAATTTTAAGAAGCTGATGTATTTGACGGCTACACTGCATTTTTAAACTGATAATATTTTTAAAGAATAATTAAAAAACGAATTTAAGAGAAGTAAGCACATGTAACTATCAGTAAGTATTTTAAATTAGTTCTTAAGAAGAAATTGAGGTAGAGGATGAAAAAAACTAACCTTTTCCTTTTTACATCCTTGTTTTTGAAGCTTTCACTCTAAATCTGTAATAAAGAAAGTCAGAAGGTATGTGTGTATTTTTAGAGAAATGAGAAAGATAGCAACGTAGTTGATGTAAGACTGTATTCTAGACTAACACTTTTTTCTCATCTAGAAGTATGGACTTTTAGTTAAACCTTAAATGTGTCTCAACAATTCTAACCACTGCATGTGAATAAGCCTTCTGCTGTACTTATTTTTTTAAATGTTGATCAAACTGCTAGTGATCTGAATACAGAACAGGGAGATAAGACGTTTATTTCTGTCCCTTACATACATCAGACAAGACTGAGGAGGATTAGTTTTACATATGGATTGTTGTGGGGTTGTTAGGTTCATGTAGGATGTGGTTTATCCTTCGATAATCCTCTGCTATGTACTAGTTGTAACACAGAGTTGATAACCTTTGTAGGGTCATTATGTAGTTAGAGAAAACTTGGGATTAGCCTGGTGGGTAATAGTAAACATGACATGCACATTTTTCCCCGTAGAATTTTGCATAAAGGTGGGGAAATATTTATTTTTTCTTCGAGTCTTAATGCTTGCCTAGAAGGGCAGTTGAACGCATGAACAGGAAAGGAAAAAATGCTTACAGATATCTTAATTCTTACCTCTTTAGTGTCATATAACATGTATGTACATTAGAGACTTTCACAAGAGTTTCTTACTATGATGCCGTTCAGAACAAATGCAATCTATCTTCATAAGGCATGAGGTTTGCCACTTTTAAGCCAGTTCTTAAGCTTACTATTATTTACTTAGTCTGTTAATTTTTTTATTCTGTGAATAAATATTTAGAAGTCTAAAATGTTTATCACAGGCAAAAAAAAAAAAGCTATGTAGAACAGCCAACTTTAAAAGCAGTTGTTGTGTACGTTTGTAAAGTAATTGCTTTCTTTGCTTGAAACTAAACTTTAAAATGTTTTTCCTATTCTGAATTCCATATTTCAATTTGGAAAGCTTTGTTCTTCACTTTGTCTGACAAATCTAAACTGAAATTAATGATGATGTCTGCTTTTTCTAAGGTGCCCATGATTTTGTTCATTATTTTGGTTTACAGGCTTTGGACTTGGTTCTACTTCTATGCATACTTATCTTGTACCATTCAAGGTAGCTTGAGGCCAGAAGGGTTATTGTAGGCTGTGTTTTCCAGAGGCCAGCATCTCTTCTGTCTGTCACAGTTGCTAGGCCTGTGCAAATGTGCTGAGCACAGTAGAGTATTGCAACAGATCATAGATACCTGAAGGAGAGAAACTGTATTCTTGTTTTGTTTAGTTTCAACAATAAAGCACAACATTTCACCATAATAGCACTTCAGTCTTCCTCTAATGGTTGTGCAGTGAGGCCTAGCTTATGTTGAAGCCACTGTATCTCCTATGTTGGGGCACATGCCCCATTTTTTTTTTTTTCTCCTTTGGCATATAGAGAATTCAAAGAATATCTGGTTGTTTGTTCTTTTGATAGAAATGTATTCTGGGTCAGATTTTTGAAAGCTGTCTGAGCCCAAAATATAGATGGTCAGTTAACGCCTATTTTTACAGACATCGTCATACTGGTTTGACCATGTTGTTCAAGTTCGGTGTAGAGTGCTTGCCCTTGATGCATGCAGCTGGAGGAGCACTTATGTGCAGACTTGGAAATTGTATTTGTTTCTTGTTTTTCTGTTTTTGTATGTTCTAACTCCAGAACTGCTTTAATAAAATAACATACTAAGTATAGTGTAGTAAGTTGCTAATATTACTATAAATTGTAAAATACAAGTTTTATTTAAGTTATTAACTTGATTGTAGTGGAAACTTCACAGTAGTGAGATGTATGAGAACGTAGATTATTCAAGTATATTTTCTTAGAAGAATATCAAGCGAATTCAAAGTAGCATTTATTTTCTCACATTAAAAAATGGGTAATAAGAAATAAAATTTTGGTTGAAAGGTCATCTTTCTGCCTTCTCTTATCGCAAGGTTTGTCCTTCCATGACATTTGAGCTACACTAATAGTGAACCCTTCACAAAAGTTGGTGGTAACTGCAAGCTTAAATGCAACAATCAGATTCCGCAGTTGTTTAGAGAATAAACTGTATTTAAAACCAAATCAAAACACCAGCTAGATTGTCAACAAGGCAGCTTCCTTGGACAGCCTTTTGTAATGGTTCATGAAAGATAGAAACATACGTCAGGGATTGGACAGATTATCACCAGATTCTTGACTGGCAGAAATCAACACTTGACAGTGAATAAATGTACATTTATGCTGGTATAAAATTCTCCTCCCCTAATGCAACATGAAGGCAGAGAATATTGTGTGTGCCTCCATGTGCTCCACGCTGTGTGCCCCTCCCCCAGCATCACGAATTTTATCAAAGATTTATGTTTGAGTGATATTCATCAACTTGCAGTGTTTTTGTTAACAAAAAAATAGATAACTGAAAACCAATAATATGAAGTTTGTCATATTTATTTTGTTCCTCTATAAGTGCAATATAAATTTATAAGAACAGCCAAACTGATTCAGAACAAGAGTCCTTTGTGTTGTGTGTTTTTTCTTTAGCAGTAGCTATCAGTGGATGCCTAGGGCGGCAAACCTGTAGGATAACACCTCCAGTTATCCCAGTATCCAGGTATTTTAAGCTGTGGGGATGTCCTGAACCTGTTGTGTTTTTTCTATTTAGTGTCTCTCAGTGGATCTATTTTTAGACTGTTTTTGTGTAGTATTTAACTTGTGGAAACTTACCGTATCCACAGTGTCTTCTGACAACATGTGAAGTAGTCTTATTCCCATTTCTTGAAATGCCAGCTCTTACTGCTTATTGAACCATTCTCCTGTGAGCTTCATATAATGGCCTCTAGTTTCTCTTCTGGGAGAATTAGGCAACTGTAATATCCATCCATAGTCTCTGTGGTACTAGCAGCCTTGTAGAGATCTGTCTTACTTTTGCAGATAGAGTTCTGCACATTTGTTATCATTAGTATCATTGACCATAGAAAATAGAGACCAAGAGAAATCTCCATTGCAGGACTTAAGGTGCCACTTGAGCCATGGCTGCTTCTCCTTATGTTCCTTGATTTATTTATTTATTTATCGGACACAAAATTTATGAGATGATTTCATAGGTTGGAGTGTTATATAAATAAGTGTGGTATGAAATCCAGCTTACCTTGCTCAACAATACAAACTAAACCTGTAATAAATTTTAAGTTACGTACTAGACAGTGAAATGACGATGTATGCTTAAACAGTACTCTTAAAGATAGAAAACAAATGGACTTCTGTTTAAATTGTAGAGGTAATTAATTTTGGATTAAAAAGTCCTTAGCAATGATATATTCTACATATAGAGATATGGTGGTGATTCTGAGCAGCTTGTATTTTAAGAACATAACTTAATACCATAGTGCTTTGGAATGTCTGGCAGCTGAGATGATGTACTCTTGTGATGGTCCTAATTGAGAGTCGTACAGACTTCAAAAAAGGTATCATTGCAGATACTGATAGCTTCTTGGGATCTGAATGTTTACTTAAACGCCTTTTTAAAAAGAATTGCACGTTGTATTAATCATTCTAATGAATTGTGAAGAATGAGCAGAAAATTAATAATAAAATGACGAAACAAGCAAACATTATTTTATGGTACACTTGTAATGCAAATATATATTTATTGTGAACATATATATATATAATGGGTTTTATAAGTTACCAACTTTCATTCTTGATCTAGCAGGCATTTTCAAAATCCTTTACGAACATTTATAAGGCAAATTATGGAGAAGTCTAAAGGATTCTTAGCTTCCATTTTTTTCCCCATTGTTTTCAAATGATTGTGAATATTGTTTAAGATGTTACAATTTTGAAATAGCTTTAATCAGGATCAGATTGGCTAAGCTACTGTTCTGTTCAGTAGAAACAGTAAACTTCTCATCAGTTAAATGACCGCTATTTCTAACAAAGTATTTTATTATTTGTTTTTGAGATTCCATTAAGAAATAGTAACAATAGTGAAAGAAAGGTTTCAGTGCATTGCTGTGTTGCTTTGTTTATTTAAAGAATATAGTTTCTGTAGCTTTTAGTTAACATGTATTGTAAAAAGCTACAAATTTCTCATTTCTTTCAATTCAAGTTGGCACAGAAATTAATTCCTTTCTGTGGGAGGGGTGAAGAACTAAATTGTACTAAACAAAACTTCAAGATTAAAATGAGCAATGAGCCTGGGGCTTTTCAGTTTAGTTGTTACAAAACCAAGATATACAACACCCAAGAGGCAGTATTTGAAAATAGACCACTGCATTTGCTGCTTCTGTATGCCAGAGTTACTATAAACACTAACAGTTGGAAGACAGTGACCCATAACTTGGCATTTTTTTCATTTACATTGAGCAGTGGTTTCTGTGAAAGCAGTGAAGTTATTTTTCAGTTTATATGATAAGGAAAAATCTGTGTTTCTGCTTTAAAACGTGCTGAGTATTAAGTGGTTTTGTCTGAAATCATTAAAACTAAAAGATTAGTGGCATGGTTGCTTTGTAATAACTCTGTATGCCACTGAATAGACTTTAGTATCTTGCATATTAGTACAGTTAACAAATGCTTTGTAGTGATAAGCTGTCAATATATAGCTTCTGTGCATCATTGAAACGTACTACACAAACAGTCCATCACAACTCTTGTATGTTATGTATACATATATATATATTTCATTTGAGTATATATCTGTGTGCATATAGGTTTTTAGTAAATATATATATAAAACACATGCACTGGTCATGTTCTCAAATGTCTTATTTTTCTTTTTTTTTAATTTACGTTTATAATACCTGTTTGTGAAATGTGTCAATCAAAAGGGCGTTCAGTGGTGTCTTCTGAAGGAAGAGGAGGTCATTCCCCGTATCAGGGCTATGGAGGGGCGTAGAGGACGACCACCAAATCCAGACAGACAGCATTCAAGAGAGGAATCAAGAATGAGACGACGCAAAGGCCGACCTCCAAATGTTGGCGGCACTGAATTTCTAGACAACACTGATGCAAAGCTTTTAAGAAAGCTACAGGCTCAAGGTAAGAAATATATTACTGCTTTCACAAACAAAGACATGTACTGATGTACATGGAGGATTAATGTTTTTCTAAAGAGAAGTAATGTACATCTTACTTTGGAACTTCGTCAAATGTTTTTATTGAAGCCCTTTTCTGTCTCGAGATCAGGAAATATATGTATGATTCAAGGGAAGATGCATGTGTGCACAGGTGTATGTCTAAGAGCTTATTCTGTAGTTTACGTACATTTAGTTATATAGATTAAAAAAGCAGGCATACGATATTTTTGCTGCTATTGATATTCCTTTAAATTGGCAAAACTGATCAGATCTCTGTGGTCCCTGATAGCAGCTCAAACAACATCAGAACAAGAAATTGAAACTGATTAGCTTTTTCACCCTCTTTAGAATCTAATTTTTCCCTCAGCCTCTACAATGTGTTTATGACTGAATGAAAGAGAATTGATCTCACTAGGCAGAGAACAATGTTATGATTTAAGTTGTAGAGAGCAGTGATTTATTTAAAAAAAAGAAAAAAAAACAAAAATTGAAACTAGAAAGGCCCTTTTTTGTTTCACTTTTTCAGAAGTTGATCTTTTTTACGTAAATCAGCTTAACTTGTTTGTTTCTACTTTTGGAATTACATTTGTAGATTTCTCTTTTTTCAAAAAAAAAAAAAAAACCAAAAAAACCAACAACACACCTTTGCCTTATTAAAAATGAAAAAAAAATGTTGCTTTAAAAAAATGGCAATGCTATATAAATTCAAACAATCTGGATGGATAAAACTTCGGAGCTATTTCTACCACATCTGAAATTTAGAACCATTGAAGTTAGCGTTTCTGTGAAGCTTTTGGCTGTTCCAGGGAAAACGCTCTTGTGAAATCATTTATAGTGATGAGATCTTAAGACCCATAACGTTGAATACTGTTACATGTTCACAGTACTAATGTATACAGTAGCACTTTAATGTTAGGGAATACTACTAGATATCAAGGGTATGAAGGCCTTATTTTAAATAAACATCGGGCATGTGACCTTCGAATTTCAATTCTTTAGTCCATAACTGTATCATATTTTCCAAATGGAGCTAATGAAAAATTCTTACCTCCAGGGGCTGGGATGTTTTAACTTGGGCTTCAGAACTGCTCTTTCATGTGCTTGCTGTAGACACATTTTGGGGTATCTATCTAGTATTTTGCAAGTTTTCCTTGTGTGTGCATTGAATATTTCCTTGGTGCAGTTCTTTGCGTCTTTCTTGTTTGTGTCTGCAGAGTGTTGTTCTGTGTGAAAACGTTTAAGAGATTCGATGGTAATGCTTTAGACAGAAGGACAGAGAGAAAACAACTCTCAGGACACCCAAAGTATTTTTAAGTGTTTTGCAGCTGTTCTACCCGAGTGTTAAGGTCACCACCATGCTTTGCCCAGTGTGAGAGTTGGGAAGCTATTTATAAGTGAAGTGTCAACTGCTGAAGCACCACAACATTTGCTGAGAGGCTGTCTGTTTATTGTGGAGGTACAGGATATTATTCAAAGAACTCTTTTCTTAGTGGGAAAAGATAAGTCTCAGTCACTAATCATAAGATGTTTTGCTTTATTTAGTATCTTCCTTTTCCCCATATTGATCACTGCAAGGGGGGAGACAATGCTCTCCCATGTCTGTTTTGCCACCACACGCAGCATTTAGAGCATTTAGTAAAATGGACAGAAGCATATGGTCCACATATAAAATAAGATTCAGAATGTGTATTTGATGTTACGTATGTTCAAACCTATCTTGCTTCTTTTTGTTCCTCTTCTGAGAATATAAGAAATGCAAGTTTTCTTGAATCTTTTGTTTTCTGTTTATGAAACTGTTTCCCATGAATTAGCCTTTTCGCTCTCTTTTTAACTTGATGTTTGCTCTAACAGCATCCTGCGACAAGAAGTTTTTGGAGTCTGATAAATACCGATAAAGAAGTTTTGCTAATTTTCAAAAAAAAAATCTTGGGTTTTTGGTGGTGTTCCATAGTTCTGTGATTGTGGGATTTGGAGAATAACAGTTCTCCAGTTTGTGTCCTTTGACTTTGCAAACCTTGCTTCTTTCTGTCATTCATCTTGTCCACTCCAAACTGAAGAGCCCAAGTATTCTTAGTCTTTTCTCAGAATATAGTTGTTCCATCCCTTTTATCTTCTTTTGTGTCTGATTTTGGTATTTTTCTAGATGTTTTACTTTACATTTTTCTATGATGAAGCTTCTCTACTGCCTTTACCTACTGCTTTGCAGGGCTCTTCCATAGTCCTTTGGTGTCAGCACAGCTTTGGATTTTCCAGAATGCTTAATATCATCTGCGTATTTGGGGATTAACTTTTCTGTACCCTTTACAGGTCATTGATGAAGAGAGATTAAATAAAGGTGGTTCTTGTACTGATACTTGAGGATACCCTCCACTAACTTTTCTCTATGACAAAAGGTGACTGATGATCCCTACCTTTTGCCTGCAACCACTTAATGAGCTTTCAGTCTGTAAAGGAGCTTTTCTTTGGTGACATAACTGCTTAGTTTTATTAATAAATGTTTGACCTGGAAACTTGTCAAAGATTTTTTGAAATTCTAAACGTGCTCTGTCCATTACATTCCCTTCATCAACCTGTTACTGACATGCTTGTAAAATTCTGAAATTAGGAAGAATTTCCCTCTACAGAAGCCATGCTGACTGTCTCAACAGATCGTGTTTTACAATGTACTCAATGAAGCCTCTCAAGCTCAAGAGGAATAGAAAATGGAAATAGCAGATGAGCATGTTATAAGACTTCCTCTAGAGCCTGTTTTGTTGATGGGAGTCACTAGTCCTATTAACAGGTGAAAAGTGGCTGTTATTAATACAATAAACATCCAGACCAATGCCCCTCTGGTTCCAAGTTAGTGTTCCTTCAGATTTCTCAGCTTACTCTGTCCAATCCTGGTGTGCAGTTAGCATCTTATTGTATATTTACCTTAAGTTCATCTAGCTCTTTTGACCTGTTGTAGACGATACATTGTGTAGGGGAATATCCCCAACATCTTCAGCCATAGAGACTAGCACAAACAATTCACTAATATTCTTTGCTAAGCCATTTTTTCTTCCTGTTTCATAGAATAATAGAATCACAGAGTGGTTTGGGTTGGAAAGGACCTTAAAGTTCCAACCCATCTCCCAGAGCACCGTCCAGCCTGGCCTTAAACACTTCCAGGGATGAGGCATCCAAAACTTGTCTGGGCAACCTCCCAGAGTGCCTCACCACCCTCATAGTAAAGAATTTCTTCCTTACATCTAATTTAAACCTACCCTTTTTTAATTTACAATTGTTAACCCTTGTTCTGTCACTATACTCCGTCTGTCATTAGGTCCCCCTGATTGCATTTCTGGCTTCTTGTTTTGATATGTGTAAAGATCTTTCACTGTCTGTTCAGGCACCCTATGCAAGGAGCTCTTCAAATTTTTTTCTAGCCCTTCTAACACCCTCCTTAATTTTAATGTCATAGGCTTTCCTGTTTTTATTCAAACAAAATTATTATTTTTAAGTGCTCACTGTTTTCTTATGACAGCCTCCTTTTCTGAAGAGCCATGTGTCTTTTTTTTATTGAACTACCTTTTTCCTTTTTGAAATGTCGCACAGTGTTTATTTACCTAGATCAGTAAATGGTTTTTGTTCTTTAACTGCTTCGAGGTTGTTCACTTTAAGATTGCACACTTGAAGACTGCTTTTTACACCTTCTTTTAATGTTCCACCAAGTGGATTACAAGCGTCTCTTCCTTTAATGTTTTTGTTATGTCTTGATGCCATACTTTACATAGAAGGCCGGTCAGCTGATATTCCTGTAATTCCCATCGATGCCATATCTTATTAAAGAACATTGTAACATGTATGTGAGATGTCCGTTACATCTAGACTATCATTCGATGCCAAGAATTCTAGTTTCTATTCTTCCTGTTTTTTTTTTTTTTCCTTGCCTTGATTTAGAAGTACTCAAAATTTTTTCTTAATAAAGCACACAGCAGTTGAATGGGATTGCAGGTGGGTCTGATTTGCTGTGCCTGGTTTTTTGTAGATTTTAACCTTCTGTTTTTTTTTGTTTGTTTGTTTGCTTGTGTTTTGTTTTTTCAAAGACATGCTGCACATTAACTACATCCTCCTCTTGGATCGTCCCAGTTTAGACTCAATAGTCTTCTGCATCTGTTGGCTTTTCCATAGATCACAGTTAGAATTTAGGACATAGAGGAGAAGTTAAATTTCTAGCTTCTAGTTCTGTTGCAGTTCATGTTTAGCTGCTTCTTATGTATTGTTTCCCCTTGGCCCTGAAGGTTTCCCAGTTGTAGTGTACCTATTTGTAATGTTCTTAACTATCTACAACGTTGTCTGATCTACACATGGGCATTCCATGTGTCTGCCTGCCTCTTGGTCGTTGGACAGGAAGCTGGCACTATTTTGAAGAATTCTATAAGGGAGGTATTGGGCTTCAGTACTTTGAATAGCAAGCTGAATTTAGCCTCCAGAAAAATCCTTCCTATAACTGTCTACATCATTGGGTCCATGCACAGTTCACCCAAATTTCATACTGTTCTCACTTGTAATATTAGAACGAGTCAGGAAGTTACTAATTAGCAAAAGAGTGGTAGCTGTCTGTACGTAGCCATGGTTAAAGAATGCTCTGTCCCAGTTGAGTCTGCTTCTACTACATTGTTCAAGAAGGATTAGGTGATTATTTGAAGTAACAAATAAGGAAGAGAGTAATTTCATGCTTTCTGAAAGAAATGATGATCGGGTACTTTGAGACAAATATATTCTGCTTTAAAAAGAAAGAAGAAATCTGGCTTTAAGCAAAGCAGCATTGTTAGCGGGATACTATCACGTACTTTACGGAGACATTTCTCCTCCAAAAATAAAACATTTCTTAATGTAGAAGCTATCCACAGTTTTTCTGATGCATACATATATATACATAAAAATATGTATCTGTGCTTGTGTCTGTGTTTATATATATATTGGAAATACCCCAAAGTAGTTGGTACTTGAATGTTTTCAAGATAAACGTGCACAAGAAATGGACTGTTTTCTCCATTTGTTTACCTCAAACAAGCATCTGGAAATGTGAGCTATGTCTTTATTGTTGGACAGCACTGTTTTTATGAACTCAATTCCTTTTTTATAACAGAAATAGCTAGACAAGCAGCACAAATAAAGCTACTAAGAAAACTCCAGAAGCAGGAACAAGCTCGAGCTGCCAAAGAAGCAAAAAAACAGCAAGGCAAGTATCAGACTTGTGAAAGCTTGTGCCTGCTGGAAGATTAGTTTGAGAACTGTTGACGTGAAGTTGTATGCTTTTCATCATTTTCTGCTGATACTAATTTATTTATTTATTTATTTATTTTGCCTTTCTTATAGCTATTATGGCAGCTGAAGAAAAGAGAAAGCAAAAAGAGCAGATAAAGATAATGAAGCAGCAGGTAACCTTTGTGGTTGCTGATTAAGCTCTTCTTGTTTTGAATTACCGAGTTTTGGTTTTTAAATTATTTAGTAAGTTAAGTCTGCTTGTTACAAAGTGAATGTTTTAAATCTAGTTCTACAGAGCACACTGTATATTATTGAAAAATGTAAATTCTGTTGTCATGCCAGTTCATGCTGTCAGGACATCCCAGATTTGTCTGTGTTGATCTAAGCTGTGCATACATGTAGCTGCTTGCCAACATTGGTAAGAAATTCAGAAACTGCTGCTCCAGTGTGGTGATGTGGTCATCCTTTAACTAGATCCGTGAAAACAAGTAATGATGTATCTCTTTCTGTACATACCAGAATAGTGTAGTTAGCTTCTTCATGGATTCTGGCTATCTCTCAGTGGTTTTAGATTGTGTGTGAAGGGTTATATCTCAGTATGCCAATGAATTAATATGTTTTTATACATACAGGTATTGTCAAATACTGTTATAGCAAATGCTTCTACCAAAAGTGAGAATGTGCCTGTATAAACATTACCACGTGAAGCTACTTATGGTATCAGGCTTTTCATTATTTTAACAACAGAATTTTAACAAAATAGTGAGATGTTATTTATGTTGGGAATATGAAAGCTTTCAAAAAGAAATAACATCATGTTGTCTGTGGCTGTAGGGTCAGTTCCTTTTTAAAATTTTTGTTATTAAGGCATCCAAACTAATCATTAATTATCTGAATGTTTTAAAAATCTAAAGATACTGAAGTCCACTTAACTGTGAATACATTAACCAGGTTGCATGTGGGCGACTGTTACTGGCTGACAGATCAAGTGCTTTGGGTTTCACAGTACTCAGATTTTGCATGTTGCCACAACTGAAAGGCTCCTAGAACTAAGGCAGAAAATGATGGTTTGACATACCCCTGTATCTCTTCTTCAGGGAGATTACATCAAATCACTGCCCTTTTTTGTGTTTAAACTCCCATTTCCATTCATTCCTGAATAGCTCCACCATTGCCTGCTAGAATTTGAACACTGCAAGTTTACTTATAGTGTCATTATCTGGCAATCTTAAGACTGTTAAAGAAATAAAATAATAATACTGTGACTTCCTAAACATGAACACTTATGCATAACTGTGAATGTTGGTTTTTCAGGGATATATCAGGCATCTTCTAATGCTAGTAAAAATTCTAAACATGCATTACTGTAAGGGAACAATTGACTGTAATGCTTGTGAGACTCAATAACAGAAGGTATATGTGTATAAACTTGCTCTTTTTTTTTTCTGAAGTAATTTTCCTTAATATTGTTTTCAAGAAACAGAATTAACTTTCTTCCCCTTCTAGGAGAAAATTAAGCGTATCCAGCAAATCAGAATGGAGAAAGAGCTTCGAGCTCAACAAATTTTAGAGGTAGACATAACGGCTCAAGTATTTCTGTGTTTGCATTTGTGAGAATGTTGTCCTTTAATAGTCACACATGAAGTAAGAATGTTACCAAATACAGCAGTTCTAACAATATGGACTTAAAGAAGCCAGTTCAAAAATTTCCAAGTACAATTTTGCAATATTTGGATGCTAAAGCAATATGTTCTACTTTGTATGAAATGCAGTAGTATTAAAATACTAATTTTATGAATATATAAGCTATAATAAAGTAGTATACAATACTAGTATGCTGTTCTAATGTACTACTTTGCTAGTGTAGCAGCAAGGATAGATCACTAGTATTCAAGTTTCCTATCATGCAAATACTAATTTTTTAATCTCTTTGCCATTTATATTTTATTGTTTCGTTATTTTATTTATTTATTTTTGGTTATAATATCCAAGTGAAGCAATTTTGCGTAGGACTTGTTATTCTGTCTTAATTTAAATAAAGACATAGTGAATGGATTGACTATGTGACATACATTGAGGAAGAAATTACTTGGAATGTACACTTAATATGTGATGTCATTTTCAGCTTTTTATGGTGTATAGCTTTATTTCTAGTCAGATTATTTTTAAGTTGTGAAGTTGCTGTTGAGTGACCTATTTTGCATGCACAGGCAAAAAAGAAAAAGAAGGAAGAAGCAGCAAATGCCAAATTATTGGAAGCTGAAAAGCGAATCAAGGTTAGTTTATAAGAGTTTGAAAAATAAGTGTGTTGTTATGCATAATATGTGTTGATGCAGAAGAGCAATTTTTAGGAAGAGTATTCAACTGAATAGGTATGGCATGTGAATAAATCTGAGTGTGCATATGTTTTGTAGGTATGTAACACATACGGAACTTTTTACACGTGTGTCATATAGAAACACAGAAACATTCATGCATGCATGCATGAATATATTGACATAGAGACTAATTTTTTACGCCATTACCAGGAGTTTTGCTTACATGATGCTTGGTTTACATAGCTTCAAATGCTTTTGCAATAGCATTATTCACAATGTTTTTTAAAGCACACTATTAAAATACTTTGTTGCTTCCCAACTAATATTCTTGTATAGGCTAGATGTATACAAGACTAGAGAACTCTTCTGCAGACACCGGAAAAAAAGTAGTTTATATTAGTAGTTCTATTACTGCTTTGGTGGTGTTGGTGTGTTTTAACATTGAACTCCCAACTCGGTAGATTTGCTTTCATATATACTATTACTGTTCTGTGGTTGGTTTATGGGGAAATAAAACTAAGAAAACTTAATTAGATGTGCTGTTTTAGTATAGCAAATATGTTCATCTTAGTAAGTACAGTTTGATAAGATACATTTCTGTTGTTTTGCTTAAGGAAAAAGAGATGCGAAGGCAGCAAGCTGTTCTTCTCAAGCACCAGGTTGGTATACATTTGGTTGACCAAGCAGGCAGAATGCCAATTGTGAACTACTACTTAAGTAATGTGGGGGAAAAATCTTCAAAATATACCCTTTTTAAATTCCTGGGTTTGATTCCTGCACAATTTTTCTTTCATCTTATGATTTGTTGCTTTGCTTTGGTATTGGGGTCTTTTGGGGGATTTAAAAGTGGTTTTATGACTTTGTGATTTCTGTTTCATAATGTTGTGCCAACTCTTTCTACCAGGAGTTGGAGAGGCATAGACTAGATATGGTATGGGTATGTTTATTTTTGTACATCTAACACCGCATTGTGATTTGGTTGTGATATGGTTGTCATAGCAATGCATAAAATGTAGCACTGGCTGCTGTCATATTACATACTGCTGCATGGCTTTACAGCACAGTGCATTGCATACATCTGCTTGTCTTGTCTGTTAAGGGAAAAAAAGACATCTCAAAAGTATATAAATTGAACGTGGCAATCTGTAAATAAGTTCTTAAACAGAAATCTTTGTTGCTGATGTCCCAACATAAATTGGACAACTGTGTAAGATCAGGGATTAATTAATACAAAAATTAATAGGTTGTCACATGGATACTTTTTCTAAACCTTGTCCCATTCATTGGGAGTGGATCTAGAAGTTTTTAAATATGATTTGAATTAACCTGCTTTAGAAGTTAGGATCGTGTCTCTCCCAAGTCTGCAAAATACTGAGCAAATCAGCTTTCAGTCAGTGTAAATACATAACATTATAATTATACAGTGAAACATTAGCCTATAATCCTACTCTCATTGAACTAGATGGTAAAATACCTTTTGCTTTTACTGGAGCCAAGGCTTATTCTACAGTTTTTAAGGCAGAAAAAAACATACATACCACTCTAGAATACAGCTCCTTAATGCATTTGAAGTTATTGATGTAACTTATTGGAGGACAGGCATCAGTAAATTCAAGTGTCAGTGCGTATGTATATGTGCTGCGCCAGCATTAGCTTGATCTAGAGTTGAGAAAATTCATCATACTAATTTGTTGCTCGATCACAGAAATGTTAATATTTGCAATGTTCAAAATGACCAGTTTACAAATTTCTATTGAATTGGCTATTGAGGAAGTAAATTGCAAGTTCCCTGATAGCAGATGTAAGGTAACTGACCTGTTCCAGCCAACCATTATGCTTTTTGTTCTGCCAGCTTATGAAGGAGCATCACAACTGACCACAAGTAAATCTGTATGCTTCTTTTTTTTTACACTGTCTCCATATTCATTGCTTTACCTGTTTTGCTTTTGATTGTTCTTGTATTTGCTTTCTAAACCTGAACTAAAACATGCACAGACTTGGCCATTCTTGTTCTATATTTAGTATTTACTGTGACTTGTCTATTAATGCTAAACTTGTACTTAGCTTTTTTATCGATATTAACATGTGGATTAGTTTTGTTCTAATCCTATCTGTTTCAATAGGAACGAGAAAGGAGAAGACAACATATGATGCTTATGAAAGCCATGGAAGCACGTAAAAAAGCAGAAGTGAGTAATTAACCAGTGAAACTTTGAAGTTTTCATTTGCTCATTCTGCAGTCATCTGTAGAAGACCAGGACCATTTATTAGATGCTGGTAGTGTGAACCTGCACAACCTAATCCAAAACCCATCAAAATGAGTTCATCTAATGCTAAGATAGAAATTTTTGCTTTTTGTTCTAGGTTGTTTTTTGCCACCTGCTTCAATTTATACTAGTAATAAAAATTTAGTTCTAATATAAATAGCAGAGTTAAAGACTTTCTGTGAAAAGGAGCAAAATAAAATTCTCATTCAGATTCTCTTTATAGATAAACAGTCAGTTTGGCTTTTTCTCATTCACGGAAAACCAATTTTTACTTTTTACTCACATGAAACATTTCACTTTAAATGTATGTAATAGAAGGTTTTCCTAAGAATTTAGGACCAAGACTTTGGTGGTATGGAGATAACACATCATATATTTACCTTGAGGCTTGAATGCATCTCTAACAGTATGAGGGTTTTACTTATTCTGGAGTTCTGTGTACTTCAGGCTAGCAATATCAAACAATGGTAAAATCACTTCATTTATGCCAACAGGGTAGCAAGCTACCATGAGTATATGAGCATTTTCCCTGTAATTAACTGAGGATCAATGAACAACAAATAGTTTTTAAACATGCATTTATCACCAGTTGGCTTTATCAAGAGTTTTGTGCACTTAACTGTAACGGGAGAGGTTCTAGGAGCTGTCCAGTCAGCTGTTTGGAAGCAACATATAATTCATAGCATCCAAATGATTACAAAGATGCATTATTCAGTAGGATTTTTGTTTTGTCACTTAAGGGAGAAAATATCATGTGCAACTGCAATTTTACTTGAACTGTCTTTTAGTTTAATGTCCTATAGAGAAATTGATCCTGGAGAAGTGAACGTGTAAAATGTAATAGCCCAGATAATGTTTCATATTATATTGATAACCATGCAAATAAAGCTACTAAGAGCTGAATATTATGAAGATCATTTTCCACAGCAGCACTAAAATAAGGAGTAGATCTAATTTTTACACAGCTGGGTGGAATTTAAATTAAAACAACTGTTGTGAAAAAATCATTGATTCTGTATTCCACATATATTGTTGTGGCTGAAAATATTTCAGTGTGTTGTACCTGTACAATACTGGTGAAATTAAAAATATTGACTCTCACATGTCCATGTAATAGAGTAGTGTGTGCAGATTCTAAATTGGAATCTAAGAGAAATCTAAGTGGATCTTAGATTTGCTATTCATTTATTTTGTTCTGTTTGTGTAGTTTCTACCTTCCTTTTACTTGAATGCAGGTTCCTTAATTGCCGTAGTAAGTACTAAGATTACTTAAGTAGTACTTTTCAAATTCTTAGACTGTTACACTGTAAGTATAGTACACAGGTTTTATTTTCTGCCCTTTTAAATCTATTGAAGGAAAAAGAGCGGTTAAAGCAAGAAAAACGTGATGAAAAAAGATTAAATAAAGAACGTAAACTAGAACAGCGAAGATTGGAATTGGAAATGGCAAAGGAGCTAAAGAAGCCTAATGAAGATATGTGCTTAGCAGATCAGAAGGTAATTGTAATAACATAAAATGTATTTCCTTGCCTCATGTCTCTGTCTTCTGCTGTTGTGACAATAACTATTTTTCTTGCAGTCACTCATCAAGCGTTCAAGTTTTGGTCTAGATAATGAAAGAACTATATTTAAAATCTATAAATACAGTATATGAGAAACACTGAAGTGGGTATTGATATATTTAGTTAAAAACATGTTGTTTAAAAGTGGACTGCTTCCCAAAAACCATTTGCATGATTGCTTTAATAAAAATTCCGTAGTCTCAGTTGTTTTTATAGCAGGAACATGCACTTTCTCTCAGTACATAGGCACTAAATAGAGCTTTGTTCATATGTGCAACTCTTCTAAGCCATTATTCAAAAAAAAAAAAAAAAAATTACTCTTCCAAGCTTCTGTGTTGTCAGTTCTTGTCCTTCAGGACTGTACTTATCTCAAGCTCAAGGCCCAAGTTTTCCAGAGAATTCTGGAGAATTTTCCCCTTCTGTGTCCCTGAAATATTTTTATGCCACCTTTTATGGTACTTTGGCTCAAAATACAGCCTGAGAACCTCTCCTGGCCAAAAAGTAATTATAGGAGGCCACAGTCTAATTAATACTAAGTGAAAAAGTTAAACAGTAATGATGAGTTCATAAACAATAATGATTTATGGATGGGGTGGGGGGCAGCTCTTCTAGTGCCTTCACCTTCTATTGTTAATATACTGTAAGTTATATGATTGTATCAGCCAATTTCCCTAGCTAGTATCAAAAAAAGTTATCCTCTGAAATATACTACTGAATCTTTAATTATTTTTCCTTACTTTTCAGCCTTTGCCAGAGCTGCCTCGCATTCCAGGCCTTGTTCTTGCTGGAAGCACATTTTCAGATTGTCTCATGGTAGTGCAGTTCTTGCGTAACTTTGGTAAAGTTCTTGGCTTTGATGTGAATACGGAAGTCCCTTCTCTGAGTATTCTTCAAGAGGGTTTGCTAAACATAGGGGACAGCATGGGAGAAATACAAGACTTGCTTGTAAAGCTAGTCTCTGCAGCTGTTTGTGATCCAGGACTTGTTACAGGATACAAGGTAAAAAAAAAAAAAAAAAAAAAAAAATCTAAAAAGTAAAAAAAAAATCCATAGTAAAAAAAGTATACTTATAAATGCATTCTTCATAGTATACAAAAATAGTCCAGTTGGAACACACATTTTCTTATTCTCTTTATCTTATGCCATTAATATTAGTATTATCTCTATTCTTAAAAACTTACAGGGTGAAGACATTCTAATTTGTTACTAAAAAATCTCGATTGAAGTTCTTGTGGTAAAAAGCAAGCAAAACCACATCACTGTTTTATAAACAATAATATGGTCTGCAGTGAAAAGAATATTTTCAAATGTGATTAATTGAAATATCTTTATTTTTAGGCTAAGACTATTCTTGGGGAGCACTTACTGAACGTTGGCATCAATCGAGATAATGTATCTGAGATTTTGCAGATATTTATGGAGGCTCACTGTGGGCAAACTGAGCTTACAGAGAGCTTGAAGACAAAAGCTTTTCAGGCACATACTCCAGCTCAGAAAGCAGCAGTTCTTGCTTTCCTTGTCAATGAGTTAGCTTGCAGTAAAAGTGTGGTCAGGTAAGATGTTTCTCGAACAGATGTGTAAAAATAAAATTATTAAAATGTTATAGTTTAAAAATGCAGTATACACTACTTTGTTACAGGAGACTTCTTGATGTTCTCGAAATGAAAGCTGAAATCTGCTGTTACTGCTGCTTGCTTTTATGTACTTCTGATATTACAGAAGATTAGCCATTTTTCTGCCAAGTTTTTTGGCTTTGTTTTTTTAAGCCTTGAAGTAAAATCCACTATTCTGGGAGTAAAAAATGTGGTTGAATACAAAGAAATTTACTAGGTATTGTGGGGAACAGTGTAGAAGTGCTGTGTAAATCGTCTGTAGTACTCTTTTCCTTTTTATTTATTTATTTATTTTTTTTACTATATCAGTACTTTAATACATCAATACTTTTAAGTCAATTGTAAGCTGAAGTAGCAGGCTTGATTTATCATGGTGTAGTAATTCAAGAAAGTGTGTACTTCAGTTGTTGTTGGTGATGAATAGCATTTTGTAATTAAAAAAAAAGCTATGATATACAACATTGAAAAATCCAGAAACATGCAATAAAAAGTTAGGAAATGCCAGTCTTTGGGATACCTTCACCTCCGTATGCTTGCTTACTGTGATAGTCTTCTATGACCAAATTGAGTAGGTTTTTGTGTCTTGCCAATTCTGTCTGTCTTGGTACAATGTGTTGGAGTAGTTAACCAGGGTTGCTCAACGAAAGAGATGTTTCATGTTTTAAAAAAGGCTGGAACATTGCAAGAGAATTGGCTAGAGCAAGTGCTGTGTAAGTACTTTTCAAGAGAGTTCATGTGTATTAATCAAATTCATCACAGCAAGGAATTGTTTCACTTATGTATATTACAGATGACGAACTGTAAAACCAGATTTATAAAAATAATTCAAAAACAAGTTGAGCTTCATTTTCGTAATTATTATTAATTTCGTAATTGAAACAAGTATAAGCTGCTAAATTGTTGATGCTGGAATTCCTCAGGTGTGGGTTCCCAGATAATTGACAACTGAACCACTACTTTTGTTCTTCAATGTCTGTATTGGAAAATAGATGTTAGTTTGTAGATCACATGGATCCTCGAGAGAATACTATAGCTGTATTTGTGATAATTTTGTATTCTGTGTAAGGCTAGCTCCTTTGTGGTACATACAGCTGGAGGCTTCACATTGAATGGGAACTATGAAAAGAAGTGTCAAATATTTTGAATGACATACTTCTGAAAGCTTACATTGTATTCTAAATAAAGATTGCATGATTCATGTACAGTAGTACACTGCATGGACATTCCAAGTATTGAAACTTCCTAGCTTTAAAATTATTTTGTACTTTAAGCATTTCTTCAAGGTAGCTCTTTGAGACAACGAATCTCTGCATAAATGTCTGTCGGAAAAAGATATGTAAGATCACAGTTAATGGTGTTTCCTTGACTACTTTGGATTATTTTGTCTTTGACAGTGAAATTGACAAAAACATTGATTATATGTCGAACTTAAGGAGAGATAAATGGATGGTTGAAGGCAAACTTCGAAAGTAAGTTTCATTTCCTTAAATGTTACCACGTATTGCTTTTTTGCGTTTGCTCAGATACGCTACTATATAGGCAATTGGTTCTTAGTTAAAAATTATCTGATGCAATTACAGATTTTCCAAAAAGTTAATTTAGAGTGTCCCAGCACCAGTCTTTTACCATACGCTAAAGAAGCATGAGATTCAGAGTGTTAGTGTCCCTCATAACTGGAACTAAGTTAAGTCCATTTTGTGTTATTTGGTTAAAAAAAAAAATTATATATTTTTTATTGGAATGTTACATGAGCAGTCAAATTGTGATTGACATTATCAAAGTTTATTTTGGACCTACCATACTTAGTAATGTTCATTCTGAAAGGCATTTTAAGAAAACATGGTTTTCATACAACAGTCACCCATTAAATTTTGCCTATTTATATTACATAATATTAACGTTTCCATTTTGTGTATGTTGCATCATTCCCTATAGTTAGATATTGTCTGTAGCATGCAAACATTGGGATGTTTTAATGTTTTCATTTAAGGTAAAATTGGAACGTTTTAAGACTGTTCAGCATCATACCCACTGTTCTCCCATCCTACAAGACAAAATTCCATACAGCAAGCATAATGGCTCCAACTACCAGGAAGCTAGAAGGCATAAATTTCATGAATCACAGGGGGTAAAAATGCATAGCCAGACTCTTTCTTTTTTCTTGGTCATCTTTACTTCTTACCAGGAATGGTGAATCCTTTCTTAGTCTTTGCTTTAGGTACTTGTGTTTCTAATCTTGTTTCTCCCTTTTTTCCCTTTAATGTATCTGCGAAGGAAGAAGGAAGAAGTAAAGAAGAAGGACAAGAGGGAGGTAGAGGAAAAAATAAGACCAGTAAAAATAACTCTCTACTAATACTGTAGATATCAGTCTGTATAGGGTTAATACATTTTATCCCTTAGGACAGTCCAAATACCTTTTTCTGTCTTCATCTGTATTTCTTCTAGGGGATATAGTTTAAAAAGTGTCGCTGAAGTTCTGATGTAGACAATTATTTGTTAGTGGAATGGGACCCTTGCCTGTTCTTGTCGCCTAAGGGACTCCTTAGTCTTTCTCTCCCTCCATCAAACTGTAAGTACTTGTAGATGTAGGATCCTCCATTTTCTCTCATGATCGTTCTTTTCTTTCCCTTCAAATAGTGGGCGTAATACCCTGAAGCCCTAAGCCGCTCTTTCTTTCTACAATCATTTCTCTTTTTCTTGTGTTTTCTTCTCCTGTGTGGATGTGAGGTTTCAATAGTGCTTTTCCTACTTTAAAGTGTAAGTATTATGGGAGTACTCTGAGAAATTCTTCTTGTGCTTCTTTGAAGTCACTGGACTTGACTCATCTCTCTCATCTGTGGTTCAAAATCTTTGAATTTTTCACTTTTTTTCTGATGAACTCTCAGAAGCTTTAAAGAAGAGATTTCATTGACCGGTTAAAAACAATGCTGTCCTCTTCTGTCAGTTGGTGATTTTCATAGAATCTTACAACTGTTGTGGGGCTTCTCTGAAAAGAAACCTGTTCATTTAAGCCTTCTGTTTGGTCTTTCTTCAGCTTCTAAGCTTCATTCTTATGCATGTTATTTTCCCCATCCATTTTAGAGCTCAGGCTAGTTTTTAAATATCCCAGTCCCAGACAGTTTTAGGAATATCTGGTCTCTTGAATACTTGCCATGTGATTGACAGATACCTGTACACTTTTTACATGCACATAAACCTGAAAACAAAAGCTCTTTGTATGTGGAAAGTGTGTAGTGATAGAATAAAGGATTCTGAGGAATGAGTTTTATTTCAGCTCAGCCTGGTACCGGATTTGAGCATATGTGTCGTGTAAATCATCATAGGATGATGTCCAGATTGTCTTGAAGTATATACAAGTGGGACAAGAAGAGATTCTGCTTGTGTCAGAAGATGTTTTTACATATGCTCCTACTGTTGTTCAGATTAGTTTATCAACCGGATATTCGGGGGGGGGGGGGGGAGATATGAAAACCTATGTTGGTAAGATGTAAGACAAAACAAAAAAAGCCCATTAGAATCCCAGGCTTCAAAAAGGAAAAAGCTGGTAGAGAGACTGTTGTTGTTGTTTTTTTCTTATGGCTGTTGAACAGATTTCCTTGAGAATTAGATTATTTATGGTCTGAAACTGAATTCTGAGCTGCCTAGACTACACTTTCTACAGGGCTGATGGTCAGTGAGAGGTCACATCTATTGCCTTCACATTTAGGTGTGAATCTTGATACTAATCACCATTTTTGTGAAGGTATCTGTCTCATCAGTTCAATTAATCTTTCTTTGTCATCTGTATTTTGTATCACAGCTATTGTCAGAAGACTGTCTCCCTGAGATGAACCAGGTGTTTTTACTGCTAGATAATCATAACTTCAGTGTCTTCTTTTCCATTACATGTCTTCTTGACATCTCTTTTGTAGCTTGATCGATGTAAAAGGCAATAAAAATGAAATGTGGCTTCTTGAAGGATTAGATAATACCTATTTCTTCACAAAGCTTTGAAATTTTGAAATACTGCAGAACAAGTTTTTTTACAACAACGATGTTGTTTTTAACATTCCAGTGTTATGGCATACTCCTTGTAAGTTAATTTCTTTCCAATGAGGCCATCTCAGTTGTAAATGATAACGGTAAACCAAAAACAGTGTTAGACAGGGGTAGGAATTACACCTTGAATTTGGGTAGGAGGTAATTCTGATTTGGAAAACTTTCAATTTTTGAGACCCCAAGTGTCTTAAGAGAATGTGATGTTTAGTATTTTTTTTTTCCTTGCTATTTGTTAATATTTATGTCATGTACAAAATTACGGGGGAGGCTTTCAAAAGGGGAATTTTATTTCCATGATCTAGTAAACATTACAGATTAGGAAAGCGTCGGCTTAAGTCACATATCTGAGTATTTGGTGGGTCACCCGTTCTTCTCTATAGGCCAATGGACTTAGTAATTCCTTCATAGGTTACAGAAGTCCTTTTAGTCTGTATGTGAGAGTTGGAAATGAAAGAGTTTTCTGAGTGAAGGTTTTCTTCTCTCAGCCATATTTGTAGGTAGTAGGAAGAAAATTGTGCCACCTCTTGACAAATCTGAACATTATTTGAAGTTACGTTCTCATTGATTTCTTCCTCTGTGCTACTTTGGATACAGACAGCTGCCTTGGGAGCTTGTACTGCTATAAAAGGAGGGCATCTTTGATTCATTTCCATCTTTATTTGTAGTGTCATGCAGGCTTCCTTTGGTGCTTTCCAGCATTTTATCTCTATTTTTGCTTTCAGTGAAAGTAGCCTTCTTCACTTGTTCTCATTTCTTTTAGGTATATAAATGAGGGTGTTTGTTGATCATTGAACTCATCTGCCAGCTTTTTTTATTGAGTTGTTTCCCAGATTATCTTCATCTAATTTGTCTCTAAAGTTGTTCAGTCACACAGCATTCAACGTTGCTTTGTTTGATAGTTTATTTCTGTGCATAGGCAGGAATTTCCAGTCCAGTTGAAGAGGATTTGATGGTCTGAAGTTACCCTAGTAAAAGTAGATCTTTTTCTAAAAAAAAAAATAAATAAATAAAAATTAATTCAGTGCAAGCCTGAGTAATGTTGATATTTGGTAAGACTAAAGCTTTTTGCACCACAGCTGAAAAAATAGTACTTGCTTCCAAAGTCACTGGAAGGCTTCAATTTTTTTGTCCAAAATATTCTAAGTTGCTAAAAATCCATTACTGATTGCAAAATAAAATCATAAAACTTTATAAATTCTTCAGTGGATAAGCCACTGCATTAAAAACAAATCCAAAACATTTCTAAGGCAAATAGCAGTCCCCTTGATGATTTCTTGCTTTTTAAAAACTGCTACTGTCAGTTGAGCAGTGACAGCTTCATTAAAATCTGTGCTGTTGAGTACTGGCATGGTTTTATCAGCATTTTAGAAAGCTGATACATTTGTCAGTGTACATTGACTAAGAAGCCAGTACTTCTACAACACTCATTGTATTTGTAGCCACTTGCTGTATGGAATATTGTGTTGTAGGATGGGAAGAGAGAGAAGTGCGACAAGGGAAAATTACGTACTGGTAATTGTGTTTGTCGTTACCGTTCTACTTTTCCCATCCTACCTTCTTCCAACCATCTCTTATAAAATCTTTGTCTTTTCTACACGTTTATGAATCTCTTCTAAGACAGTTGCATTTTTGGTCTGCATTATAAGTGACTGGTTAGGCCTGGCTATTTATACCTCCTGCGATTCAGCATGTTTGCCTGCTAGCTTCCTGATAGGTGGAACTATAATTTTTGCTGTGTGGAATCTTGTCTTATAGGGTTTTTATAGAAGAAGAAGGTCTACAACAACCATAATTACTGGTATGTAAGTTTCCTTTTTCTTTCATAAAAGGAAAAATGAGGGTTTGATGGAGTGATCTAGTAGTTTAGGTAGCTAATGTTTCTCAGAAGAGAAACTGTATCCAAAAATGGAAGAATCAAAGGACCGTACTGAAGTGAAATAATATATAAATTAAAAAAACAATAACAAACACACCACCAACAAAAACATAAAAATCTGAAATTAAAAAAAAAAATACTCTAACCATGCTGTTGCTATGCAAATGTAAGTAATTTCATACTTCCAACTTAGGAATTTTTCTTTCGCAGGGGTTGTGGGTGGTGGATGGGGCAGGTATTTTATGTGATCATACTCTTAAATGCATAAAACAGAAGATAAAGAAATTGAAATAGTTCTTCTAGTTGTCCTTTCTGACTTCTCAAAACCACTTTTATGTTGCATTTCCTTTAAATGGTTATGCAATACAGCAGTCCTGGGAGAAACAGATTCTCTGCAGGACTGAATTAGTTGAAAGGCTTTCTGCAGTCCGATTTTTTTTTCCTGTTGGTTAATGACAATAAACAGGTAATACAGTATCATTGTAGAACAGAAGAACTAATTTGAATCTAAAATGTATGGTTCACTTTCAATCACACAGGAAGAAAGATATGTTTATGCTACAAACAAGCTTCATAATTTCACTCCTTGTCATGTTTTCAAAGGCTTAGAATAATTCATGCCAAAAAAACTGGCAAAAGAGATGCTACAGGAGGTGGTGACATAGGAGAGGAACAGCAGTCTTTGGAAACACCAACACCAGGCCGCAAACGCAGACGAAAGGGTGGGGACAGTGATGATGATGATGATGACGACGATGATAGTGATGATCAGGCAGATGAGGATGAGGAAGATGAAGAGGACAAAGAAGATAAGAAAGGAAAGAAGGCAGAAGTTTGTGAGGATGAGGTGAGGGATTTTAAATATACTTAAACAGAATTAACTGGTAAATTAAAAATTGTTTCCTTTCTGTTTCTCTGCAACATGGTACTATTTCCCCAAAATCTTAAAATAAGAATGAAGGAAAAATAGTTTACATCCATTGTTTTTAAATTTTTTGAATAAGTTTATTTTCCAGAGTGTGTGTGTATGTATATATTGATAGCTTCCTGCTTGTTTTGACTTCATTTTAATTTTCCTGAAATTCTGCGAGATTGTACAAGATCCTGAGAGCTGTAGATTTTTTAGCAAACGTGCATAACTGAAGTTTCCATTAGTGGAAAATAAAGGTCTTTTTTTTAATTAACATAATAGTAAAGAATTGTAACCTTAAATTTAACATTATCTGTTATAAAACTTGCCTGTGATTTTACTGTGTGCTTCTTCCTAACTTTTCTAGGTTAATGAGTATTGGAGAAAGTGAATTTCATTCCCCAACTTATTTGATCACAAGATGATAAAATTTTTACTAGCCAATATCAGATGCAGTAAGGATCACTGAAACATTTTTAGTTTTTTGAGCTGAACTCTTTCTACTGCTGACAAAGTGAATTTTTGGTACAAGTGCCACAAGTCCACAAATTTCACTGTAGTATTGCGTGAAACCTGATAAAGGAGACAAGCAATACCAAATACTAACTTGTAGCACTGGGTGTTGCACTTTGCCAGAAAATGACATATTTTTGATATATTTGTGTACGGTTTTTAAAATTCACATTAAAGTTTTAAGAGTGCTGTGAATATGTCTGTTCAAAGAGTGCATGCGTGTAACGCTAATGTGGAAACTCAAATCTTTGGAAACACTCTTCGTTAGAAATCCAGCTAGTTTCTAGTGTAGGAACAGTCCTTTTTGCCACTATTGAGAATTTATTACAAGTATAACTAATTTGTATGAATCAAAGAGACCACCTGAGAGGTATAGCACAATGTTCTTACAAACTAATATTTTAGAATTTAAAATAGATAATATTTGCATATCTAATCTCACATTCTTCTCCTAATCTGTTTCTTTTAAATGCAATCTTACAGTTTGGTGCACTGCACATCTTACAAACAGAAGTCCTATAACACCTCTAAAAAAAAAGATTTCCATTGCATTTGTGCTGTATGTGGTATTTCAGATGGCTTCACTCTGGTACTCTTTTACAAAGCCATGAAATAGAAGACCAGTGTCCTATGTTGCAAGTAATTTGGAGCTCCTAGGATTTTTTTTAAACTCACTGTTATCCCCAAAGACTTTCTGGAACTAAATTAAAATTCTTGTTATGTAAACGACTAATCTTTTAAACTGTGACAAGAAAGAGGGGGAAATAGGCTTATAGGCTAATAGGCTTAATCACAGGTGCATTCCTCTTCAAAAATTAAGACGATTAATACTGGAAATGTTACAGCAGATTTGCTATTTATGTGACTCTACAATTTCTTGTAGACATTTTAAATAAGATGCAAGTTTGCTCTCACCAAAGACTGACTGATAAGATTTTGACAGGTTACATTATTTCATGTATGAAAAACTCTTAAGTGAACTTGAATATCCAAAAAACTTCATAGGAAATAAGATTAAATTCTATAGTTTTAAGTGTTTATGCACAAACTGAATTATCTCTTCCAGTAAAAGAATGTTTTCAGCAAACGTTTGGCCACCAGCTTTCTCCTGCATATGCAGTAGTTAATGCTACTCAGAAAGACGGGTCTTTTTCCAGTTATGTTGTTTCTTGTCAAATATATCCAACATGTAAAATATTTGAACATTTTTACCCTTAGGATTTGCCTGTCACATTTGATGTCTCATTTTCTGTTACATCTTTTCTACTGTAATGTTGGTAAGATAGAGTTAGTATGATTTTATCATGAAATAGATTTGATGTGACAGTATATTTGGTGATTATAGGATGATGGAGACCAGACAGCAAGTGTTGAAGAACTAGAGAAGCAGATTGAAAAACTGACAAAGGTGAGAGATCATCTATCTTAGTTATAATTCAGATTTGATTGCTGGATATCAAGAGTTGGACTATAAGCCGTCACCTTCGTCACCCTCTGCCTTAATATAAATTGAACTCAGGATCAGCTTTCATTTAATAAAAATGTGAATGACGATGCTGTTTATGACACCCGAATTGTGAGTTTAATCCAAAGAATGATTGTCTGTTGCACTAGTGGATTTGACTCAAGAGAAGCTTAGAAAGCTGTTATTGATATCTGTGCACATCTCAAATCTTTGTTAGCCATACGTAACTTCTGATTTTAGAAAGTGATCGTAAAGCTTTGTGTACAACAAGCAATGATGTTTTTCATTATGCAAATGACTGCAGTTCTCATTTCTTCCTATAGTTAGCTAATTGCTACAGCTATGTTCCAGGCCAATAAAGAGAGCTATCTTTGCTTCAGATTTTTAAAGAAATAACGGAATAGAAAGAGAAACATAAATTCTGAAGAAAAAGTGTTGTAGATTGGGCTACTCATGGACCATGTATTTTATTAACAAGTTTATTCTTTCTATCAGAAAATATGATGTTTAAAGCATTGTCTGCTGGCTTCTCTCATGTGCCAATTTGCAAAAAAATTAGCAGTCCAGAATTACACCTGACTTCCAACAGTGTTAATTTAGTGGTGAAAAAAGTGAATAAATGAACTGAAATTCTTGTTGTCTTCCCTCGTAGAACTGTTTGTTTGAATATTCTTTAATGAACCAGTTAAAATATCTCATTAATTTCCCATCAGTGGCTGCAGTAGCACACCCTGGTTGGCTATGTTCAAGTGCTCTGTATTTGCTGTTATTGCTTAATTGATTGGATTTGAGTTGTTCTTGAGCAATGTTGTCATTGATCCTTTTGTTCTGTGAGTCTGTGTTTAAAAGTCAGGCTCTAGCGTTAAAAAAATGTGTTTTTAGAGGAAAGCTGATAAACGTAAGGTGAATCAGAATACGATTGCCTTTTTTAAAGGCCTCTCTCTAAGTAAAATAATGAAGGCAGCAACCGTGAGTGGAATATCACATAGCACGCAAAAAGATCTTCTCTAAAAGAGCCTACTTATGTGACTCTTGAACTTCTGTTCAGTCGGACAGTTAGAAGATGTTTTGTTGTAAAGGTTGTTGATGTTTTGTGTTGTGTGTTGTTTTTTTATCTATTCAATCATGATGATTTCCTTTTTTTAAAACAGCAACAAAGCCAGTATAGAAAGAAATTATTTGAAGCTTCACACTGTTTGCGTTCAATGATGTTTGGTCAAGATCGTTACAGGCGCCGGTATTGGATTCTCCCCCAGTGTGGTGGTGTTTTTGTAGAAGGCATGGAAAGTGGTGAAGGTAAGAAGCATTAAAGAATAATGTCATGTCAGGGCTTACCTTGCCAAGACATGCTGCCAGTGTCTGTAGGCAATACTTTTGTGTAGTGAGGTCTTTAGGCTTTACCTCCAACCAGAGGCTAAAGAAGTAACTGTCAGTAAACCTCTTGTACTCATTTGGCGCTTTCTGATACTACCTTTCTGGTTGTGAGACAGTTAATATTTCTTTCAAAATGAGTGTTAATCATTTGTCAATTAATAAAGTTTTCATATTTACATACTTCTTTTTTTTCTTCTTTTTTTCTTTCTGAATTGTTTTCTCCCAGGCACTAAGTGATAAGATGAGGGGAAATGGACTCAAGTTGTGCCAGGGGAGGTTTAGGTTGGATATTAGGAGAATTTTCTTTACTGAAGGGGTTGTGAAGCATTGGAATAGACTACCCAGGTTGTCATCACCATCACTGGAGGTCTTCAAGAAACGTGTAGATGTAGAACTTAGTAGCGTGGTTTAGTGGTGGACTTGTCAGTACCAGGGTAAAGTTGGGCTATATATAATCTTAGAGGTCTTTTCCAACTGAATGATTCCATGATTCTAGTTATTTCTCTGTGGCAGTGAACTCTGCATATGAAAGCTAGGACAACCACAGAATATATGGATATTCATTTCTTTCTGTCATTTTCAGTAGATATTTTTTTTGGGTACAAATACACAGAATATTCCATGTTTAAAGATTTGATATGTATCTGTGTGCTGGTTTGGTTTGGACAGAGTTAATTTTCTTCGTAGCAGCTCAGATGGTGGTACGTTTTGGATTTGTAATGAAAGTAGTGCTGATAACACCAATGTTTTAGTTCTTGCTAAGCACTGCTTACACAGTTAAGGCCTATTCTGTTTCTCAAGCTGCCTGCCAGTAAGTTGGGTGGTACACAACCAGGACAGCTGACCCCAAACCCGAACAGGCCAAAGGCATATTCTGTATCATATGATATAATGCTAAGCAATAAAATGGGGGGGGGGGGGGGTGGAGTTGGTGTGGGGACTGCCTTTTTTTGTGGACTGGCTGGGCATCTGTCAGCTGGTGGTGAGCAATAGCATTATTTCCTTTGGTTGTTTAGTTGTTTTTTTGTTTGTTTGTTTTTCCTTATTAAACTGTTTTTGTCTTATCCCACAACTTTTCTAACTTTTGCCTTTCCAATTCTCCCCATACCACTGGGGGAAGCAAAGTGAGTGAATGTTTGTGTGGTACTTAACTGCACAGCAGGTGCCAAAGAGAACCTGCATGTGCTTTGGAATTTACTTCCTTGGGTAAAGTCAGAAATGTTTTCCTTTAAAGAAGGAAAAAAAACAAACAAACAAACAAAAAAACCACCAAAGTCAATTTAGCATGCAGGGAGGTAAAAAATAAAATCATTGCTTATATAACAAAGTTGATAAAAATGGTCTAAATTATTTGGTCTGTTGTATTTTGTATGTGTTTTTGTACAATTTTAGGTCTAGAAGAAATTGCAAAAGAAAAAGAGAAGTTAAAAAAAGTAGAAAGCATTCATATCAAAGAAGAGGTATTTGAGACCTCTGAAGAAAAATTACACTGTTTAAATACAACTCACTGTGAGCAAAAGGAAGATATGAAAGAAAAGGACAACACCAATTTGTTTTTACAAAAGCCAGGATCATTTTCAAAACTGAGCAAACTCTTAGAGGTAGCAAAAATGCCACCTGAATCTGACGTTATTTCCCAAAAACCTACTGGCAGTGCAGCAAATGGATGCACGTTATCCTATCAGAGTTCCTCCCAAAACTCTCTGTGCAGTCTTCAGCCCAGTGTATCACAAAGTGGCAATGAGAAGTCCGATTCTAATAATCTTTTCAGTCCCATTCCAAGCGGGACAGGAAAGTTTTACAATTCTCCACTAATTCCAAGTGATCAGTTGTTAAAGACTCTTACTGAAAAGAGCAGACAGTGGTTCAGCCTTTTACCGAGAATACCCTGTGATGACATGTCAGTCACCCATATAGATACACCAGCTACTACAACTTCCCTTACTCCTCAGTCACATCCACCATCAAAGTCACCTTCACCTGTTCCATCACCTCTTCTGGGCTCAACAGCTGCACAGAGTCCAGCAGGATTAAGTCCTTTTGCATTGCCACCACTGCAGGTAAATAAACAATTATGTTTTAAGTAGTGTGAATTTGCTTTGTTTATTTTGCAGAATTTCTGCTGAGCTGAATTATTTCACAGAAGTGGTATTATGTCTTCATTTCTTCTCTTTTTGCTTGTTTCTAAATGTTAATAGGTCGTTCCATGTTACAGATGCTTTATAATAGAAGTTTTTTTACTGAAAAAAAAAGATAAGATGACGTAAACCGATGTCTGATATTTTGTGTGTATATTTCAGAAATTTGATTTTGGTTTTAGGGATTGGCCATGGTATTAAATGAAAAACAGATTTCAGAAATTTGACCCTGCCCCCTTCAAAAGCTGCTCTTCCTGAAGCATTCACAGGATCCTAACAAGAATTATTACGTTACTGCTGTGTTTTTTTCCTAAACTACTCAAAGTACTGAGTAAAGGCCTCCTTTATGTTTTAATTACTGCTTGAAAATTAGCATCCTGATCATAAAGCAGGTTTCTGGATAATACTGAAAAATACCGGTTGTGAT
This sequence comes from Anser anser, assembly GCF_964211835.1. Lineage (NCBI taxonomy): Eukaryota > Metazoa > Chordata > Aves > Anseriformes > Anatidae > Anser > Anser anser. The sequence goes on from NC_139726.1 coordinate 285,081, forward strand.
TGTGTTAAAAATATTTTCTGTGTAGCAGATGAAGAGTGGACTACCTATAATGGGACTTCAGTTTTGTGGATGGTCTACAGGAGTTCTCACTTCAAATGTTCCATTTTCATCTCCTTTACCTGCTATTGGATCAGGGTTGGGATTATCAGAAGGAAATGGTAACCCATTCTTGACGTCTAGTGTTCCTACAAGTAAAAATGAATCACCAGCACTACAGACTGAAAAAATAGCTTCTGCTCCCTGTACAGCAGTGGAAGTAGCCAAGCCGGTAGATTACCCAAACCCAAAACCCATACCAGAAGGTAAGTATGAACAATTAAATGGAATCGTCTGAAGGATAATTTCTAGTGCTACTGTGCTGTTACAGTTTATTTTTTATAATTTCCCTACTGAATTTCTCAAATCTGATTATTATCACATTAAAAACACCTGTAAAGTATATAAATACTTATATATATACTTCTCTTGATTTAGAAATGCAGTATGGGTGGTGGAGGATTACCGATCCCGAGGAACTAAAATCTTTGCATAAAGTGCTGCATCTCAGGGGAATAAGAGAAAAGGCCTTACAAAAGCAAATACAGAAACACATGGATTATATCACTATGGCCTGCATAAAAAATAAGGATGGTATGTAATTGGTATTTATCTTACATATGGTGTTGGGGTCCCAGATAAGAAAACTTGCAGAAATCTCTCCAAGATGTGTTTAGATACAAAGGCAGAGTAGCAGCCAGAAAAAATGTAAAGGTCTCATTATAGTTGCCTTTTTACCAGCCTTGTTCTGGAAAGTTGCAGTGTTGGAGAAATCCCATTTAATATAAATTCCTCTAGTGGCCTAAGTACTGGTAATCACTTCAAGCTTTTTTTTTGTCTCTGTAAAAATATACCTCAGCCTTCCCTTACCCTTGTCTTTAAACTGCAAGCTTGACAATGTGCTGAATTTGGTTATCATACTGGATATTTTAAGTCATGCACTTTTATAACAGTTCTTCAATATTTAATTGGACTGACAGGTAAATAAGTTTGAATTTACTCAGGGGAATTTATGTTAATAATTTAATAAAATATGATTCTCAAATGCAGTTGCAATTATTGATATCAATGAAAATGAAGATAACCAGGTAACTCGAGATGTTGTGGAAAACTGGTCAGTAGAAGAACAAGCAATGGAGATGGATCTGGCTATTCTTCAGCAGGTGGAAGATCTAGAGAGGAGAGTTCAATCAGCTAGTTTGCAAGTTAAGGTAAAACCAACTTTTAGTAAAATGTCTCTTTAAAATAACATTACTGAAGTGGTAAGGATTTAAAGTAGGTAGTAGCAATCCTTTTATTGTTGGTAAGTGCCTTCTTGTTCATCTGTAATTGCAAGTAAAATACGCTGCAGCAGTGTCATGGATATTTGCGTTTCAGACATTTCATTGCAGTTAAATCTTCAGCTGAAGAAGATGGGTCAGAGTCGCTGCCCCTGCAGAGTGTTCTTTGACAGTGTTCCTTTTATGATAACCTTTTCTGATTGCCAAGATTTCATTGCATTTAGATAATTTTAATTATAGCGGGTTTTGCCACTGTTCTGTCTGTTTTGGGGTTATTGTTGCTGTTATTGATTTCAGAAAAGCCTGCAAATACATCATAATACCTTGCCTGAGTATTGTAGAGTCATGGAGAATGCAATAAATGGGTTAGTGTAAAAGCGTTAAGAATTGACTGCCTGTCATTACAACTTGGAATTTTTCCAATGTCGATGATACCAGACTGAGTATGTTTGGTAGAAGTACAGGTGTGTTTTGGATGTAGTATGTTCTGTGAGTAGATGCTAGTTCTATGTGACCAATTGATAACTCTCTTCTGAGACTACTGAACAGATAGACCTATTGCGATGTTTTGACTAGTAGAACAGGATACTTCGAATGGAGATAAGAATGCAGACCATTGCAGGAAAGTACCTTCGGGAAGTCTGGTAATGCTTGTATGTTTTTGATTAATTATTTTAGTTCTCTGAAGATTTTGGAAAGTTTCTCTGCAGATGGATTACAAGTAACCAAGATATACTGGAAACAACTCTTCAATTATTTAGTCTGAATCTGTAAAACAGTTCCTCTATTTACACAAAGTTAATAGCAACCAATAAATGCACAAACCTTTCTGTTAACATAGGGCTGGCTGTGTCCTGAACCTGCATCAGAAAGAGAAGACTTGGTATATCATGAACATAAGTCAATTACTAGATTGCACAAGAAGCACGATGGGGATTGTGCTGGAGGCGGAGAAGGCAGTACCAGCTCTCTAGAGCGGAAGAGTGACAACCCTCTAGATATAGCTGTAACCAGGCTTGCTGACTTGGAGCGGAACATTGAGCGAAGGTATCTGAAGAGCCCCTTAAGTACCACCATTCAGATCAAACTGGATAATGTGGGCACAGTTACTGTCCCTGCTCCTGCACCATCCATTAGTGGTGATGGTGACGGGTAGGTTTTTGAGATTAACTTGAAAAATTATTGTGCTTCTTTGCTAATTGGAGCCTATTTTCTATTGCCTGTTATCTATGTACTTTCTTGTATGTCTGTGATCCGTATGGATCATGCTATTCTGCATGGTGCTTTGTAAAGATATTTTTTGTTACGTTTGTTGATAATCTTGCAAAGTTATCTTACATTTAACTGGTTGTTATTAAGCTTTGAGGCACGTAGCCACAGTCTGTGCACTACATCAAATTTAGTTGCTTAAGCCTTATACTTATTGGCTGTGTATGTTTTGTCATTGCTTGGCTTTCAGTGTGATAATGATTGTTCCACGTTTAAACATAAGCAAACACAGATGTGACCAACTTAATTTCTCTATATTTCAATGCAGAGCTGAAGAGGATATTGCTCCAGGGCTAAGGGTGTGGAGAAGGGCATTGTCAGAAGCGCGCAGTGCTGCACAAGTAGCTCTGTGCATTCAGCAGTTACAGAAATCGATAGCATGGGAAAAATCTATTATGAAAGTTGTAAGTGTTTTTCATTTAAAAAAAAAATACTGTAACTGAACTAATTTTGCTGTATAATGGTTTCCCATCTTAGGTATTTCAAGATACCATGATTAATAATGTATTTCTTATTACAGTCTGTAAAACTTAGTACACTTAAACTGTACATTGTGCACAGGTGAATATAAATATACCAGAAAGGATTTTCTCCTTCTTTCCAAACTAATAACATTAAATTCTTAAGATGAAAAGCTTTTGTAATAGTTTGTTACATGTAAGATAGTAATTGTTCCTTGTAATTAACATTTAGGTAAAAAGAGTTGTTTGTGGCTTCATCTCATGGAAGATAATCTATCCGATGAAAGATTTCCAATCTCATCCATGGCATAAACTTTATGGTGGTTCACAGTCACATATCCCAATTAAGGACTTCCTTTTTCAGGAAGTTGAGATGCTCCAAATGTGTGGCTGCTTTGCATGTACACTTTAACAACTGGACATACAAATTGGGCAAGTGTCTGAGCAAACAGCCTGAGATACCTGTTTCCTTGTACGCATGCCCATTTAACAAGTAGATCCGTGTTAAATCGCATATACAGAGAAGGCATGCAAAATGCATGTATCAAAATTTGCATGGACCTTTGAACCTCAAATTTCTGAAAGCAAAAATGTAATATTACTACAGCAAAGGTGATAGGAAGAATTTTCATAATTAAAATCAATTGCTGTTGAAATGGTATTATGTAAAGATATTTCTCCAGTTATTGCACTATTGTTGAATCTGAGCTTCATTTGCTATATAAACCCTATCCCTGGAAGTGTTTAAGGCCAGGTTGGATGGGGCTTTGAGCAACCTGGTATAGAGGAATGTGTCTGTGTCTAGGAGGGTTGGAATTAGATGATCTTTAAGGTTGGAATTAAGATGGACTTAAGAACCATTCTGTGGTTCTATGATAAAGAACCAGCTTTGTGATATAATTAAGTATGGCCAGTGCTACACAGTGGGTTCTGGCAAAAGTGATTCTTTCATTATTGGTCTTTGCCCTAATTTTTTAAATTTCTGCAAGTTCTATATATTTTTAACTTCTGCAAGTTCTATATTGATGTGAATTACATCTGGACAATTAAAGGATGATTTAAGTAAAAATTATCGTGTAGGGGTGTCTCTTTAATTTTATGTATTTTCAGCTTTAAGGCTGTATCTTTAGAACAAAGTTTATCAATTTAAGAGCAGGTGAAAGGCAGTTGAATGTTTCAAGGTGTAGTAATTTATTAACCAGAAAAAATGTACAATATCATTCTCAATTTGATTGAAATGTTCTAGGCAATGAATTGCATAGTAAATGTAAATACTTGGTGAAAACATGGAGATCTTTAAGTTCCTGAAAAAGAAGTCCAGGTATAGAAGAGTGTCAAAACCACACGATGCTTGTAAGGAAAATGATGACACGTTAGATATTTTTAGTTATTAATGTGAATTTCAGAGAGTGTTCAGATCACAATGGGTTTGCATTACTGAGTTTGCTCATGGTGTCTTTGGATAAGATCCTTACCAATTATTAACTGAAAATACTTCTTAAATGTAAAATATAAATTAATGCAATGCATTGAGTAACTTACGTGTGCAGCATGGGCATAAATGAAGAGACTGGGAAAGTATGTGTGGACCAAGTAATTTTGATAGGTATAAGACACCTTTATTTCCCATCAACATAAGTTGAATATAAAAAGTATTCAGAGTTTTTTATACTGGAGGACACCAAACTTACAATGAATTTTCAAATGTGTTTCCATGTAGCTTTTAGATTAGTTCCTCACACACTATATATATTCCTTTACAAATGTGATTATTACCAGACTCTGTGGTAAAATGAAAATAATTTTCGGAGTGAATTTGTGTGTTAGAAGGGGAAGTGCAATTTAGGTACCAGTCCTGCATTTCAAAATTTAAAAATTAAACTGAAGCAATTTTCTGTGTGTTGTAGTACTGCCAAATATGTCGAAAGGGAGATAATGAGGAGCTGCTGCTGCTTTGTGATGGTTGTGATAAAGGCTGTCATACTTACTGCCACAGACCCAAGATCACTACAATACCAGATGGTGACTGGTTTTGTCCTGCATGCATAGCAAAGGTAACACTAACCATAAAGGTGAAGTGACGTATAGCACCCTTTTTATAGATGCTAGAGTTTGTATGTCTACCAGTGCTTTTTTCAACAAAAATAATTATCTATATGTTTTGTATTGGGCTGCAACTAATATGAGACATAGTTTTATTTAACTAGGATTTCAATGGCAACAAAAGTTGCTACAGTTTGTCTTAGATTTTAGATTTTGATGCAAGTACATACAGAATTTTCTTGCCGATTCAATGCCAGCTTTTTTTCTTTTGTAATACTTTTCGGCATTTGTCTTTAGAGCTTCGTTGTGAAGAGCTGACAGACCAACGTCTTTGTATTTGAAAAGACCAACCATAGAAAAAACACCTAGTAAATCAGCCTTTTTTACAGCAAAGAATAGTTTTACTTTTTTGATACACCATAGTGCATTTAAGAGAGAGGCTGTGTATGTTTCATGTGTGTGTTCTTTTCCTCCAATAAAAACAGTCTAAATAGAACTTTAAGATAGTTGTATCAGAATGACTGAATTAGCAGGTAGTATTGTTAAATATCCACAGTCTTTCCCATCTGTACCTAGTCCTGAAATTAAATGCAGTTTTTGCTAAATTCATTCATTCTTATGTTTCTGCCATGACCTGTGAATACTGTAACTGAAGAAAGAGCTTTTCACTATCGTATTCAATTTTCTGTGTTCTCCAATTATTGTCAATGTGGCCCTTTTTTTATGCATCTTTCACTAAGTAATAAGGAAGACAGATTGTTTTTGAAATAATTTTGTGCAACCCAAATAATGAAAACAGCTCATGGTTGATTGTATTGAGCTAAACTCATTCTGTAGCTTTTTCCTGTAGTTATCATGGGATCATATTGCAATTTATCTTGTTATAAGGATATACATTATCCTATCATGCTATGGGATGGAACACATGGGATTTTTTTCCTTAAAATAATTACCATTTTTAGTATGACAAAGTAACTTTTTTCTCATTTTTTTTTTCTGTCACAAATTTGGATGAAAGTTGGAGATTTAAAGGTATAAGATATCTAAAGTGAATCTTCAGGAGAACTTAAAAGTATATCGAATATTGATTCAAGATTCTGCAAAACATTGAAACAGTTTTGCATAAGATTAGATATAAAGTTTGCTGTTCTAATTGAATTCATTTTAGATTTTTTTCTTGTCTAAAATGAGGTGGCCATTAACCACCTTCCATTCCCACCTATTAGGAGTTAATAGAGAATATTTCCAAGTCAGGCTTTTAGATATTCACAATTGATTTGTTCTCATTGCTTTACATTGCATTTTTATCCAAATGGCTGAAAATAAGAATTCCTTTTCAATTTCTGTATAAACAGACATGCTTGACTGTTTTTCTGTCCTTGGACCAAGAACATAGACATGATACAGAATGGCATTAATTGAGTGCTGTTATTTATAAAACTTTCTAGTGTTCTCTATTGAGGAAAAGTAATTCTACGCACAACATACATTTTCCACGTTACAGATCAGATGACAAATTAATTACAAACTGACCACATTTTTTGCCTTGCCAGTTACAATCAATGCCAAAAATATACCCTTTCTTAGTTTCACCTCATGGTCTGTAAATATTTTTATATTTGATTAAATAATAATCCTTATTTCAACTTGTTTGTACCATTCTTTTATTTTCACACTCCTTTTAGGTTCTCCTGTAGTTATCTTACAGTCAAGCTAATTACATTTTTCCTATCTATCTTCTAATCTTTAAATCAATTGATCCCTCCACTCCACTGACTTTTTTCAAAGCTCTTTTTGCATATCCTAAAAATAATGTCGTTACTTGAAAATGAATGTAGAATCTCAGCTATGGTTATATCAGTCTTTTAAGAATAGACAAATACTTTTCCTAAAACTTGGTCAGCCTGGTTTGTTTGTTAGGAGGTATTGTCTTACCATCCTGAAAGTCAGGTGCTTTTATACTGTCACAATTTGGGTACAAAGGTTACTGTAATTTCTTGGCTATTGCTTATTCCTGTTTTTTTCTATTATAGGCAAGTGGTCAAACTCTAAAAATAAAAAAACTTCAAATGAAAGGGAAAAAAAGTAATGAGCAAAAGAAAGGCAGGAAATTATCTTTAGCAGGAGATACAGAGGATGAAGACTCTGCAACTACAAGCATCTCCTTAAAAAGAGGAAAAACAGATCCTAAAAAAAGGAAAATGGATGAAAATGTTTCTGTAAGCCAACTAAAGCAAGAAAATTTCACTGCTATTAAGAAACCTAAAAGAGATGATTCCAAGGACCTGGCTGTATGCAGGTATGATCTGCTTATTTATAAAGTTACAAATTCTAAAGTATGGTACGTGTTGTTGAAGCCAGTAACGCCTTGTTACGCTTACCTGTGTTTTGGGGAACAAAAACCCTATTCTGTCATGCATCTCCACCCATGTTGTGATGATTTGACTGCAGATGTAAAGGATTTTGCTTGCTTGCTGGAGTAAATGCTGTGTTTGGCAATGAAGCCCAAGAGGAAAGTACTTAATGGTAGAGTGTGGTCTATGAAATTTATTCCTCCTTGCCCTTCCAAGAATGGGAAGAACCCTGAGAGCTGTGGTACTGACAGCTTTCTTAATTGTTTTGAAGGTGATTATCCACCATGTCTGAAAAGCATTGTTGCATTTTACAGAGGATGAGATAGTAATAGAAAAGCATCTTTTTTTAGTGTTTCTGGTCAGTATAAAGTGATGTAGTTTAGCCTCTCCATGGTTTTGGAAAGCTAGTATTAGTATCTGTTTAATTAAGTTGCAAATCATTTATTGAGGTTCAAACTATTAACATTGCACAGATAATTCCTCTTGCATCAGTTTGTTGGAGAGAACTAACTGCTACCCTGAATTGTCAGTTATCTGCCTGACTGTTTTGTGCCTTGCAGAGGGCATAGAATACAAGTGTTTTCCTTTTGTAGAATGAACCTATTCACAGTATATGATGAATTTATGGAACAGTGAACAACCTTTGTGAATATGTGAACAGTTTAAAAATATTGATTTAAATCCTTATTTTATTCAGCATGATTCTCTCAGAATTGGAAACTCATGAAGATGCCTGGCCTTTCTTACTTCCTGTAAACTTGAAACTTGTTCCTGGTTATAAGAAAGTTATTAAAAAACCTATGGACTTTTCTACCATTAGAGACAAGCTAACTAGTGGGCAGTAAGTAAAAGTATTTTAAATTTTACTTTACATTTTAAGAAAATGTTTAAATATTCAGCAAAACTTTAAAAAGGCTATGCCAACTTGAAATACGGTACATTAAAAAAAAAAAATCAAGTCAACTATTTTTATGTGCCTTCTCTGGCACCTCTCTACTTTCAAAAATTCATAACTGTTAAGGTCTGTCTTTGCCGTATCTAAGCTGAAATAACATGTGAGGTGGGAGGACCTGTGGAACTGACTTCACAAGAAAAAGAATAGAATTGCCACGTTAAATGCACAAAATCAGTCAACAGGAATAACTTTTCTAATTGTGTGGGCTTTAAGCTAATGGAGTCCGTTTAAATAATGTTGTAGTGTGTTGGAGTGAATTGGTACCACTGGTGTGGGGTAACATTCCAGACATTCCAGTAATGGCAGTTGATCATTTTCTAGTCCTAGAATTAGACTGCACAACTTCTTACAAAGATGATGATACTACCTTTACACTTCTAATATTCCTATTCTCCTTCCTTCCTTATTACATCCCGGTGCTCTTATGACTCCCCAACACCAAAGAAAACTTTGTCATCCATAAAGAAAACGATGAACCCTTTTCAGCATCTGTCAGCACCACGCAAAGCAAGTTTCCTAGGATGACACAAAGGGCTTTTTAACCTCTTGAGATTTTTCCTCCCTTATGCCTGAGAGCGTAATATATTCCACATGCCTATTGGTAGACTTGAGACTTCTACTGTATTTCTTTTTTAACAATTGCTCTGAATACTGGAATGCTATTTGGACTGTGTGTGTTCAGGATAAGAAAAAAAAAAAAAAGACAATGTTACAGGATTAATCCAGGCAGCCCAATCATCCAATATACCTGAATGTTCCTCTTTTAGGTAAATGCAGCTGTACTCAACACTTCCTTTGAAAGGGCTTAAACCCAAGAAAAAGATGAATAAGTGGAAAATACCCATAGTATTTTAACTAGAAAACTGTTAAAGGGAAAATGGAAGCTAATTAAAAAAAAAAAGTTTGTTTTCCAATATAGACTTGAAATTCTACCTTACAATTTTTTTTAGTACAGTAACAAAAACAACAGTGAAAGAGAATTTGCTTACAATGGTGTTCAGTTTCCTGAAAATATTTAAATTTGAATTTAAAAAGTTAAAGGTATAATTTATTCATTTAGCATTCTGTGACTGATTATAAATTCACTGATGATAAGAGTTCTTTTTCATGTAGTTGAAGTATTTTTCTCCTTTGGCTGTCACTGTTCCAAAAATCATTTACCTTTTTCTTCTTTCAGGTACCCTAATCTTGAGGCATTTTCGCTAGATGTCAGGCTTGTTTTTGACAACTGTGAAACCTTTAATGAAGACGATTCTGACATAGGCAGGGCTGGCCACAACATGAGGAAATATTTTGAAAAAAAATGGACAGAGATTTTCAAATTGAGCTGAAGTTACCAGAACTAATTTTTCTCCTTTAAATGAGGACTGATAAGACCAGCAATGTGAACTGTAGTTACATGAAAGTGCAAGGCACGTGCATAACTAATGACTGTTCTCTTTCCTTAAAAATGTCACAGAAGAGTGATACTAGTTCTGAAGGCTTCACTCCTACAGCAACCATGGCCCCTTGGTTATTGGTTTGTATGTTTTAACAAACTAATTTAGGTAGAACAGGGAAGCACACCCAAAGAATTTCAAAGAAAGGGGTGTTATAGTGCAATAGCAATTAAAAATATATCAAAACGCACTGAATATTCAACCACCAGAGCTCTACTTGGGGAAATGGTTCTTTTTCCCTTTCAATAAATATCTATTTTTCATTTTTTTACTTTGTAGTTTATTTTTTAGTGAATGTATTTAATTTTATGAATTATTTATGATTATACAACATCCAGAATCTTCGTTTTCTGTGAAAAGGAAGAATTAGAAAATTGCTTTAAATCTTGAAAATACAACAAGGAATGTTTTAAAATATAAAACAAAGCCAAGTGAAACTGTTTACACTGATGTGCTGTAAAAGCACTAAAAATTAAACTTTACTGTAGAGTTACAAGTACATTTATATATATGTTGCTGCATCACTTGTGTAGTTAAATTGTATTTCAAGACAGTGAAGAAAAAATTGAGACATGTATATACTGTTCATTATTGTTTATATTAAGTCTTGTTTTAAATATGTATGATGTGTACATATTGTTTGCAGACATTATTGTTTATGCCTTAGGAGGACAGTAGCATTTTATTTTAGTCTTAAGATAATTACAGCTATATGGCTTGTACAGTAATTATCCTCTACCAACACTGTGGAGTCTCCTTAATCTTGGTAGTGCCTGCCTTCAAAACAGGGTGTAGGGGATATTAGTTTTCCATTTTTCTATTTTGTTACATAATTTCAAGCCACCACAGCCTCAATTTCAAGTATAATCATTTGTATTCGTGTGGAATAAAATTGTGACGATTTCCTACGCACACAGTATTTTTTCATAGAAACAATCCCCTCCATTTGCCTTGCCCCATAAATAACAAAAAAGACATTCGTAACCACTGTGTTTTATCTACTGTGTGTTGTGGTGGCCTGTTGGGGCAGATAGAATTTTTTTTTTTTTTGTACTAATGTAAGAGTACTTGAAGTTTTATTTAAAAGAAATGTTGTGGAAAGGTAGCATTCCTTTTCTTTTCTTTTTTTCATTTTTTCCCTTTTTTTAGGAGTGTTATTTTACACTAGTATGTGTGGCACGGATACAATAAACGACTGTTTTGCAAACCAGATTTTCTTGGCGATTTTAATATTTCAAATCCTGCGTATACAGGAATGTTTTTAATAATATCTTGGGAGTCTTGCATTTAACATTAAGTTTGTTTGATGCATCTAATTCTCCTGGCCTTTTAATGGTAACTTGAAGCAATTGCCAGGCAGAGTAGCGGTTCTACCACCTACTTGAATGAGCATAGATGACGCGGCCTTTAGGTGTAACCAGTTGGCTGCCTAGTGTTTGACCTCTTTCTGCCAGTCCCGCTTATCACGTGCATTCACGCTGTAACAACAGTAATGTAAATACGTACCACATGTAATGTTTCTTAAAAACAATGATGATTATATGGTTTGGGTTTTTTTGGTCTGTAGAAGGGCATGAGTCATAATCATTGTTCTGACTAAAGAAAGTAGAATTGTAGATGAGTGCTGCGGAGCCCCAATACCTAAAGCTCCCTTGACAAGTAATTTTTTTATATTTTAAATTAGGCCTGCCAAGTTTGAGCTTTAGTCTTGTTTTTTATACCCCTTTGCCATTATATTTTCTCCCTCTGCTGAGTGTCTGTTTTTTAATAAAATTTTTGTTTGTTTCTGTTGCCCTCTCCAGAACATCTTGTTGAATGTTATTTTTCTTTTCTGAAGTCTTGTTAGAAGAACCGGTGTTACATAAAATAAAAAAAAATTCACATCTGGATATTAAAGCATCCTTGCATTCTAACAGTAGCTCCACCACTGACTGCTTCATGGCTTTCCTCTTCATCACATTTTGGAAGATTTCAATTAAAAGGTCTGCTGGTATGTTTCAGAGATATGAAGAGTAATCTGCATTTAGAACATATAACAGTAGGCTTGTAAGAGTGTTATAAGTATGCTTAGATTATTGGCAAAAGCATTTATTCGATGCAAAACAATTGTTTTTATTTTATCAGATTCTGTACTGGTTAATGTTTTATCCCCCATAGTAAATCTCATAGTTTTCTGGAAGGTTAGAATAGAACATTACATACATTACAGCCACATTACATACATATTTGCATTTTTCAGCTTGTATCCTGATTCGACTGTACAGCTAGGACAGTTAAGGAGCTTGCAGCTATGATAAGAGAGGTGAAGCTTGTCTCACTAACTTTATGTTACCAATGTATTGCTTTCCTCGCTATCAGCCAGTATTTTCATTCCAATTTAAATAAAATTAAATTTACAGAATTATATTTGAAAAGTGAGCCTGAATCATAAACATGCCATTATATGTCTTCTTAGATAAGATCAGGGTTTTAACTACTGGAAAAAATGTGCTTAATTTTTTCTTACTTGCTAACCTTCTCTCCTGTTAATGTTCCCATCCGTCTGTTTTTGTAGAGAAAAAGTCCAGTGTGCTCTCTTCCTTTCTGAATGATGTAGGCTTATCTAAATTTGGAGAATTTCTTGACAAACTTTTGAACTCTTTATTTTAAAATACCATTAATAGAGAAGGTCAGTGAAGAGTTTTCTGGCTGTCACTTTGGATTCTATTTTGTCTCTTGGCATCTCTTTGAAAACAAATTGGCTGGCACAGAAGCAGGTGCAAATTAAAAGTTATAGTTGTCGTAAACAAAATATGTATGTTTAAAAAGAGATCTATTGCTTTTTCTTAAGTCTTTTTATATGACTTAATTTCCTAATGACAGTTTGTTAACTGAGCAGCTGTACCCTATGAATGGGCACAGACATCTGAGGAAGCACCATGAACGCGCTGAACTGGTGGTCTAGGGGACCTTGTTCATTAGGTTTGCATCATATTATCCCTAGATGTTCTAGATCTACCACAGTGTGCCTGCAAACTGAGCACTAAAGATGGAAATCGAGAACAACATAACTATGCTGTTTGATTGTTTGATTTTGCAACTCTGTAGTTCTGAGTTCAAGGTAGATCTAAAAATGCAAGCTCTCTTTTTCTTTAATATGTACACTTAGAAAAACGGGCATCTTTTATCACACAAATTTCTGTTGACTGTATTGTCCAAAGTAACCATGGCTTATAGAGGCTACACTTCTGTGCATGCTGTTGTTTCGCAATTTGTTATCGAGTGAACAATTTCGAATTTCCCAGGTGCTATTTATGGACCACTCTTTAAGTGGAAGCCGTGGGCTTCGTGAGCTGCCACGAGCTGAAGGGAAGGGTGGCGACGGCTCGGCGGCAGCGGGGAGCGCCTCGGCGCTGAGGGCTCTCCTCGCGCCGCCCGCTGAGAGCCGGCCGTACCGCGCTGCTCCCGCCCGCCGCCTCGCCCTGGGGGCGCCCGTGTGGCCGCACCGCAGCGATCCTTCGCCGATAAGGAAGGAGACTGCAGCGTTACACGGATGCAGGCCACCGCACCGGCAAACGAAGGCGCTTGGGAAAGCGTCGCAGGCGAAGCGGCGGGGGAAAAAGCAAGAAGCGGCCGAACGCCCGCGCCGACACCGACGTTGCTTCCGTGCGGGGAGCGCGGGGGCAGACGCTGGGCGGCGCAGCGGCGCGGCAGGCCCGAGGCCGGCGCGGGCTCCAGCCCGGCGACCCAGGCGGCGCGGGGTGCGCGTGCGCAGCGGCACGGCCGTGAGGCGGCGGGGCGGAGGGCGCTCCCGGGAGGGCGGTGCGAGCCCTCCCGCCGCGGGGGGGCTCGGCCGGGGCTGGCGGGGCGGTGCGGTGCCGTGCGGACCGCCTCCGCCGTCCCGCGACACTGCGGTGCCCAGCGGCGGCGGTGGTCGAGGCGGGGCTCTGCGGCCGGCCCGCGGCGCTCCGGGCAGCCGAGGGAGGGCCTCCCCCGAGCGCTCTCCTGAAAGCCGTCAGCAGGGCGCAAGGTGAGGCGCGGGCCTTCCCTCTGAGCGGCTCCGGCGCGGCGGCGCCGGGCAGGGGCCGTCGGTAGCGCCCGAAAGCGCCGCAGCTTTGTCTGTAAGCGACAGCGGGTGGCTCGGGAGTTACGGAGGAAATGGCGGCTGCCGGGGAAGGCGGTTCTGCAGCGCTGTGCGCGGGGACAGCGGGCCGCGCTGCGCCCTCGGCCGCTGGAAACTCCCGACTCCTGCGCCCTGTCCTTGCTGCGCGGGGGTGGTGCGGCGAGGCTCCTCAGCTTCTCGTAGTGGAAGGAAGTAGGCAGCTTTTCTCTGTACAGTCAAGAGATGATTTGCTGCTGCTTAGTCCCCTTAACAGCTTTAAAGAGAACGGTAATAAAACTGGGAGGATCCTGAAGTTAAAATAGCTAGTATTTGAAGACCTCACCCGTAACTACAGCAGCGTGCCGTATGCTGCCTGAAGGGGGCAGTTACTTTGCCTTTATGTGTACGTGTGTGTTTATATATAGATACGCATGTGTACGTACATACATTTATGTGTACGTGTGTTTGTATGCATATGTATGAGGAGGCATATATAGAACTAAACGTGTCTATATACGTGGGTATATATATATAAAACCCCACTTTCCTGTTTGTGGTTGCCTCTTAGATGTGAAATTGTTCAGACTGAAGCAGTCAAATGACAGTCTGACGGTTTAGATGCTAACTCCGTTTAAATGGCATTGCTGCCTTTATCCAGCATAAACAACTTTCAGGCATTGTAGGCACTTCCTTTTGGCTCTGCGCTGCCTTTTTCTCCAGAGGGCTGACCACGGTCCCCTAGCATGGGGGGGCACTGGCTGGAATGTATGTTTTAGGGGCTTTCCCTGACCTCGGGCACAACTGCTTGGCTGATGCTGAGATCTAAGCTGGTCCCAGCAGTCTTAAGTACTTGGAAAACATACATGGGGTGCCTCTTTTCTTTGGTTGTTGTAAGGAGAAGCAAACGCAATTTCAGGAGTGGTGCAGATTCTGATCTCCCTCTTAATATTCCCACTTTGACTTAAATGTGTTACTCAGTATGCAGTGTTTGTTTTACATGAAAATCAGCTCAAATCTTTCATTGGCGATGCAAGCCTGTTGTTAGTATTACCCCGATGTGTTGCCATCACTGGTGTTACTGCCTAAGCGTGAAAGGTATCAGCAGTCTGAATTCAAATAAGAGATTCAGGCCTGGAAAGGAAAATTTATCTTGGACTGGTCATCGAACCTTACTGCTCACCTATGTTAGGCCTGCAGACAGGAATTTATTTAATCTGGTTTTATTTTAATGGTTACGCAAATCTCTACTCAATAGTACTGTAATAAACAAGTGCTCTCAATGCTGTATTCTTGAAAGGAATAAATCAACTGCTAACCCTTTTGTAAGATACAACTCATTAGAACATTTCAGCAAACTTATTATTATTTGAATAATTTCCCAGAACCTCTTTGGTACTGCATCATGATTAATATATTTTTTTTGGTCACTGATGACTTGCAAACCTACTTTTGTGGAGGTATAAGTGGGAGGAGGAAGAATGGTGAATACACGTGGGTTTAGTTGCATAAAATCTTTATATAAAAGCATAAGATAATTTTTTCCATGCTTTTGGTATAGTGGAAGTATTAGTCTTGGGTCTGTACTGTACTTACCTTCTGTTATTGCAAAGGATAGTGGAGGATGTGTCTCATAATAATGAATTAACATGAATAAAGAGTGACCAGTGTCTTTCACTGTTTGCCTCTGTAGGACTGTCCTGATATTTACATTTTACTATAGAACATTCTGAATAGGCAACCCTTGATTCTGTGCTCTGTTATTTTGTTTTTGTTGTCTCTACTTGCATCTGTTTAGGTAACCTTTTAAGTTTGTTAGTACAAGGCTTACCGTTTTGCCTCTGTTACACCCAGCACAGCGGTGCCTCATCCTGGTTGTGTCCTTTGTGTGCTGTAGTATGTAGACATTAAATATTTTTTAAAAAAAAACTTTTAAAATTCAGATCATATATATATCCCAATCCCATGTAGAAAGATATATTTGTTTGTAGCAAGTGGTTTATAAGTTTTTCACTTGGTGACTGGCCTCTGCAATGCCTGCTTACTCCATTGTGTCTAGTGTAGATGCAACAGCTAACAACTTTGAACAGCAAACATCTTAACGTAAATAAAAGTTCTGGAATAAGCTCTATCGCCAGTGCCCCCAGACTAAATAGTTATTATGTGAGCTCACACATTGTATTGCAAAATTGCAAATTGACTTAAATAAAAGTTCATATATGTTAATTCTAACTGATTCACAAACTCCTCATCTTGTTGCTGTGGATATTCTATGCTTTAAGTTGAAGATAAAAGGAATGCTTAAATGAGAAATTGGTCTCTGCAAAACATGTTTTTTCCTGGAGAAAGTATCTTGTTTAAGGAAGTATGTATGATTTATGAAATAGGAGAGACTAACTTTTAACTTTTTTTTCAGATTTTTTTTTTGAAAGTAGATAAAATGGCGACATTAATTCACACTTTAGCAGATCACAGTGATGATGTCAACTGCTGTGCCTTCTCACCATCGCTCTTGGCTACTTGTTCCTTGGACAAAACAGTTCGTATTTATTCTTTAAATGACTTTACTGAGCTTTCATACTCACCTTTGAAAGGTCATACATATGCTGTCCACTGCTGCTGCTTCTCCCCGTCGGGACACATTTTAGCTTCGTGTTCAACGGATGGTACTACCATGGTTTGGGACACTCGCGGTGGTCAGGTGCTGGCAGTGCTTGGGCAGCCCAGTGGCAGCCCGGTTAGAGTCTGCCGATTTTCCCCGGAGTCCACGTATCTGGTGTCAGGTGCAGCGGATGGGAGTGTAGTTCTTTGGAATGTGCAGTCATTGAAAATGTACAGGTGAGTGCCAAATACCTTTTCACGACCTTTTTCTCAATGACAGAAATACATTATAAGTGCTATTCTTTTAGTAGTATGCTGTAATGTGTACAGACTTGCAGACTTCACACCTCTGATTTACGTGACAAAGAAAAGGGAATAGGATGTTGAAGACCAAAAGATTATAAATAGGAGAAGTGCCAAGTTTTGTGTTTTTTTTTAAGTTGAACAATGCAAACTCAAGAAGGTTGAATTAGTTGTTATTTTTCATCTAAATCCTGTTGTGTTTTGTCTTTTTAAATCCATTGATTTAACATGAAATCAGGATGCATTGCATATTGCATGCATCTGGTTTCTAAGCAGTTGATCAGCAAAATGTGGTATGTAATACACAGTTGGTCAGTGGAGCCTGACTGTGTTGTGTGCCTTAAATTGCGTTATACACAGTCTTTTTAATTTAAGTATTTAATGATGTGGCTGTTTGAAGTCTAAGAAGGTCTTAGAAGCTTGATGTTGATCCAGCAACCAAAGAGGCTGGAAGGTATTACCATAACCTATATTATTTCAGGTTGAGAAGTTAATGGCAACAGAGAGGCGTATTAGAGTTCATTGAGTTAAGTATTAGAATCAACATTTCACCTGGGTTTCCAGAACATAACTGTTTGAAACAAAGCTGATGAGCATTTGTAGTGATGTTGCACAGTTAAGGGCATGAACCTTTGGGTGATCTTCATAATCTTCCTCTTTGTCGGTAAAGTCTTAAGGCCAGTTATTGTGATTTACACTTAGGCAAGACATTATTTAAGTTGTAGAGCATCAATCGCTCAGTATCTCTCTGAAATAGAAAAGAAGTTAAGAATTTAAAAGAATTTATGAGATGTTCCACTCTGGTCCTCAGGATAAGGGAGCAGCCACTTTTTTTGTTTTATGTTAAACCTCGGTCAGGCATGTTATGCTTTTGTGGCTTCTGTCTGCCTTCTACAGCAAGGATTTAGATGTCAACTGATTTTTATTTTTTTTTCCAGAATGATTGGTTGTTGTTTTCTGATATCCTGTAAATCTAGAAACATGTCTATAAACAAGAATTCTAATGGATTCTTGCCACCTCTGGAACTGGAAGAGTTTCTTTAATTTTGGAAACTAGTTTTTGATTACATATTTTTTTATCTTTAAGAAATATTGGGAATGTCATTTGTTATCATTCTAAGGGTTTATCTATTTTGAGGTATTACTAGTGAAGAACTTTTTTATACAGAATGCTTGTTACTGAGGGGGAAAAAAATTAAAAAGTAACTTCCTTATAATTATATTCTTTTAATATGTGCAATGATGCATGTTTTAGACGTATAGCCTAAATTTCCTCCTCACTGGATGATTGATGTATAGTGACAATGTAGAAACTATATTGTTGTTTTGAGCTTAAATTATTCTGATTTGGTGTTTACATTGTAAGAGAACAACAAAGAACGTGAACATTGCTTTCCTGTTCGCCTCACTTTACTTTTACAAGTTCATTTCAAAGTGCTAACATGCCAACAGTGGGCAACTTAGTTTTAATTGTATATATTTTGGGGATGTGTGTACATATATATATATATATATATATTTATTTTTTTTTCAGTTGATAAATTCCCTGAATGATTATTTGCATTTGTAATTGCAGGTACAAAAGTGCGCCTGTCCTGCTTTTTCTCTTAAAGTTGAGATCAATTTTACTTAGAAATTATCAATGTGCTTAAAAATTACATCAAGGGTTTTAGTTACCCATCAAATGTCACTCTGTGGTCCTCTGCTTCTTTTGCAACATTTGAGTATGTTGATGCTAAATGAGAGCCTTTACCACACTATGGTGTCATTTTACTAAATATATGGATGGTAGATACAAGATAACCAGTTAGTCCTTATTAGCTGGACTGTTGTAATTGACTCTCCAAATTGTGAAGAAAATGGCAAGTTAAATCATCTTTATGAAGGGTGTGAACAAACTCTAAGCAAGTTAATTTATGTATGCTGCTTAAAGTGTTTGCCATTTCCTGTTCAGTAGCAAGAATACTGATACCTGACCTGAAAGTCATAAAAGCATACACATTTGTATAATTCACTTTATTTTACTGTTAAGTTTTCAGAGCGGCATCTGTAGCTTTTTCTTTGTGAAAGAATGAAAGTTTTAAAATCTGGGCTAAGGAAACAGAATTGTATATATGAAAAGGGCAAGCAGTGTAGTGTATTTGCTAGTATGCTTAATGATCAAACTAAGGGAGTCAATAATTTTTTGGTTGTCCTAAGTCTGGTTAGAGAGAACCTCAGGCAAGTTTATGGACTTCTCTTCTGTAGCATTAAGTTTGACACCTCTGGCAGTAAATAAAATTTCTATGAGCAAAAGAGAACGTGCAGGTGTTCTACGAAATACCATGACAGAGTAAATAGGACTGAGATTTCTTGCTGTATGACTGTTGCTTATGTCTGTGACTTTTTTCCTAGGCTTAAAGATTCAGCTATGCACACTGGGTCTGATCTAGTATCTATTAAAAGGAGTGAGACACTTTCAATTGACTTGACATTACCGTCTGATAACCCAGAGGATGTTAGATTGACCCTGCTTCCTTCCTGATACATTTGCATATCTGCTAGGAATTTTTGTATATGATCAATTTTTACAAAGTACTTTGGCTGACTTAGTTAAAGTACAGAAATCATATTTTTAAATTTACCTTCTCTTGTCTATGAGTGATTTGAATTAACCCTATATCATAAATCACAAAGTATTCTACTCAGCTACAGCTAATCATAAATGTTAGTAGGTTTTCTGTTTTGGCTTTAAAAACAACAGAAGAATTGTGGGAGTTGTTTCCCCCCTGGTTTTACAGATGTGAGTCCATATTATGACTGCTGTATATTTATCATAGACTTTGAAACTTTATTCTGCCATAGATTTTTAACAGTGTATTTTGCCTGTCAAGTGGTAAGTCCATTATAATTGTCTTTAGTTTGAAGCTCATTTTATCACTCAAGTAAAACTATTTTACCTTGGAGTGTCATCTCATGTTTTTCCTCCTGTAGTCAAAGAGCAGGCCCTGGTTCCTGCAACTCTCCTTATTGTGCATCTCATTGCAGAGCTGGAGAGAGTTTCTCTGCCCTCCGTTACCAGGTTCTAAAACGCAGGGCTTAGAACAGTTTGGTGTATTGCATCAGATTGCATTTTAGAGATCAGTTCTTCAGAGCGTTACTTCTTCTAAACTCAAATACCATATACTCTTGCTTTTCAGATCTGGGAGTGTTAAAGATGGTTCTTTGGTGGCCTGTGCGTTTTCTCCGAATGGAAATTGCTTTGTCACTGGATCATCATGGGGTGATATAACCGTTTGGGATGATACAATGAGATGCCTTTATAATGAAAAAGCACATGATCTTGGTGTTACCTGCTGTGATATTTCTTCACAGCCAATTTCTGGTTAGTCACTTGACTCTTCAGGGGAGGAACATGGGAAAGAAAGAGTGATTCTATTTCTCTCTAGCTCTTATTTTCATTAGTGCTTGAGATAACAGATGACATTGGGAGGAGCTGATGTTTCACAATATTCTGAGTACTCTTAAGTAAAAGTAGTTGTGAGGCTGATGACAAGGAATGTACTAGGTCAACAAAGTGATTAGCTTGCTTATGTTAGCTTTCAGTAGCTAATTATGCTGTCAGAGTTTTGAAAAATGTTTGGGCAACATCTGTAAGAGAAGCCTATCTATCAGGGCTGACAAAGGTGTTAGAAGATGCAGTGCTTGATCACCATTACCACTTTACTTGTTCTTAGCATGCACCCCCAAGGTTAAAGCAGTGCAAAGAACTGTAAAAGCAATAAGCCGAATGCATGAGCTGTGGTGTGTGAATAGATTGTTTTCCTTCACCTGACTTGGAGGAGTCTGGGGGAGAAGTGAGCCCAGGATCTCATGTGTCCCACTAAGACGCAGTACTGTTCAGGTGTCTTACAGCTGTTTTAGCTGACCTTGTTTTATCAGCTGCATTTCATTTTTTTTCTTTATGTGCTTCTCCACCATTGTGATGGGCAAGAACTTAGTTTTGTCTTTTGAGAATGAAATCTGATATTCTAGTATGTACTTGGGTATTGAGATCAAAATCATAAAGCATGGGTAGTGCAGGTCTTTCTCAGGGCTGCAGTGCATAATATGTGCATTTTTCATTCATGTCACATCTGTAGGGCTTTCTGTGGGACTGAAATAATTAAAACTTAGACCTCTTTATATATGAAAATATAGATACTAAAATTTCACTTTAAACTACTGGCTACCTCAGGGAAAGCTTTGCATTTGTGGACACAGGCTTTTAAATATACATAGTGACCCCAGCTTACTGCATGATTGTGTGGGAATCCTAAGGAGTTGCGTGCCTATGTCCCTAGCTAGTATAGTGGGAAGAAACATTTGTACAAACAAGAAGAACCTCTATTTGAAACATCCTGTAGAATTAAGTGCAGTACAGGAAAGTGTCATAATCAAGCAATCAAATATTGGCAACTTGGAAATTTTTGGAAATTCTGAAATTTACAAGTGTATGGAAAACTGTAAGGTTAATTTGTATAATTTTTATCTGGAAAAAGTTTTTAATACAGAGTTATGAGATCTCATAGTCAACTGCTTTTATTGGAGGTGGGGAAATTACACAGAGGTCTCACTGTCTGACTTAGCAAGAAGTGATGTAACTTGTCTTAACAGCCTTGTAGGTATACCTTTGTGCTTTCCATGTCGATTATGGAGACAGCGTGGTCTGTGTAAAGGTATGTAGACTTCTGTTTACAGAGTGCAGGTGAGCTGCTCTTTCAAAGGTACTGAGAGTTACAGTTACAACTGAGCAGACACTGTGTGTTTAAGTGCTAAACACAGCAATAACAAAATAGTACATAGCAGGGAGAAGGCAGGAGAAGCAGTAGGAAGAAGACAGGACAGAAACATTTAATGTTGAAATAATGTCTCCATCTTTCTTGGTGAAAACACTACCAAAAATCTTTCATTGTGGACTAAGAGTTGTATCTGAGAACAAAGGAAAACAATGAAACAGATCGTAGTGTAATTTCCAATGCTCCGTTTCCTGGTGAAATTATTCTTGAGGCTTAAAAAAGTCTGTCACTGGCCCTTCATGCTTCAGCCTATATGCACCAAGATAGAGAGAAATAGGGAAGAAAGCATAATCATTTTTAGTTTCATTTAAACCATATGTTATTGAAAAACAACATTTTTCCTTTTTTTTTTTTTGTTTAATCATCAAGGAGTGAAACTTCTGGGACTACTGGCAGATTTAACACATTATACAATACAAGTAGTGCTTATCCAGCACAATAAAATGTGACTTCAGATCGAGACTCTCTTTACATGCTTAATTTGGAGCAAAATTGGAGCCAGAGTGTCTGTATGCAGAGTGTCAGTGCTGCCCTCCTCCTGAATGAGCAAACTTCAGTGAAATTGCCTAGTGATTCTGGGTTAAAAAAAAAAAAAAAAAAAAGCAGATCTTGCTAAAAATGTTTAGCGTACCTTAGTGGAAGACAGTGTATTCTTCTTCTACGGTATTCAAAGAGCTCTGCATGTACAGCACTGTAATACCCTATTAACAACTTGGCAACATGTAAAATGTGGCCAACTCTGTGCATTGTGACAGAATTCTCATTCTGTCCATTTTACCAAGAGATGTGCTTTTACAGTATGATAGCTAAGGCATGCTACTCATCTCAGTATGAACAAGCTCTTGCACTGTAAAATCCTAGCAAAAAGGAGGCATTTTGATGTTTGACAGATTTCAAGCCAGCCCTAAAATCTGCCACAGCTGAAGTAGCTCTGATCGTTCCTGTGAACTACAAGTATGTATAAGAGAATTTTCTGTTGATAACCAGATGAAACTCAAACTATGCTTTATGTGGTGGAAAACAGAGGTGAAATCTCAGGGGTAATTTTGTAAGATGCTTCACTGTAACTATTTTGATATTTCCAGTAACTACAAAGCTGGAAAGATGAGCACTTATTTAAGGTACCTGTATTATACTTACATTATTATGTTAGCATCTGATAGAGTTTTCTGATTTTCAGCCTTAAACCTGATGATTCTTGTAGGAGTTTTAAGACTGCTACTGGCAGAGGTAACACCATTGAAGGAATGTTGTGGTGACTTGTGTCAGGCTGGTATGCCAGCTCACTGGAGTAGAAGAGCAGAAAGAATTTGGCTAAGAATAATAATAAAAAAATGTTAACAGACAGAAACAACACCTTTAGAATGGAACTTGATGATAATTCAGAAAGGTTCATATCCATTGAATAGAGAGGGGAAAGCTATGAAACTATTGCGACTGTTGTATTTCATCTCATCATCATACTAATGCAAGTATTTCTCAAGACTGGTTAGCTAGACTGCAGTCATGAAACACTTTATAAAAACTGAAACACTCAGCAGACAGAGGAACCAAACACACACCATCCAGAACATGTGAAATAGGAAGACAGTAGTGCAGTTCTGGGCTTTATCTACTTGTTCAGGAAACAGTGTAACAGTGATATCTGTTTCTTACTTGCAAATGTTTTTAGAACCTCTGCAATTATTTTTATCAACACTTTTTAAAGTAGTACTGAGATTAAGGAGATTTACCAAATTGTGTATGAATGCTGGTGTAATTTACTGATACACTTTGATTTTTGTTGCTTCTGATTCCCATTAATATATTTGAATTTTATCAGATGGTGAACATGGATCCAGATACTTCCAGATGGCTTCTTGTGGTCAAGATAATAAGGTCAAAGTCTGGCTTATTTTGTTTGCAGACTCCTTAGGTTTGTATTGTGGCTTTTTTTTTTTTTTTTCATAATCAAATGTCAGCTCTTTAGTGACAATTTACATCTAAGATCAAATTTATACTGCTGCCATGGATTCACAGCCAAACTAACCACACGTTGAAAGTTTTTTTTTGATTGTTTTGCTGGAAAACAGCTAATGCATGCTGTGGTTTGTGAGATTGGGCCCTATAGCTTTTTATTTAGTAATCTCTTTAGCAATAATTATAAAAGTAAAGGTTAAAAAAAAAATCGTCCAATCCTTTCAACCTTAACGTCTTGATAAATGTTTGGTTTTGGTTAGTATTTTCACCTTTGGTAACCAGTATAATTTCTGCTGTGACCATCGGGCAGGTTGGTAGTTTGAAACCTCTTAATCTGCCAGGCCAGAGAAAGGTTTCATTTCATTGTTCAGTACATCTTGGCCTTTTGAGCAAGAGCTGAAGGAATGAAAATGGTGTTGGCTCTTCTAAAACTGCAATGTAAATGTGTGACTGTTACGTAGAGACCAAGCATATGGGCAAAACCATCTCCAGTGAGAATTTCTTGTCATCTCTTCTATATAGAAGTCTGTAAGGATGAATGTTGTATGTAGGGATACACAATTATCTAAAATACTGTTAGACATGGTAAGACTACAGAGTGAAGAGGTCAGAGAGGATGAACTTAAGTTCTCTCTGTGATCCTTTATCCCCTTCTCTGTAGGCAGTATGTCACAGAGTCAGATCTTTTGAGGCAACTTTACACTCCTAAAAGTATGTTGTTTTAATGCCTTGTCAAATATGTCCGTATGTAATAATTTACTTCTTGTATTTTCAGGTGTTGAATTAAGATACAAATGTACATTGAGTGGACATTCTGCCCCAGTTCTGGCTTGTGCATTTTCTTATGATGGACAGATGTTGGTTTCAGGGTAAGCAGTATCTTGTACTTTTTGAAATTTCATGTAGGTGGCTGTCCAGTCTACACTTAAATATTGTAAAACAAAGTTCAAACATGTTGCAGATTTCAAAATATATTTCCAGTAATTATGGCATCGTTCTTTGACCTCCAGAACTAATGAGGTGTCTTTCCAATTGGTTTGCATCTTGTGGGTGATTGAGTTTGAAATCTAAGATGTTGCAAGCTCTGTTCTCTGAGTATTATAATGAAATTCATTTTTTCTGTGTTTACGTGGCTTTTCTTGTATGCGGATACTCTAACATCTATTAAAAAATACGAATTTACATTGCAACCTTACCCTGTCTTTGGGACACCATTTACGGTTTTTCTTTTCCTTCTCACTCACGTTTTTCAGGAAATTTTTAGAAACTTAAATACCTTGAAATTTTTGTCTTTGACAGATTTGATTGAAAGTAGCCATTGTTAAAAAGGTATTAATTGATCCATATTCATAGTATGGCAACATAGGCCTTTTTCCCTAAAAAGTGCATGATCAAGGTATCTGTAGACCTGTTTTTTTTGCTGCCAGCCCTGTACAGAATAATGGTTAAGACCTAGATTAATCGTGAACCATCAGCTAGGGACTAATATGATTATTAGTCTTTGTCAGAGGGTGATAAGGGAGTTGCCAATCTCATTGCATGGTCAGTTGCTGTTGTGTTTGAAAGACCCAGGGTGGTGGAGGTGAGGGGAAGATTCCTGATGAGTTAAAAAATGAAAATGTCATGCTCACCTCTGAGGAGGACAAGGCAGAGGACCCAGAGAGCTACAAGCCAGTCAGCCTACTTCCAGTCTCTGGGGAGGTTGTGGAGCAAATCCTGGCAGTGGCTTGGAAGCTGCTTCCAGGTGCAAATGCTTGGGAAAAGCAGCAGGAGCTGATCGAGGGCAAACTGATCCTGACTGACCTGACCACTTTCTGCGATGAGGCGACTGGCTGCATGGCCAAGGAGAGAACAGCTGTGCTGTACGCCTTGGCTTTATCAAGCCCTTCGACGTGGTCTCCCATCGAAGTCTTACACCCAGACTGGGGACGTGTAGGTCAGGTAAGTGGATGGTAGGATGAGCGGAAAAGTTACTGGACTGTCAGGCTGAAACAGTTGTGATGGTGAGCAGTGCAAAGTGAAACTGGCAGCTGGTTGCTAGTGGTTTTCCTCAGGGATCAAGCTGTTGAAAGAAGGAATTTTAAATAAGGTAGATATCATCATTTATGGTTTTATGAGTATTAATGACCGCATACTTTTATTCTGCGCTCTATGAAGAAAAGTGCTTGATCACTTCTAAACTGTCCCACTGGCAACTTAATCTAACAAATCAAAGGATTCTTCTGTAAATTTTAATCATCTTTATTTTATGAAGATATTTTAAACTGAAACGGGGAAGCTGATGTCTTGTGAAGGAAAAAGAAAGGACCACAACAGCAAATAAACGGAAAACTGTGCAAAACACAGAAGACAATAGCTTGAATATGGGGTCTTTTTCAGTATTTGAAGGTCATCCTGAATGCTTATGGCCTTAAGTTATTTTATTTTCCATTAGATATGTGGATTACTGCTTTAGATTACATTGTCATAACTGAAATATCTATCCCATTCAGCCTTTAAGTGAATACTGCTGTCGTGGTAAATAACTATGCAATTTGTATTTCATTAAATATTTTATGATTGATTGCATTGCATAACTATATTTTATGGATCACACTGCAGTACTTCCTCTAGTTTGATTTGGAAATGAAAAGGTTTCAAATTTAAATAGAAGTGCTGAGAGTAGGTAATGGGTAGCCAGATTCTGTGCGTGATGCAGAGAAATGTCTGCATTACAGATACTTCTTGCAAAGGCCTATTTGTACCTTACATACCAACATAATTTTGTTTGTAGAGCCAGTATTGTTGGCCAGTTCACATAAACCTTGTACAAGCCCTCTGCAGCAGAAATTCTTATGGAAGTGTGAAGTTTTGTGGTTTATGTATTAATTTTTATATCATGCTGTAGGTGTAGCTAACCAATGTCATTGTCTTAAGCTGGACATGGGTGGAAAGGGTTTAAGTAGCTTAGCTTTCCATAAATTTCTGTTATGAGCTCTGTTAAGAGCTCTGTTCACTGTTCTTATTTTACTTGTGGAAGAGTTTTTTTTGTTTTTTTCCCTTCTTTTCTTTTCTTTGTTTTTTCCCTTCTTAATTAGGCAGTTTGTTTCTTTATGGCTCCATGCACCACTGTAATGTCGATGTGTTTTTTTTTTTTAAAAGGTCTGTGGACAAGTGTGTCATAATATATGAAACTGTAAGTATAGCATAGTGCAAGATCATTCTTTGTTGTGTCGTCTTGAAATATCAGTACTGTTTCTCCAATGTCTTACTAAGATAAAGAATGTTAAAGAATAGGAATTATATAAACCCAAAGTATTTACTGTGTTGTGTTGTTTTTTTTGTTTGTTTTTGAGAAAAGTAAGTTTGAGGATCTTGAATTGATCAATCTCTCTCATTCTTTATTTATATCTCTTTGAGGGTTTTATTATTTTATTTCTCTACAGTGCTCTACAAGACAATATTGTTCAGTGGACTCCATGCTTATTTGTTCTTCATGTTGAGGTAGACGGGGGTTTGTTAATCTCAAATTTCATCCAAAGCAAGAATGACAGTACCTTTTGACCTAAAATCAGGAATAGTGATCACTGAAATCCTTTAATTAATTATATATAAAGCACACATCAAACAGAAGCATGATAAAGAATTCAAGAAAAAATACATTAAATACTAATGTCCTTTCTTAAAAATATACTCTTCAGGTATTTTGTGTAATGCTGTTATTACATCCTTTGAAGTTCACCTGTAAGTGGTATTTACATATAGTACTTTACTAAAAGTACTTTAGTAAAGTACTAGTTTAGTTTACTTTAGAACAAACTTTAAGCTTCTTCAGCTTGCTCTGCATTTTCTGTTGTATTGATATAATTTTTCAATTAGGGTTTTTGAAGGGTGGCCTTTTTCCAGTGAATTGAACAGGGGAGTAGGAACAGGAAAGTCAGGTTACATATCTGACTTTGCTGCCAATCAGCTTTGGCAAGGTTGTATAACTTCTCTGAAGGTAACTTCTGTCATATTACAAGAATAATATTTCTTTTTGGAGTATTTGAAAGTATTTATACAAATGAGTGATTTTTTTTTTAATCTTCAAGATTTAAAATCACAGATATTCTTTTTTTTTGCAGAATACTGGCAATATACTTCATACTTTGTCTCAGCATACCAGGTATGAATTCAGTATGATTATTCTGTTTTACTATTAATAAATAAAAGAAATTAAATCATTTTCATGTTAATTTTCACACATTTGTTTTTTATTTGTAGATATGTTACAACTTGTGTTTTTGCACCATGTACTGCCTTACTTGCCACAGGTTCAATGGATAAAACCGTGAACATATGGCAATTTGACAGTAAGCAACCCTGTGCAGGTTAGTGTTTGGAGTATCTTTAATATGTTCTTTAAACTTAAAGCAAAGTATTGGTGAACATCTCCTGAAGATGCAAAGATCCCACTTTTACTTACATGCAGTTAGTGTGTAACCTAAGAACTACATGGCACAATATTTATTTTTTCTCTGAATTGATCTTATTAATATACACGGTATATTCTCTCTCTTTCTCTCTCTCTCATATGTTGGAAGTATATTATCTTCATTCATCTTTTCTGATACTCTCCATTTCTTACTCTCTTAAATGACAGTATTTAAGACATGGGTGTTATTCACAGAGACTGAAAGACTTCTTGGGCAAGTATAATTGACAGTAAGTTAAAGAGAAAATATGCTAATTGCAAGCATACTTGTCAACAAGTACAGCTTGCCAGTTGTTACAGATGAAAATACACGATAACTAACTAATGTTACAAAATAGATGAGCACCTGAAGTATGTGGGGCAAAGATCCATAGATACACAAAAGTCTGGAGTTTGGTCTGCTTTTATAAGGAGGTATGAGATTTAATTTCTGTGATTGCTGATGCTTTTCAATATTTTTAGTTCAACTTCGACAGAAATGTAAGCACATGTGAGTTCACAATCCTCTAAACTTTGAAAGTCAATGATGGAAGATAAACCCAAGTGATTGTCCCCCATTGAAAGAATGTCTATTGAGCATCTCTTTTATCAAATGCTGGAGAATGTATAGTAGTGAGAGCACTTGAAAAATGTTCATTACTGCCATAGTTCCTAGCACTGTTTTTTTAATTGTTGTTTTGTTTACCATCTTTTATCTTTCCTTTACAAAGGAAATACTGTAGAAAATGAATCTGAGGTGGCTGTTCAGAACTGGTCAGAGGATGATGTTTCAGCCTGGCTTTGTGCACAGGGCTTAACAGACCTTGTTGGGCTTTTCAAACGGAATAACATTGATGGCAAAGAACTCCTGCATCTTACAAAGGAAAGTCTGACTAATGAATTAAAAATTGGTAAGAATGTGGAAATTCAAGTAATTTGTAATCTTGTGAGTATGTATGAAATTATGGAGTGAAAGTGAGTTATGTGTTCCATGCATGGATATGTTTTCCCTGAAATGCGTTTTTTTTTTATTACCGTAGCTAATCAAAAACAAAAAACAAACCTAATGTCACATTATTCAAAGTACTCTTTCTTTGTGTTTGCTTATTCCTAGAGAAAAAAAAAAGCACATCCACCAACAATGCCATGTTAAGTGGTCTTACCTGCTTTTGTTTCTAATTTTTAGACTCTGTATCAAGCTGTGGGAAAGTAATTCCAGGTTTTGTACACACTTAATGATTCTGACTTTGGTAAATAGGGTTCTCCATGGT
The DNA here is from genome assembly GCF_964211835.1 of Anser anser. Taxonomy (NCBI): domain Eukaryota; kingdom Metazoa; phylum Chordata; class Aves; order Anseriformes; family Anatidae; genus Anser; species Anser anser. Next base: position 314,379 of record NC_139726.1, read on the forward strand.
TTTTACGGTCAGTCGGTAAAAGTGCTATGTTTATAATACTATGTGGTCAACTACCTTGAATTTAACAGTGAAATTCTTCAGAGTACAGTTAGCATAATAGAAAAATACATGGTATGTTTAGTTTTTACTTACTATGGAGATAAAGCATTAGATGTTCACATTTAGTAAGGATTGAGCAAAGCTTTCCAAGCTCAGACACTTTGTAATTCATCAGGCATCCTTTTATTTAATATGTTGTGCTGTCACTATTGCAAAACTGTAGTTAAATCTTAGAAGGAATCACAGGGAAATGCCATATTCTGAAATAAGAAACTTCGGTATGGTGAACTACACAGGAACTTTCAAAATGTAAGTTCTCTATTCACTGTAGCTAGATTTAGGTGTAAATTAGATGTTGGCGTGTTTGCCAAAGTGAAATCAAGTATAACAAAAGGCTGAATGAGACAAGAAACATTTTTAAAAATACATTTTTATTTTTACAAGTTAGCATTCTTCCTCGTAGGCAGACTGCTCCCCTCCTTTATTAATTGTTTTGTGTGTGCATGTGCGTGGTGTTGTTATGTATCTGATCATAGTATTTCTGTGCATCAACTAGCCTTGTAAATTAGAGAAATCAATAGAGATTCTGGGAATCTGTCATGAATTGCCACCCATGAAAGACATGTAGCTCTTCGTTTCTGTATACATTTTCCTTAACATCGGAGTAGCTTAAAATTCTGTTGCACCAATCACCAGCTGAGGCTAATCAGATAATGCTGATTAGAGACACTGATGTATCTTTATTCTATCTGCTCATTCACAAATGAGTGCCTTTGAACTAATCAGTCTGAAAGAAAACAAGGCAGCACAGCACAACTGTAATTGTGCTTTTAGTTGTATTTTTAGATTAGAGAAAGATGGAAAAAGCTGCAATGTAATTAAAAAAAAATCTTAACAAACACAAGCTCAGGCATTCTTCAGTTGTCCCTTTGTAAGACATAGGACAACAATACTGTACAGCAGGTTTAGGGTATTGTAATGGAGAGATGTAAATGACTTTTTATGACAAAGGCTAAAGAAAATCCTATTGATTATAGTTGTTCTGAAATTGTATGTCCTTACATTTAGCTTGACTGCAAGAGCACACCAGTCTTGTGAACTCAAGAAAAAAGCAATCAGTTCCTGTAATGTTAATTGTATTCAGTTTTTTAATCTGTAATTATTTTTTTAATCCCTGCAAACACAGTCACTTTACCAATAGTGTTGCTTTGCAGCACATCAGGCATTTAGAGAGATGACTGTCATTTGTGGCTTCTAATTCATTCTTTACACTGTGCTGGCTACTTTTATTTTGGATCTTTCCATTATGTGACTTGTGTTAAATTTAAAACAATATTTATATCAGTTTAAATGTTTTAAGCTTTTAAAGCTGTGTTGATACTCTAAAAGATTTTTTCTAAAGTAAAAGTTATTTTAAGATTATTTTTTTTTTTACGAATCTTTTTCAGGGCTCTTCTGGCAAGGTGTTTTGTTGGTGATGTTTTTTTTATCTGGTACCTTTGGAAAGTACACGCTCATTCTGGCATGGTACAGTAGGCGAAGACAGCTAAGTAGTGAATGGGTGATACTTGTCATGCAGCAGAAATAAGCTTAGCTAGGAGACTGACAGAATATCTGGGAACAAAGGGGTTGTCAGAAGGGTAATTTTGCAGACACAAACTGTTTATGAAAATAAAGAACGGAACACCTACAGATGCTATTTGGTTTTATTCTTGGTGCTGCATGCTTTCATTTCATAAATCGGCACTCATGGCTATCACTTATAATAAAGGTGAATATGTGATCCTACTATGCATCAGCGAAGATACTGTTCTGCCAGGTAACTGTGGCTTTGCAGCAGTGTTGCATTCGCATTTGTTCTACCATTTGTTTTCATTGCTCCACAGAATTGTTGCAGGCGAGCAGCAGGCTGCTGTTAAGCTGGTTGTAGGGTGTCTGGGTGTCTGCGGACTTTCCCATATGGGGGGGTGGGGAGGAGCTGCGTCTCTTGTGGCACAACAGCCACCAAGTGCAAGACCTGACCTCTTTGCCTGACATTGCAGTGTGTTCACTTCATGTACATACAACTTTTCAGAGTCTCTAGGCCTGCGCAGTAAAATCCTTCAGAAAACTGAAGAACTGAGGATGAAAATGGTCTCTGCTTCTGTTGCTATCCCTGATGAGTTCTTATGTCCTATAACTCGGGAGCTTATGAAGGAACCTGTCATTGCAGCAGGTATGTCTTTGACGAATATTGAACAAAATGAATACGGATGTGGGAACACAAAAAAATAGGCCTGTCTGATCAGTTGTAGAAAGATAAATTGGTCTAAGTACCTATTACAACAAAAATAGGACTATGGTAAATGATAAAATTGCATCACTAATACAGAGGAAAAAATTTGTTGTGCAGTTCCCGTAGTATCAACTTTACTGATGAAGCAGTATACATTTTTTTTATGGTCCTTTCTTTTTGTGCCTCTGCAAGTTTATAGTTAAAAGCCGAATTACAGAGTCATCTTGGTAAATGCACAATGGAATTGTGCATGGGGGGGGTGGGGGGGGGTGGAACAACAACAAAAAATTGGCTCATTACTAACTTAGCACACCATGTATATAGCACTTAGAAGTTTGTACAGAAGGAGGTTCGTTTAGGTGCGACAAGATTCTGGAGTGAGAGTTGCAAGAAGCAGCATATGTTACATAGTTATGAAAAGCTAATGTTTTGTAGTTCTAATCTTGGGGTGGAGGAGAGGAGTATCATCAAAAGACCATTATATTTTTGATGATCTGTAAACAGTAACTTCATAGCTTTGAGATACCAGGCCAGACTTGTCAGCGTCTAATCATTCAGTACCTGAAAATGTTTGCTGATTACTAGAGTGAGAAGCATTGCACTTACTAGGGCTTGAGCCTCAAAGCAGTAGCAGTAGGAGGATAGTCTTCTGTCATTTTGAAATAAGGCTGTATCGTTTTAGAGTAGGACAGTTTAGCTGAAAAAACACCGCCAGTGACTATTCACAGGCTTATTACAAAATCAAATAGGCATTTTTAAGAGAAGTCACTGACCTTTCAAAATAAAATGTTCACAGTGTACGTAATCCATTATAATACGTTACTAATAAATATTGCCTTGCTACCATTCAGTATTTGTGTATTACACTGCTGTCCTGAAAAGTGGTATTCCTGTGCATTTTAGAACACAGGGCAGGCATATACTGAGGGTTCCTCACACTGCTCTGTTATAGAAGTTAAAAAAATGAGGAATTCCAGAAGCGTTCCACTTTGCAGCAGGAAAAATGACACTTTGTGGCAAGATGACAGGTGAAGGAAAGTATAGGATTTGGTGTTAGGAATGTCCGTATTCACTAGCTGCTTCATGGTCCTACATTATCAAACTGAAGTTTTACTAGTATAAACACAGCTGACTTTAGAGATGTGGGCACATTTGCAGGTTCAAATTAATTTAGAGGAATTTAGCCATTTCTGAGATTAGAAAGTAAGTGCAGTGAGTTAGGAGTTTTATTTAGTTCAGTAAGCTAAGAGTTAAGTAAAACTTCTTTTATGCTTCTGCTCGATGTAAAATTTAAAGAAAAATAAAAGGCAGTATTCCAACCTACATCGTGCTTTACCAAATTGACCAGCCTAAGTAAGATTTTTCCGTAGTAAGTGGCTCATATTTGGTAAAAAGGAAGGAAAGACTATGGTGTAGCCTAGTGTTAGGGAGTAAGCTCCCCGCTCCGTAAGGGAGTACACGTGTAGCTGTAAGTTAGGCTTGTTTAGGTACTGACAGGAAGAGCTGAAGGCCTGAAGCCAGACAGGTGCCCAGGGCTAAGTGGGGACCCAGCTCAGGGCTGTAGGGCTTGGGTCTGGCTGAGGGCTAATGATTGGCGTTCACTGCTGAGCATTGCACAGCAGCAGCAGTCCTTGGTTGGGTTAGTTATTAGATATTACTGAGCTTTTATTTAACATTACCTATCACTTAAGCTGAAAATAAATTCTAATACTTTCAGAATGTATTTTGGTGCTATGCAGAAGCATAGACAGAAACTGATTTCAATTTCAGACTGAACTGTTTCTATTCACTCTCAGCTTTCTCTTTTTTTCTAGAAAGGATTCCTTAAATGAAAAGCATTTGTAAAGAAGTTACCCAAGAGCTTTAGAGCCAGCTAATTGGAAGTATTTAAATTGTGATTAAATCTAACAGTTTTATTATCCAAAGGAGCGCAGTAATTTTAATACCATTGTGCCATTTATGCAATTTGGTAAAGCACAGCTTATTTATTTATTTTTAATTATTAAGTAATGTCACTGTTTCAATGCTTTTTATACATGAAAGGCTACAGGCACAGGGGACTTGGCTAAGAGCTCTGATGATTCCTTTTGACAGCCTTGTGATTAATTTTGTAAAACACTTCTAAAGCATATTTTAAGGTGTAATTAGTGATGGGAATAATTCAGCTGAGACGTCTTGGTTTCTTCAGTTATCAAAACCTCACAGGTATATATAACTTATCACTACAAAATAATGCTTATTATTCTAGAATTACTTACAGAATCATGTAGTTTTAAGCTAGGATTTTAAAAGTTGATTTAATAGGTAATATTTAAAGCTGACTGCCTATAGTAAAATAAGTAAATAAATATCAACTCTGGAGACCTAGTACAAATACCTGTTGCTGGCATGCCTCTGCTGATAGTAGATGTGAGGCAAAGCTCCATGTGAACTGAAATTTGAAAGTAGCAAAACATAAGCGTACAGGTAGAGCTAACTAAAAGAGAGCTATCTATATTTCATGTGTCCTGGGTCATCCCCACCCTATACTTCCTGTAAGTAACTCGGTACGGCTGTATAAAAAGTGTTACTTTAATAAACTTAACCATATGATTGTTCTACACCTCAATTTTCCTGTTTGGACATACTGGTTCACTTCCATCACTTACTTAAATATGTAAAATATGTATGGTGTAACACAGCACCCAAGCACCTGTAATATAAACTTTTGATGATGGATTCTTTGCAGATGGCTATTCCTATGAAAAGGAGGCAATGGAAAATTGGATCAGTAATAAAAGACGATCTAGTCCCATGACAAATCTTCCTCTTCACTCTCTTATGCTTACACCAAATAGGACACTGAAAATGGCTATCAGTCGCTGGCTAGAGACTCAGCAAAAATATGGTGAAACCACTTAAGTTTTGAAGTTGTTTATTAAAATGAAATGAAATTGTATGTAGCTAACAACTAATTGCATCAGAAACAATGGGAAATAAAGTTTAATTCTGTTTTACTCTAGCTGTCATTTCAATCTTTATGCTAAGAAAAGAGTGTCTTTATTGGTGGAAGCTGCTAAAAAATTACTGATTTTTTTTTAAGTTACTGATAATTTTACTTTGTAATATTTCTGTTTAAGAAATCAAACATTCAGATTCACAGTTTTTCAAATAAAGTTTTCTTAAAATTTTCACTACATTTATGAGGTTTTGAGTCTTCATTTTGCAAAGTTAGTCTCTTCCAAAAGTTAAGAAATACCAAAGTATGTAATTTGTATTTCTTTTTCTAATAAAAAAGAAGTGTCATCTCTGTTCCCTATTACTGAACATGCATTTGGAAAGGCTGGGAGAGAGATTTTCCTGTAACTGTCAGTGACACAGCTATATTAGTAACTTTTATTTTGTACGGAAAAAATACAGTAGCTGTGCAAAAATAGAACTACAGGACAAGAATATAAGACTTGTACAAAATGCCAAAGAAACAGTGAGCAATAAATAAGCTAAAGCATAATAATGTGAACTTAGAAAAGAATTTGTAAAAATGCATACGGGTGTTTACAATGTACATACAACACTGTACACAAACAAGACCTGAAAGTGACTACCTCAAGTTGACCACTCCAACCAAAGTACAATCATAGGAATGTCACTGCAGCTGTTCATTTTCAGAACTGTGCCAATATAAAACCTTATTTCCTCTGGAAAAAAACTTCACAACTTCATCCAATAGAGCAACTGCACATACACTTTTCCTTCAACTTTCATCTTCACTCCATCCATTTCTTGAGTTTCCTATCACAACACTTACTAAACATGTCATTGTTGTACCTCTTTACCTGACTAAACAAACAATATATAATTTTGCTGTAAAATAGCACCCAGAGGTGATTAAGTAAACTATATAAAGTGCGGTTATTGTTAACATGCCATAATATTGCGTTACTCAGTGCAATAACCAATATGGTCAAAGCCTTTCAATACACATGCAGCTGTCACTGTTTAGTTTACTTGATTGCTTCTTGTTACTAAAAATAGCTATATTTACATGTCAAAACATGGCTGCTTTAAGCTTACTCATACACAAATTATTTATGCTTCCTAAATGTACATCATGCAACCCGAATTAGAGCCCACTAGAAAAGTGATAAAATACTATCTTTGATTTAAAAAACCCATACATATACAGATCTGAATTTTCTTAACACTGTTCCGAGAAGCACTTACGCATTATAGAGGCACGATTATGATGTACGTGATGAGATGTAATACAACTAAAAGCCAAGATTAAAGCCCTATGTAAAAGTAAATTTGTATGTTCAGGGTAAAGTGTAATGGAAAGAATTTCTTTGCTTGAGGTCCTAGTTTGGATGACTGATGATCCTAGGTGATGCTTCCTACAGAAATTTGCTGTTCCAGTTACTATGACTGTTCTGTGATGGTATGAACAGCTTAAAAGTGGTTGTACCCATGATATACTGGCCAACTTGGACTATGTACTCAAACTCGAAAATGGCCAGCCAATCACTATTTTGTATCGACATAATACCCTATGATGTTATGAGCAAAGTTTTACAACTACATAATGTACAACATAATATTTACACATTTGATTCGATGAAGGATCGCTTTGGTTTTGTAGATGTGACATGACTTAGATGGCCTTCCTTACTGATGTGAGAGTGTTGGTGTGCTAGAGCATCTGGGTATAAATGCAAAACTTGCCTAGATGGTCTGTTGTCTTGACAGCAGGCAGATGTTTGACACTTAATCTGCTCCTGTTCTTTAGCTTGCATACCATTCTGGTTGCTGTCTCCTGGGGCAATAACAGTAGAAGTTTTAGTTTGATAGTGTTTGACTGAGAACTGGTCAAAATTTGAGGACTGAATGCTCCCAGATGCAACATTTGTTGGTAATCCATCTGATGCTTGAGAGTGCCATGGGCGACTGGATTGATTATTCTGCTGCTGAAACCTTGCAGTCTTATCCATAATGCCCATAAATGGAGTATTGCGAGGTCTGTATTCAGCAGCAGTACCCTGAACTTGATTAACTTTATTCTCCTTGATTCGAACATCTGGCCCTATCCCCTTAATACTATCTGAAAAACTGCTAGCTGAAGTTAAGCTGCTGGTTGAGCTGGCAAGAAGCATACTGCTGGATGGAGAACAAGAAGAGACACCACTGGTTACAGGACTTTGCTGTCTTGCTTCACTGAAAGTCATAGTAGGGCCTGTTGACATGTCAGTGGTCTTAGCTTTACTTGCAAAAGAACGAGAAGAGAAATTCTCATTATGCTGTGAATGGGAACACTGGCTGGACATAAACTTCTCATTGTACAGCTCAGAACTAGGACCTGTGGAAATACTTCCAGATGATAATGTGTTTGTTCCATCCAAATGCTGAATTTTAGAGTGGCGGACTGGCAAAGGACTTTGGGAAAGATGCTGAAAATTTGATGGCGTTGTCTTTGTACTACATTGACTACTTCCCATTTTTGATCCAGGCTGGATGGAGCTCAGGTGCTGATTAGTTTTTACAATCTGTGCTTGTTTTGTTGGTTGCACGATCAAGCCTGGCTCTCTCAAATATTTATTGCCTGTTCTGCCTTGAGGGGACAAAGATCTAGCTTTCTGCTGAGCACCGTCTTGAAGGGTTCTTGTGTATGATGAAGTAGCTAAGGAACGTTGCAACCTTTGTGAAGATGAAACAGATTCATCAGGGTGTGGCAGTTCTTCCTCCCTTTCTTGAGGACTAAAGTTATTTGCACCTTGTATAACCTCCTCCCCCTCATTATCAGAGTTGTTAGCTTGCTGTACTGACTGTGGAGACTGGTGCTTCTGTTGCTGTGTTCTCTGGAACTGCTTGCATTCCTCTTCCACTCGAGCCAGGAGACGTTTAATTTCTTGATTGCTAGGACACAGTTTTGTGGCTTCACGTAAATCAGCAAGAGCAGCAAGTAGCTTTCTATATTAAAGAAAAAAAAAACAAGATTTGTTAGTAAAAGCCTGGGGGATGAATTTGAGTCTCAGCATTGCCTACTACTTATCCACCTCCACCACTTACAAAATGATGTTCTGATTTGTCATCTGCTAGATGAGGTGACAAGAAAAATTGGATGTTATCCAACCCAGGAAGTTGTACAGTAGAAGCACAGATCCAGACTTAAACCCTTCCCCTTGAATCCCAACAGTCTTCAGAAAAGTGAAGCAAGTAGGCACACCTCTCCCTAGGCTTTGATTTTTTTTTTTGACTTTGGTATTCTTCCAATTTAAAAAGATGGTTTCTCCTCTCTCCTGTTGGTTTTTTATCTTGAACTGCTAATGATTCAACATATTCTGTCCTATAATAACACCTGGTTATTCTTGGTGATAAATAATGCAGTGCTGGAGTTTGGTGGTAGACTATTGACAACATTCTGCTGAGTAAGGTGGAGTAGCAGTCCTAACCACTTAGGACTTACAATTTTAACCCTTACAATTAATATAGCTCATATCATTAACAATTTGTTACTTTCTACTTCCTGGACTGTCTAATAATTACCTAAATGAGTATTCAATATTGCTTTTTGGGCTTGGTCAGTTTTAGTTGATACAGAGACGTAATACAGATGGAAAATGCACAAAGAAAATAATTTTTTCTTTGTAAATTCCAACCAGAACTAGTGGAAAAAACAGCTAGTGAAAGTGTTACAACGTTAAAAAAAATCTGGGTGGATAGATGAACAGAATCAAACATTACCGGCTGTTCCTCTTGGCTCTTGCTCTAGCATAATAAGCTTCGTAAGACTTGGGTTTCAGGTCCAATGCTTTGGTAGCAAATTCTTCAGCCATACCAAAGTCCTAAGAATTTAAACAAATGTACTCCTTACACATTGGCAATAAAAGAAAGCTGCATGCTCTTCGTTCATGGTACTGTTTCAAAAGTGCAGATCCAGTATAGAAAGTCACATTTATCGGTTAAGAAGAACAGACATTTTCAAAAAGACCAAAACCAGACCTCATCTTGGTAACCTCTCCTCTTATGTCCAAGTGAAACTGACTCCAAGGTAGCTAAAAAGCAGTGTTAATATAGATAAAATACGGTTATTTTCAACCCACAGATGTTAAAATGCTAGACGAGACTGCATGTTTAACGGGATAAGTGAGCACCTCAGATAAAAAGGCTCTAAAATGTCTTTTTAAAAATGACTAGTTAAAAACCTAGGAATATAGAAAAAAAAAGGAAAATATGTTGTACTAGTCCAGGTTTGTTTGATAAGGTATGTGACAGTTTTAGAAAAGAACTATAGTAGATCTAATATAGTTGGTCTTAATTTAATAAGAACAACATATAATAGTTCAGCTAAATTCATGGTTAAGCCAAAGGCTGGAATTAACAAAGCAGGATTGAAGTTGGGACAACGATGGCCATGGAAAAAATGAAAGCAGAAGCCAGTCTAATTTTAATAGTACCCCTGCACAGCACACGGTCTTCATGATACCAAATGATACTGAGCATGACAGTGCAGGAAACTGGAAAAGATTATCATGAAAAAAATAATAGAAGTCCTACATCCTGAGATAGCCATGAGCAGGTTGCCCAGAGAAGCTGTGGATGCCCCATCCCTGGAGGGTTCAAGGCCGGGCTGGATGGGGCCTTGGCCAACCTGATCTAGGGGGTGGCGTCCCTGCCTATGGCAGGGAAATTGGAGTTAGATGATTTTTAAGGTCCCTTCCAACCCTAACCATGGTATGATGGTGTCATGCAAGAGCAGAGTAACATGATGAACTTAAGCTGTAAATGCAAGGTGATGCACTGTAGGATTAGCAAAATGTAAATAAGAGTTTATCATTTGAATACAATGAGAACCTCACTCCTTCCCTCCCTCCCTCCCTCCCTCCCTCCCTCCCTCTCGTTGGTCACAGAGTCACTTTCAAGTACTGGTTTTATGAAACTGAGAAGTGCAGTCTGATCTAGGAAGGCATCAGGAGAGGTGGGGCCTCACAAGATGGTAGTTGTACCAGAAAAGGCAAAGTGATAGTGCTGCTGTGCAAGGCAGCAGCAGAACCGCCTATGTAAACTCCTGGACACCCATGTTTATACGTTCTTTGAATTGAAACAGATGCAAAGAACAACTTAAATGACATGGGAAATAAGTTAATGTTTCAAAAGAAGGCCTAGTGTAAAGTGTATTTAGCAAATTACAAGTTTTTGCTCTGATGGTCATTCAGGTTCTTACCAGCCATCTGATACACTGATGAAGGTAGAAAAGAAACAGCCAGCACACAGAATAAAGCTGTAGTGGTAGGTTATGCTGGTTGATAACAAAGGGTGGTGGCTGTGGCAGCATTTTCCATTTAGTCTTTTAAAAGTACTAAAAACATCCAGCAGTTTGTTATTCCAAAATAACTGATTACATAAGAATAGCTGTGATAGTTCCCACATGGCAACATGCATTCATCTTATGAACTGTCCCCATCTGTTGACACAACAAAGCCCCAAATCAGCATACAGTGAAAAGAATTCTAGAATAGTAAAAATACATGCACAGTGCTTGGACAACGTACCAATGTTTAGTAAAAGAGAAATCCTAATATTTTGGCCATGTCCAAATCTTTCCCTTGATGATAATGGTTTGAAAGATTCTGCACACCCTCCCCCGTTTCTGCCCTTTCAGCACATCAGGATAACCAAAAACCAACCACAGGAGCACAGTCGCATCAACATGTAACAACACAAGCTGTCAATAATGGAGTAGAACAGAGGTCTAGGATTCCCAGTGCTAGAGAAGCAACAGATTAAAAGCAAGAGCTTACATTTGTTTTTCGTCGACATCGTGATAAATTTAAGTACAATGAAACTCTCAGCTCATTGAACGCTTTCATTTCTTCTCCAAAGCCTTCCCTCGGAAACTTCCTCAAAGCATACTGATAGCGCTGTGCTGCTTCCTTCATCTTACCTTTCTACAGATTTAGGGAAGAAGAGGCTTTTCAGAAACTCTCAATATTACAATAAAGAATATTACAGATTCAGATAACTCTATTATCCTTTAGGCTAAAAGATATCTTACCTTCAGAAGTACCTGCTTGGATATAAATCACTAAAGTCATTTTAAGATCAATGTAACCACATTTATATTTGACATCTACCAATTGGTGCGCTTCAAGTAGAAAACACAGCCAGACATTTTTTAATATATATATATATACACCTATATATTATATATAATATATAATATTCATTATCATATTTTACATACAAATATTTATATATTATTGTTATATATGTGTGTGTCTGGCTTATATAAACCAGACACATATATTTAAAAAAATAATAAATATATATTATTACACTTTTACACACAAAGAGAGAACTTGAGAGTTAACTAGAGTTTGTCTTTCTTTCTAAAGTCATGCCTTTAATGGTATTTCACCAAGGTAGTACTTGCATTAATACATAATACATGTACCTGAAGAATTGTTCTGGTATATCTATAATACTGCATGATAAAGTTCTTAATTTTATTTATTTATTTATTAAAGGGGGCAGTCAACCATCCTTTATTATAGCTCTAAGATGCTTCTAATAGATCATGTCCTTAAATCAGGAATGGTGTACCCTTTAATCAGGTGGTGCTACTGCAGTAGAAGCTCTGGCGAAAGGAGGATGGGGAGAGGGAGAAAGAGCCGGTACAACATTCACACGTGCAGTCCAGCTACTCCCAGCTTCGCTTAGGTGTCTCAGCCATGGTTAATTGGATGGCTGAATGTATAAATTTAAAGCAGTGAAGGATCAGTCTCCTACTTTTTAACAAAGGTTGAATAAGAAAGCTAAGCCATCCCTCAGGACTACTCGGATGATCCATGGTTGCATTATGTTCAGACTCTCCAAAAGATGCTTGGAGAACATCTCTACAACAAGCTGAAGATTTGAGGCAGTTCTGCTAAAACCACTGAAATCCTCCTACTATGAAAAGATAGCAGATCTTTCAGCTGACAGAAGATTTTTTTTCTCTTAATGGATATTGTAGGAGTTAGTTTATTTTCATAAACATTGTTTCTTTTCATTTAATTAAACATTCAAAGTAGTCATAATTTACTGTTGAAACTGACATATAAAATATTTAAGATTTGTCTTGCTTATGTTATTCAACCAGAAAGCTGAGAAGTAGTTACTGTGTACTGTGAATACACTCAAATACGTGCTACTCTAATGGATAGTTATCTTGCAGATACTTTGGCAAACAAATATATCAAAGGGTATTAGAAAAAGTTTAATAAGCTAAATAACATACCATTAGCTCTAGCAAGTCTACTCAAAACTAAATGGTCTAAAAAAAGGTATCAGCAGGGGATACAACCTCTTGTAAGAAATTGTAAAACATATTAGTAACAAGCCCTGCCGTGTTAATCTCTGGTCTCAAAGTCCAGGCTGCGTCCAAGCTGCAGAGCAATGTGAGGAGAAACTGAAACAAAACAAGTTGGTGCTGGTGACACTGTGGGTGACACCTTCTCCTTTAACAACCCGTGAGTCATATTTAATACACCACTAGATTAGCGTGGCACAGGAGAGGCCTCCCAGGGACAACAGAATTGCCTTTGCTGTATTAACTGTTATCCTTTAGGTTGAAAGATGTCCCACCTTCTCATAAGACCCTGGCTGGAGTGCTGTGTTCAGCTCTGGGGCCCCCAATGTAATAGGAAGGATGTGGAAGTATTAGAACGAGTCCAGAGGAGGACCGCAAAGATGATCAAGGGGCTGGAGCACCTCTCCTACAAAGGCTGAGAGAGTTGGGGTTCTTCAGCCTGGAGAAGAGAAAGCTGTGGGGAGACCTTGTAGTGGCCCTCCAGTACCTAAAAGGGGCCTACAGAAAAGCTGGGGAGGGACTCTTTGTTGGGGATTGCAGTGATAGGACAAGGAGTAATGGCTTTAAACTAAAAGAGGGTACATTTAGATTAGACGTAAGGAGGAAATTCTTTGCTCTGAGGGTGGTAAGGCACTGGGACAGGCTGCCCAGAGAAGCTGTGGAAGCAGCCCCATCCCTGGAAGTGTTCAAGACCAGGCTGGATGGAGCTTTGGTCAACCTGGTCTAGTGGGAGGTGTCCCTGCCCATGGCAGGGGATTGAAATTAGATGGTGTTTAAGGTCTCTTCCAACCCAAACCATTCCATGATGCTGTGATTTTTATTTTTTTTTTTAAGGTACATGCTTGTATGTAAAGCTCTAACCCCATTTCAGGACCAATAAACTTGATAAATTAATCAGATGTATTCTTAAGACAGAATTTGGATGAATCTAAACAGGTCCACCCTGATTCACGATAGTAAAGTCTCAAAGGTATCTCTCCTATGTTATGCAAGGCCATGAGATTCAGATCAAAAATCAGAGATAAGGTGGCAGATATTTGAAGATCCTTATTAAAAACAAAAAAGCAACTGCAAATTCCAAATCTTATAGCTAGAACACACTTTGAATGATGTGCATATAAGTCATTCTGCTGTGTTGCACTAGTGAAATAAAGGAGGTGTATTGCAGAGTGTACAAAAAACAATTCCACTCTTCTGAGCAAGACATCACCACTAGTAAAGAGAATGTATCAAAAGAGCTGTCACTTTCCTCATTCTATATTTAAATAGCATACAAAAGAACATTACCCTGAAGTAAAGGATATGCCTGTACACTACTTAATTCAACAAGCCACTTTCAAATGAGCACCTTATATTCTGAGTTGCTTCTAAGAAGCAAACGACTGACACACGTCCACAGAGCAACTTGCTCAACTGAAAGAAAATATACTTATCCATTAACCATTGTTGTTGTTCTTTTAATTAACATACTAGTTTTAAATTATTATTCCTCAAGGTTTTCTTAATGTTTCTTGATATTGTGAGAAACAAAGTTGTGTTTTGCAGTAGAACTTGTTTTTGCAGTGGAAAATTCCACTAACCTTGCATATTTAAAAGAGATTGTGCAGGCATGACAGTAGCATAGCAGCGGGGAGTATGTTAAGCAGGTAAGGGGAGGATCCTGCTGTCCCAAAATGAAGAGGATAGCTAAGAAAAACAGGATGAGCAGTGCGAAATCAGTAAAAACAAATCACAGGCCCTCTAGTCAAGTGAGAAGAAGGAAAAAGAAAAGGAAAAGGAGAAATTAACAGTTAGTCAAATAAAATTGTACATATAGGGTATAGTAATAAGCATCAAGTAGTTTGTGAACCTGTAGTACTCAGCCGATGAGGAAAAAGTCTACCTACTTTGTACAGTATATTTCCTTCTTCCATCAGTTTCTGCAGCAGAATAAGGAGAATATCGGGTTTTGAGGTGGCCATTGCCCATGCTGCGTTTCCTGAAAATTAAATTTTAAGGATCTCTGACAAAGGGGAAAAAAATTGTTTTTTATAACTATTTGCACTGGAAAGCCTAATCCTACTTTAGTGGATATTCCACCTTCATGAAACAACTATTATTATATTTTAAGTGTGTGTGCACATGTATATTTAACATACATTCATATCCATACTTGTCCCCTACCACCCCACATAGATAGCAGACAAACATGAAAGGGTCCGATTCATTTTTCCCTTGCTCTAAAGCCAGTATAGGAAAGGATGAAAGTCCATGGTGAAGCACAGGCCTAGATAACGATCTGCATTTAATCATATTTAGTAACCAAATAACGATTTAAACATATAACAGATTTAGTAGTCATTACGTACACAGATGCACATGTACTTGCCCACTATAATACAAGACACAGACATACTTTTTGCCTACTACTTGCAAAAATGTGATTCTAAAATATATTTAGAGAACGTTATTTAAATGTAAAACTTCTTCACCTAAATCATTAATAGTGGCAGAATTAAGGATCATTAATAGCATAATAATTCTTTTCTTGTTTAAGTATATCATGACAGAGTAACCATGTAAAGACAGACTCCTCAGGCTCTCGATCATCATATGTTAAAGAAAGGAGCAGAATAAGATTACTTTCATTTCCTCACTTCTGAAGTGGAGACTTGAGGACTTGAGTGCCTACCTCTAAAAGAAGGAAAGAGATTCGTTTCTCTTGAGTGGGCATCTGCAAACCATACTACCCACAAAAATCTAGCACGTACTTCAAGATTTATTTATTAAATCTACTTTACAGAAGTGACAGCAATTCTAGCAGAGCAGATAATCAGTTCTTCCCCTTGAGTATGGATAGGTTTACTAACCTAATTTAGCTCCTTTTCTCAGGAGCATAACCACTACTGATGTATTACGACATCCAATAGCTCTGTCCAGTGGCCGCATGCCACTGTGGTCAACGTGCTCAATCATCGCTCCTCTCTCTACCAAATACTGCACCTGTAAAAAGAAATAAGACAAGCCTTGTAACATTATTCTTGGTAGGAGATACAGAACAGTGAAATGTTTAATCTACCACCTAATCTTCCTTGAAGTATATTCAATATATCTTGAGTATGATAAAGCCACTTAAAATCCATTGAACTGAATCCATTGAAGACAACAGAGCATGGCTATACTGTCAAACTATACCTAAGAGCAGCATTTTCCTAGTTAAGGAATTAAAAAAAACAACAAAAAAACACCCAAATTCTGACACTTAAGTACCTGTGTCAGAAAAACAACACATTATGCTTGTTCGCTGCTTTGTTCATGTTCTGCATGCTGATATGCAGAGAGCTACTTAAGCAAAAAGGCAGTAAAGTTCAAATGAAAACAGTAGCAGTGT
Source organism: Anser anser (assembly GCF_964211835.1). Lineage (NCBI taxonomy): Eukaryota > Metazoa > Chordata > Aves > Anseriformes > Anatidae > Anser > Anser anser. The sequence continues at coordinate 330,387 of NC_139726.1, forward strand.
AGGACCTGTGGTTTCAGCCAATTAGGAGAGGCTTCAAACACTCTGTAAGACTATGGTCACAAACAAAGTGCAGTACCAGCATATGCTCCTAGTATAGGACAAAGTGCTGTTTAAATAAAATAAAAAGAAAATACACAAACTATTTTTGTGTGAGATATTTTAAAACATTCTAGTTAACATTTTAAATACAAGTTATGGTGCTGAGGAACTGCTTCTTGTTCTATACCAAGAAAAAAACAGAACATTTGTTATTTTGTTAATTTCTCAACCATTTATCCCAACAATCTAGCACTGCAGTTTCAGACATAAACATAACAAATATAAAATGCAGCATGGACAAAAAAGAAAGTTTAGGAAACCAATATAAATGTCGTATACCATCAGCTTCCAAGTATTCAGAGCAATGAGGTAATTCTAGTAATTGTTCATCAGTAACAGCAATTAAAAGTGCAATATATAGGAAATTACAGCAATGACAGGTTTGATGTAAACAACAGTCCTTTTGTGGAACCACCGCTTACTTAAATGTGATTGGCAGTAATCTAGCACAGAGAGAGATTTTAACAATCCTTCCCATTGACAGGCCCCCGAGACCAATAACGTGCTGGCCTTGTGAGTAATCTCTGCCTTAGCACAAAGATCAGGCTGTTCAGCAATATGAACCCTTGGCACAGCTTCTACTCCAGTGTGATAAACCACAGTAGGGTATGTACAGGGCTCTTGATACCCCTCATTTCCAAGCAGGAAGAAAAAACCCCTTCATGTACCTGTGTTACTGAAGAACACTTGCAGGGGCAGGAAGAGTTCTGTGATGTGACTTCCAAAATTTGTTAAAGCTAGTTCAGAATCTAAGGACTTATTTATAATTTTAAGTTAACTCTAACAAAGGCAGAATGGAACTTAAAGCAAACTACACCATATGGTAGCATTTTCATTCGAGAACTGCTGTTATGAAACAGGATTTTGTATATGCAAACTCTAGAAAAACAGATACTGGTGAGTTTGAGAGGCTGCATATGCTATTGTTTCTCTTCCCCTGGTAACTGTAGGATCTGTTTACAGTGCTTGCAGACTGAACATGTTCTTCCGTGTAGCATGCTGAAATTACAATCCTATCTGGACAGAATTCTGAACTGTGCTCTACTGCTGAGTTTTGAAGCATGAAAACAAAAATATACAATAACTTCCAAGTCTGTGATTTTAAAGATTTACAGGAATCACAGACTTTTAACTTACTGTATAATTTAGAGAAAGAAGATAGTTTGTGAGAAAGTTACTAGACAGAAAAAGGAACTTCAGTTGTCCTGTTTCTGAAAAGACCTACGGAAGAAACTAAGAAAAACTGATTCAACATCTCAGGCCTTGTATTTCCACATTTATAGTCTGGATAGTAATGTTGGAATGTGTTTAGTGCCATGAGATTCCTAAGATGAAAACTGTATGGATTTCTAACAGTTCTCTCACTGTCACGCAACAGCTTGTAAGATTATTATCATGGACAAGTAATACTACATTATAATGGAGAAGTAAAACCTTTAATCCTTTCTGGCAGTATTATTCTTCTTTCTGTGTCTCTCTTGGTGTCTATGTTCCACTAAGGTAACCAACTGACTGGGACCCTGTCTGGTTACCTTGACTGATTAGCAAAGGCAGAAGAAAATTTTCCTTTCACATCACATCCCCCGGTCTTTTTTTTTTTTTTTTTAATTCCAGTTCATCCAACATAGAAATTATATATGCTACTTTTTATTAAGATTTAAAACATCAATTATACATGCATAATGCTGGACTTTACATCACAACTACCTTGGTACTAAAGCCTTATCTAGAAAATGCTCTTCAGAGTAAACACTCCTACTACAGTCAGGACATTAGTGGTGCCACCATCTTAACTACTCGCACAGGTTTCCTTTCTATTGTGGTTGGCAATTTTTTTTTTTTTAATTTTGTTTCGTATTATGAAAATTCAATACGTGCTTAGTTTTTCTACTATTAAGCTCTACTTACAATATCAGCATCTCCATAAAAAGCTGCCAGGTCTAAAGGTGTTCGTCCATTTTTGTCTGTCTGATCAGTTGTTGCGCCTTTCTCAACTAAATACTGAACCACTTCCCTGTGGCCTTTTAGACATGCCCAGCTCAAAGCTGACAGTCCTTCTTTGTCCAGAGATGAAATAGCTGCACCTAAAAATGAAAATCAACTTTGTAATGAAGATGTCCTGTTTAATATGCAAAATTACCCAACTCACATGGATGCAGTCTCTGGTACAGCCATGCAGCATTGAAACAGTTATTTTCTACCTTCAGAAAGGAGAAATTCCACAGTGCTCAAATGTCCTTCACAAGAAGCCACCATAAGTGGAGTTCTGCCTTGTTTGTCACTTAAATTTACATCAGACCCGTGCTTCAGAAGAAGTTTAGCAATCTGAAATAGGAAAAAAACTATTGAAAATAAATTGGTAGATTTAAATTTTTGCCATAATAAACATCTACGGGAGAAGACTAAGGTGTTATTTATAGCAATAATTTAGAAATCTCACTCAACTCTTAACTGTTTGCAAATCAGGACTTTCTCTTGATGGGAGTGGCAAGTATGAAGAAGGCTCTAAGGGTCTCTCTCCATTAAATACAGAAGCAGTCTAGTGGATCTGAAATTGTCTCTGTTCTTGGCCCAGGAAATAAAGTATTTTAAATTCCATATATTATTTTTAAGGTATATCACAATTAAGATTGGCATACCGCCAATATACTCTTGAACTGGTAAATTAAAAAATAAACTTCTGAATATGTCCCTTAGAAGTTGATGCAAATGCACATTACAAAATTTACACTGACTTATTACAGGACTAGAGATAGGGGAAATCAAAGACAGTTTCCCATATCAGTCCATTAGTTTGTGAAGACGCATCAGACCTGCCAGTGACCCTGCCGTACAGCACAGAAGAGTGGAGGAATGCCCCTCCTATTAGCTCTTGTCACAACCGCTCCATGTTCAAGAAGCAATTCGCAGACTTCCAGTTTTCCTCTTCCTGCAGCAGCTGTCAGGGCTAAAGAAAGCATTTTCATCAACATCTCTTAGCTGTTTTAACACTTCCTTTTTTACATGCACATTATATGAGTGTTAAGGAATCCCCAATTTTTTTCAACTCAGCTGTTCCACAAGATATTTCATATCTACTCTCAGACTATAGATGTGTTAGTCACAATCAGGTTAAGTCAAAAAGCCAAAGACATTCTCTTAAATAAAAAGGTAATTCTCAAAGATAACGAATACAACATGTGCATACCTTGTAGGTTAAAGAGATTCATTATGAAAATTTAGGAGAAGCCTACCAGTCTGTCTTTAAGATTTAAGACAGTTATAGTTCCTTTTTCATTATTTTTTTTTCTTCATGAGAAGAAAGCTGCTTCTCTTTCCATCAGGCCCTTCCCAAAGGTGAAGATGACAACAGTTCTGGGATTTAGCAAAGGGACTAACTAAAGCAATGTTTACTCAATACCAGGCAGTGACGTATTACCAAACAGCAGATATTTAGATTTATGCAGAAAGTCTGTTACTCAGATGATTTAGCTTAATTCTGCACTAGTTAAAATTGTTTTCCCTGTTTTTCATCAGGAAAAATACAGTAAGTAATCAATCAATACTTCTGCTTCCTACATGTTAGTCCTTGTTTTAGCCTTCAAGGTATTACTGCACATTTTACAGCACTCAAAAGACAAATATTCTCATTTGCCTTTGAGACCTGTTTTTGAGCTGGACAGTGGATGTTAACAAGAGTGACTCTGTTCTTGATCTCTATATAAAGTGTAGTAGCCATATGATGTTTGATTTTTTCCATCAGCCTCATCAGTAACGTTAACACTGTTTTGAAAATGGGTTCATGTGCTAGCTTCTGCAAGAATCAGCAAAGGATTCACCTCTCCATTTTCTAAATCCTAAGACAGCATTTTTAAATAAAAGGTGGGTCAAATTCTGAATTTCTAATAAATCATTTTTAGAATTTACAATAAATCAATTTTAGAATTTAGAAATATGGTAAATTAGATTTTAAAATTCCAATGGATACTGAAAGTAAATGAAATTACCGACACTTCAAGAAGTAGTAAATTTTTTTTTTTTAAGCAACAATAAAAAAGAAAAGAAAAAAACAAAAACAAACAAACAAAAAAACCACAGAAGTTGCTGATTCCTGGAAGTGTTCAAGAACATGTCTAGATTGGGCAACCTGATCTATTGGAAGGTGTCATTGCCCACAGCATGAAGGTTGAATCTTTAGGGTTCTTTCCAACCCAAAGCATTACATGATTCTATGAATACCTAGCTCATCCAGTCTTGGCTCACTAATCATAGAATCACTTAGGTTGGAAAAGACCTCTAAGATCATCTAGTCCCAACTTTAACCTAACACTACCAAGTTGACCACTAAACCATGTCACTATGTTCTACATCTACATGTTTTTTGAAGACCTCCAGGAATGGTGACACAACCACTTCCCTGGGCAGCCTGTTCCAATACTTCACAACCTTTTCAGTGAAGAAATATTTCCTAACATCCAACCCCAACCTTCCCTGTCTCAACTTAAGGCCATTTCCCCTTCTTTTATCACTTGATGCTTGGGAGAAGAGACCAATCCAGCTTTTCAGCTTACAGCGTAACTAACATTAGACCAACAATATAACTACCCTATACCTTACTCAGGTATAAGAAAAGTAAAGAATTCTTACAGACAGTTTAAAGAACATCATGATTGAACCCTGCTCAGGAATTCAGACTATTCTACTAGAAGAAATCACCTCTGATCTGCCAAGTGGTATTCTACAAAAGCACGGCCCACTCTGCCCTGATAAAGAAGGAAAGAATTTAAATGAAGAGCTAAACAAGCAGCTCATGTAGAACAGAAGCTGTAAGAGCAGCCAATTAAGCTGAAAGAAAAAGAGTTAACTTTGACGAATTTTTGATCTGTAGCCAACGTCGGAGAGAAACTGTAATTAGTAAAAAAAAAACCAGATGTTTTTGTGTCTGAAATAAGACAATTTGGAAAGCTATTTGTAAACAAGACTGTAAATTAGAGACAGCAGTTTGCAGAATCCAACAAGTGCAATAGAAAAATCATTAAACTGTACTTAATTGAGCATTAAAAACACCTTGTAGAGGTTAACCCTGGATTTTTTTTTTTGAGTATCAGTGCGTTTCTGAAGTATTATTTTTTTAATAAGCTGACACATTAAATTTCATACAGTCTACAAAAAGAACGCTTTATAACTAAAACTTGTGTGTTTAACTGACTACCTTCAATGTTCTATAGCATGACATTTGCATTAGCAATGCTTGTAGAAAGCTTTCTTTCATTTCCTTTGTAATTCCTTTATAACGTCAAGCTTGTATCATGACTTAGCATGACTTAGTATCCTTGCATGCAACAACTCCCCTCTGCAAGCCATCACTGTTTTAAATTAAGAGCTCTATTCTAACTTGAAAATTTTATGCTGTACTACACCTCTTTCCAAATTATGTTACATTTTATTCATACCTTCCCTATTATTCCGTTGATATACATACCCTATATACCTTGCCAATTATGCCAGCCTTATTCATCCACTTACTGAATTGTATTTTCATTCATGCTTTGTTTCCATGATACTTTTAATGACACAAGCTTTTCCCAGGACGTATTTTTGTCATTTGTTTTTGGTGTAGTTGGTAATTTTCTATGGAACTTGCCTCAAACCTTTATTCCATGCAGACATGCCCTTCAGCTGCACTAATGTGATAAAATACTGGGAATGGACACCATGATCTCTTGCTATTTTCTGCTCAGAAAGACTCACAATATAAAACATTATTGAAACAGCCTCTACAATGAGCTGAAACAACTCAGGATTCAATTGAATAGATAACAGCAGTACAAATACATGAACAGGGATTAAGCTGTTCCTGAACATGTTACGACATGAATGCTTTTTCAAGGCGTGATAGATTTTCCCCCTTTAATACAGACACTCACAAAACACACTGCTCTTCACTCCATCTGCCATGTACTTCCAAAGTTTTGTCCCATCCAGTTCCATACCACAATAACATTTTTTAAAATTAACAGCTAAAGAACCAAACACTACAATGCATACACAAGCTCGACCACACATGCAAAAATGTGATGATTCCAACAGCATATAAACTAGCACCCTTTTCACATAAATTTCTTACATTCAATAAGTGAAGAGTGATATTTCAAGTAAAGCTAATCCTGTGGCTATTTTGATTCTACATGTTTTGCTTGGCCCAAACTTACTATTTTCTATCTCAGCACAGAAGTGCCACAGGGAATTGCTCATAGCTGTTTGGACTCAGATCTTCACCTCCATCAAAAGTTAGGACTGCATAAGGAAGCACTAACTTAATGAGTAAGGATTCCCAGTCCATTAAGAAAGAATCTCAATACAAAACTTTGAAAAGAAAATATTAAGGGAAGATGAATTTAGAAAGTCTTTAAGAAACTGTACTTTTTTTTTTTTTTTTTTTTGGAACTCACTGTATTTGCATTTGGTGTATGCACAAAAGCAAAGAACATTTGCTTCTCCAATAAATGAGGAGGCTGCTTGGAATCATTAAAAGAGGCTGTTTTGAGGCATATCTTTTCATTCGCTGCCTACCTACAATGAAGGAGGCAATTGCCTAGCATTTCCTGCAAACAAATAAGATAAAAAAAATAGAAGTTTGCATACAGATAACTGTATGAAACACTACCCTGAAACTAGAGGCACTGTAGTTCCAAGGACAATTTTCAGTTTAATTAGAAAGTCACTAACTTATGGTAAGTTTAATACAAAATAACTCCTTTCAATCTGTGAGGTAAGTAGGTCTGCACTTACACTTCCAAACTTCATTTAATTGTGAAAACTGATATGTTCCCATGACTTTTACCACAGAAAATAAAAACCAAACAACCCTTGTCTTAAATGAACTCCAATTTGAGAAAAAATTAGAAGGGAAATACCTGTTTCTCCCCACAAGGCATCAGTGTCATTGATGTCAATTTCATGCTCCTTTACAATAGTCAAGATGAAACAAACCACCTGTCAAAATCAGATTCAGTTAGTCACAGAAAAATCATCACTTTGTCACTTGCAACCTATACCAATAAGCAAAAGAGTGCTTACCTCTTTATGCATATGAATCAAAGAAAATTAATATTGCTCATAATCTATCAAAGCAAGTTCAGTATGATTTTTAGTAGAACTCAAAGCATGAGAAGCATTATACAGAATGAATGGAAAACACTAACATTTGAAATGCCATAATTTATTCAAAATTAATGAAACGCCTTTTTTCTAGCTAAGAACAACTCATCTTTTTGTCCTAAAAAATAGATAGCCATTTTTAGATATGAGGAAGTGTTTATGATGAATATAATCAATTTTGCTAACAATTCAGGATTTGGCTGCTTTCACTTTCATCAGTGGATAGCAAACAAATTTTACAGAAGTGAAAGAATTAATCACTAATTCAAGTTAATCATAGTTCAGAATCCTTAAATTTATACTGAGACCGCATGGCTTATATGACAAATTAATTGTACTGAGACATTTCTGTTTGAATCATATAAACAACTTCAAATATAAGAATCTTGATCCTACATCATTTTTGTAAATTAGATTTTTTTTTTAAAAGTATCAACATGGTTTTATTTAAGAGATTTTAAGCTTCCACATTTGGCACATCACGTAAGTTATTCACAGACAATTACATCAACCTAGTGTGATCTTTATTTATGTATCTATACTTACTGATTACTTATATCTCAAGGTTAAGATTTATTTTCCCAATAAACAGAAGATCTGAATATCTACATCATTTTAGTATTTTCTCATATGTTTACTTCTAGTGTTCCTATTGCTGAATAATACCTCAATGCTGAGGATCACTTCTTTAGTCATATGCAAGATAGAAATCTGGATTTCTGTGCATAATTAATATTAAGCTAAATTAATCTGATTTGTAACTTGAGGTGTGCACCAGGGTAAAAAGTTAAGCATGCATGTGCAAAATACGATTTGTTATACTCTACAATCAATACTATAACAACACAATTTATTATACTCTCTGCAAAGTTAAATAATCCAGTTCTTTCAGCATATTTTTTTTATTTCATGCAAAGATTCTGCCTAGGGTAGAAACATACTACAGTGCATCACTGATACAGCATATTATCATTACCACTAAAGATTTAGTACAACTTCAAGAACAGTCAGGAACAAAGACAAAATTACACACTGACAAAATCTTCAAGTAATTCATTTTATTGGGTAATTAACCACAGCATTTAAAACAGTTGCTAAGAACACATACTTCTAAAAACATCTAAAGTTTCAACAATTCTGTTTTCCAAACTTTTTTTTTTTTTAAATAGTCACAAACACTGTTGTTTAATTCTGATAAATTCAAACAGATTGGAAATATCCCAGTTATCAACCTACCTGACAGTGTCCCATACTGGAAGCTGCTGTCAGCGCTTGCTGCAGCGCCTGTTTTTTTCTCAGTGAATTTTGTTCTTGAGAGGAAGCTATCCAAACAACATCAAGCAGATATTTAAGGATATCACAGTGCCCTCTCAATGCACTGTGGACCAAAGCACACTGCCCTTTCTTATCTAGATAGTCAGCCTGCATTGGAAAAAATAATGTTCAAAGTTAAAAAGTATATTGAAAGGTCATTGACAGGAGAAGTTCCCGAGCACTGGAAGAAAACAAATGTCAATCCTATTTTCAAGCAAAGAAAGAATGAAGATCTAGGGAATTACTGGCCAAACAGCCTCACCTCAATCACTGGGAAGGTGATGAAGAAACTAATCCTGGAAATCACTCCATATGCACGCGGGACAAAATGGTGATTGGGAACAGTCAGCACGGATTTATGAAGGGGAAATCATGCTTAATCTATCTGATTGTCCTCTACAATGAAGTACTAGCTTGGTGGATGAGGGCAGAGCTGTGTACGTTGTCTACCTCAACTTTAGTAAGCCTTCTGACATCGTTTCCCATAACACTCATGAACAAGCTGATGGTTACAGGTTACATAAAGCTCACAGTGAGGTGGACCTAAAACTGGCTGAATGGATGGGCCTAGAGAGTTGTAATCAGCAGCACAAAGTCCACCTAGAGGCAACTCATTAGTGGAATACTCCAGCAATCCACACACTGGGTCCAATTCAGTTTAGCATCTTCATCAGTGACCTATATGATAGGACAGAGTGCAACTTCACCATGTGGGCAGATGATAAAAAAAATTGGGAGGTGTGGTTAATGCGGCAAATGATTGTGCTGCCATTCTGATAGATCTCAACAGGCCAGAGAACTGGGCTGGGAGGAATCTTGAAGTTCAACAAAGGGAAGCGTAAAAAAATCTGCCAGCTGGGAAGGAATAACCCTAGGCATCAGTACACAGTGGGGGCTGACTGGCTGCATGGGGAAGAGTGTTATGAGCAGCAGTAGAGGGAAGCAATCCTTCTCTACTCAACACTGAGTCCACATCTGCAGGACTGTGTACATTCCTGGGCTCTCCAGTATAAGAACGGTATGGACATACTGGGGCAAGTACACAAAGGGCCACTAAGATGTTTAAGGAACTGGAGCATCTGTCACATAAGGAGAGGCAGAGAGAGACAGAATCGCTTAGCCTGGGGGGAAGAGATGGCTCAGAGAGTGAGTAGTTAGTAGTAGTGGCCAGTGGCAGGAAAACAGGCAATGGTCACAAATTAAAAACATAAAATTCCACCTAAACGCACACACAAATACTTTGTTTTACTGAAGAGCAGTCAAACGCTAGCACAGGTTGTTGCAAGTGGTTGTGTGGCCCTCATCGTTGCAGATATTCAAAAGCTGGCGGGACACAGTCCTGGGAAACTTGCACTAGCTGGCCCTATGTTGGACTAGATGATCTCCAAAACTGTAACTATTCTATGATTTCATTGCAAACTGTACTACGCTGGTACTCATTTCACAGCAGTAGATAACTGTCATGTGGGAAGTCTGATGGTCTGTTGCAATCTATCAGGGCAAAACATGCTATACGAACAGGGCTGATTTATTTATTTAGTTAGTTTACAAAATATTTTCTAACGTTATTTCAAGAAGACAAAAAATAATTTGAAGACTGTTCCCAAAATGATGCAAAGTTAGGGACTCCCTACTTTTAAAAACGGTGCAGATACCTGTTAAAAGACCTTCCCCCACCCTCTTTTAAATATAGCCAGCAACTAGGTTTTAAGTTATCCATATTTGCAAAACTACAACTTACATCAAGAAAATCCTATCATTTTTACCTACTTGCTCAGAATTTAACACAGTAATAGCAAGGGGATAAAAAAAGGAACAAAAATATCTTTAAAAAATAGATGCTACTTCTCACTGGTCTTGTAAGCTCTGAAACATCTCCATTTCAAACTTTAAACTCATACATTCTTTGCTCTTGGATAGCACCTTTTTCTAAGTGGTGACAGTCTTTGCTTCTTCTTCCATTCCATGTCTTCACTATGTTACTCCTGTCTCAAATGATCTCATCTTGTCCTTCCTCTTGCACTTCAATTAACAAGAACAATTCTCTTTCATACTCTTTTCATGTAGTTTGGCTTGCTTCCTCATTTCTCCTGTAACTTTCTAGCTGGAATCTCCTATTTGTTGGCTACCACTCAACACTGAGAAATAAAAATACTAAATAATGAAAAATACTACTCCACGACTCTTCTAGTCTGTAGAAGAGGATGCTCAGGGGAGACCTTATTGCTCTCTCCAGCTACCTGAAAGGAAGTTGTGGGGAGCTGGGGGTCAGCCTCTTCTCACACATCACTAATAGGACAAGAGGAAACAGCCTCAAGTTGTGCCAGAGGAGGTTCAGGTTGGAAATTAGTAGAAATTTCTTCTCAGAAAGAGTGGTTATGCATGGGAACGGGTTGCCCAAGGAGGTGGTGGTGTCACCATCCCTGGGGGTGTTTAAGGAAAGGTTGGATGTTGTACTGGTGGACATGGTTTAGTAGGTGATATTGTCTGTAGGAGGACAGTTGGACTAGATCTTGGAGGTCTTCTCCAACCTTAATGATCCTATGATTCTACGACTCCTAATATCAAAACAGCATGGTTTCCAGTTAATACATCTTCCTTTCTCATTACTGCTACTCACAAAGCCTGATTTGGAGACTAGTGTCCCTTGTTTAATTAGTAAGGGATAAGGGTAGAAGCTTAGCTACATATAGTTGCCGTGAAATCCCTTCTGAACAGATACACTTGCCTCAACTGAGCAGACAATTACTTTCACAAGGCAAAGTCAGCCTTTGTAAATGCTCCCCTTTGCTACTCTTGCCCACTGCCATAACAACACTTGTAGTATTTTTGGCTACGTTTTGATGATAAATGTTGGCATTTCATAATTGGATTTCTAAGCAATAGTAATGCAAATGTTTTGACATCTGGTATATGTGTAGTCCTATTAACTTCAGAGGAATTACTAATGCATGAAAAATTAGGCATGGAGATGATCAGAACGAAAATGCTCTGTTGAAAAGAAAAAGTCTGTGTACGTGTTCTGGATTTTTTTTAAATGCTCTGACAGTCTGTATTAATTATATTAGTATATAATTATGTAATCGACAGTAATTTTCTTAGGCCCTTGCTTTTTTTTTTTTCCTGCAAGCATTGCAATCTTTGCGCATCAGCTTACCTTTGCGCCCTTTTTGCACAGCAGTGAAACTATATTCATGTGACCTGCAGCTGCTGCATAACTAAGCGGAGTCATTCCATTTTCTGATGTTCCATCAATAGCAGCTCCAAATTCTAGTAGAAGAGTGACCACTTCTTCATGTCCAAGGTGTGACTGAACACACAGCACTGGAGCATTATTTAGTACTTCGGTCCTATAATTCACATTTGCTCCTGCCAAAATCAGCAGCCGACTCACCTAAAATTTAATTTAAACAAAACCATTTTTACCTCAGATTTGGCTTGAATTGTTAAATGACTTTGAAGTCTTCGTTCAGATCCTTATATGTTACTCCTTAATTTTCCTGCAGATTTTATTGGCAGACATTGGCATTACCACATATATGGCAACAACAAAAATTATAAATCATTTGCTAACCAATTAATTATTGTACCACTTAACTACGTATTCTTAATATAAGATCTACCTATCCCCTGAAACTCACCACACTGTCACCACAAATTCATCCGTTGTAACAGTATTATTTTTGAAGCTTTTATTTGGGTTACTATGCAAATTTATGTAACTGACTCCATTTATGTAGAATCAAATTGCATAAAAAATATTTCAAAAATACTGGGAGTGCATGCACATGTGCACACAAGCAAATTTATAATCAAAACACTTACCAGTTGGCTAAAATTGCAACTTGTAAGCTTGGCTTTCCCTATCCATGATCCAAGCATTCAAATAAAGCAAAACTCTAGCATTTTACATCTTTTTACTCTCACAGTACTTCCCCATACAAGAAAATGTGTCTGAACTCTGCCCAGCAAATTAGGTGGTGCCTTTGACATCCTGAAAATGCATCCACTTGCTTACTTATGTAACAAAACATGGCTACACCAAAATCAAGGTGAAATCCTTCTTTCCATCAAAACTACTAAAGAAAAATGAACTGGATATTAACGACGACTTCACAAAGTACATGCAGACTCATTATAAAGGAGTTCTTTTACAGATACATGGTATTTTTGTTTTCTTCTTATCTGTTACATTAATTTCAACATTAACAGAGTTACAGCAACATTGGCAGATGGAGCAGTGATTATACATTAATGCTTATTTTCTTACCTTCACATTGGGTGTATAAATGTTCCTCAGAGAAGCAAGGGCTGCAGAAAGTCCATCAGTACTATAACCAATCCACAAGGCTTGAAGTTGACTGGAAGAAATTCCAGTCCTTTTACTGAGACCCTAGCAGAAATGATATAACAGAAAATCTCTCTATAGTATTACAAATACTATTTATAGCTATATCTCATCAATATAAAGAGAACTAACATATATTTGTTAACCCTGGTAACAATCTCAAGTATTTTGTATAAGATTCTAACAAATTATTAAAGTAACTCAGATGAGAATCTCTAAGACACATCAATTCATTAAGATCATGAAAGCTATTAAGCTATCAGCTTTACCTTAAATATGTGAGCTTTAAGTATATGATGACCAAGTTCCATAGTTTGTTGGCGGTTTAACTTTCCCTCTTGTCGAGAAAACATGAAAGCCAGTAGAGCATGTCCACTCCTAGTAAAAAGAACGGGATTGAAAAAGAACTGTTTTTATAAGTACACTTCCAGTAAATATCCTAACATGCACACTTTGACTTTCTTTATCAGACTACTGAAACATCCTTATAACTTGATTTAAATAATTAGATGTTCAAATATCATGAAAGGCAAATTTTCTAATGGCTATCCAAACCTTCACCAGTGTAGAAAGCAACTATGTTAAGTATAGCTAGTTCACTTATTCAAACAAATTGAATAGCAACCTAAATTTAAAAAACTGATCATTAAAAAAAAAACCTATCAAATCATGAAACTTCACTGAAGCCTGCAAGACTGGTAGTTTGCAGATGGCATACACGAAACCAAACGATATCACAGCTATCTTGACTGTTGCAGCTTTCCAAGTAACACACAACGTCTGGAAATATCTGCAACGGTTGTCGTAATTTATCAAAAGATAGGAGTTGCTTCTGTCTTGTTTGTTTGTTTGTTGCTTTCATCATCACGTCTATGAGAAATTATTTTCACAAAGATTTAACAGAGAAAAAAGGGAGATTTCAGATTTGAAATATACTCTTATTACTTCTCTATTGTTACCTAACATGAAACCTATTATCAGATTTGATGAAGCTGTGGACACTGACTTACATACTGCTCCCCCTTTTGTACGTTTAATCTTACAGTCACAAACTGCAGGTACCTCAGATAAAATCCAATCTTTTTAGAAGTGAAAAACTCAAATCCTTTCAAAATTTGATATAAATTGTGTACTTGGTTATTCTACATCTACAGTAGTTGGTGTTCTAGCAAAGTGTGGAAATGGCAAAACCCTGAAGTATGCCACATACCATACATTAATCAGATCATATACTACAATAGGACAATTGACCACATGCTAATTCAGAAACTGTTTTGCTGATGAAGCTGGGGCAGGGCTTCTCATATCATCTTCACACATTTCTGAACAGAATTTTTCATAAAGGGCAGCTTTAAGTAAAACTTGGAAACAAGTCCTTCTGTTAAGAGCATGTGTTGTGCATCACGTGTTCAGCTGGCCCAGAGTGCACCTAGCAATGTCAAAAGACAGTATGGGCCAAACAGTCTGCAAACCTGATAATTCTGCCTACTGAAATGTTTTTTGTTAAGCCCACTCTCTAAAGCACAGAGAAGTCTTGGGTCTGTAATAATTTTATAAATCAGCGTCAATTTTTCTTTTGTAGAAACAAAAAAATATGGAAACTGAGCCCAAATGAACTGTTTTTCTTTCTGTTCCTGCACTCTGAACAGACATGGTGATGCTGCACATAATTGTCAACTATTTTACTATATTAATAACAACATAATACTCTCAATTCTCAAGGATTATAGCGAAGTCAAATGCAAATTCTGCAAAGTCAATTATTTTTGTCAGTTCTGATGACAATACTGTTTCTGGTCAAGTTTACCTTGATCATTCCTTGTAACTTCTGGCAACTGCTCAAGTTTACTTTCAAATATGCAAAAGTTTTCATTTGGAAAAAGTTAGCCGTGCTTTTGTTTTACCATTACTCTCTCCTCTCACCAATTGTTGAAAACAATTATGTAAAACATAACTGCAGTTATTTGAATATGATTTACTGCAAGTTTCATTTACCTTGGCTCACACAAGAAGTCAGTATTTTCACCATCTGCTCTCCAAACAAGCCATTCCCTGAAGGAAGGATGGCAGAACATACGTGTTTTGTCACGTCTTTTTATCAGAAAACATGAAAGGGCCTCCATCCTTTGGCTGAAGTCTTCCCATTGTTGTTCACCATTTATTTGGCCTGCATTAATAGCTTGGAAAATCTGGTCATCTGTCATGGGATGTAGGGATGCCAGTGCCACATTTAATATTGGGAGGGCTCGCTCAAAAGCAGAGTTTGTCATGAACTTCATGTTACACTGAAGTAAGTACAGTTCTGATAGAGACACTGGAACTACCTTATAGCTTGCACTTTTGATTACTAAATGACCTTTTTGGAAAAGATCCAAAGTCAGTTTCAAGTAGAGATAAGATCCCAGGCTTCTCATGATCAGGTGGTTACTCACTTTCCCAATAATAGCTGCATCAGCTTTTCCATTTAAAGATATGTTGTTTATAATTTCCTGACTGCTATTAATTCTGTACTGAATGTAAGCATTCAAGTCATCATGAATTTCTTTGTTGTCTGGAAAACTGTCCAGGGATATTGTGATAAAGGGAAGTGAACTTGCTACTTCCTGAAGAGGGGGAAGAAAGAAAAAACACACAAGCATTATAGCATTCCAGCACTGAACACTCACTAATGCGTCTTTCCTATACCTGTCTTCTGTAATGAGTATTAGGCAGATTAAAAACAAGCTTGCTATCTCTACTCTGGTTTTGCAAATACTGTTCACTGATAACAGCATAACAGCATTTCTGCACAGGAAGTTCTCAAACACAAGATCACTATGTGCTTCTAATTATTATTATTATTATTAAATCTTTCACTCATTCATTTGTTCATTTCTCTCTTGAAGGCCAAGGAAACACTCTGATTTCACCACTACTTGTATTAGCAATTCTACTAACATACTCAAGAAAGTGATTCAAAAAAAAGCATACTCCTGATATCATAATTTTTCACCATAAAGAAACATGCAACAACATAGAAGGAAAAAAAAACCACACCAAAGACTTGACTTTGAATTCCTCTAAAACCAGTGCTTTTCAAAATAATGCAGCTACACAAATATAAAAGATCACTTTGTCTTTGAAAGTAAGAAAAAAGTTAAAAGGTGTTCTTACCTTGAAGTTAGTTCTTACAGTCACAATGAGCTTCAGCCATGGAGGAAACTGACAAATTATATTTGTGATAAATGATGAAATTGTGTCACCATAATCAGGTTTATGAAATTCAGCATCATTTAGACCATCTACCAAAATTATGTAATCATCGTCAGGAATTTTCTGCTCTGAAATATGAAAATAAAAAAAAAAGTGATTTTAAGTTCTCCCATTATGTGGCATATTTTTATTCCCAAATTTTAAACATCAAGGATTCTATGATTTTATGAACAATGTATTTTTATGCACAGCAATACATTTTATTGCATTTAGACATTATTTTAGACATTGAACATTTAAACAACTGAAAAACGGTACTATCATCATTTAAACCAGCCCACCCTTTATACTTAATGATACTGGTCAGATAATTAAAACAAAAAAAAAAAAATCGGTTGAAGTATCGTAACTATAATTCAACATTGACACAGAGCGCTAAGAAATGGAAGCAATCACTTACAATACAGTGTTTTCAACTGTGATTATGGATCTATTTTACAACCGCTTTAAAAAGAGTAAGAGATTAAACAAGGCTGTTAGCATGTTAACAGGGATGAGATGCATGGATATGGGACGAATGCATACACATACTGTTTAGGCTATTAATTGACACCACTTTTAACTATTAACCATTTACTTAAAACTTATACTTTACTGGATTTACCATACAAAGAAAAGCATGCAATTTACAAAAATCTTGAAAGCATTGGTTTGTACTTTTAAATTTGAGAAGAAAAGCTGTAACAGCTTGATAAACTAACATTGTTCATTTTGAGCACTGGTTAAGAATGAAAATCCTGGGGTAAATATCAGATTCGATGATGCATTTCACAGGTATTTGTTAACAGACAAAAAAAAAAAATCAAGAACTGCAGACCAATTTTCATAGAAATGAATGAACTCTGTTCAGACACAGAAAAATCTCCTCCCTCAACCTACTATATATGAAGTACATCCCCAGCTGGCATATAGACTGTGAAGCTATCTATTTTCAGGGAATATTTTTCAAGATTTTTTTTTTCTTAAATACAAAATCATGTTGTCACATGCTTTCTTGGAAAACTGTCATATCACATTTCAATTTTAAAAGCAAGTAAAAAATTCATCCAATTTGCAGATGTTTAGGCACAGAAAATTACTAAGCAAAAAAACAGTGACTAAAGTCAACAGCATCTGAAAACAAAATCTTTTAATACAAGATATAGCACCCTTAGCTTCAAGCCACAAAGTTATCCTTGAGTTTTCTGGCAAAAAGTAAATGTAAAGTTTCCATAGTTTTTAATGTTTCGTAGAATTCTACTTTAAAATGCAAAAGAACTGTTTAAAAACTATTATTGTTACAAACAATTACCACAGTTAAGGAATCCCTTCTCCAGGAACGTTCTGCTTTACTTATTTCTCTTTCGGCATTAAAATAGATGTTTCTAAGTTCTTCCCCCCAACAATATTTATGAAATTTAGATTCAGTTTCCAAATCACTTCTTGTTTGATTTACCTTTCCTGAGGTTTGAAAGTGGTTCCAGCACTCCCCTTTTAAAAGCTGCTGCTGGATCTTGGACACAAGATCTCAGGCTAAGCATGCTTTGTAGATGAGGCTCTTTTATTAGAAGATCTCTGTATGCTGTTAATTGGTTGGAACGGCAAAGTAAGGCTGCAATACTGTGCACAAATTCTGGGACAAGACAGGTGTATGTGTTGTCAGCTTGACAATAATGATAAGCAACGACCTGGAGAAAAAAGAAAAAACAAAAGGCTTACCCATTTAATACTTAAGATGGCACTTGTTAGTCCAATTACAATAAAGGTTTACCAAATTTCTCTTTCAGCTACAGAGTATTTTTCAGTGTTAGAATAATTATCTAATTCCATAATTGTTGTCAGATGGCTTATGCAAAGAGGTATAAAGGCACAAGAAGTTAGATCGTGAAATAGATTTTGATATTGTAGGCCATGCAAAACGGAAAAGAATTCAAAATGTCAGATTCTGGCAGGAAAATATAGTAATTTGAGTTCATCCCACTTGAATACAGGGGGATGAATATCTAATCTCTAAGAAACTAGAGTAGTAAAGGCAAAAAAAATAATTTGAGTCTCCACTAAGCAAGCTATTAGCTAAAACAACCCAGGACTAACTTGATCATGATTAGACAAAAGCAAATGACAAACAGCTACTGAAGACATCCTCATAGAGGCAAAAGGACAACTGGCTTCATTATGATTAGTGCAAAGGTATGTACTACTTAATAATAAAACATAATATAGATTGTATTCCTTTGAAAAAGGAAATAACAAGAAAAATACTCTGTTTACAGTAGACAGCCAAAGTCTAGCAGCACAACAGTCAACCTTTAATGCAGAAACATACAATAGAATATCCCGAGTTGGAAGGGATCCACAAGGATCCTTGAGTGCAACTCCTGGCTCCACACAGGACCACCCAAAAATCAGACCCCACGTCTGAGAATGCTGTCCAAATGCTGCTTAAACTCCAGCAGGCTTGATGCCATGACTGCTGCCCTGGGAAGCCTATTCCAGTGCCTGACTACCCTCTTGGTGCAGAACCTTTTCTTAACACCCAGCCTGAGCCTCCCCTGGAGGCTCTATGCTGTTCTCTCGAGTCCCGTCGCTGGCCCCAGAGAGCAGAGATCAGTGCCTGCCCCCTGCCCCTCCCTCTGCTCCCCTTGGGAGGAAGCTGTAGGCCGCCATGAGGCCTTCCCTGAGTCTCCTCCTCTCTGGACTGAGAGAACCAAGGGACTTCAGCTGCTCCTGGCGCATCTTGTCCTCCAGACCCTTCACCACCTTCATAACCCTTCCTCGGGCACTAACTGTTTTATGCCCAAAACTGGCACTCAAAACTGCACACAGTGCCCAAAGTAAGGCTGCACCAGGCAGAGCAGGGTGGGATGGTGTCATTCCCCCCCCCCCGACCAGCTAGCAGTACTGTGCCAGAGGTACCCCAGGGCACGGTCAACCCCCTTTGCCACCAGGGCACGCTGCTGACCGCTATTCAACTTGCCGTTGACCAAAACCCCCAGATCCGTGAGCCAGCAATGTGCCCTTGCTGCCAAGAAAGACAATGGTAGCCTAGCGTGCAACACGAAGAACACTGTCTGTAGGAAAGAAAATAATTGCACTTCAGTGCTTTTCAGAAAACAGTTTCCAAAAAAAACTTGTATCATGGAATATAGATGCATTATACACAGTCCAAATATTTTATTGTCTTTTTCCTTCCAGAATTTTGCCTGTGGAAAGCATACTGAGCAACTACTTGAAGAGAACACATGGCCTCTTTTTCAAGTTAAGGATCCCAACCTTCTCATACACATAGAACAGACTAGAAGTTTTTAATTGAATTTAATTCTATTAATTTAATTAAAGAATTCAATTAGTAACTTGAAAGGTAGATAGCTGGTTTCACCAGCCATGAAACTTGCACGTCTTTTTTAAGTGTTCAATGTTACCGCCTGTTCTCCCATCACTGACTATTTGAAATATACAGAAGGCTTTGCAAATCAGACTGTCTCCACCCAGGCTATATGTTTTCTAATATGCTGAAAGAAAAAATCCATTAGTAATGGAAAACTCACCTTTGAAGCAAGTCGCCTCACAGAATCACCTGTTTGATTTTGGTATTCAGGACTACCGGGACAGTTCAGAGTCTTCATTGTGTATGTACCACTTGTTGGAGGAATAGACAGAGGTAACTGACTTAAAGGAATCTCCTGACAGGAGTCACCACCTATTTTTAAAAGGCAACAAATGCAAACAAGACCAAATTTGCTGAAAACAGACTGTTTTATACGAAAGCATTACAGAATCTCTTTACCGCTAGTAGAAAAATCGCCTGCTCCTGTGCTCTTAAGAGGTGGTACTTCAAAAGTGACCAGCATTGAGGGACCCTAATGGCTTCTAAAGCAGATTCCCAGGGGAGCTTACTAATTAGTTCCCTGAGCAGCCTGAATTCTTCTCTCATACTGCCAATACTTTGGGGTATGCACTGCATGATAGAATGAAGAGATTCTACATTGTCTCCATTTTACCTTGCTTTTTGATGGGCTAAGCCCATGGTAGGTACATTATGTGGAAGGTATGTGTCAAAACATTTGTGGAGGAGTTGGTGAAGTCCTAGTAACTTAAGTCAGAAAAGCAAACATACTGACTCGTTATCAGTACAATAACCCGAACAATTATTCAGAGAAGAGACTTACTCTGGGGGGATGAATTAGGACTGTTTGAAGCTATTTGCCTCATGCGACCTCCATGGCAGCTAAGTGCCACCAGCCGTGAAATAATAGCAGTTTTCCCGAATCCCACACTTCCAGTAATGACTGCTCCCTGGTTCTCTGCCGGATCTGTATTCTTCATTTTTTCTTCAATTGCTTGAAACAGCCATTCTCTTCCAACAAACACCGAGTCTGTTGTTATGCTTGGCACTTCAAACAACAGTGGCTTCAGCAAAATATCTTGAGGCTTATAGGGAACGAAACGTGCTGAGAAGAGGTGGCAGGGAGAAAAGTTTATTAGAAACTAGTTGTGCAATAGAACAGCACTGCTTCAGAAGACAATTTTGTTCAGCGACTTGTTGATCATGTTCATAATCAGACTTTTTAGAGCTTCCACCATGAAAATAATAAAAGCTGATCTGCTCGGTTTGGGTCACCTCCATAACTCCTATGTGAATTAAATTATAAATAAGTTACAAGTATAATTTCAGGATATTTTTTACAACTGAATTTGAGTTTTCTTAAAGCGCATCAATAATTCCATAAATTGATAAGTTTCAAACATTTTTCAATTTAACGAGTTACACTGCTGAACATTTCAGTAGCATGTCTTCGAAGCTGTAAATACACGTACAGAGAAGAATTCTTTGTTAAACCAGAAAAAATATTTTTGAAGTAATATAAAAAAATTACTATCCTCTTTTTCAGTACTTTTGAAGCCATAAGAACAGAAAGTACTCAGCACAGCTAAAAGTGTGGTCGCATTTGATTACTTGAATCTAAACATTTGCTGAACACATGACAAGATATATAGGAGAGAAGAAGAATTTGGTTTTAGTTGCATTAAATACATTAAAATTTACAGAAACATAATGTTCACTAATATAATGGTATGAGGATTCATTAACTAAATCTAATGGTACACATCAGCATTGATCGACAAACGTGAAAAAACGTAAGTGAAAGACGACAGGATAACCTTTTCCTGCTTTTAATTGCTATTGATCAGTTAACAGAACCTGCAGATGACTAAGCTAGTTAAGAGAAGAAAAGAAAATATTCCCCACCTCACTTGCATTTAACATAACCTTGCTATTTTCAGACTCAAAGACCAGAAATATTAAAGAATATTTTTGTCATTAACACATCTAATGGTATTAGATCAGTTTTCTTCCTAAAACACAATTCTAATGACAGTGTCTGAAGATTTTTAATCCAGTGTAGTCTCTCAAATTGTAGTACGCTATTACCAAAGTATTGCAGATAATAAAATCTGGCAACCATGAAAATCAGTCTTTCCTAAACACTGGTATTACACAACTTCAGTTCGGACATTCACATGATCTGCACAGCACTGCTTATACACACTTAGTTAAACAATACACTGATTAAAAGCCACACATTCAATTTCTAAACAGCAAAAAGTGTGAACAAACGTTATTTTCAGACATATTGAGTGATCTGTGAAGTGCACAATACAATATCATTTTGTAGGATAGTGGTGTTTACAAAGATCTCAGAACGTCTATGTTATGAAACTACTTAACAACTGTGTGACCGTGCCAAGACAGATGCAGATGTAAATGTTTACCTTTACTTTCCTGCTGCACTCTTCCACCAGCAGTGTTGTGCCAAGGCAAGCGAACTGAAGTGCGTAAAGGAGTATGTCTTTGTCCATCCAAATAACTCAGATCTTCCAGTTTGGTAGAACTTGTTGCTGAAGTATTAAAGAATTGAAGCTTATTTTTCTTACAGTATAACTTACAATGACCGTTGTTATTTACTATATTTCTTTCCTCAACATAGTACTTACACATGTTTTCTAAATGATTTTAGCTAACTTTTACTTAAAAAAAAAAAAAAAAGCTGGCAATTTCTCTCTAGAGATCTTTTCTTACTACACTATCTCCTTGAAATATCCATTTGAAGAGTGGTGTTCTTTAGTCAGATTGGAGTTTTATTGATTTATGTATTTAATGAAAAATATTAACATCAAAATCTAAACTGACACTAAAATTCCTGAAAAGAAGCTAAAGACCAAACAAACAAAGAGACAGAGGGTACAAATTATTCAGTAAAACTTCTTACTTCTGCACAGAAACACAGGAACTACCTGATTCTTTCATCTCAATTTCCTTCCGAGTTGCCATCGATCTGTACCATGCAATTAGCCTAGCAGACACTGCATTACTCCACCACATTCAGGACATCAGCAATATTGCATTAACTCTCTAAGCTTCCCCATACTCCTTTGCATAGATAAACAGAACTCTAAACCATACAAAAGCTCTTGTTGAGAAACCATCTGCAACAGTAGTTGATTTCACACCGTACTCATGCAATACAGCAATACTTCTGCTGCGTAAGTCACTCTGAGAACAGTAACAGAATTTGTGTGCATCACTTCACAAATATTTGCTCAGCCACCATCTGCTGCAGTGGTTGAAGTCATTCATGTTATAGCATTTACAAAACTCACGCACTTTTAAGTCTAAGAGCAGCCAAAGCTAAAATCTGAGAATCTGTATTTCAGACAGTTATAACAGTCACATTTCCCAAAATTTATGCAGTACTGCTACAACATCCATGAAAAGAAAGTGGTTGCCTGCTTCTTACCCAGCCATGTCCCAGAATCAGCATTACCCATGTCCAAAAGGCACCAGTTTTAAACTGACATGCAGATCAAGTACTTGGAGAGAACATAAATCACACACAAGCAGCACACATGCTCCAAATCATAACCAGAGTACATGAACTTAACATATGATACAGGAGTTAGAATATCTACTTTGTCAAGATCATGAACTCAAAAGTTTTCTTTAGGAAGAGGATAACATAAGATAAAAAGAGAAAGCAAAAGCACAGTATGGTTTATGGTCCATCTCAGAACTCTGGAAAAGGCCCCCAGAATAAGTCAGACATAGTAACTGGGAATGCAGTAACAGGAAGTCACAATCAGTGATTCCTAGAACAAGACACCTACTTGTCTGAGCAGGGATTGGAGGTGTGACAACTTCCAATCTCATGTTCATAAAGAAAGAGACCAGCTTCATCAGTCTCTTATCTGCAAGGGTACTGAAAATCAATTATTTTTCTTGCACATGTAGCAAAATTGTCCAGTTTTTAAAAAGGGATATTTAGCATTGGCACTCAAAAGCCATAAAACAGTCTGGCTATAGTCATCTACAGCTTAGAGCACACTAGATTTCACAAAAATCTCTACAACGCCAGATACTAGAACAACTTAGAAAAGGATGTTACAGTTCTTTTGACAGTTTTGCACAGAGCATTAACTTATCTGCACTATAAAAGCTATAGGTCAGCTCACTCAACAGGCAAATTACAGCTAAATCAAGCCATTTTCAAAGCAGACTCAAATATTGTTTCTAACATTTGTAATTGTACAACTATATAAATAGCTATAGGCATGCTTAATTCATTGCAATTCTTTGCTAGTGCTCCCTCTGAGAAATTCACTTCTGTGAACAGCATGATTCTGATGAATAAACACAAAAGAAAACATAGCAATTAAACTAAAAATCTTGGTAACTCTCCTGCTGTGAACCTGGTCATCATTGTATTCATATCACTATATGTTGCTGCAAAATAATCCTTCAACAGTATAATTTTAATTGATTTTGAAACACTGTGCATTTTTACGGTATTTTAAAACCTCAAATTACATTTGTCAAGACTGCAGTGTGTGGCTTTCAGTATCTTTCATGACACTTCATGAACCATTCTAAATGTAAGACTATTTTGTATTAGCACTGGATTTTGGCTATTACTGACAAGTATTAAGTTATTGATAACACTGAACTGCCAATTAGCATCTTTTTCTTTTGCAGTTCCAGTATATTACAATTTCCTGGACTTTTCAGAAACTAACACTCTATATATAATGTCCTTCAAAAATGAAAAGGAGAGTGTTTCTCTTTTTTCAGCAAACCAACATGTTTGTACATTCACAATGAGAACACAGAACTAGTGCTTATTCATAATCTATAACTTTACAGGTCCAAAACTTAAAGTGGTATTGTCAGAACTTAAAAATTCTCAATGTTGCTAGCAGATTATATGCCAAAAGATTGCTCTTGATAACATCAAAAGCTGGTTTACTAACAGTACTTCCCCCATGAAACTTATCATACTAAGAAAATTCTATGCAGCATTTTTTTTTCATCTTTTAAACTTAGAATACTCCCTGTTATTAGCAACATTTTCTAGCTGCAATTAAGTATGTCTTCCCCTCTTCCTTCTAGGAATCACCAACACCCAAGCTCTAACCTGTTTATTGAAGTTTACTTCACTTTGCATTTAGTAGTTATCTTCTAACTTGTTAGCTACATCTACTGTCTCATATATGGCACCCATGCTCAGGAGAGCACTTTGTCAGATCATTTTGCTTGCAGAGTTATATTTCTGTAAGCAAACGGAATTTGATGTGTTCTACTAGTACAGCTCAAGTCAGATGTGCTTTTTCAGGGATTTTTGGATTTTACAAGACTTATAAAAAGTAGGGGTGAGGTTGCATATGTGTCTATCATAACTAAACAGACTAACATTTTCTGAATGGAATGATTCAACTAGAAAGCAGAATTTCACGTAGCTATTTAAATAATAATAATAAAAAAGTAATATGCGTTACTTGTTCACAGACCAAAGTATCATTTTGGTCTTAGTGTTAATCAGATTTACAGCTCTAGCGAATGTGAACACAGAAAAAGCAACAAACTTGAGGTGTTTTTGGATACCATACAGAGTCCTAGGACGACTGATGGATTTTAAAGCGTCCCCAAAGTTCTGCCTTAACCAATACCTACTAAACACAAGATGAACACTGTATGATAATTTTAAACAATTTAAGTAATACTTATCCATTCAGTTTAGAAACTACGCTTTTTTTTTTCCTGTGTGTGTCCTATGAAAACACTTTCAAACTAACAATATAACTTCAATTTTAAGATCAAGCAGAAATATCACATCATTAACAAAAACATCCATTTTTCTATTTCAGGACTTTACCTGCAACAGAGTTTGGACGAGGCATTATCAAAGATCCAGAACTTTGAGTATAAGGAACAGGACCCTCTCCCATTGGTACTTCTTTTGCCAAATTCTCAGCAGATCCAATAGCCTCCTCTTCTGCAACCGGTGAACAATTATCTGTTCTTCGATCATGACTAATCCCTTGATGTGCTCCAGCTCTGAGACTCCCGTCCTTACTCCATTCCAAACTGGATCCACTACGATCATCATTTTCTGACGAACTTGTTATCGTTGCTGAGAAATTGAAAGAAATTGAAGTACACAGCAGAGGAAAACAGCCCACCTGTGCATTATAATTTTCATACTCCAATGGCATTTGGGGCCTGCAGATAACAGTCAAGTAGTTCTCCACTGGATATTTCGTTTAATTTGAGTAATATTAATTAAAGCCAAACAACACAGCTTAGAAAAATTCAAATTGGAAAAAACACTCCAGAAAGCAGACAAAAAAAAATGTTCAGATGAATCTGGGTATGTCTTTAGATCTGTGTAATCTGTGCTGAGTGGAAAAAAAAACCACCAAAACATTTATGATCTTGTATGACAGATCTATTACTTTCCCAAAATATGTCTCAATTTCTTTTAAAATTTAAAAATCTATATAATATCTGGAAATATTCAAACCATTCTGCAAACACAGAAACAACAAAAGCTCTGTAAGAAATAAGAATAGCGCTTCTAGAGCAAGAACAAAAACTAAAAATGTGAATTATCAAAATAATACATTTAAAGTCAAATGTTTTACAAACAGAATTCAAAATTCAATTCATTGAAAACATTTGCACAGTTTTTCTGAAGTCAGAAAAGAGAGGCTGTGGATGCCCCATCCCTGGAGGTGTTCAAGACCAGGACGGATGAGGCCCTGAGCAACCTGATCTAGTGGGTGGCGACCCTGCCCATGGCAGGGGGGTTGGAACTACATGATCTTTGAGGTTCCTTCCAACCCAGGCCATTCTATCGTAAGTCAGAAGGCTTGCCCCAAGCCTACTTGTGACCAACAGTATTGTTCATAGTGTAACATCCTGTATACTGTATAAATGATAAAAACCTCAATACTGTTCAGAGATATAGCTCACCTAACAGCTTAGCTGCATTAGGATGACAGTTAGCCTGGACTCTCACATACCTCACTAACTAATTCTGGCAAAACACTTCCTGCAACTGAGATTTATACAAGATTTCCTAAGTACCTGCTACATTTCACTGGCAGAAAGAGTACAAGGCTAGATGCACGTTTGATCAGGCCCAGTAGAGTATATGAATGAAATTTTAGATTAAACACTCTGATTTCGGTTTTTAAAGTATTTCAATGTACTACTGTATACAGTAAATACGAGGCTCAAAAAGGTTTTTTCTGTTTATTATAAACAAATCAGGAAACATTTACAAATAATTTCTCAGTACTATGTGAAACTCTTTAGCAGTAAGATGTACCATTGTGGTTTTCTTTGCTGTAGAAGTACCAGATGCCACAAAATATACAACACAGTGCTATACAGATCCTTAGCTAAATGACAACTGTGGACTACACAGGTTTTTTGGATGCTGCATTACAGAATAGTAGTTTTCCACTGCTGTAGCAATTTGCTCAATGAAAGCTGAACCAATTTTAACTGCATTATCTAGAATGCTCCAGATAATCCAGTTTGTTGGTTGGGGGCACAACTGTAACTAATAGAGGTCTCCTACAACATCTGAAAGCGTGAAGAATTTATACTTCTAGAATCTACTGTACTGATGTTTATTAAAACTCCACTAATATATTTGCATAAGAATGCTTTGCAAATATATACTGCTTATTGTATGTTTAATAGTGAAATTACTGTTTAATTTAATTTTTTTTCAATATTTACATTGCAGTTTCACAAAATATTTGAACAACAAATATTTAAGCGATCACTCTGTATTTTGAATGCTTGAAAGTTCACCTAAATCAATGAGAACAGCATGTCTGTATGACAGAACACCTAATCATTCAAAATTATCTTGGAAAAAAAGTTAGGTCTAGACTAACAATCAAACAACTATTAATAAGGGGAAATAAAACATGAAAAAAAGAAGAAGCTTGATAAGGCAGGAAAAGTGTTGTGGTTTTTTTTTTCCCCTGTTTTGGTTTGATTTGGGAGATTTTTTGTATTTATTTCATTCTTTGAACCGGGGAGAGGAAAGAAAATAGTGTATTATCAAAAGTTCACAACTTAACTTCAACTAAAGTTAAAGATCATCACATTATACACTTCTTACCTTGACCCAGCTTCTACAAAGTATTTCATTATAACTGCTAGCTTATATATGAATGTATGCAACAGAGAAAAATATAACATTGGATGAATGGGCACCAAGGGAAAAAATAACAGTCAGTCGATGCTTGTTCAAATAATATCTATGTGAACTGTGGACTCCCCACAGGCTAAGATTTTAAGTGTTACAGGTATGTATGTGACAACTCTACATTGGGCTGACCACATCACCAATGAAGCGGAAATCCTAAATTTTTATGAAACATATCCAAGTAGAATTGCCTAATATCTACATATTTACATATCACAGTGTTAGTAAAGCACTGGTGTAGTTATGAAGGTAGAACTGTCTTTGTAACCATGTCCTATCTGTGAAACCTGTTTTGCTGTAATTGTACAGCTCTCACAAATCTGTCATTCACAGAACTGATTTGAACTATTCTATTAAAAAAAAGCAAAGTCGCTATAAAACATTAAACAAGGAAATGACTGAAATATACTAACAGATAAATATTTTTTGAAACAGAAGACATTACTGTCTCTTGTAGTCATACACTGCTGTATTTTTATAGCAATATACACACTTGTACAATCATTTCAGTTTGTTTTATACTTGCACTAGTGTAATTGAAGCAGGAATCCCTTAAGTCTGACAAAGCTTAAAACTAACGGATTCTATTCTCAAGTCAAGCAATTACAGATCTGTGAATCCACGAGCAGCAAATCTGCTATGGAAGAAGTTCACAAAATAATTTCCTAAAAACAAAGTACTTAAATGTTATACAAATACAGAAGTTGGACTCGATGATCCCTGTAGATCCCTTTCAACTTGGGATATTCTAAGGTGTTACATAAATGAGACTTTTGACCCATGATAACCATCTCTCTTAGGGTAAATGACCAGTAAAAACGATGTTATGCCATAACATATGACTACTATTAATTACTTCACTTTATAATTAAATTCAGGAACATCTATAAAGCCAGAGTGAAGTGTATTAGTACTAGCCAAGAAGTACTGATAATACGTTCTTAACTGTGTTAAGGAAACGTATATTATCAGTATGTGGCAAGTACTACAACAACAATCAAGTTACTATACATAACAGCAGGCAGGCAGGCTGGCAGATACCACTTTCACTTGCAACTCCTTCTATTAACAAAAGTTGCAATTAAAAAATTAGTAAGTTCACAAAGACAATAACATGACTTAAGTTTATATTGTTAAATCGAGGCATTTAAGATTTAGAATTGCTTTCTTTTACAGCATCCCTAAATTTTTTCAAACTGCTAGAGCTAAATAAAACTGGAAGTTTGCTTTTGTAGATTGAGAAAGCTTCAGGTTAGGGGGCACACTGTGTCCTTCCTTCCCCCTCCCCCTGTCCCCCCACTTTTTTTTTTTTTTTTTAAGCTTAACAGCTGTTACAAAATCAATTTTAAATACCAACTCCTCAACCAATTGGCCTCTTCTAAAAAACTGACTAAATCAACAAAGGATAAATCTTCTTACAACAGTTTATAACAACTCTAAAATTATGCTTTTTACATCTTACTCTGGCCGTCCAGAGAATATCAAAGCAGCCATTTGAACACTCAAAGCTTTATAGGAAGATAGGAAGCTATAGGAAGATAGCTTTACTGATAAGGACTCACTAGGGAAGGGAGCAGAAATAGAGAAGATGGTACAAACAAGGCAGCAAAGAATTCATAGCTTTTCTTTATACAGAAAAGACTTGCTAAAGTTATCTAATGATAGCTGACACCAAATTGGATATGCGTATATAGCCTCAGTTCAGTCATCCAATTTGCAGAGGATCCCACGATTTCACCTCTTCCTTGATGCCCCATTTACACTTCGCTTTCATGCCAGTTACTCTGATGTCTGAACTGTTTCTAAACAGCTTTATTTGGATTATCCTCGCAACAGCTAGCATTAATTAATTTTTCCTCCACTGAAAATCCAACCAGCTTCAACGTATTCTGTCCTTCACTATTAGGAAATGCATTGTAGAGGCAAATACAATGGAAGAAGTAAAAATAGTAATTGGAGCACAACAGAGGAAATTATTTTAAAAGGAAAACATGCAGAAATTAGAACTGCACCATGAAAGCAAAAGAAGAGAAACGCACATCTAACAACAGCGACTGTTACAGGCAAGAAATAGGATTTCAATTTTCAAGTACAGAGGACATGGAATGGGATCCAGCTATGGCATAAAAATCAAACACTGTCATGAAGCAGCTATTCAAACCTGCAGTATTAAGAGAAGGTTAATTTCTATTAATTGCATTACTAATTAGGATGCTTACCTATAATTCCACTGTCCTTGCTCTCCAGGGTGGAGCTAGGGCTGCTAATGGTTCCACAGGGACTACCTTTGTTGGCTGCTGTTTTGCCAGCACAGCTATTGAGAGTTGAGCATGGGCTATCAGTGCTAGGTGATGTAGTGCTGCTTGTGAGGGTAGAACATGGACTGACTCCTTGACTGGTTATTGTACACTGCAGTGTGAAGAAAAATGAATAGTTATTGCACAGAAGGCAGTAAAATACTGTGCTGAAAATTAGAAGCAACAAGGTTAAACAAAGCAAAGAAACCATTTTCCAAGGAAAAACCTCAAGAAACGAATGCTTATCTTGATTGGGAGCCTTATTGACATGTTTTCAGATAACTCTTATAATGTGTCTTAGAAGTCTAAAATATTGCTCGTTATTCCCAAACAAAAAAGGGAAATTCATGATTAACTCGAAGAGCTGCAGTGAGGCAGATTTCATAGAATCATAGAACGGCTTGGGTTGGAAGAGACCTTAAACACCATCTAATTCCAACCCCCTGCCATGGGCACCTCCCACTAGACCAGGTTGCCCAAAGCCCCATCCAACTTGGCCTTGAACACTTCCAGGGATGGGACATCCACAGCTTCTCTGAGCAACCAGTTCCAGTTTACACCCTCAGAGTAAAGAATTTCCTCCTTACATCTAATCTAAACCTACCCTATTTCAGTTTAATTACATTCCCTCTTGTCCTATCACTGCAATCCCCAACAAAGAGTCCCTCCCCAGCTTTTCTGTAGGCCCCTTTCAGGTACTGGAGGGCCACTACAAGGTCTCCCCACAGCTTTCTCTTCTCCAGGCTGAAGAACCCCAACTCTCTCAGCCTTTGTAGGAGAGGTGCTCCAGCCCCTTGATCATCTTTGCGGTCCTCCTCTGGACTCGTTCTAATACTTCCACATCCTTCCTATTACATTGGGGGCCCCAGAGCTGAACACAGCACTCCAACCAGGGTCTCATGAGGGCAGAGCAGAGGGGGACAATTACCTCCCTTGATCTGCTGCCCCACGCTGCTTTTGATGCAGCCCAGGATACAGTTGGCTTTCTGGGCTCCAAGTGCACATCGCCAGCTCATATCGAGCTCCTCATCCACCAACATGCCACACCCCCAGGTCCTTCTCAGGGTGGATCTCAATCCATCATCTACCCAGTCTATATTTGTGTTAAAAACACTGGTACTGCAATCTTATTCACCCTTTCCTATCACTGGAATCCAATGCACTAAGAATTTTGAGGCCTGGAACAGTAAGTGAAGAAAGGGAAGAGAAAGAGATTGGTAGTAAGCAGTTTAGGTTAGCAGATGAGTTTCATACAGTTACGAGCTACTCGATTCTCCCCAGTTCTACTCCTACATGACAATAAAAACCTTCAATCAGAAGTGAACTTCTTGGAAAGGAAAGGATGTCCCCAAAACATGCAACCATTTTAGCAAACCACTGAAATTTTCCATTCTCATAAATCACTGAGAATACCAGGAAAAAATCCTAAATACTGAAATAATGCAGAAAGAACCCTAGCTGCTCTTCAGATTCATAGTAGCTTAGACTTAGCCTCCAAGACTGATGAGTCTATTCTTTTTTTCAGCTTTTTTTTTTTTTAGGAAAGAATGCAAGATCAACCCACAATTAAAAGAAAACAAAACGTGTAACTTGATTGTTATAATTCATTTACAATTCCATTACCGTATGCCTATTAACATAGATTATATTTTGGTAATTATCAAGTAACTGCAATTAGCAAACAGAGAAAATAAGGAAATAACATGAGTCCGTTCAGAAGCAAGATGAACATAAATATGTTGTTTTCTGTTATCCTACCATGGCTTCATTTTTCTCTTCTATATGAGCAGAAGTTGGGATTCCTTCTCCCAGTAAAAACCCCAATCTTGTCATCAATTCTTGTGCTGCAGGAGAACAGCTCGAGTCTTTATCAGGTTTTGCTTTGGAGACAGGGTGTGGGGGGGAAGTTGGTTAAAATTAGTCTCGTATTTGGAAAATGTTACAAGAGGCAGAAAAAATACAATCAAATGTAAACACTGGATCTTCTCTCAGCAGTATATCTAACAGAGAAGCTAATGCCATTTAAACTTTTTGCCTTTTAGACTTAAAATTGTTGGTGGTTCTTGGATTCTCTGCATATTTGCACAAATCTAGGGGATGAAAAAAAAAACAAAAAAACAAAACAAAACAAACAAGCCAACCAAACACCACCCCTACGCCCACCAATCAAAACAGAAATGGTTAAAGTGCAATTGTTTAAGTTGCATTACCTTCTACAATACCAAAAAGCAGAGCAGAAAAACTATGACTAATCTGTTCCTTTACTTTTGTTTTTCCTTTATGGCTTCACTAAGCTAAATACATGGCTGAACAGGATTTTTTTATTTTATTATTATTATTTTTTTTTTTTTTTTTTTTTACCAAAAAAACATATGATATCTAACCACTGATGTTCAGTGGGATTTGCAAGAAATGACACTTTCTTCCCCCAGTTGCAGATTGTAAGAAAAACAGAGAAAACAGTAATTTTAACTGAACTGAACAGTTTACCCAGTAAGCATTACTTCAGTGTTTCAATTTCCCTGAGTGATGCAAAACTCAGCTTCCAAACATGAACATTTCACTAGTTGAACATCCTT
The DNA here is from genome assembly GCF_964211835.1 of Anser anser. Lineage (NCBI taxonomy): Eukaryota > Metazoa > Chordata > Aves > Anseriformes > Anatidae > Anser > Anser anser. The sequence continues at coordinate 362,959 of NC_139726.1, forward strand.
ATTTATTTCACTTTAGCTCAGTGCCTACTTAAATATACATATTTCTTAATTTTGTCGACAGTGTAAGTTTTTATTCTGGAAGATCTAATTCTATGACTTCTTCAATAACGTTAAAAGGAGGAAATCTACAAAATGGTTTGTTTTTTTTTTTTTTGAAGTCAGCTGATTTCACAAACACTTTAATTGCCAGTATTACCATTTTAAAGATAACTGTAATAATCAAAATGACAATTATTATAAAGAAAACGCATTTTCCAGTCAAGTATTCCAAGACATGGCAATTTGCAAAACATTCTGAGATGCAAAAGCTTTAACTATTTCATTCCTATGAACAGTTAAAAATAAATATTATATTCAAATTTTAACCTTTTACAGGATTGAGCAAATGTTATGCATAGTAAGAATGTCAGCTCAGCAGCAAAGATAAAATCCAAGAGTCAAAGGAGTTCAGCCCACCAATCATTGTTTAATCCTTAAACACTAGAATTCAGTTTTGACCTTTAGCATTCTCTCTGTCTGGGAATACAACTCTGTCAAGAGGAGGATTATTATGAGATGATCTTTAGATGGAAATAAGGTCTACAAGCTGTCCAGGATGTGTGTAAAACTTTAATGCCTGCACCAACATGGCTATTAAGATGAAGGCATAAGAGTGCCCAGGCTGACTGTAACATATCAAATACGGCATAAAAGAGCAGATTGTGAAAAAATTTACAGTGAGCTCTATTTTCACTATTAATTATTAAAAATAAGTGGGTTTTTTGTTTGTTTTGTTTTTCTCCTAAAGGAACTATTTGTTTTTAAAAGTGTAGCTTTTATACTGTAGAATTGAAGCAAAAGCTAAAACAAAAATTTTTCAGCTGGAACCTGACCAGCTACATGCAATGACTTTAATGTGGCCTGATAAACTGCAAAAAATAATATAAAATAATATAAGACACGTGAAATCCATGCTATGGTGCATATAGTCTTATACCAAGTTATTGGTAATTTTGCTTTGGCTATGACATTCACTGTCAAAGCTACACTCTGTTACATGCTAGTCAATTTAACGGACATGAAACTTTTCAAAAATTCCAATTAACTTTAGAGAATTAGCTTTTACCAGCTTTGCCAGCACAGAAGTCTGCTGTTACTGACTTCTTATTTAGCAAGCTTTTACAAAATTTCTAAAATGAAGCACTGTATCCAGTGCAGAGATACACACTTGGAATCAGTTTACATTGAAAAGAAAATTAAAAAAAATTCTAGTTGGCCTTTGCAATACGTAGTAATCAGCAACAGTCAACATTGCTTTACCTGCAGTACACATACAATTCCACGAATTGAGACAGTTATAAAGATCATGTAAGTATAATGGAAAGCATTTCCTCCTTACAACAAGCACATGGAATTTGCCAAACTCTTACAAACAGAGAAACAAAATTTCACTATAATGCAGGATCCTTTGTATCACTCTGAAATGAACAGCTGTTCTTCTAAACCAAGTATCATTGAACAGATTCTTACCAGTTTGACTGGGTTCTCCTTGCTCTGCTCCTTTTCTCAGCAGTAGACCTGCCTCACCTGGCACTCTAGGACTTTCCACATACTTGGGCTTCCTGATCGGACCTGCCACAGGAAAGAGCTGAGTATCAAATTTTTCCTGATGGACCAGAAGTTTCAAATGTAAAGTGTCTATCCTCAGAGAGAAATAAAGTAGAGGAACTAGTTCTTACACGCAGAGCTGCTACTGTAAGAACTCAAGAGCTGTTGTACTTCCGCACTAGTGAGAAAGAAATGCTCTGTTCGGGCTTCTGGGAACATAAAGCCCACCAGAAAATCAAACCAGTCTGCTTGCTGTGACAATCCTGAAAGTTTCCAGTATATATAAAGTGAGTGACTTTATCATGTTCAAACTCAGGTAACTTCCAGTGGGCCTCCTTTGTAGAGCTTTCACTTTCCATTATAACAAGAAGATAATATTGTTAGGAGTATCTCTGAAACTAAGCGAGAAATCCTACAGGCAGACAGTTTGCAAAATTAGTGCACTAAAAATCACACTAAAAATTTCTGCTTTCATAAAACAATAGCATTCCCAGTTTATATTAAGTTTAAATACACAACCTCTACTATTAAAAAGAGCGGTGCATTCACACACACACAAACCCACTTTTAAAAAATTAAATTGATTCCCTCTTTGCTCTCCCTTTCAGCTTCATGCTTTGGTTTCAGGCTGTTTATGAACCTGGTTTTTGCCGAACATGGGTTAGTAGGTTAGTAGCAACTGCAGGAAATGTTAACTACACAACTGTGCTTCTGGTCAGCAAAGTATCTAACTGAAAGGGAACGATGCTGCCCTCTAAAGGTTTAACAGAAAAAGCATACTGGTACTATTACATCAACATCTGCTTGCACTACAAACGCAAAGGAGAAATTTTCATCTTAATTTAGCAATTGATAGTACTGGAAGGTAAGCTGCTACATTGATACGTCATAGAACTGAAACTCTACCATGTATTTATCCACATCCTGAAAAAATACGTCAGTAGAATTTTATAACAATAAAAGCATTTGCAACACTGAGAGTTTTGGAAAAGTATAAACAGGGAAATTTGCAAAGTTACACATTGGAAAGCTAAGATATTTAAATGGAATAGGGAGTGGAAATATCATCATCTGTGGTACCGAAAACTGAAGGTACTAAACCTGAATTTTTGTCTTAAATTTTCACTAGTACAATCCTTTTTTTTTTTTTTTTTTTTGTAATGTGTCTAATAAAGCCACTTGAAACTTTCAAAGTTTTAGTGAGCTGGAGGTGTAGTTTGTGATTCTAATGTTTCATTCAGAGCAAACTAAGTATTAGCTAGAAGTCCCTAGAAACACAGTCAGTTACTATACTTAAAAAATCTGAAATAGAGGTATTTCGAGAATTTCCCCAGCTCTGACAACAGATAATGATTTACCCTTCTTTTGAGCCCCATTTGTCCCCATCTAACTAAAAGAAGCCAGAGTTGAACAGAAGTATTCATGTAAATGTATTTAAAGAGCATTTAAGCACTGCAAAGGGAACCTTTGACAGTTTCAAATACTGTCTGACAGCAGAGGAAGTACTGGCTCCCAGGACTGCCATGCTCTTTGGTGGTCTTCCGGATCCTGAAATGATAGGGCTCCCCACAAGCTTTTGTTCCACCCTACCCATTCCAAACTATCGTTTGAACAGGACTCCAAGTCCCAGCCCAGCTCACTGTCGGAAGCGTACTCCCTCGCATCATCTCAGTGCAACTCCATTCCCCAGCCAGGCTCACTTTCTCTTATTTCCCTACTTTATTTCTGTTCTCTGATAAAGCTCTTCTTCTCTGACTTCCTACTGTATTCCACTCTTGGTTTCCCACTACATTTCACTCTGTAGTTTAGGTTCAGTGGAAGAGACACCAGACTTCGACAAATCTACAGCACAGCAGGATCTCAATCTTCATCAGGAGCATGTAATTATTACTAAAATTCTTAAGCACTAACAATTATCAACAGCATACTACACATGCCTTGTTTCCCAGATCTTTCACATACATGCATTACAGTTTCCACATTACTGATGATGTTTATAAGCCAGAATTAAAACTACATTCAGAAGTCTTTTTTGAAAGCACTTACCAAAGAGAAAATCAAAGGCTACAGTGACTCAGCTTTCAAGTCATGGCAACCTTTGGCTTTCAACAAACATTCCTGTCAGATTTTTTATTTAGTCAAATTTATGATACACTTGAAAGCAAAACAAAATCCAAGATCTCAAGTCAAGCGTCTTCTCTGGTCAAACTGGTTAAGTTTGCACTGACAAGCATTAAGCAACTGAAGCTCTAGAATCAAGTTCCACAGATGTATTTCCAAGAAACCCCCTTCATCAGCAACAATCCCATGCTGATAGAAGGTGATATTCAAGTACAAATATATTTCTTATATTTCTCCATAACAAACTACTGACAAGGCTACTTGGTGGTTTTTGTCTTCGTTGTCTTGGGGGGGTAGTGTTTGTTTCAAACAGGAAATAATCAGTAAAATAATACATAGTACTCAAACCCAATAAGCCTTGTAAGAAGCAAGCTATAACACTGCGGCAGAACGTGGATTTTATTATTATTAAACTCTGCAGTTTCCAAGTAGTTTCACTTCCTGCCTCTGCCAGTTGCAGAACTAAGGACTGGATAATGGAAGGCCTTTTGCAAACACTTGAACTTACTGTTAATGAGAAGTGATACAGCAGTAGGCCAGGAAACACTCCCATTCAGGACCTGAGTCCCAGTTACTTCCCTGTCTACGCTGTAATGCAGTGCCAGAACTCTGGATTTAAGCACTGACTGGTGCCTCTCACGAAAGCCAGAAAGCTTCAAGAAAGCTAGAGATAGTTGCTTGTAAACCAAGTGCAGTTCACGATACTCCGATAGTTTTAAAATAAAATAGCCTATAACGTATTGGATTCAGAGGAAAATGATCAAAAAAAGCTCCAAACAACAAAAGAAGCAAACTGAATTTCAGTCCTAGGGGACAACCACCTCACTGTGCTACTACCACCATCCCAATTGCTTCTTTGTTGCTTCACTCCTTTAGGTCTCAGCTTCTTCCTCTCCCACCAGTAACAGAAGGATGAGTAATTACTCTCACAGAGTCTAATACTTCAAAGTGCTGGATAAAATAGAACTGTCTCTTGATAATTATTCTTAGTATGTGGTGTGCAAGGTGAACACCGTGCAAAAACAACTCCAGCAAGCTTGCTTCCCTCCTCTTATCCTCCTTAATGCTAGAGTACAACTCTGGACTGCACTTCTGTTTTTCAGTTTTTCCCCCTTTTTCTGGTCAGCAGATCTCCCTCACAAACAAAGCAAATACCATATGGAAAGCACTAGGGAAAGACTGCAGGATTGGTGTTAACTATACCACACAGCTTTTGATAATGTGGTTTTCTTGGCTACAATTTAAGTCCTCAGATAGTCATCTTCTACTTGGCTCAAAATTCAAGAGCATCCCAAAGTTCTCTGAGACAACCCATATTTTATCGTGAAACACAGCATATTCAAGCTATGACACTTGTAGCCATACCAAGTGTCCCATACCTTGACAAACAGCCTCAAGTTGTGCCAAGGGAGGTTTAGATTAGATATCAGAAAGAATTCCTTCATGGAAAGGGTAGCTAGGCATTGGAATAGGCTGCCCAGAGAGTCGCCATCCCCAGAGGTATTTAAGGCGTGTGGATGTGGCACTTAAGGACATGGCTTAGTGGTGGATTTGATAGTGTTAGGTTGGTGGTTGGACTTTCGATGATATTAAGGGTCCTTTCCAATCTAAATGATTCTATGATTCATTTTGGCAGTAGCTTCAGACACTACAATAGGTCTCCGAAATCTGCATTGATTTCTTGCTCGTTTCCAAGGGTAGTTTAAGGCCAATGTCCACTTTTAAGAAAAGTTGTAATTCTCTACATCTTGGCCTCAGGCTCCCCAGGGTAACACGTTTTCCCATCACACTCCAATGGACCAGAAAAATATGTGACCTGCTACATCACAGGCCTACATACATTGTTCCCCAGGTAGATGATTTGGTTCTACAACACTGAGGAATTTCATTATCGGACTACCTTTTCTTTCAGACTTCCACCTGGAGGTGGAATATGTGAGTATGGTGCTAACCTAATTTCTTAGCTAAGGAATACAGGGCATGGAATTTAAGGCATATGTAAACATACGTTTATACCTCTACCTAGACACTATGAGATGGTAACATTTTTCTAACCAAAAGAAACCTTAGTTACCAACTATCACCAGAGGGTGCCCTTTCAGCACTATTTCATAACAAAAACAAGGGGTATTTGCCTTAGTGAAAACAGCTAAAAATACATTCCTTTGGAACAAAACCACATTCTTTAAGGAGACAATAGTCCAAACCTATTATTTGTAAGCAGGAGCATAGTTAAATGTATCAAAAGTTGAACAACAAACAAACAACCACTCTAAAAGAACCAGAACAACATGTAGTCATATAACAGATTAAAATTAAAGTATCTTCAGGATGTATTTTTACTACTCACATTTTAGGCTGTGGAGCAGATGCTTAGTTGAATTTTCCTCACAAATTGATTTAGTAGTGACTTAGAGTACTTTCAAGTCTGATACACAACATTACATGTAGGAAAATTTACAGTTAAGTCCATTTTCATGCACTAATCTAGAAGAGGACACACATACTAATGCATGAAAAAAGGAAAAAAAGTTCCTTTTTGTACCAAAAGGACAAAATGTATCTGCAAAATGGAAGCTGTTTTCCGGAAGTGTAGAATAATTGTATTGAGTCTGATAAAGGGTTCATCTGGGACACTATTTTATCAGCATCAAACACCAGAGAAGAATCCCACAGCATGGGAACACGGTTTAGTGGTGGATTTGGTCGTGTTAGGTAATGGTTGGACTTGATGATCTTATGGGTCTTTTCCAACCTAAATGATTCTATGATAATCTACATTATGGAAAACATACTGTCCCGGTACACTTTTCTTGACTTCTGTTTAGAAGCTTATAGTTTCCTGAATCAGAAGTGGTCCCTTTCTATTTAAGAGCTAGATGGACTTTCTTTCCACGAACTTACCCAGTCATTTCTTTACCAATCTGCAGCATCCACAAAATTTACAAGTTAACACAATATTGAAATATACATGAAACAGTAATCAGAGTCTCCTTTTCCCACCACTTGCCTTTCTTCCAGGCAGAAAAATGCCAGTCAAATCAATTTAAATCATTTCTCATTCAGAGCCATTCCACAACTTTAGTCATTCCTGCTGCCCTACTCTAGCTCTTTCCTAGTGGAACTATAGATTTTTAAAGTTGTTATCACCAGAATCTTCCTGAGGTAGAACAACAGACTGATACAATAGTATAACAATACTCTCTTCGTCTTATGATCTATTTCTTTCCTTTTTTACTGTTAGGATTGTTTTTTGACTGCTGAAGAGCTGATCTTTCCACAGCATTATTGCAACATGGCCATCTCCTTCCTAATCCTCTGAACTGGCTTTCTTTCTCATCAACATTATGTGAAATTTGCAGGATTCCCCCCCCCCCCCCCATTAACATTTATATTCACCTTGACTGAACTTAACCTGCTATTCTGTCACCTATGTATTCATTCACCATGAATAACTTAGCAATGCCAGCACACTTCACAACTTTACTATGCATTCCTTTTTCAGTTGATAAATACATTAAACAGTTTAAATCTCAGCAGAGTTCTGTAACTGTTGGCATGTTCCCTCCAGCATGCGTATGATCCTCTGTGTAACTATTTAAATATAAAAATTAAGGTATTTTGTCTTACCTCATAATGGTAAAATTTCTTCAATTTCTTCTTTGCGGAGGTCCCTGTAGAAATCCAGGGAGACTTCACCACCTAAGATGTCACTTGTCTACATGATTTCCTTCAAAGAATTCCAACAATTTTGGGGGCCCATGACTTTCCTTTAAGAAGTCAATAATGATTGTTTCCCATTATGCTATGTTTGCCAATATCCCCACTAACTATTCTTTCTTACAGTGGAATCAGTTTCCCTGCTATGGACAGAAAAACTACTTCTTTCTCTAGTTCCTTAGAGCACAACTAGAACCTGACAAAATTTTCTTTAAAGAACTCCAGGAAGTCTCTGGGTCACAGACGCTGCCTGGCTCTTATGGGATACTGTAATCTTCCTGAAGTCTGCTGGAAGGGCATCGTGACAGGACACAAACTATCGAGATTTCGGGAGGGTGTCAAGGATATACATGTACTTGATACATATACCAGATTGATTTACCAAGGATAATGTGCAGCTGCAATTGCTATTTACAAACAGGGTCAGGATATGATAATCAAAGGCAGCCTTAGCTGTAGTGATCATCAGCTAGTGGGTTTCAAGAAAGGTAGGAGTGAGGAACACAAATGGCAGAGTGCAGACAAAGCCTGAACTTTAGGAGAGCTGCCTTCGGCTTACTCAAGGAAATGGTAGGTCTGATCCCACGGGAGATGGCTCTGAAGGTTGAAAGAACTCAGGAAATTGGCGGGTCTTTATGAATAATAGACTCTTTCCAAGCACAAAACCAGTCCGTCCTGATACTACGATGAACAAATATATGTAACAGGAGATTGACTTGGCTCATGACTCAGCTTCAATACAAAAAGATGGTATACAGGAGCTAGTAGCAGGAGCAAAGGAGGAATTCAGAAACGTTGCTGGGCATGCTGGGATGACGCTACAAAAACAAAAGGTTGCCCAGATGTGGAACTGGCCAGAGAAGTCGAGGACATGAAAAAGAGCTGTTATAATTAGAAGTAGTTCACTGGAGAAACACCAGAATAGTTGGGTTGGAGGCTGGTGTACTTAGTCTGTCAAGCACTGAAACCAGTTACCTAGACAGGCTGTGTACTCTACACCATTGAAAAGTTTTCAAGACCAGTCTGGATAAAGTCCTGAGCCTTACCTCATAGCTGATCCTGCTTTGTGAACACGAGGTTGGCTTAGTGACCTCCTGAGATCCCTTTCAACTTGAGTTATCCCAGGAACCCTAAGAAACCCACTTTTCTCTGCTTAGGTTCATGCAAATAGCAAAAAGGAACTGCTTCCAAATGATCTCAAGACTGGAGCACAAACCTGAAGCCTTAGTTGAAACTAGTTCTCTTACCTAGTCTATTCTCAAGTGTCAGGCATGCTGATTAATTCGTTTATTGATTAAAACTCTTAATTTATGCTTAATTTAAAACTAACTAAAAGTTCCACTGTGCATTTATGGAAGTCTCTTCCTGCAGTCATCCTCTGCATTCACTAATGCCTTTAAAAACAGAAGTTGCTTCCTATCTCTGTTCAAGCATGGTAGTACAAACAATTTAGCTCAGTAAACATTTACTTCAAAGGCAACAGCAGTCTCTTTAATTCACACCATAAAGTCCAACAACCATTTTTTGGAATCTCCTTTATAAACCAGTATTTTCTTTCTTTTAATTGACCCTCCTAAATTAGAGTGCAATCAACTATCATCTCTGTAAGAACGTGAATATTTTTTAGTTACACGGCTCTAAGTTTACCAATTCAAGCAATGTTCATTCTAGCTTTATAGGAGAAGAAACTCAAATTACTGTGGCATTTTTTCATTTACTGCTCCCCTTCCCAAACAAAGTCCTCCTGCTGAAAACCTTTTTTCCTTGTCCTGTTTTTTTTCTGCTCCTTTATCCACCTCCTCAATGGACTGTTTCATTAAGGAAGCTTTTGACTCCAAACAAACCAGTAGCTTTAGTTCTGCCAATAATTTTTGGCTCTTTAGTAACTTAAGATATAGTTTCTCTCTTCCCTCCTTTTATAGTTACAGTTGAAGATTGAACTGGAGCCAGAAGCACTGGTACTCTTCCAAGCTCTTCAAACAAAAAACTCCCCCACCTCCTATGCAAATAATTAAAACACAATGTCACTCACACAAGGTTGTGCAAACAGGACTGTACAGCTTTCTGTGTTCCAGGGAAGAAGCTCAGCTTGCTCTCCACAATTTTGCCTGCCCATGGGTTATGAGATTCTAGGGGCTGAGCTACTTGAAGATTGATGGGCAAAATGGCAGCTATTACCACACATGCGCTGCAGCAAAGATGTCTCTGTCAGTTGGGCACATTTGTCAGCACGCCCGTCCACTAGAATAGAAACAATAAAATAGCTAACATACTGATCTCTTAACATATGGAGACTGACTTCAGACTGATCAGTTCAAGCCTGAACTACCCAGAGGGGTAGTGAACAAGAGAAGGGGAATGAAAAGTGGGATGCCAGCAATCAGAATAACAGATTCAAAAAAAGACACTAAACCCAAGTTCTGTGTTAGCTCAGGGGGCCCCCAGACTAGCAATTTCCAAACCTGTTCTGAACAGATACCTCTAAGCTTGCTAAATACTAAGGTCCCCAAGAGCTTTTCTCAGCGAGATCAGTCCAAACCTGAGAATTGATAATTACATTATTCATGGAACAGATAGACTAAATGATGGAAAAAAAATCTTCTTAGTTTAAAGGGACAGAACAAAACTAACACATTACCCACAGTACTTCCGCAGCTAATACATTCCGGCAAAACCATTCTATCCTCTAAATCATCTGGAGTAGAAAACTACCTGGAGGTATACAACGTTCAAAGGGGGGCACATTTACAGTAGAACACCTTTTCCTACCATTGCATATTACATAAACTAAGCAGAAAACTGAAACAGCCTATAAGGTAAAATAATCCTTCAAAACTAGCAAATGTTCACTTGAGTAAGGATAACATGCCTGCCAGCAATGAGGCAAAAAGTATTTTTACATAGTTTTGAATTATGAATTAAACTGTTTGTTTGGATATACACGCTGCTTGAATGCATTCTGCTGTTTTCTTTCTCCCCCTCATAGTACTGCTGTGATAATGACACGGTATATTACCAAAATTTACTAAGATGTTCCGAATGTTTGCAATACCTTTTGCTTAACAGGATACAGATAATTTGTTTTCTTTCAAGCACCATCTATCTATGAGCATGAAACTTTCTAAAAAGACAGGGAATGAAATATAGAACATACTTCCATCATTAACTGAATCACTTTTGATGGAAATGCTATTTTTTTCAACAGTTTTATGCCGTGGATAATCAGACTGTGAGTGGATGAAGCAGTTATGGAAGGAAAAGGTTTGTCCACATCCTACTCTAAATGATAACACACTGAAGAAATGACAAAGCATGGTAACTCTTGCTGTTCAGATAGTAGAGAATATAAGCAAAGAGAAGAAATTAAATCATAAACAACAAATCAAAATATATCCCTCAGAATTTGCAGATTAACACCCACTTGGAAATATGCAGAAAGAGCAAGGAAAGGAGAAGCAGTAAACGCAAGTTGTTAATTATTTTACATTGAAGTTTTTACTCTTCTACACATCACAAACTAGAATCTAATTCTGTGAAAGAGTTTGAATATTAACACCAGTTACACAAAAACATGAAACATTTTACAGTGCATTTCTTACTGAAAAACATTCCTCCACGTATTATTTTAAAATATTTTAACCAGGAATATTGTTATTCACTGTTCATATAAGCTTGATTAAATACTTATTTTTAAATCAACTACCACAGGTGCAGGACTGGATAAATACAGCCTAGACTGTAGTCACATTTGCTAGAAAAGTGGAAATGTATTAATTATGAAGCCCTCAAAATTAGATGTTTTCATGAACATTAGTACAAATAACTATCGGTTAATTACAGCTTCTATTTTTGAATTAATAACTCCAAAACACAAAGTCCGGAAAATCTGACTGATTTTAATTTACGGACCAAAATTTTTAAATAAATTTTTCAGACTCAATAAAAACTTAGGAAAAACTCTTCATTAAAAAACAGTTGGCATTTAGTGATATACTCTTTCATTATTACCCTTGAATATGCAGTATATTGCTTCAGTCTAACAGATACTAAATAGAACTTCTATTCAAGGAAATAAGTTCTGCAAGTGTATCACGTTATAGTCCCTTCCAACCCAAACCATTCTATGTTTCTGTGATATACATATGACCATCAGCATGCTTGGTTTATAAGAAGTAGAACTACAGAACAGAAACAAAGGTAGAACAAATGATGGTATTTCAAGGGACATTTTTTTCCTTTGAAAATATGCAATGCAATAGAGCAAAGACATTAAAAGGAATTAACAGTATTGTTCACATTGAAATATACATCCGTAAACTGGAAGGATCGACGTTAGAATTTTATTCTACCACAGGTTAGAATAACTTACATCTATTATTCTACCACATCTTTTTATTCTACCACAGGTTAGAATAACTACATCTTAACTTTGCAACATTTCTTTAACTTTCCATGTAATCATTGATGCTTTTATCCACCATATCCTGAAAAAAACTCAACCTGCTATTCATATGCTACTGAACATAGTCCTCTGCAATCTGTACAGCCAGTATTCTCTTGCTTTCTATTACTCCCAGATGCTAGCTAGGTCATTTATATTAAAGCATCTTCCATCAGCTTTAATTTGTTGAAACTCAAAGGAATATCACAGAATGTTTCTACCTGCACCCCATCACCTGGTTAGGTATTTGTACAAAACAACAACACAAATGCCAATGTATTCAAAACACTTCATAAACCTAAGAAATCTCCCCCCCCCCCCTTTTTTTGTCTATACATCACAGTGAGATGTTTTTAAAGGTGTTCTGAATACAAATTTCCATTTAAAATTTAGACTCTTATACATTTCCTGCAAGAGAAACAGAAGCCTCTACTTTGCTTATAAAAGTGCCTCACTAATCCAAATGGAGTTACGAGGTTGGTCAGATAGTATCTTGACGCTAGCTACAATGCAGTTAGGTTTTCCCAACAGTAACAAAACTAGGAGTTAGATCCTGACCTTCCTTCAAGCCTTTGGCAAAAATCCCATTTCCTTCTACATTAAAAGGCAGGATAAAGTCCTTTGAAGCTGTTTATTATGCAAATCAATTGCAACAAGAGACAAAACATCAAAATACTTTCTGTGACTCAAAATTTTACCTAAACTATCAAATACTGACAGACAACTTAAACTGAGAACACTTAACAAATTGTATTTACTATCCTCTGGTAATACTTTGAGCAAGATTTTTTCTTTAATTTTATGTAAAATGGGTTGTTAATCAAGACCTTTCTCAGTGCTGACAAAAAACTTTTGCCAGTCTTTGTTCTTAAACTTCATAAATTTTACAACAAAGAACTTTAAAACTGTTGAGTGTTTGCACAAGTAGTAGGAATATGGACAATTTCACCTGACGCTCAAGCTTTGACCTGAGTGAACTCAACTGATGCTGTTGTGCTGGAATGATCTATATGTGCAGAATGCTGATAAAAAGGGAAACCAGATGGAGTACCTTATTTAGTAAGGCTCACACATAAGTACATGGTCATTACTAACGATGCAACCTCTACAAATTAGTAAGTTTCTTGCCACAACTTCAGCAGTTATTTAACTATGAATACATTAATATGTGTAGATATAAGCAAAATAAATTAGCTTTAAACCATAAACAACTTCCTGAAACAATACTGCCTTAATATTGCATACTTAATAGGTATGCCAAATACTTACAATCATTAGTAATAACAGGTCACTCTTACACTGCTGTTAACATATATATGAACATGGGGTTTTGCAGCTGTCTTAACTGAGTTACTAATCATAAATTATCAGTTTTAAACATATTCAGACATTTCAATAAAGGTATCTACTACACAAATTAGAATGATCATTTGCCATATGAAATAATACATTCCATTTAATCATCAACTATCTTTTCTCTCTTTTTTTTTTTTTTTTTACCTGAGAACATGCAAAAAGCCTTCACTGCTCTTGTTCTCATTGCAAAGGATTAACATGACTTTACTGTGTTACTTTATATAAAGCGTCAGAAAGTGTTACTTTTATATTGTGTCAAATCTGAATCAAAATACTACAAAGATTTGAGTTGCTCATTGGTTTCATGTTACCTGGGGACTTTTTGTTTGATCTTGACTGCATCAAATAAGACTGGCGTGGCAGCAGAGGTGAAGATGGAAGAGACATTGAAACTCCTTTAGCCAAGTTCATTCTGTAAGTATCCTCAGAGACAGGCTGATTGCCAATGGGGAAATCTGCACTGTGGCCGGATGTTGCAACAATCTGCAAGGCATTCTCTGGGCAGGAGTCACCTGCTAAAAATAAAATGTTGTCATCTGTTATGTGATATACCAACACAAGAGTCAGGCAGTTTCATTGAAACAGAAGTATTTAACACAGAAAAATATACATTTGCCAGCACCAAGTCAGCATGATCAGACTTCTCACTGTGTACCCTCCACTGTAGAATCCAGATAGAAAATCCACTAGAAAAATTTAATCCACTAGAAAAATTTAAAATACAAAACCAAGCAAAATTTTATTTTACTGTAGTAAAGATAGCAAGAGGGAAGAAAAAAAAACTCACTTTCAACAAAACAATTTTTCAGATTTCATTCTCAGAGGCAAAACTACAGTTCTTACGAAGACAAAATTTTCTCTACAGATTAAAGGTATATTAGGATTACCATGACATCCTCAAATTCAATGACTATCTGAAAATATTTTTTTTTTTTTACTGAAAAGTAGTTAGAAGATAAATTTCATTGGGTGACCGCCCTACACTTAATTTAAAAGGGTCTCACAAAAAAGTACACTCATAGACAGTTTAGCCTTTTTATTTTTGTTGCAAAACAGAAGTCCAGTTATGTGCAATTTGATAGCTTCTTTTATTTTTTATTTATTTATTTTTTAAGTCTCAGAAGCAAAGTATTAGTTCACAACATACTAAGTAGCAGATCAAAATAGGGAAATGCACTGAAAATAGACATATCCTGCTAGTGCAGAAAATGCAAGTTCAGCTAAATCAAAAATGTTTTTGAAACAACAGAAAAAATATATTGCATCATTATTGAGAGCAAAGACAGCAGAAATAGATATTGAAAGTGCTCAGTTTTTCCTAGTCAGATGACAAAAACAGCTGAAAATAAAAGTCAACTAACCACAGCTTTTTTTATACTCAAATTAGGGTATTGCTCAATAATTTACACAAATTGCTGTCAAAATTGAATCGGTGTGACCAAAGGTAAAAAAGCAAAACCGAATTGATGCAAAGAGGAGAGACAGTACACAGAGTATTTTTTTTAGATTAATCTGTGCAGCAACAAGCAGCACAGTTGAAGTATGGGATCCAAAGTACAAGAACAGACAAACAAAGGAAAAGCAATTTATTTTCAAATATGAACTTTCCATATGTTTATTTTCTTACAATAAGGAAAAATTTCAGATAGATGTGCCTCTATAAGATCTGCCTTGTGAGAAACAAAGTTGTGTTTTTGCAATAGAAGGTGTTTTTGCAGTGGAAAATTCCACTAACCTTGCATATTCAGAAGTGACTGTGCAGGCATGACAGTAGCATAGCAGCGGGGAGTATGTTAAGCAGATAAGGGGAAGGTCCCGCTGTCCCAAAATAAGGAGATAGCTAACAAAAACAGGATGAGCAGTATGAAATCAGTAAAAACAAATCACAGCCCCTCTAATCAAGAGAGAAGAAGGAAAAAGAAAAAAAAAAGGAAAAGGAGAAATTAACGGTTAGTCAAATAAAATTGTACATATAGGGTATAGAATTGCGTCGAGTAGGCTGTGAACCTGTAGTACTCAGCCAACGAGGAAACAGTGGAGAAATCAGGTGTCGGGTAATAGGGAATATGAGGTTACGATAAACTTTTACTGTGCGCTCCTGCTTGCGGGATACCCGCCGTTGCAATCGCAAATAAAATGGCTTCACAGAAGATCCTGTCTGAAGAAAATTGAGATTTTTCTCACAGCCTTTCTTGTTGATTCCGTTGTCATTCAGCTGTTGTTGCCTTCAGTTTGTAAGAGCTCTTCTCCTACCACAGTCTACTATAGGCATCCTTAAGTGCATACAATAGATTTCCCCACTGTGACAGAAGGCAAAACCCAAACCTAGCCCTTTGAGAAAAGTAAAAATATTTTTGCCAATTTAACTACCACTCTCTTTTTCAGAAGTACACATGGAGGATGAGAAAACCAAACAGGCCTGAAGTTTACAGACTAATTCTGTATTTCTAAAGCTGCAAATATTTAAGCTGTGTTTTTTTTTCTAGACATACTATTTTCCTCACAAGAACCATACATGATGGCTATGTACACGTATTTGTAAGATAAATGACCTTGAAGAATGCTATGCTAGATTCAAACTTTTTTTTTTTTAATTTATATATGTGAAACTTACTCTCTTACTCCACTGAAGCCAACTTAAAAATCACCTTCCAAAGGTTCTCTTTGTTCAAACAAAATTCATAGCAACAGGTAATCAGGTAATGATTTCAAGGAAACAGCAAGTAAGTTTAACCAAGTCAGGACAGAAATTAAAAACTAAATAACTAACTTTATATTCTTTTTTAGATTTCTTTGCAACAATTACAGGAGTGTAACTATTGGTTTAAAGTCCTGGGAACTAGAAAAACAGCTTCAACATTTGAGCAAACTAGCTGTAAAACACCAATCTTAAAAGAAAAACAAGTACTAGCCAAGTATATAACTAAAATAAAAAGCTAAAAAAATTTAGAGGCTGTAATTACACATCTCAGCATTTTAAAATCTCCTATCTACATCACTGGGTTCCCATTATACTTTCAGTGAAATCAAGAAGCTAAGGATTTTTTTTTCTGTGTTCTTTTAGAATTAAACTTTGACAATAGCTGTTTTTAAACACAGACTTCATGTTAAGTACGTTATTGATTATGCAATACAGTACACGCAAGTTTGCCTCCTAAATTGTTGAAGAACACAAAGAAACCTTATGATGCTCATTTCAGTTTTTCCTTTGGATGCAAACAAAAAGCAAGGAAGTAGCAGTCATACAGGTGACTACAATGAGAAAATACTGTTTTTTTTTTTGTTTTTTTTTTAACTGGATATGTTGCCACAGGTGTAATTTGGAATTTGTGTAAGTATTCCAGCTGTATTTTGTGTAAGTATTCCTCTAGAGAGTGTGCAAGAGACAAGAGAACAAAGAGCGGAAATTACTTCCTCCCCCTTCAGGGTTAATAAGTCCACCTACAACTCCCTTTTACTGTGAAGGAAGCAGGCAGTGTTTAACTCATTGTCTTCTTAATAAAATGCATGAATTTTAATTTATCCTTCTCTATTGTATACGAAATGTTACACACCATGGAAAAGCCCTACAAAATTTAGTAACACAGGGCTGAATACAGTTCTGTAGCATATCTCTAAACAATAAATTTATATTATTTGATCATGACAATAATTTGAAACGTTTTACTGTCTATATATACTATTGTCTTAGCAATTCAAAAAGGACTCTCAGTAATAATAAATGGAAACCTTTATCGTTTAAATGCTAAAACCTTACATGGATTCAAAGGGCTGTACACAAGGAAGTAACCTGTTGATGCAACTAAAAGCGACCTGCAGTTAAGGAAGCCCTCAAGACCCCCAACAGGCGGAGGCTGGCATGAGGGTGCGCAGCACAGCAGCTTGCTGTTCTCTCTCTTCCCCAAGCATCTTCTTACGGCTGGCCTTCCCATTGGCTCTCTCCCTCACAACCATACACATGCTCTGCCCCCCCCAGAGGAAGCAAGGGATAAAGAAAGCAGGGGAGCGGGTGGGAGGGAGTGGGGAGCCACAAAGAAGTAAATGTGCCAGGGGAAATGGTGCAGATTATTTGGAAATACATCCTGCCTCTAGCTGGTACTAGCAGGAGGCTCACCCCTGTCACCGCAGAGTGGGGTCACAGCAGCAGAACTGTGGCTTCGCACCAAGGTAAGCCCGTGAGATGCTGAGTTCCCATGGAGACAGCCCAGTGCAGTACCTGCCTCAGAGGAAGCAACTTTATATAGGCTTGTGGGTCTGTATCACGGTGAGAGCTGCAGGAGAAAAATCAGAGGCAAAGATCTTTGGATGCAGCAGATCACTTCCTCAATGTCTTGGTCCTATGGGATCTCCTAAACCAACCTACAGATTTTGTTATTCTAGCAGTACAGAATGAAGGCATGTTCTATATGCACATAGGTAATGTCATTTATGGCTGGCTATAGCTCTATTACTTTTCTGCTTATGTGGGCTGGCAAACTTCATTTTATATACTTATAACATCCTTTCTTAAGTCTCAGAATCTATTCTTTATACTTAATTTATCCTAATCACGTATTTTCTATTTTGTATAAATTGGGATGATGACCAAACCTACACATTTTATCCAACTTACATGAAAATTCCCATAAGATACTTGGCTCTACATAAATGACAAAACCGACCCAAAATTACCAAGCCTGACAAATCCACAAGGTAATAATACTTTATGCTTTCCACAGAACAACTTGATATTAACGAAACAGTACTAGAAAAACACACGAGAAATAGCTGTCAAATTACACTTCTTTTGTAATAATGGCAGAATGTAATCAGATGTTACTGACTTAAGCTATTTGTTACTAACTGAAAGGTTAATAATTTTAAACATTTTAGCCACCAGAACAATGCTGTTTATTGCTTTAAATTTACATTACATTTCTTGGTCTCTACGCCAGTGTCAAAGAGACAAGCATCAGTTCTGGAATAGGCGGAAGATGACACCTCACAAGTTTTCTACTGATGTCAAATTAAAACATAAAGAAAGATCCTGTGAAGTCCCAGTTACTATTTTTGAAACCCTCTGAGCTGCATATGTTCCACTGCCTGGACAACAAAGTTTCATAAACAACAGACAACCAGAGGTCTTATTCAGTGGTCAAAGTAACCATAGAAAAAACTTAATAGCTTTAAAAACCACACAGCAAAAGCTTTGAGAATGAAAACCAAATCCCAGTTTAGTTGTACCTAGGGATGCAACTGAAAGGCTTAATCAGACTAACAAAATTTTTTATTATTATTTTTTTAAAGATACAAAAAGATACAAGGATGGCTGACTAAAGTACCACTGATTTGGTAGAGCCTAATATCCTTAAAATAAAACTTGAACTTTACGATTGAACTAAACCTCATATTGAATGGAGAGTATAAATAAAATGAAAACCTTTACAATATATATGCCACTATTAAACATAATAAAACACATTTTTCATTCAATAAAAGTTGCTTAGAAACCAGAAGAATGGAAACTACTTTACCAGAATGCATGAAAACTAGAGTATCGTGCTGATGCTAGAATTCAAGTTATTTTATCATAAAGGAGCAGGATCTCAATCTTCAAAACAGTGAAAGCTAAAACAACCAAAACACAGGTTCCCTCACTAGGTCTAAATATTGACAGCAACTGCAGGACAGACAATATTCTACAGTTATCTCTCAGTATTTAACTCTGAGATAGACAATTTGTCCTCTACTCCCTTAATCTACATGCTTAAGTGAAATAAAAGAGTCCTGGCCCATTTAAAAATATTTCTGATAAAAAACTGTGCTATACCAGAAGTAAACTTAAGTTCTGCTTAAAGATGCCTTAAAAAAAGCACCCTATTGCTTATAAAGCTTCCTAGCATGCACCACAGGGTAAAGAGCACCAAAAGCACTTTTCAAATAAACAAGAACTTGACTAGAACTGCCCAGATCTGACTAGGTAGGACTCTGGTATAAAGTGGACAGCAAAGAAGCTATAAGCAAATGTTACTATGCAACAGTTGCAAACTTCACACTTTCCTAACACTTTTGGGGCAGGAGACTAGAAAGTGGAAGGGGAATGGCATTGAACTAAAAGACGGAGATGTTCTGGAGAACAAGTCTTACGAGCAGCGGCTGAGGGAGCTGGGCTTGTTCAGCCTGGAGAAGAGGAGGCTCAGGGGCTACCTTATCGCTCTCTACAGGTACCTTAAAGGAGGCTGTAGCGAGGTGGGGGTTGGTCTATTCTCCCACGTGCCCGCTGACAGGACGAGAGGGAATGGGCTAAAGTTGCACCAGGGGAGGTCTAGGTTGGATGTTAGGAAGAACTTCTCTACTGAAAGGGTTGTTAGGCATTGGGATGGGCTGCTCAGGGAAATGGTTGAGTGACCATCCCTGGAGGTCTTTAAGAGACCTTTAGATGTAGAGCTCAGTGATATGGTTTAGTGGAGGACTTGTTAGTGTTAGGTCAGAGGTTGGACTAGGTGGTCTTGGAGGTCTCTTCCAACCTAGGTGATCCTGTGATTCTTCTGTGATTATGCTTGTACTTGAAATTATTTGCTCACTTTCAAGCATTTGTCTGAACTCTGGATTACTGTTTCAGCATACAAAATACTCATGTTCTCTTTTAGTGTTAAGAGAATAAAAAAAAGAAACAGTTTTAAAACAGGGAAATAAATAGAGGTTAATAGGACCACTGATGTTATTTCTATACATGTGTTTCAAGAGCAGGATCATGGTGTGTTCCCCCCTGCCCCCCTTCATATCTATGCGGGATTTACCACTGGAATTAGCTTCTGGGAAAAGACATTCCCCACATAAAATACTCACTGCTCAGCAAAAAATGAGTTTAAATTCTTAAATAACTGTCAGCAGACACAGAAAATGGGCAAAGCAAAGCAACATAGAATAATCAAAAACAGCTCCGTATTTTAAGCATGAAACAATGCCTCTTCTGTTGCAAGATATTTTTAGAGCAACAGCCAAAAGTCACACTGAAGCTTGAAAGTATTCCAGTAAAAGTTCAATGCTCCAGCTAGTGAATACGTACTTTACCTTTGCACTTAAAATTCAAAGCCTAACATCATAAAGAGTTTGGACAGAAAATGCCAATTCAATTTGCATATTTAGTTTTAAAACTATTAAAACTAAATAAAACTTCAAAACTTTAAACTATTTTATTTAATTATTTCAAGCCTTTGAATTTGCTAAAAGGGTGTCTGAAGGTGTCACTGCTCTCAGCTTAGTTACAAGTATATTTAGTCAGATACCAATGTTTAATGAGACATAATGCATAAAAAGTGGGGATCAAAAATCCATTCCAACTAAGCAAGTTCTACACAGGCAAATAACCCTGAAAACACTGAATTTTAATTAATGATTAAATAAATATGGATCTTAATAAAAGATTATGCCTTCTTGCATAGGAACTTCACTTTTAAAGTAGCAATTTAGTTGCCATTAAAAAAAAAATCAGGAAATTTAAACACATTTAGGTTTATCATTCAAAGTGCTGCACTAGCACTGTTGGTCAGGCTTGTAACAGTGGCCTATGCTAACAGGAATGGCAGAAAGAAACAAGAATGGCAGAATATTATACAAGTGATCACAACTCAGTGTAAGTTACATGCCTTTGAAAGCCATTTTATATCTCTGTAAGAACACAGACTGTAATCCATCTCCTAACTAAATCTGAACATATACAAAAAGAGAAATAAATTTGAAATTCTGAGTTTTCATCCAAGTCATTTAGTATAAAACACCAATACAAAGACTAAAGATATGAAAAAAGATTAAGAGTATGTCAGTCTAGAACTAGAACATAATGCAGAAATAAAAGCATCTATACTACCATACTTAAGTCAAAGATATTTATATACAGATATCAGAATACAAGAAGGAAAAAAACAAAGGAAACTTAGCCTCAAAAGATTAAAGTAAAAAATTAAGTCTGATCTACAGGAGAATTGAAAAAGATCCAAGGAAAGAATATTGATAATGGAACTTTGTTACCCCAATTAAAAAATTGGAACATGAAGACGACCACTGAATATGATGCATAACATTAAATAAGTACTTCCATACCCTTTACTTCATCATCCAGAAATCACAAACGCTGATCTCATTCTTATTTCTCCAGATTCTCTACCTCTACAGCACTGCAGTATTATGTTCTAAATATTACCTTTTTGTTGATATAATAATTTGCCCCTTGTTATTTGAGCACTACATGGAAGTCAAACAATCCTTTAAACTAGAAAACACAAAAATCCCAACTACTTGCCACATTAATTTCTACTGAAATCAATGAAGTTTTCATGCACGCTGTGTACTACATTTGATGTTAAAAGTCTGATGGGATTTAGTGCAGAAAAAACACTGCAAACTAAGCACAATACTTCCATTATTCATGTTCCTTCAGGCTTGATATTGGGTCAACAGAATGACAATGCTCATGTTACTAAAAAGTCAACGGAAATAATTGAGCATGTTCTGTAGATAAATAATATAGGGGATTTTCATCTCTTTTTAAGTTAAAATCCATTATAATTATTATATATCTACTGATCTTTTGATTATTTGGTAGAAAAAAAAACAGATTCCCATGCAGGCAGTTTGCCAACTTAGGACAGTTAAAGAAAACAAACATAAATGTTTACTGCACAGTAACTGGCAGCATATAAAACCAACAGGAAATAATACAAATCTCCCTCTGAAGCATTTTTAAGCATTTAAGAAAGTGTTGCTGAGTATAACTTCTACTAAAACAATCATAATTTAAAAGTAGTTTTGGTTTACATTCTGAGACTTATTAACATGTTCTTTATAAAATCATCATATCATGGAGACAGACAAGGGGACTTAAAAGAAACCCTGTAGAATTTGAGTTAGAAAACAGTCTTCTGACTCTGATTTCTTGGATTATGACACAAAGGTATGAAGTTTGTGTGCTATACTAAAATAACAAAGGTCAACTCCTTGCAAGAGAGGCCAGAGGCTGAACATCTCCCAGTTGCTACAGAAGTCAATTTCAAAACCTCAAGGAAAGAAACTGGAAAACATACAATCCACAGTCAACTATGAAAAGAGGACAACAAGTAGCAGAGAAATACCCAGGGGATTTAGAAAGAAACATAGGGTAGAAGTGAAGACAGAGATTAGATCATCTTACATCTAGAAAATAAAGTCCATTAACAAACAAAAAAAAAAAGACAAAAAGCAAAGAATAATGAAAGAAAATTCATGCCCTAAGGAGATGTCATAATAACTGGCAAGAGTTACACTAACAGACTCCCAGTTAAAAAGCCTAAGTCTGTCACTTGTCACTAGAAAAGACAACTCCTAAGTGATCTTCAAAGACTCAGAACCTCTTTCAGAGTTTAAAGAGAGTATATTTATTTTATGACAATAACCTTACAGAAAGGAGAAAATATCGTTTTTATGTTGTTTCTAAGACTGAATGAAAACCTTAAGAAACAAAGGTAAATTGAGAGAGTAACTCTTGTATATTTGCAGCCCAGTGTACATTAGAAAACCATGGATTACTTCCCAGGACACAAAAATAAACGTTTCTGTTTGTAGAATGGTTTGGATTGGAAGGGACCTTGTCCATGTAATTCCACCCCATTCCATGGGCTGGGACACCTCCCACTAGACCAGGCTGCCCAAAGCCCCATCCAACCTGGTCTTGAACACTTCCAGGGATGGGGCATCCACAGCTTCTCTGGGCAACCTGTCCCAGTGCCTCACCGCCCTCAGTAAAGAATTTCCCTCATCTCTAATCTAAATCTACCCTCTTTTAATGTAAAGCCATTACTCCTTGTCCTGTCACTACACCCCCTGACAAAGAGTCCCTCCCCAGCTTTCCTGTAGGCACCTTTTAGGTACTGGAGGGCCACTACAAGGTCTCCCCACAGCCTTCTTTTCTTCAGGCTGAAGAACCCCAACTCTCTCAGCCTGTCTTTGTAGGAGAGGTGCTCCAGCCCCTTGATCATCTTTGTGGTCCACCTCTGGACTCACTTTAATACACTCACCCTTTTTCTGATTGATTCGCAACAATCATAAAATAGTTTCCTGTTAGTTTCATGTGAAGGGTGTAGACTGTGTGGTTTCCCCTACCCCAAGTTTGTGCTTCATCAAGTATGTACATCATTTTAGTGGAAGGAAGGAGTACAAGACAACGCTGAAATCAACTTCCATTGCATAGAAATGACTGTCTGAATACCCATTCAGACAGAAAATTCTACTGCAGAAAACAAAGGAAAATCTAAGTGCAGAAGTTGGACGCTCAGATCAAAAAAATTGCTTTGTTAAAAAGTTTGCTTCCTTGGCACATCAATTTACCTAAATATGATACCAACTACCTTGTCTTTGAATTCACAATTAGAAATAAGTTCACTAAGTTTTGTTATGGAAAGTGCTGTCAACGCTGGTCTCTTTCACGTACATGTACACATACCACACTCATGCTGTACGTAAGTACATGCACATTTACACACACACAAGTTTTGCTTCACTCAGATTTTACCTAATCCTACAATACTCACTTACTTATCAATGCCTCCCAGACACATCTAGATAAACCCATAGTAATTAAACAATTGTAGGAAAGAAGAATTGTAATGGAAGTGATTACAAGATCCAAGCCCTACTACACACTGCTAGTGTGCTGCTATTGGAGTAGCACCAGGCGCCATTTCTCCATTCACAAGTGACAGTCCCACAACACCGACTCCCACCTGATTAGAGCAGAAGGTAATGTGTATATAAGAGCCCTCTATTAGTCTTTAGTATAACACATAAGGTAGCCTCTCTCCTAAAAGCATCAGCTCTCATTCTTGTGACCCTCCTTTTCAGTATAACCCTGAATTGAAGAAGCTATTAAAAATTGAAATATACTTAGCAGTTAGGGTTCAAAAATGTTGTGCACATCTTCAGCTCTTAAGACCTTATGTCAGGGCAAAAGAGCCAATTTCAACATTAAAATCCACACAGGCTATTTCTGCACTGACAGTCTTAATTTCTTTCCATTTTTTAACCCCTTCCCAGACTGTTTCATACTACAGTTGTGCCTTCAATTCAGGTACATTCTCCTCTTTCCTACTTGCAGTGGTTCTTCAGGGCTGACAGATACAAAAACAGTAAGATATAGTTAACACACAAACATTAACTTATGTTCAGTAAAACGGGAGTCATCCCACCCAGCTTTAAGTTATGCCAACTTCAGGCTATTTTTTTTTTATACACAAGTGAAACTGTGGGACAACCGGGGTTACTTCTATTTAAGAGTCACCTATTGCAGTTTAGCCTCAACCTCTTCCCCTTTTGACTTCAGTTAAAACAAGGCAATTATGAATAGTCAAGACAAAGCTCTCAGAAGTTACAGCTCCTCCCCTGCAATTCTGTATGTCAATGTTTCACCTCTTTCTACTAGGATGCAAAGAAAGATAGATTTACCTGTGCACCTCAGCACAAGCTTGCAAGCTTGTTCATACAGCCAAATGTGACACAGCTGTGGCAACCTAATATTTTACTACCTTTTTAGCTGTTAGCTATTATTCCTAAACAAGTTATACTCAAAGAAGGTCACAGAAGTCTTCCTAACCAGATTCAGTTTGACACTACTGAGCTTTTCTGTCTCGTCTACTTCCTGCTACATTCCAAAGCTTTGAAATACTTGAAAACTTTTTCAAAACTTCATCAACATAAAAAAAATCAAACTTATGCAACCATGAACTTCAAAGAAAAATCTAAATATACTATTGCACTACCCTCATATGTGGTGGCTGAAAGGATGGATGTTTCTACACCAACTCTCAAGTCAACTTCCATCATTAGCATACCTTTTCAGTCTCTTCATAGTTCTTTGAAGAGTTAATAAATTTTAAAAAGATGTTGTCATCAAGAATGTGAAGGGCCATGAAATGGGACAACTTTGCAATTCAAACAATTTCTGTTTCTCCCTGTCTGGATTTTAGGGGTCATGGAGAGGAGTGAGCAAAAAAATAAGTTCTACAGGCTGAACAATGTTCTTTGCCTTGCTTCATACCTTCCCCAAAATAAACTCAGAAATGTCTTACAGTTGAAAGAATTGGAAAGTCATTTGAAATAAAACAGACAGAACTATGAAACTGAACACAGCTTCACGAGAAGTGGTGGATGTAACACAGAACAGAATGCACACCTTTTTTTTTTCCCAAACTTTTCTAAATATCTTCAAATACAAAATATGCCCAAACCTCTGGAAACCACTGCATAAATTAATCACTTCATTTTAAAAAGCAGCTCCTGCACTCCTACTTACTCTAGCATTCATCAGCCAGGAATTATTCACTGATTTTTCCCAGTATTTCATTTCCACATCGTTCAATTTATACATCAAACTAGATTTCTGCTTTTAAAGCAAAGAGAAACAAAACAAAAAAGAAACAGTAAAAACTATATACCCTAGCACCCCTTCCATTCAAGGATATAGCAATACTGTATTTTTTTTAAAACAAAGTGAGGAAACCCTTTCTTTTGCAGATGTTACTCTAGATAGATGTGATCAGATCCCAAAACAGAAAATACTGATCTTCTGACCTAGAGGAGAAAGGCTTTTCAAGCTTCAGACTTTGATTAAAGTGTGGTCCAAGCTCCGTTCCAAACAAGCTAATTTTCCTTTTGAGGTTAAAGCAATTTCCATTTAGTATTTTAAAGAAAAATGTACCAAGGAAAGCCTCACTAGTGAAATCTTTAGCCTACTATGTTTAAACAATTCCAGCTGTTAACTTCAAGTTAGTGGTACATACAATATTAACAGGATGCCTTTCATCTTGCTCTGAGATCACTTCTGTGCATTTTTGTTCTAGTTTCAGGGTTTTTTCTTTCTAGAACAGTTCTCATCATTCAGTCACTTCGAAAGATGATGTGGTGAAGTGTAAACTTCAGAATACCCCAAGAATTTTCTGAGTTACCCGCCAGTTGAACACAGAACTGCTTTTTGCAAAACAACACTTAAAAACCCTTCCCTGTAGGACTTTAACTCAGTACAGCTTTAAAAGTAGCATGGCAATATACGTATTAAACTTCTTTTTCAATGCAAATATAGTGATTAATTGTTTTAAAGGTTTTGACAGTTTGAATGTGGTAGTCTATGTACTGTAGTGCACAGTACTTATTTAGTGCATTAAAGGACTATTTTTTTAAATCTTTTACTTCTTTGTTTTATTATTATTATTCTGGGAGTAACAAATTTGTGTTGCCAAAAAGCATAAATTCACTCTTACAGATAATTTAGGATCTAAACTAACCAGAAAATCAGATATATTAATCTACATTAATAGTTCCCAGTTAAAGATAGAACTGTGAGGGAAAAGGTAACTGTCATGGAGATCCTTTAAGTTTCTAGGCATTAGAGCTTCACATAGGCTTCAGCATACCCTGCACAAAGCAGGCAGGTTTAATACTCAGCCACCAACACCTGCATTTCTTTGACTATTACTTATTCTCAAAGAGCATTGCTGGTCCTTGTCTGCCCATGAAAACAGGAATTAGCGTTCTTAATTACTTTCTCCCTTAAATACAATACAATTAGGTAGTGGCCTACTAAACTTAAGATTAATAGAAAATAAAACTTATTCTGCTATTAATTAAAAATTATTAATGATTAATTTTACTTTCAAAAACCCCTGCAGTTAAAAGAAAAATCAGAACTTGATGGAAGCTTGATAACCAACTTTAAAAATTTTCACTTAATTTCAATGTATTTTTTCCTAAATACATGACTAACAATACATATATATCTCCTGTAACACATAATAAACCTTTTGCTATAACATAGTTGAAAAAGTAGTTTAAAATAGGTTTTTATAGTTCATGGTTCTGAACCTCTGACCTTGGACCATGTTAAAGCTGACAAGACAATACATGCATCCTGCTCGCGGTATTTCTATGATAAGAAAAGTGAGCAAGCTGCTCTCATCTGCCCTTCCTCCTGGCAGCAGCTCCAGAATGAGTGCACTGGATATGCACTTCCAGGAAGCTTCAGACCTCCTACTTACGCACAAAATGAGTGCTCTGCATGTAAAGACTCTAGTCAAAGCAGAGGGCCTATGGCACACAAACCTCCCCACACTTAGCGTAAGCAATATTGGTCACCCTCTGCCCTGAAGACTGGGCATCACTGCTGCAACAGAATAAATTTAATCGCTGAACTTATAATGCACAACTCATCTACGTTATAAAATATTTTATTAATACTCATACCTGATTCTTTCTTGTTCCCTTTTCCACCCTCTCGGCTCTTTTTTAAAACTGCCTTTAACATTTTAAATGTTGTTCCTAAAGGATAACAAAGAGAAACACAATTAAATGCAACATTAATAATGGCCACTCAAACAAAACCAAACAAAACAAAGGTAGGATCAGTATAAATAAAACAGTGAGGTAATTAGAAGAAACTTATTGGCAGGCTTTATTTTTAGTTCAATGTAGCTTTGTTAAGCAAAGTCCTAAAGCAGAAGGAATTTTTAATACTTGAACTAAGTAATTAGAGTTCGCTGCCTTTTTATAAAGAAAAATAATACAGCATTCTCCACATTCCATGTGTAATTAAGGTTATAAGGCTAAACCTGTGTAAGTTACTGTAGGACACTCTGTCAAAACCAGAAAAGAGTAAAAGCCCAACTCCTGACTTGAGCTCATCAGCGCAGCTGAAGGAACTGGTGAGGTGGCTGGATGAGCTGGAGACTCCAAACTGTGGAAGTACAGAACTGATAGTGGACAATGGGACATGGTATCACCACACCAATGTTTTTCACCTATACAACACACTCTTGACCAACACAAGAACAGCACAGCAAATTATATCACTGCAGTCCATATCACGGCTATGTACAGACATATGCGTCCACGTATTCATGCCTGTGAGCACATGCATTTTGGTCTCCTGATCTGCGCTCAAAGTCTCAAATTTAACAGTCAACTTCAAGCAAGCAGCAGTTGCAGATTTCAGAGAATTACAAGTATAAGAAAAATATATCTAGGTTATAAAATTGGAAGACAGTTTAGATGTTTCAGGTAACTATCTTCCATTACAGGGAAAACAATGCAAGGAACGGTGAAGAGCAGTTCTTTCTCAGAAACCTTTCTAAAGCATCTATAAATTCTAGGTTATTTATTTTTTTCTCTCCATTGAAAAACTGCAAAGCTACCTCAGTTTAGCACATGATATGCAACATGAATGTACAACAAGTAATGTCCTCAGGTCCACTGTTATACAGAAGAAAAAATTTCCTTTGAATTTTCTGAGAGACTCAGACACGATCAGCTGGAAACAGCCAGATGACACAGACAACAAGCCACTTACTAAGTCGTACAAGGAGCAGCGCTGCCTTCCGAACAACCAAAGCCACCATTCCTCGCCACAGGGTGCTACCACGCCTCTGGAGGAGCCCTCGCTCCACAGTGCTCAGAGCTCAGGCCTGGGCCTGGGACAGGGCACTGAGAGGCCTGGAGTGCCAGCGCCCAAACTCAGGTAACAGGTTGCTTACTGTAGAGAACAGACAATTCGGTGAGACGTAATTACATTAGCCTGCTAGGTATTTCAAGACTGTTACACAGAAGGGAACGGCCTATATTTCAGATCTACTCTGAATAGACCAGTAAGGACGGAGAAGGACAGGAAAAGAGCATGCCCATAAGGAAAGAGTAGAATACTTATCTCTGAAACAGCTCAGACAGACATCTGCAAGAAAAGACATTCAGCTGTGGTTTTTGAGTAAGAAGTGTTGGGCTGAGGATAAAAGATCTGCACCAGTTAATGTGCTCATCTGCCTGACCACAGTGCTGGGCACAGGGACAAAAACAAAACAAAAACGGCAAGACAAGCTGTAAGCCTCACAAGCTTATGGTTTAGGCATGAAAAAAAGTTGGTAAGCTTTAAAGCTCATCTTCATTCCAGCTCTATGAAAAGTAGATTAACGACAGAAATCTTCCAGATGGATGAGACCCTTAAGGGCCAGCCCAGCGCCCTTTCCAAAGTGCCTCCCACACCTCTGCTCTGTGCTGTCAGAGGCAAGTCAAGAGCCCCGAAATAAACATGGGCACTAGAATGCCATAGCAAACACTTAGTCAAGGAACTATAGATAAGAAGGAAAAATTACTGAAAGGGTTGTTAGGCATTGCAATGGGCTGCCCAGGGAAGTGGTTGAGTCACCATCCCTGGAGGTCTTCAAAAGACGTTTAGATGTAGAGCTCAGGGATATGGTTTAGCGGAGGACTTGTTAAGTGTTAGGTCAGAGGTTGGACTCGGTGATCTTGGAGGTCTCATCCAACCTAGATGATTCTGTGATTCTGTGAAATGGCTTTTTTTTTTTTTTCCAATACTGAAAATGGTTCAAACTCTGAAGCTCTAAGTAGCCTTGCTTTAAGTAACCAATGTCCCGTGCTAGACTGAATGTTTTAAGTTGGGATACCTTACAGAAATATACTGAATGAGGAAGAATATAATATTATTTTGGTTAAATAGAGCCTGTTTTTTGTTGTTTGTTTTTACAGAGTCAAATAAACATTTTATATTTGTGGAAAACCAACAAGTCCTAAAATAGCACTTAAAAATCAAACATCTCCCCTAGCTTGAAATAGGTATGAGGGAGAAAGAAGAATGATTTTGCATTGAGAACTATGTATAAAAGCATGTTTGAATTATTACAGATGTTCTTTAATATTACAGAGCTAACTTCCCAGTATCTGTATGAAACACTTATCTTTATTAGTATTTCAAACCACATTTTTCTTTGCTTATCTTTTTTAAACAGCACCAGATTCAAACTTGCAGACTAAACAAAAGGTCCTTACATACATTAACAATGCCAAAACTACGACGGCAAGCATTAAAAAGTTATGAAATTAGAAATTTAAAAGCTGGACTGTACAATCCAAATTTGTTCTTTTGTACATAAACTGTGCTAAAATCTTTAATTATGTAATTGTGTCCTATTCATTCAAATATTCCAAAGGATGTCTACAAAGAAAATAATGCCCTTTTTCATCTACAGCACACTGACTGGGACCCAGGAAAGCTATGCATTATATCTACAAAATGACAGACTGAAAATGCTGTAGTGAATGTTATTTGCACAAAGACAAGTCTTCTCTGATGTTTTCACAGAACTGGGTAAAGCACAGTACTGTAGAGGACAGCTGTGTTATATATTTCATACCTATCAGCCAAACTGAATATTGTTGATATTTCCTCTGACAAAAAGTAGATTCCAACTCCATTGTTCTCCTCTCCATGATCTTGAACACCATTTCAGAAAGGATCTTGCAAATTTTAGCACAAAACTCTTTAAAAAAAAAAAAAAAAAGAGGTAAATTGTTCTGGCTCTTCTTGAATCCTTCCAGCCACTTCACACCACGCAACTTAAGATACTGCTACATGTGTGAGTTTGGAACAAACACAGAGTCTGTGCTTAATGTTTAGACACTGGTCATTTGTTCCAGAAACCCAGATATATAAATTTGACCTTACTATTACAGTTTGAAGGTCATAAGTTCTTTGGAACTCATTTCTACATGCAATTGGACAGCTCCTTAAAATGAAAATTTTCCCAGCTCATTATAGTAGGTCACAATTGAGGTAATTATACTCAAGAGTATTATAGCTTTTAATTTAAAAAAAAAATCTTTACAACCCGTAAGCAGGTGTTTGCAGATATAGTTAAAGCGTTTAGTGAAGATAACAGTGTTCAGTCATGTAATTCAGGGCTGAAACATAACGCAGATGTAGAAGAGTGGGAAGTCTAGGTAGATTTGCGGAGACATTTTTAATTTGTTATTCTCTAACCTATGCCTGGCTTTGAAAGTTTCATGTTTCCTCTAAAATTGTTCAGTGTTACATATTGCTGGTATGTTATATGACAAATTTTACATACAAACACTTTAAAACATCATAAATCTCGCAGAACAACAGATTTTACTAAAATTTGGCTAGTATCATCTTATGAACACAGAAATAGTTTTCCTGATATCTTGCTAAAGCTCAAAGAGCATATCTAATCTAGTTCTGCCTTAAAGAGAACACTGGATGCACTCCCCCTCCTCCCGCCCCCCGCAAAGAAGTGATACAGCTCAGTACTGTAATGCAACCAGAACCAAAGAATACAAAGAATACGAGAGGGTAAATATGTTTGGTTTCACAGAGCTGAGCCTCCAAAAAAAAAGTAATAATAAAACAACTTTTACAGAATTGTAAACAGGTTCAATGCTAAAAGAAGCCTCCAGAAGCAGCTCAAAGACAGAAGAAATGTGACCTTAAAAAAAAAGTCCGTGGAAATTATATTGGGCACAAAGAGGAATCCAATGGACAAATGATGTGAAAGCATCAAACTCTTGTCTGCTTTACTGACTGTGGCTAGTGATCACCTGTTTTTTTCTAATTATATTAGTCTCACTTCATTGAGACCATAGGTGTTTTCTTAAGTCAGCTCACTGGTGAGCCAAATATTCCAGCTGATTCCCATTATAGAGCTCCCACAACAGATTTAAAACAGAAATACTAAAACCTAGCAAATCCCAACAGTTCATAGTTTAGGAGAGAAAGTTAATGACTTGGGGGTGGGGGGAGAGAAGGTGGAAGAGTAATAATAATTTAAAAAAAAAAAAAAAAACTGATTTTGGCCTAGATTCACAATGAAGGAAATATACTCATCCCGTACTAAGGATATAATAAACAATTTCTACAGACATATATTAGATTCCTACACAGAACTGGCCCTCTGCAAGGAAAGGGAGGACCTTAATTTTGTTGCCTTCCTACCTGTCAGCTGGAAAGCAATTCATTTTCAAGTTCGCTTCTGAGCAAAATGTTGCCTATCACGAACATCAGAATAGATTGTCTGAACACTGTGCATAATCTTAAGCAAAAATAAAGCTATTTTGCTTTACAGGCTTCCATACCTCCTGGATTTCAAATATAGAACTTCTAATACAAGCATCACTGTCTTGTCCTGTGATGCTGTATCATCTTAAATTCCTTTAAGTTGTATGAAAAAATAAATGAAGTTAAAAACAAATTGAAAAACTGTTAAGCTCTAAGTGCTTATATCCTGGTTTAATGGTTTAGACTGTAGAACTGGAAGAGAATGTTTAATTTGGCAGCATAAACTGGCTGAACTTGTTGTATATATACAGGTAATTAAAAAAAAACATGTAACCTGGGCAAGCTCGTGGCTTCTAAAATCCGATATAGCATACAGTTCATCTGTAGAGTCTGGCAAGACCTATTAATGTCATTAACATTAGTACAAGTGTTCCTTGTGCGACAGGAAAACTGAATTTACGGATCCATAGATGCTTTACTGCAAGAAAACACACTGTCCACTTGCCTAAAAATTAATGTGTGCTGTCAGTGAGTTGCCTTTTAAAAATATACTTTCAAACTTGTGGGTTGACTGAATATAACCTAGTGGGAAAAAAAAAAATCTGCTGCATAGCACTTTATGTTTGAAATAAC
Organism: Anser anser; assembly: GCF_964211835.1. Classification (NCBI taxonomy): domain Eukaryota; kingdom Metazoa; phylum Chordata; class Aves; order Anseriformes; family Anatidae; genus Anser; species Anser anser. The sequence goes on from NC_139726.1 coordinate 395,679, forward strand.
AGTATGCTAATAGTCTTTTTTTTTTTCTAGAGAAGGATAACCAAAGCAGCTCTTAAGAAGAATATTACTTGAAGAACTGTGAGACAGCCCTAAAAACCCATTTCATCACCATATCAAACCCAACAGCAACTAAATGTCTCCCACATTCTTCCCTTTCTCCTTTTAACTGACAAATAAGTAAAAATACTGCTTACATGAGTTTCAAACCTCTTTCTCCTTTTCTTCTATCATTACAGTATGAACACAGCACAGAGTAAACTGCTTCCATCGTTCCTATGCAGAATGCTCACTACTTCCATCTCAGTTTCTTTCAATTCTCATCTATCTGCAGTTGTCTATGCTCACCAATGAAGGCTAAAAAAAAGGTGAAACTTTCATGTCTTTGTTCATCATGCATCACGTATGACCTTGTCTCCTAAGGGCAACTTTCACATGAAACTGAAGCTAGTTTTATTTGTTAACATAGTTTAATTGGCATTTAGAATTCTGTCTGGCTTCAAATCTAACAAAATGTTCTTTGGGCTCCTTTTGTAAAGAAGCTATACAAACCAATTATTCCATGCAGATTACCAGAGACCCCTCCCCTACTCTTACTATAATCATAAAGTCTAGTAAGAACTGGAGGAAAAAATTTTTTTTTTTGCCAGCAGATAATGTGCTACTCTGTATATTCTTCTAAGCTGGTAAAGCAGTAAATATACACAGCTATGGAGCTATTGATTTATAGCTGTAATTCATCTTTGCTTTTACAGTGAAATAAATAAGGTTTTTCAGGCATGACAGTGGATCCTAGGCGATAAAGAAAACTTGTCCCAAGCTGTAACAGTGTAGTCCCTGCCTGAGAGTTCTAACTACAAAAGAACTATATTTTGTGGTTGACTTTAGTATTTTCGGTATTACATCCAGACTTAGTTCAGTATTCGGGGATTCCCAAGACCACTTCAACACACTGTTAACAACTAGTTGAATCCAACGTGTTTTTCCAATAAACATATAATTCCTTTTAAATAACCCAAAGAGCTGATGAGCATAAGCACACTACTTAATGAAAGCCTAGCAGTTCTCCAGTAAGGCTTATAGCCTTTCTTAGCTGAGTATCAAATGAGTTATTTTAAGTGAGCTTTTATAAAGGAGTCATCAAGTGGATCCTGATGGATCAACATGGACAACCGCAGAAAAGATATGCAGTCTAAGTTACAGACTTGAATTTTAAAAGGTAACAAGCAAGTATGAGGGAATCTCAGAAACTTTTGTAGCACGTAATTTGGAAGCCCAAACTGATATAATTCAAAATGCAGGCCTCGTCATTTCATTTTCTATTTCATATGTCCTACATTTTGTTTTTAATAGAAGCCCGGGGAGAACTCTCAGGAAGTGCACCCTGTACACTGCACTTTTCAAACAAGAAAAACATGGCATCCAGGTCAGAAGAAGAAAAGATCAGAGCTCTCTATTTGTGGGGAAAAAACAAACAAGCAAACAAACAAAAAAACCCACACTATTGTGCTTAAAGCCTTGATGCTGCCCTGACACAGAGCTGAAAAGAGCTCCAGTTAAGAAGAAAGCTGGCAGTTTAGAAGGTGATACTTAGCCAGTGAGAAGATCACTAAGGACAGGTCTATAAATCAACAAGAAAAAAAAAATCAAAGAAACAAGAGGAAAAAAAAAAACAAAACACCTCATACCAACAGTCAATTGTATTGACCGTTTTTTCCCTTATCCATCCTTTTAAAGGAAGGACAGATTTATTATATTTAAACAAACGTTTCCTTCCACTCCCTTCTCCACCAACGCCCTCACAGAAGCCATAACTGACTGCATTTACTTTACATTGGGGAAAATGACCCAACATCAAAAAGATCTAGATAACTAGTAGCTCTAGAAACTCTTTTAAACTATGATCTGTAATTTCAGGTATATCGTTCTCCCTGCTTGTTTGGTCTTCTCCAATTCATCTGATCTCTAGGAGCGTTAGAAATACTTGTCACTATAATAATAAGAAAGCAGAGACCCTTGAAACCATTTCACGAAAACCTTCACTTAGGTACCACCCTTTCCACACAGATGGCCAGGAGCTTTAAAGCTTTAGTTTTTCTCCAAAATAGTAAGTTATTTAATATCCTCTATCTTGAATAAAGATGTATACATGTGTTCCTCCTATAGTCTAACAAGCAAACAAAAAAAAAACCAACGAACATTTCCAGCAAATTTTCCTCCCTTGCTAATATACTCTTAATCAAAAAAAAAGACAAAAGTGAAAATATGAACAAGAAAATGGAAAATAAAAAGCATATGTTTAATGTGTATTAAAAATACGAACAGCTTATTTGTGATTTTAATATTACCACTTATTTGAAGTTTTATGTAGAGCAATCGTTACTCCTAATTAAGAATAGGTACAGAAACACTAAATAACCCTTCTCCCACCTGGAGAAACAGACAACTAGCTAGGTTTAGAAATAACTGCAACTGCATCTTGCTTATCCATATCAAACTAGCTTTAATACCTGGCTACTTCTGGTGTTGTCTTCTAGCAAACGACGTAATCGCCACATGAAAGAAGTCTGCATGGATTAACCCTCTCAAGGTTTACATCACATCATGCATCAAGGCCACTGCTTCCATTGAGCTGCACAGCTGCCATGGCATACAGTTGCTCTAAATCCAACACGTGCAGTTGAAGCGACCTTTTCTATTAATAGACATCACTCTTTTCATCACATTTGTTAGGTCTTTACTTTGACTAACTTCACATACTGTTAGCATTTAGGTAAGGGGCAAATAATTTACATCTGTCACTAGCTCATTTATCTAACAGTTGAAGTTTGTCCTCCTGCACAAAAAGACCACAGAATCTTGAAAAAGAGACTCCCGCACAGGCTCGTGTATGACAAAGACTTCATTCACAACCTCCAGGCCACTTGTTACGCTCCCCCCCTGCTGGGTAAGCACCGTCCTCTATTTGTAAGTATGCCTTGTCTGACTCCTGACTATTAGATCTCACAACCCTTTTGCCTGCTGGTTTGAAAAGTGACTTTGATTGTCAGAACCTTCCCAAGCAGGAGCTTATTAACAGAAGTCAACTAAACCTCCTGAGTTAGGTGACCAGGTGAGGCTTCAGTGCATTTTTAACATGAAAATGCATGGCCCTCACTCCTTCTTGAGGGTCTCTTAAAAACAAATACCAGATGTGGACTCATTATCCAAGAGATGCTACTAGTAATGTCACATAAGTAGGAAGATACCCCAACACTCTTTCGCTTATGCAATCAAAAATAATATTAGCTGCTTAAAAAAAATGGATCTCCCACCTGAGCTCATGTTGAATGTATTAAAACGGGTACTGCCCTCCCCCCCCAATCCCACCGTGCATCTTTGGGATACACAAGATACTTCATACAATTGCCTCATACTCAGAGCATGAAGGGAAGGGGTAGAAAGTCCCTTGATTTAAGAACTTGCATAATCTTTTTTTTTCTAAATGAGGGATTCCAAAACAGGATCAGGTGTATAAAATAGAAATGCTAAGTTATGTAAGGAGTAGATGGATACTGTTAACTTCATTCCTAATCTTTTATAAATTACGTACTTCACAACCTAGGCAATATACCCCTTGAAAAGCAAAAAGACAGAAAAAGTTCCTCCACATTTTCACTGTTTGCAATTATCTCTTAAAACTCAAACTTCTTCACAGGAAAATATTTTGCAAGTATAATTACTACTAGCAGTTACTAACATCAGCGTCAAAAAGATTAATAGCTTTTGTTGCACTTCCTTTAATGCTTTGTGGCATACATGTCTCATATAGCTTGCATATAGTGGGTTATTTTCAAAGATCTATCCACAAGAGTTCATCATGTCTGAAGAGGACAAATAAACTGATCCTACACAGTACGTAACCACCAGAGCTAGTACCCACAAACTCCACATTTACCTACTTCCCAAGCTCACGCTGCTCAGTCTCTCCATATTTAAATCCTGAAAAACAGTTAGCATGTATTTGCAAAGAAGTAAAGGGTGAAACATCTTAGTCATTCTGCAATTTGCGAAACAGTACTTAGTACTTTACACTTCTCAGCATAGGATTTATTAAATGTGTACTTCAAAACAAGATGTATTGGAAAAAGTGTGTTTAGTACAAGTATCCAGATTCCATCTTAAGGTTTACAGAAAACTTAATTTAGTGACAGTGCTGTTTTGCCTTTAAATGCAGTCAGAATATCATTTGTTACACACAGAGTTTAAACATTTCCCTTTTCTGGCAAACTCAAATTCCATTAGCTTAACTGCATTTTTCAGTGAGGAAGAAAACAAAAATCACTTAAAGCAGCAAGATGTTAGTGATGTAACAGAAATCAAGACAAGACAGTACGTAAAAATCTTTAAAACAATTACATTGAGACATCAGTATTTAACATTTTTATAATAAACAGTGTGTATTTGCAGATCCACAAGACCCCCAAATCAAGAATGAACAGGAACATTTGATAAGAAGAGAATAGTGGGTTTTGCTTGTCTTTTTTAAGGCACAACCTCTAATGAGCTATATTTGGGTTATTATTACTCAAATGTATGAATGAAAATGACAGATACGCTGAAGAAGTCTGTCTCTGAAAAAGCTTGTAAAGTAGCATAAAAATGTTTCTAACAGGTTGCTTTTAGCCAAAACTAAACAAACTCACTGAAGTAAACCAGGTATTATTGAACGATTTTTCTGTGAAACCCTAAACCAATATGACATTTCTTTTTATTTATTTATTATTATTTTTTTTAGATATTTCTCATGCAGGAAGATCAATACAGATACAAAGCTGACACACTATACTGCACTTGTTTCACTTGTTGCTCACTCAACATCCTAATTATTGTTATCCTCTATGAGATATTCCGCATCCCCCCTGACTTATCTGACACCTCTGAAAGCTGTGCCTCAATTTAGTAGGAGACTCAAAAGGACACAGAGGTTTCTGAGGTTTCCAATGTGTTGCTAAATAGCAGAACTGCACCCTGAAGCACTATTAACATACAATGAAAGAGGTGAAAGATGAGGAAGCGTGAGAAAAACATCCTCACCGTCATGTTAGCTATTAGAATGTGCATTTGCAGTAGATTACTTCCCACCAGTTTGGTTTTAGATTTGACTTCCCAGATTTCATCAACATACCTACCCCATCCTGCAATCACTCACTTTTCTGCTACGCTACTAATTTACCCTACTGCTGGTTGTTTCGGCCAGGGTCTCTAAGGACTGTGACCACAGGGGAAAGTGTGGTCTCGTCACTTGACTGCTGTCCAAAAATTCTTGGTCAGGTGCCAGATACTACAGAAATTACCAGTTTAAAAGATTACTGTTCCCCAGCAATGCATTACTATCCTCAAGCACTGAAGAAACTGATCTTGCACTGAAGTAGATGAAAAGTACTGACAAAGTAATATATATTAACTTCCAATGTCATAAGCACCTGTTTAAACTAACCTGAAAGATTCGGCAATGATGTGGATGAAAAACCATTGGATAGCTCATTTGCCTGTCTACTGCTGGGATAAAGAGCACTGGTTCCCAACAAAGGAGCTGTAAGATTTTAAGGCTCACCAGCTGTTTCTCACATAGAAAATAAAAAATAAAATAATAAAAATATATATCTATGTGACCACATACTAGTTATAGATAAATTTATTTTTCCTTTTTCCTTCCCACTCTGTCAAGCTCCTCCATAGAAAATACCAAGACCATAACCATCTACAATTTCCTACAGAATTTTGTCTTTCTTCAGTTATGACTTAACAAACAGAAGCAAGCAAAAAAAAAACAAAACCCTGCTTCTCCTCCCTACTGAATTTACCAAATTTAACCTTGCTATTTAAGCCTCCTTCCGAACCTCACCTCCAAGCTCTTGTCATTTTCAAGATACTGCCGGTTTCTTCAAAGGCATTGATCAAAAGATCACTGTGCTCTTAGTCTCATCTCATTTAGACTAATTCCGCTTTCATCAGGCTGTTTTCTCCCTTAAATTGTATCGTTACGTTCCACAGAAGTAAATTACCCTCTATATCATCCCACTGCCTTTTATTTCTAAATTTAATGAATTATCTTTCCTTTCCTCCAGCCTTCCAAGACAGATCAGTATACACAGATCATTCAGCAAAGTAAGTTTTTGCTTCGGGGTAAGAAGAAGGTGGGGGCGTGTGGAGCAAGTAGAATAATGAAGGGTGGATAAGAGGAAAAAGACTCCCTGCTGCTTGCCTTCAGCAATAATACTTACCTCAATAAAAAAGTTAAAAGATAAGATGAAAAATATGGCCCTCCTCTAAGTGGAAAGCCACTACCTGAAGAGGTGTTCCAGACAGAAATAAGGTCACAAGGTTAAAAAAAATATTAAGTCTTGAGGAAACACCAGTACAAGAATCCCAGCCAGCAATCCTAGGAACAAGTGGATGTCACAAACAGCTTACGCTTGGGCAGGAATGAGCAAAGAAGTAAAAATTAAATATAACCATAGATTTTTTTTTCTTCCTATTGTCATAATAGCCACTTTCATCCTATCTTTCTCCATCCTACCATGTCAAACACTGAAAACGTGACAAAGCCCCTACTTTAATTACGAGAAGGTCAAAACGCTAGGCAAGAAAGAACTCATCACTTTCCATCTGGCAGAAGAGACACCCTGCACACACTACATCAGCAAAAAATCAGAAGCTTAAAACTAGATGAAAACTAGGTCAGAAACTGCCATTTCAGCTTTAACAGTACACAGAAAATGAAAGGAAGACAAAGTTCTTAGAAGTCACAAGTCCCTTCCATATCAAATCATTCTACGATTCTAAAAATCATGCTAAAATCTTGACCCAACTCATCCTAGTCCAGTCTTATTTTACAGAACAGCCATATGCTTACTTTATGACAGCACCTTTTCCTCCAGAAAGAACAGAAGATTAAGAGCATGGAAACAAAACGTGCTTCCAGTTTCTCAACTGTCCTAGATACTGCCCTAACTTCCAAATGAATATCAACAATCTGCCTGTAAAACAACACAGCCATTCACTTCAAACAGCAAAAAGTAAATCCAATGCAGAACGTATCCATCTTACATTATACAGGCTGCAGTTCAAACAACTTAGCAGGCAAAAATCACCTTCCACACTGTATCAGTTTAAACCCGCCTCCTCCACACTGTTGCAATTCCAGACATTGTTTCATGACCTGCAAAACTGAGGAGAGGCTTGATCTAGCAAAGCAGAGATGGGGACAGATCTGTCATGGGTATCTACATCACTTGACTCCAACATTCGAACAGACTATCTTCTCTGGACTATCCATGCATCATGCAGTTTCCAGTATACCCATTAGAACAGATGTGGGTCCCCCAATTTCTTAAAAAAGCCTGCAAAGGTTAGCCTTCACAAGTGTATTTAACTAACATTCTCTCTTCCTATTAAGCTACAAGTACTATTAAGGCATCACCACGGTCTAGAAAATAAGGTGGGGGAAGCAGCAGAAGAAAGTCTTCATCACCCAAAAATTCTCAGCCCAGTGATGTCCCATTTCACTTCTGCATGGCAATAGATTCCTACCAGCTGATTCAGAAGCACTGCCTGGCATTTGGAGTCATTACACTTTAAAAAACTCACATAGCTGTCTTCTGTAGCTGCAATTGTTTGCAGACAATATCCAACTCTCCTTTGTAGGAAGAAGAAACCAAATTTGATTTAGGTGACAGCAAAATGACGTCATGCCAGTTGAATTCTTATCAAATTTTGGTACAGGACATTCCTTTAAGGCAGTCAGTGCTTCCTCATCAGCTAGTATACACAAGATCTGTCTACTATCATTACCCAGGACAGAACTGGCTTAACCGAAATTCATTTTGGTTAAAGTCATGCCATCTCTACTCAGCATCCCCAGGAAGAATGGAGAAGTTCTCCAGTCACTGGGTGAGTAGCCAAGGGCTGCGTTTCCCTCATGTCTATTGAGAAGACTAAAAAGCCCACCCAACGAGGTTTAATATTAATGATTTAACTTTTCTAGGCATAATGAATATCATTAAAATCCATAAACTTAACAAATGAACTACTGCAGCTGATATAGGTGATCAGCCCTCTGCTTGTTTACTGCGGCTTTTACGTTACAGCTTGCATATATAGCACTTTGTTTCTCTGTTTCAGCTATTTTAAACTTCAAGGGGAGGAAACAAGTTATGCCATGTAAAGGGAATGAATACCTTCATCGGAAGGAAACACCTGGATAAACCAACAGTGAGGGAGATAAAGCTATTATGCTTCACTTCCAACTTGCTTCATATTTTCAACTCGTCAAATACTGCAGATAAAAAATCCTATAGAAAAAATACCACATAAACTTATCAAGCTATGTGCCTGTGTGCGCTACCATGGAGTCTTTTCATATATAAGATGTGTATTTGTAACTCAGAACTTGGAAAGGAGCCACTTCTAAACAGTCACATCTGACTTTCTTTTTCAGTACAAAGAACACCAACCACCAAGCTCATTTATCTTTAAAAAAAAAAAAAAAAAAAAGAATCAGAGACCATCTTTTCCAAAATTAGACTTGGCCAAAATAAGTAATGTGTTGAGAATTTCACTGGTAAGCTAAGGCAGTTCTCAAAACAGCACTCTAGATATCTGGACAATAGACACACAGCCCCCCCCGCCCCCCAAAAAAGTGACTTCAAAGCAATCTAACTCCACGGGGCTCTTCTGGACACAATTATGATAGCATGTGGTCCAACAAACATGCTAGTTCTCATATTCATTTCTTTTGTCTACAAAGCTGCATATAACCAAATAGCAAAGCAAAACACGAATAAAGAAATAACATTAAGCACCTCCAGACTGAATGACATGATTCTCCTGCCACGCTACACATAAACAAGCAGCGTGACTGTCTTCAGTCGCACTTCTAGAAGTGGAGTGTTTTTGTATACCTAAAATGCCACCTGCCACATCTGGTCTGACAGTGGTGCCACTGTTTACGTTAAAAAAAAAAAAAATCACTGAACTCCAAAGATTTGTAACAGACTCACTGATGAACCCTTTAAAAAAAGGAAGACAAATTCCCTCCAACTGCTACATGAAATTGCTTGATACCAAGCCAAAACAGGCACTGGTGAAAGCTGGCAGTATATGATTAGATGCATGTAGTTAGAGGAAAACATCGTAGGACATCATATGAGAATATATGCTTACTGTCTAGAAATGAAGGCTTCTTCCATCATTCCTTATATCCATTGCAAAGCATATCCACAGCAACAACAGGATAGGGTCCAGCCGAAATACTGCTGAACTGAGTGTGCCGATACCTGCTTCCCGCCAACGGTCACCGCTCCACACTTCTATTCCTTTCAGAGGCTTCAGCCATGGCAGCTGGCCAGACCCCTACAGGTGCTGAGATCTCTCAGAAGAGGAATAAAATTGAGGTAGTTTACAAACAGCCCCCCAAGCAACTTGTGCTTTGAAAACAAGACTGAAGCAAATCTACAAGTGGAGGAGATGGCGGCACAACTCCCTTCGGTTTCTCCAAGCAGGTACATCATTGTTTCTCTTATGTGCCAGCCGTTTAACTTTCACATACATACTGAAACCAAAGCTAAGCCTATTCCTGGATTCTCCTACTGACGCATTGCGGAAACAACACCACGCAAGCTGCTGATGGCATTAATGAGGTGACATCGGCCACAGCTGGGTGAGGCCAGGGGCCAGGCAGCCGTCCTGCTGGTGCAGCTGCCTGCTCTGCAGGCCACACGGCCGCCGCGCTCCCCTGCCTCCTTCCCGGCCCGGAGCCCCACGAAACGCCGTGTGTGAAGTGGGGGACCCTGAGCTGACCTACCCCTGGCCAGCTACTGCAATAAAAGATCCCTTTGATAAACCCGGCAATGGACAAATCTCTGCTGTCAGAGTTAGTGTTACACCCAGAATACAGGAAAGGTGGCTTTCTCCTTACCAAAGCTACTTTCCAAGTTTGCAATGAATCCAGTATGTTTGAAATTTAGAAAAAAGCCACGCTAATGTGACAGTAAGATGGCGCTGATGCAACTGAAAGCTTTTTTCTACATTTCAATTCCTTATCGTATCTAGTTCCAGATCACCTATATTCTTCATCCACACCACCAGATTATTTTCAGAATTTTTTCTCTGCTTTTTCCTGGAATTTTCATCTTTTCCTTCCTTTCAAAAAGCAAAAATTGCCCCTTTTCTCCTGTTTCATTAATAATTTTCTCCTAACACCACACGTCTGTCTTTATCTTGCACATCTATGTCCCATACAGGTGCACGTTCTGATCTATTTTTTTTTCCTCTCCATATCAGCTACCCTCAGAAATTCTGGGACAGCATGTTTTCTGCAACCTGATTGTAAAATATCTGATCTTGAAATGGATGAGAATTTCAACTACTCACTTTTGCCAGAAAACAAATGCAAAGCTCCATCCAAAGTGTGCATACAAAGGACACATTATACACTTCCTGCCTCACAGGACTAAAAATAGTGATCAACATTATCTATTATTAAGTAAATACTTTTGGAGGTTTTAATGTGACTTTTAAAATATATTACTCTTGTTTCACATAGATTTTGATGTTTTCATTAGAATATATAACTTCTAATCTCAGTTACCTGATGTAGAGTGGTATCTGTGCAATGACTTGAAATACACAATGACAAAAGTAATGACGCTCACTAAGACTTCTTTGGGTAGGGTAGAGTCACAGAGTAGCTGTGGCTGGAAGGGACCTCTGGAGGTCATCTGGTCCAGCCCACCTGCTCAAGCAGGGCAAATAATACAAGGAAAACTTAGAAACTGTACTAGAAATGAAATTCAGAAGATTATTACTTTCAGAAACTGCAACTGCCTTAAATGGATCTGTTAACAAACGTGAAAAAAAAAAAAGGCAAGACAACTAAGTGACCCTAAGTCCAGGAAATAAACATGAATGCAAGGCTCATAAACATAGCACAATTCCACTAAGATAAAATAAATTAAAACAAAATAAATTAAAACAAAATTATAAAAATAAACAGTCTAAAGCAGTAACACAGAAGATAAATTCCCAAGTTTGCTAATTTAATATTCTTGAGCCTGCACAGAGACTAGACATTAAGTTACAGAATCCAGGAGATACATGAATCAATATATATCTTAGGAATTTATATGTACCGTCTCTTCCCCCTGACTATCTTGGTCTTCAGTATCTTTTAGCACATTACGCTTTGTAACATCCTTCAAGGAGGGTAGCAGTCTTATTTTTGTTTTACTTCAGAGAAGCAAAAAACAGTTTGTTGAAGGTCATAACAGGTGAGTCTTTACACAATGGCCAAAGAGGGCAGCTGTACATTCCTGCTGCACTGTGCCAGTTCTGTCTGAACACTCAATAACGTGATTCGACACGCTAACTGGCAGGAAAGGTAACCTTCTTCGTGTTTTCTGAACGGCACTGAGGGGACGGATGAGCCACGGAGATGACATTGGAAAAAGCAGGATCCCACGGCAGGTACAGCAGGAAGGAGAACCACGCCTTTGAATCACAACAAACTGCTAGGTTGGCTCAGCTATCTCCTGAAATCTCGCCCACAGGAATGTGGCAAAGCAGAAATATTACCCTCCCTGCTTCCTGTCTCAAATCCTGGGATTCTACCCTTTCTGTCTCTTATGAAGTGCAAATCTTCTGTTTTGAATTAATTGGTTATGCTCTTTTATGAGCAACACTCAGACATTCCTCTGTATCGCGAACTACAAGGAAACACTCAAACATCCATGTTTTGCCAATTCCTCTTCACTTAAAGCACTTTTTATTTTAATGTATAATGCAGTAGGATTAACAGCCCTTGTTACAATGTTAAAACGAGTCCTGTTTGAACACTGAGGAGAAGCAGTATCTACCACAAAGGACTTACATGCTGGATTGAAAGAAGACTGGAGGCTTTCTTGTGAGAGAGTACTCCCTTCACACAAGCAGACTGCTGAAACCGCTCGCATGAGCTCACATGAGGTACACGCTTTAGATGTAATTCCTTGTCAGCAGTAAGGCCACAAGAGAGCCCAAACTAGGGACAAAAACATATGTAAAACATCCCAGAGTTTGCTCCAGCAAGAAAAATTAAAGGCTTGTCTATACAAGGTGAAAAGTGCTTCACATTCACACCCTGCCTTATTCTGCAATAACTCCCTGGCGTAGACAAGATCGTACACGCTCTTACCAAAAATATGAAATACCTGGCAAGTCCATATAAAGTTTTACAGCTGTCCCATTGCTTCCAGTAATTAAATAGACAAGCACCAGTAAGAGCCTCTAACGCCAATGTCAGGAAGCATTTCCTCCACAGGCAAGTCCCATACCCCCCCCCCCCCCCAAAAAAAATATCTTCACAACTAGAGTTTAAGTAGTGGAACAATACAAACTTGTATCCTTTAAAATTAATTATTCGTTACTATCGTAGATCTATGTAACCTTCATAAGTTTGCCAAGAGACTATATACTGCTCTGCCTTGGCCAGTTACTGGGATGGCTGCAAGCATTCCATTTAAATCAAATGAACCAAGTTCACTGATTTACAAAGACAACAGATGCAACAGCGGCAGACTGAAGTTAACAAGAATTCACTTAGCATGAAACCCTGTGGATAGAAGAGAAACTGGAAAGAAAAAAATCATTTGTCCTGGTAAAAACTAAGACTTGAAGAAAGGAAAAGGACCGTTTAAAGCTCTCCCTCAACCAAGCAAGTCTCACCAAGGAAGAAAGCATTTGGTTTTCCTGTTAGCAGACCTGGTGAAAATAGGAGGAAAATAAAAAACACAGGAAGCATGTCATTTCTAGCAGATTGAGGGATGCTGTTAGATGTCTCAGAGACAGCCAGCAGGTCTCTGTGAAACAACGCACCTGAGGAGAACGCTGTGCCAACACCAGGAGCTCTCTCGAGAAGCCCCAGACGGGGCTGCGGTGGCACGCGCTACGGCAGAGGCTGCAAGAGCCCTGGGAGAACGTGGTACAGGCACAGGAGGAAAAATCCCCTCTAACAAATCTTGCGGCATAATCCTCTGGTGCAGACTTCTACAGCACTTTGAACTCTACAGAACAAAATAACAAAGTCACTTTTGCCCTCCTTTCTGCATTGTCTTTTAGTCATAAAGTGCAGAATTATCGGTCAGGAAAAATAAAACACCACATTATTAATCCCCCCCCCCCCCCCCCAAGATTTCAAAAACACACCTGGTTTCACTGAATGAGTGCAAAGTTATTTTTAGGAAGCGTTCCATCACCCGTTGATTGACTTGCCGCAAACTTACAGAAAATACATCTGGTAATGCACCATGGTGGCACAAGCAAGCAATAGCTTAGACACAGAAGAAGTGAAAACCCTACACTAAGCAGCTCTGCCTTCCCAGAGTTTTAAGCATACCCAAGAACTCTGAAATTGGGCACTAGTTCGGTAGTACATCACGACAGTAGGCAGGTACATCATGCCAGGAGGCACAATGTTCCTATTCCATTCCACTTTTGCCAAGTATAATTTAACTGAGGATAAAGGGAAATTTTCCCGATGTCTTTTCATTGTTTCTTAAACTTTTCAAAGTAATTCTTTCATGCCTACAAAGATTCTAGATCAGTACTTGGAAAGTGCTGAAGATTTTACTTTGTCATAGCAAAACTATGTCTATAGTTTGTGGCAGTAACATTCCTCCCTCTTGAAACTTTCAGTTTCAGGCAAATATTGTAGAAAAATCCAGAAACTCTGTCCTTACTTAAGCAAAAAAACTCCCTTTCTGACCTCAATGGGAATCCAGCCCAGTGTAAAATAGACCCTGAAGCACATTAACGATCAACTCAACTCAAAGGCATTTCTGGTGTAAACCACAAAAACAGTCCCCTCCAAAATTCACATTAAGAATTTTTTTTTTTTTTTTTTTATGTTTTGTGACTTGTTCAAAACCAAAAAAAAAAGAAACAAACCCCCACATGGTAACAAAGAAAAGAACCAATCCACACATTAAGCTCTCTAGCAACTTAAATTTCACTTAAGTTTCAGAAGTCACAGGTCATATTCTGCTTCTATTCATTCTTGCTTTCATGTTGTTCAAACCCTAACTTGTTAAAGTTTGGCGAGAAACAGAGATTCAGAGGAAAGGACAGCTGTTAAGAAAGAAATTGATTAGTTTCATTTTAAGTGACTGAAAGAAGAAAGGTAGTCTTTACTCAAATTCTAACATTTTTCCAGATGAAACAAAGCTGGTTTTAAAAAAAGTTTAATCTGGTGTCTGTCTCTTCCAGTAATTAAAACACCACAGCTATTTTAAGTGCAACAGCTCTGAATTTGACTCATAACTACCAGCTTTCGACAAGTCATAGATACTTAATAATTAGTACTTAAATATAATTAAGTACACAGCAGCAAAGTTCCACCAGAAGCTAACACAATACTGAAAGAAGCAAAACCATTCCACGCTTCAGTGGAACAGGGCTCCCCACTGCCCACCTCCCGCCATGTAGCTGCAGAGTTCACATTTACGCACTAACGTACACATCAAAAACTTTCTTTGAGGGCGTTTCCTGGGTTGCTAACAAGTTGCAGCTTCTCTCCCGCTGGATCTAGATTTAACCAAGACTATGATCAAGTCTTAAAAAAATAAAAATTAACCTCAACCCATCAACCTCCCCCCTAAAAGAAAACCACACACACAAAAAAGCAATCCCGACCCCCCCCAAAAAACCAACCACCCAGACCATATATGCAACCTGGATACAAGGCAGCAGCCATTTCACATACACTGTTGTTTTTAAAACTATTAATTACCAAATATATGAAATACGCAGCAAACAAGCAGCAAACCCTCACCTTTTCATCCCACACGTTTCTGAAATTGCACCTCATATGCTACTAGATACAGATAACACAAGCACTGATAATATTTGCTAGTTCTATAAATATACGTAAAAATGAAAGATCTTAACAGAGGAAGTCAGAAGTTCAACTATAAGCCAAGGCTTCTCAACATGACCAAGAATGCTTTGCTCTCTGCATTAGAAAAATAACCATGGTGGCAGCTAGGATTACGCCAAAGAGACTGCTTAGGAAGTCTTCAGATTTTGTTACAAACGCGCTAATTCTTGAATATGTTAATTAAAGATTTGTCTGAACTAGACAGGGGGAACACACAGAAGGGAAGGGGAAGAAACGAAGTTAAGGGTTCAGCATTAAAGCCACTGACTTGGGTCACGAATTCACCCACCGCCGTTGTTCCACGGCGCATCCTCCAGCATGGGCACTGCTCGAGCCCCGCCACGTCTGTAACTGTTCCCCCTCCCACGCAGGGGGGTACGTGTTGCACGCTCACCTTGCATGCTCTTCTTTGATACATTATTTCTTACAATGCTGGAATGTGATGCATAATTACAAGAAAAAAAAAGTTGACTTTGAGCAATACTTGGATCACTAATCAGAGGGCAAGGAAGGCATCACAGGCCAGGTCTGGAGTCTAGGGAGACTTCTCTGAAATACAGACTAGTGTCAGAAAAAAAATCTAAAACATGAAAATCTCCATCTACTGATAATTCACGAGTCCTAACTTTAAAGCAGCACCATGAATTTAAGGAAGCTGATAAAAAAAAAAAAAGCAGAGAAAGATTTAAAACACATGTCTGTAGTTTTGTACCTTCTGTGGCTGGGATATTTAAGATCAGTAAAACTAAAAGCTGCACCTAGATTTCCAATTTCATACACTTCCAGATATAGCTGAATTTGCCAAGGCACTCTAGAAGTTTCTCAGGATCAGCCATGCTCCCCAAATGATTTTGACCATCCGGACTGCAGAAGCGCCTGGGAAGTATTTCACAAAGCAGTGCTTCGCCAAACGAGTCACCATGCAAACATTAAAACCCAACCCCTATACCTGTTGACACGTTATTTAGAGAAAAAGTCAAACGTTTAAGTGAAATTTTCAAGTCTCATCTGACCTTTAGATTACATTTAAAAAAAAAAATCAATGAAGAGCAGACCTACTCAGTCACTTGTTGAGCATCGCTACTAACTTCAACAGTGTCAAATGCTAAAAGGAGCTCTTGATTTGACCTCAAAGACATTTTAATTTCTGTAAACAGCAATGCAAAGAACTTCAGGATATGGCTGAACCGATCCATGGTTAAGGCCCCGGGAGTATCTCCAGCTGCGCACGCTGCACAGCCCAGCACGCTGCTCTGCGCACACGTCAGTGCTGGCCTCCCACGCAGCAGGACACCAGCAAGGAGATGCTTCGACGCTGGCACCTGGCTGATCTTCAAGGCATCTCACCCAACAGCTGAGCTGAACTTCTGCTTTCAGACCCACATCCCAGCTAAAAAATACTATTCCAGACAGAGAAGAGAAGATAGAAGAAGTGAAATGCTGACTGGGACTTGGCACTATCTCAGGAAATAAAACACATATTCCAGCAACTACTCCCAGTCAATTCCTCTCCCAGCAATGGAGAAACACCTCTAACAGAGGCTTTGTGTTACCCAGCCTCCTGCTTCCAGACTCTCACGAATATCACTTAGGTACAGGAGTATCTCCATACATTATACAGGGAGGCTGAGCACTTAAGCCAAGATATTAAGATATTGCAAAATTTAATATTCTGGTTCCAAAGTGCCTTTATGGCTTAAGGCTACGGCTTAGTGCGCCTCCTACCAGTGAGTGGAGGGGAGGAAACAAAAACAAACAAAGAAAAAACACGACTGAAGAAACAAGACATTAAAAAGTTGAAGTCATTACACTACTGAGAACTACACTGCGTATATTTCAAGATGCACGCTTGATAAGGATGGATGAAAAAGACGTCTACACAGTTATTCAGCACCTACACAGAACAGAAGCCTGAAATAACTACAAGGCAAACTCTGCGGGATTAGTCTCCTTATGAAGCCAAGAGGAGAACAATAACAAAAAGCAACGGGAAACTTTCACTCCAATAAGGAGATCAGAGGCGCAGTATTTTGCCGAAGCACAACAACGGATGGCAGAAGACCTGCATTCTGGTTCAGACTGTGCAACAGACCCCACACTTCAACCTGTCTCCGTTTTGCACGAGCAGCAAGGTACGTTGTGCTGGCCTCAGGACAGTGGATGGCAAGGCTAAGAACAGAACAGGGAGCATCTCAAGATCTCTACAGTATATTTTATACTTAGATAAGTACCTTTAATCAGGTAAGTGTGCTGACATCCTTATAAAAATATCCTAAATACAACAAATACTAAAGAATTTAATCAGTCATGCTAAATAATTTTAAAGGAGAAGGTAATAAGAGACAGGATAGGAATTTCACACATTAATATTAGGCTGTGCACCAGATATTTTGCATTTATGAGCAACTAACCCCTTTACTTACTTCCCTTCAGGACAAGATGAGACTTTACGGCTCCACCAAAACAAACTTTTTTTAAAAGGCACTTTTAAAACTACTGTTAAATACAAAACTAAAAGCACTGGGAAGATCATGCACTGTTTTCATATTTGCTCTTTTTTTCCCCACTCCATGTGTTAAACTATACCTTACATATTATCTAAAAGTCAGTTTTATAACAGCACTGCCTCTACAAACATTTTTTAAAAATAAGGCCATATGCATTTCTAAGGCCATAAGTTTTCTTCTTTTCCTGTTGCCACAGCTTTGTGGTAAATAAACTCTCCAGGGCCCACGTATAGCTTAGGGAGCTGGAAGCAGCCAAAAGCCATGAACTGACCCCATTCTTTTCATGAACTGACCCCATTCTTTTCAAACCATAGCCATACATGAAATCTAAAGCTGACCTTCCTCTGTCTTTCTACAAAGCATGAAGATCTAGCTTCTGACAGAGCTTGAAATACTAGTATTTAGTGAAAAGAGCATCTCTACAGACAAATCTTAAGTTTAAAGCCATGATTATAAGTCTCAATTTGCAGATGTGTTTATGGGTGTCATTACAAACAACCAACAGATCAGGCTGATGTTCCTAGACACTAGAAAGTTTGAAGGCGTGTCGATTAATCTTCCATCTTCAAAGAAAGACTTAATCCTGATGACAGTACGAAGTTCAGCTAAAGAAAAACAGAATAATTCTGCTAAGACTGCTTAGCTGTCTTCCAGAGTGTATGCTCAGATCACAAAGTTGCTATGGCATCAACTTCAGGACTGCGGTTAGACACACAAAACGTCTTTTTCCTACAGACTGTTATGGGAAGCTGAGCGACTTTGGCAATGCACCAAATATGTTGTGGCTCTACAGCCGATACCATTTATCACCATTCCGATGGTTAGCTAAGCTCAGAAAGCAAGACGACCAGCACCTTAGAGCGCCCACATAAACGAAGCTCTAAACACACTGCACTAGCAATTACAAACAGAAATTGTATTCACGCTTCCCTCGTTTACTAGCATTATTTAATGTCACGATACTACTTTCCCATCACTTAAGTGTTGGATCAGAACAAACAGGAGAAGGCTCATTTCTGGCAGCTGCGTATCAACCAACCGCGGGAGGAAGTTCTGCAGGATGCAAGATATCACACTGATTTCCCATCCGCATTTCCTGGCGCTTTTTAATTTCACAGCCATCGAGGTACTTTCTTAAGCCACCGCGATCCGAAACACGAGCTCACGCGGTATTTTTACAAGCCACTAACACGGACCGAGCAATCCTGCGAAACTCCGCGGCAGCGTGGCTGTGCGAGCGCTCAGCGCAGCCCGGCGGGGCGAGGGCAGGCGCGGGGCGGGGGCCGGGGCCGGGGCCCGGTCAGGGCCGGGCCGGGCCGGGCAGGGCCGCGCCGCCGCGGGCCCTCCGTCGCGGGGCCCGGCCCAGCCGCGCGGCGTCCGCGCCTCCCGGGCGGGCACCGGGCGGGGCCCCGGCACCGCTCCGCGGCCCCACACGGCCCGGCCCGGCCCGGCCCGGCGCTCCCGCCCGCGGGACAACCCGGCTGTCAGGCGCGGCCGGCGCCCGCGTCCTCCTCACGGCTCGCCGCCGGGCGCAGCAGCCGCACGGCAGCCGCGCTCCCAGGGGGCCGGGCTCCTGCTCCCACCACGGCGCGACAACCCGCCGGCCGGGACGCGGGGCAGGCGGCAGGCAGGCGGGCACACAGGCCGGCCTGCCGGGCTGCTCCCCGGGCCTCGCCCCGCGGGCGCTGCCCCCGGCCCGCCCCGGGCCCGCCGCGCCTCTCCCTTCCCTGCCCCCACCCGCGCGGCGCGGCCCCGGCCCCGCCGCCCGCCCCGGCCCCGCCGCCCTCCTCGGCCCGGCCCCGCCGCGCTCCGCGGCCACGAAGTTTCTCTCGCGCCGGCGCCGCCGAGCGCCGCTGGAGGGAGCGGGCGAAGGGCGCTGCCCGCACCCGCCGGCACGGGGGACGGGGAGAGAAGGAGAAGGGGGTGCCGAGCGCTCACCTCCGTCGCGCGGACCCCGCTCGCCTCACCGACGGCTCCCGCGGCGCGGCCCCAGCCGGGCTCCTCCGCGGCCAGCCAGGCGCGGCGGCGGGATGAGCTCACCGCCGGCGGACGGCCGCAGTCCCCGCCCCGCGCACCCCGCGGCCGCCCCTCCACAGGACCGGCTCCGCGGGGCGGGGAGCGCCCGGGGCGGGGCGGCGGGACTCGGCTCGGCGCGGCGCGGCGCGGCGCGGCTCGGCTCCGCTCGGCTCGGCTCGGCCCGTCCCTCGGCCCGCTCGGCACAGCCCCCGCGGGACGGCAGGGCGCGGCCCGCGGCACGGCCCGCAGCAGAGCTCAGCGGGGCGGGTGCCGGCGGCGCCAGGCCTGGGCCGGCCCCGCGGCGGGCCCGAGCGCGCAGGGCCCGCAGGCCCCACGGCC
Source organism: Anser anser (assembly GCF_964211835.1). Lineage (NCBI taxonomy): Eukaryota > Metazoa > Chordata > Aves > Anseriformes > Anatidae > Anser > Anser anser. Next base: position 415,491 of record NC_139726.1, read on the forward strand.
CCGCAGGCCCCACGGCCCCGCAGGCCCCACGGCCCCGCGCCCCGCCTCGCGGCAGCGCCCCCCCGGCGGGCGGCGCACTGGCGGCGGCCGCCAACCCCGACGGCCCCAGGGCCGGGCGCGACGGCTCCGGCCGGCGGGGTGCCGGCACCTCGGAGGCTGCTCGGTTCAGGCGTACGCGTGCTGATGCGCGCAGCCTTTCGAGCGTGTCCCATTCCGTCATCTTTTCCTCATCTTTTTCTTGCAGCGTGCTTGGACGTCAGTGGCCTCAGCTAGGTTAAGGATGTTGAAAACTTGCGAACGCGGCTCGGGTCTGTGGTGCTTCTGCTCTGAATGCACGAACCACTTCGGAGCGACCCGTCCCCGGAGAGTGCCTCCTCACGCTCGGGGAACGTGCAGGTTCTAGGTGCCTCCTGAGTACTGCGATCACGCTTCAGACAACACGGCCTTGATAAAAAAGGCTGAAACAACACTGAAAATGATTGCATCGTTGCAGACGAGATCTGCAAAGGACAAAGAGATTGGTGGAATGTAATTGATACTGACAAAATTTCTCAGAGGCATCCAAATTACTTGGTAAACTGGGCCGTGCGAGGCATGTGAGACAGGCAGATTCACACTGACTCATCTGGGAACAAGGAACGAGAGCCATGCCCGCAGTGCAGAAGGCGAGATGCTCTGGCTCGAAAGCAGCACCTTTGAAAGGACTTGGGGCTATAATGGTGATGCAACTCAACAAGAATGGTGCTGCAGCAAAAAAAGTTAATGCATTCTTTGCACATATAAACAAGGGATTAGTGAGCGTATGCAGAGGCAATACCACTTCTGAATACACCCTTGGTAAAACAAGCACTGGGATATGGTTTCTGGTTTCTGTGTCGCATTTTTCAAGATACTGAAAAATTGGGGTGCAGAAGAGAACTGAATAAATGAAGGCTGAAGATGATGCAGTTACAGTCCTAAAGCATTCAGTTCTTCGACAATATAACTGGGGAAATTTGATTATGATATATAACTACTGTAATGGAAGAAAACTTGACATTAAAAGCTTATTTAACAGACCTTAACTCAGGCATTTTCTGGCTTCTGAGATTTGACTTTGCAATCTGAGCACTTGTTTTCTTTTGTTTGTTTTGTTTTGTTTTCTCTTGCATATTTTCATAAGATGATGTGAATCATTCCTACTTGCTTTTTTATTCATTTATTTGAAGCTTACTTTCACGTGGAGATCACTAACAAAAGCATATAGCAACGCTGGCTAAGATAAATACTGAATCCTTTTTATCAAAACCTATATATATTTGTGTTTTCTCTGTTACAAAATGAGAAATGAACTAGTCCATATTTTTATATAGACAGTAGACCAGTGACATTAATTTCAGGATTTTTTTCATTTAAAAATGAAAGATTCAGTTCTGAAGTTTAGGGTTCTGAAGGTTTTAACCCTAACCCTACTCCTGCTGTGTATTTAGTGAAACCATCAGTAGATGTGCAACAGTGGCTTAAAACTGGATGCTGCTTCCCTTGTATGCTCCCTACCCTTCTGTTGTCTGCAAAGTATGTGTACGTATGTATCAGCTCCTCAACTGACACTTTTTCTGATCAGCCTATAAGGTAAAAGAGATCTGAGGACCATTTACCTTAATATAGTGGTTTGAAAACTGCAGCAATAAAACAAATTGTGTTTGATGGAAAAATGCAATTGCTAGGTAATATTCCCAGGTGGAAGGGTGGTGCGGATGGTTGAAAACAATTTCAGGTGTCTATTTTTAATCTGCCATTGTGTATCCCTCAGAGCATTTAGTCTGTATAAACAGTTCAACTGTGTTTGACAGTAACTTACTTAAGTAACTGGTACTTAGTAATCTCTTAGTTCCCCGTTGCAGAACTCTACTTGAAAATCTTTATGCTCACTTCATGATTTTTAAAATATGAGATTTAAAATCAAACATCAAATAGATGAGCAGAATATAACTGGTGACAAAGATCTCAGCATTACTCAAAGAATTTGTTAAAACATTATCTGAGTAGCACAATAGTCATTCTAACTTGCTTTTAATGTTGACACTTAAGATTTTTGCAGAAGCAGGGAGGATTTGTTATATCACAAGAGGTAAATTGAAACAGTTCTGTTGGCATAAAATTCTATTTGAAATGAAGTACAGATATTTTTACTTTGGTGTAGCTAACTGAGGTTATTGCTACCTGTGGTAACCCTGATGAGCTGTATCAAAGTAACCACTACAGAGCATTATCTCTAGGTGGTTTTTACATCTAGATAACCATCTCATGTCAATGGTTTTAGAGTTAGGTTTGTTTGTTTGTTTGTTTTAGTAGGTAAAGACACATATAGCAGTGGTGGTCTGAATGCCATCATTATGAGCACAGCAGTTGATAATGTTAGTAGAAACATTCATATGATGTATTTTTCTCTCCCAGTCTTGAATGGCTTGCCTTTTCCATCCCAAACGTCCAATACTCCAGCTGTTCCCTGCATTTGGGCCAAGCTGATTGGCTTCCCTACATATAATTTCTACATCACAGTTTCATATAATTAACAAAAAGACCAATCTTCCTCACACCAAAAAAGGAAAATGTAGGGACAGTATGAAATACATCTATAAATAACAGTAAGGATTTGCTGAGCGAACTACGATTTATCTTCATGTTTAATTCATCACGAACAACTAAATATGAATTTAACAGCAAAATAACTACTACAGATTCAGAGTACTGCAGGACATTTTCTATGCTATGCATGCATTTCACGCAGCATCTTTCAGTGGGTCTCTGAGGGGTACAGAAGAGAATCCATATATGCGTTCAAAAACAAGTTGCAGTCTTACACAGAAGAGCATCCTCAAAAGAACACTTGACATGATTGCCTTGTATGGTGTTGGAGGAGCAGAGCAACATGGAGACAAATGCTCTCAGGGGTACAACAGCAGAAAGTCAGTTATCTCACACTTCTTTCATTTTGACTTCAGCAGCTCAGTAGCTGGAGACTAGTCCCAAAACAAGGGCAGAACACTGTGTGCAGCTCAGCCACCAGCTTTTCCCTCCTCCTGCAGAGAATCACATTCTCTTCCCTCCATTCTGCATGTGTGATGAGGCCTCTGTCTGGAAGAGAGGAGTTTTCTCTGTCTCAGAGGAAATGTCTTAGCTCTGGCAGCCTTTTATGATTTTGTCTCTGAAATCTGAGACAAAAAAAAAAAAAACAGAGCTATGATGCTGCTGTTGTGGGATCTATTCCTAGTCACGCTCAGTGCTAGCTCTCTCTTCCTCTGTATATGAACTTAGAAGCTTTGAAAGACAGTTTGCTGTTAGTTGGAGTTAGGACCTGCTATTCCACAGGAAAGCTCAGAATCAGGATATTTTTAACTGGGGCTTGATTTTAACACGTCCCTATTTGCCTCATCAGAGCAATACTGTTGCATAAGGATTTTTGCTCTCCAGTACTTTTGGGAACAATTCAGCCCACAGCTGTTTATCGGCCTCTACTGTTCTGCCCTCTGCACCTTCCACTCATCTGTTCAGATGATTTATTTACTCTCAGCCACTGACATTCTTCGGCTCTTCTTTTCTCCTTCCCACAGAGGTTATGTCTCTGTGGTGGTTTCTATCATTCTGCCTTACTTTCAGAAATAGAACTAACTAATACTGGGGAATCTTTTAAGTGAGCGTAACAGCATTTTAAGAAGTACTCTTCACTACAGGAAACAACAACAGCAAAAAGCAATGCAATTTAGCAAAAAATATAGGGTAAAAATTTCAGTACACTTTACGTAGCCTCCTGCTTGAAATTCAAGAAACCACAAGACAAACCCCTACACGTATGAGAACTCTTGCTCATTCAGAATGTCCCATGTAGCCCTCTTTTAACTTCAGCAGTTCTAAAGGCAGTCTTTGAAAATGAGTGAGTAGTTACTCATTCCCTGAGCACAAAAATATTCAGATGCTAAAAAGTTAGAAATAATGATTTGAAACATTTAAAGGTCAGAACTATAGATTCCTTTACGTGATTGATACACGTGGATTTTTAATTACAGTTCAAGCAGTAAGTCATGATTTGTCTAGACTGCCTATGGGCTTACTGAGTGTGCCAAAATTAGCTTTTATATAGATAGATATAAAACAGATAAGTGAAAACTTTATACACTTATCTGAAAGAAGAATTTGGATCAATGATTAAGGCCTTTTATCTCCTTACAATTTCCCATCTGTCTCTCCGATCCTGCTATGACAATTCGTCTATCGTTACTGGCACCCAAATGTTCCAATTTCTTTATGGAGTCATCTGAATAATAAAAAAAACAAACAACGAAAAAAAAACACATGAGGACAGCATATAATGGTGGAAGCAAAATTGCTACAAAAGACAGCAGTAGGAAGTAGGAAGAAGGCACTAGTAATATGTCTTGGAGACCAATTTAAGAAAAGCTAGAATTTCTTCTTTGCTCTTTAGGCTCCCTCCCTTTCCTTCCATCCTTTTGTTCCATGTCAAAATAACTAACGTAGACTGGTGCAGAGGGTAGGGTTTATTGGTGTGTTTAGTCTTTGTTGTTGTTGTTGTTTTTACTTTAGTGTATTTAGCACAGCACATCAGTTCAGAAAAAGCACTAAAGAAAATAGAAGAAGGTTTGCATATCATAAAGTTTAGAAGAAGCTTGTTGTATATGAATTATTTGCTCCAAACTATAATAATATCATAGAATGAGGGACACGAGTGTTTTATATTTGAAATAATGCTAGTAGTATTTATCTGGAAATGAATCCCTATGTGGAGACTAGTACTGCATTCCCTATCGTCAAGGGAAAAAATTACTTTGATACGTAAGAAATGATGCCTAATACTTCAGAAATCCCCAGGATGTAACAAAAAATCCATGAATGTCTTGAAAAGCTGGAAGCACTAGAAACATCTATCTCATGAAAACAGTCATGAAAGTAAGGAGATCTGTGCTTATGGCTGGTAATTTGTTCTGTTTCACTAGTATACTTTTTATTTATACTTCTAGGGCAATAGGGCTAGCATACAGTATTAATTTATGTTTCTGAAGATTCTGTTGGGAAAGACTGTCTCAAAAGAGACTTAATGGAATTTCTTCTCTGTAAATAGATGACGATCTGTTCTTAGGTTATAGTTCACTCTGTCAGAAAACTGTCAAGAACACCGGTGCTACTGAGGTCCTTCTCAGGAACAGGGATTGTATTCCTCCCCCTGCCCTTCAGCTGGAACCAAACCACAGTCAAAACTGGTCCTTCACATTTTCGTTACAAATATGACAAACTGTTCTTTAAAATGAGAATTTGTTTTTAATCATGTGGTGAGCCATAACAGCAGAAGAACACTTTGTGTCTCAGTGGAAGTGTTTAAAGGTACAATGCATATGCCAGGCTACCGAAAGGTTTTCTGTAAACTGGGAAAAAGCCAAAGGTTCGTAGTCCGTGTTCCATTTGAAAGGAACAGTATCGTTGGTTAAAGACAAATATTTCTGAGCTCATTATCATTCTACTATACCAACCAGCTTCAAACTTAAATTTTTCCAATTTGTGAAGCATGATCTTATTCGTGTAAAACAATATATGCATTCCAATTTTGCCAGCCAAATTTGTAAATGCCTTATAGCCACAGCCTGCAGAGTTTTGGGACATTCCACTCACTACCCCTCACCTCCTTTTTTTTCTGTGCACGCGCTAATAAACGCATTCTGAACAAAGCTATCCTTCAGTTAAGTTCTTGAAGACAGTCAGAGTTATAAATGTATCATGACAAATACATCTATAACATTTTTAAATGCCTTTGTTTATTTACTTTTTGTGAGTTGAATTCAGTTAGAAAAAAATAAAATTCAAGATAGTAGCAGCCTAAAATCGGCCTTGCTAAAGGGTTAGAGGCTAGAGTTAAACATAATTGGAGGGTTATCCACAATATTTTAAAGTACTGTCTTTAGAAACCTCAAAAAACTTTTGCATAGCAGAGCTCAAATATATGTGCACTGTAGAGAAAATTATATGTCTATCCATCGTTGCCTGGCATTTTTGAACAGCTCCAACAAAATTATCTCAGTCTGAATGTAGCTTTTTGACTTGTTTTCGCTTTTTAAGGCTGAGGTCCACAGAACAAACCAAGTTAAAAGCTTTCAATTTCAGCTATTTTTTTAATAACTATTCTTGTTTTTCATTGTTTTTGATGTTTTTTGACAGTAACATATAGGGAACAAATATTTCAGCCTTGTGCAGCTTAAATTAAGCTCAGAATTTTTGCTAACTCTTGAGCTTCAAAAAAAAAAAAAAGATACCAAATATGGAAAAATTAAACTAGAAGGAATTGCAGAAAGTTATGAGCAACAAAAGTAGGATGGAATTAAAGTTTAAAGTCACTATTCATTTTAGTGACTGTTCTATTTCAGTATGCATTTACTGTATATTTTGCAACTAAAATGATGGCTATTATATAAAAACTAACACTTTACGATAGCTTTATTATTCATTTACATAAAAATAACTTCTGAAATAATTAAATGAAATCAGTTTCAGAAACTTCATACCTTTTTACATAACAGTTGAATATGAAATGCTGTATCCAATTTTCCAATGTTGCCTGGTTCACGGACGAATGAATTGTTTCTAAATTAACAAGTTTAAATACATAGTATGAAAGCACCTATAAAATCAGCAAATACTGATTATCTATGCAAGTGTGGCTAATACAAATATAGTATGCGCTTTCCTGTATTCCCTGTTTGATGTTTCAGTTTAATTGACCACAGCCATGAACATCAAGAATGTAAGAAGGAAAAGGAACTGTTTTGTAACCGTTATGCTCTGTGTATCTCTACAATTGCTAGAGTCCCCTGTGAAATACCAAATGATTTCAGAAATTAATCTATTATTCTTCTTTGAAACTACTTCAGCATTTGTTTTTCAGATTAAGTATACCTCCTTCTAAGAAAATAGCTGCATTTTCAGAGGCTAGCTTAGCTGGCAGAACCTGAGTAAGCTGTAGACGTACAGCTACCTCTTGTGGCAAAAGTAGTATACTCATAATACTGAACTATTGAGGTTTCTTACATTATGCTTGATGTGATTGATAAACCTGTATAGCAACTTAGCAAACTAGGAAAGCTGGAGGGTAAGAAATACTCAGGTTTCATAATTTTAATAAACTCTTCATCTGAAGAGCGAACTAGAAATTGGTAATTTGTTACAACTGAAATGCCAGAAATTCATGTTAATAATAGAATTATCTAAAAGTTTTCCATTAAAATCCAGTAAGAGTGGAATAATGGCCAGGACTGGAGTCTATGGCCAGGTTTGACAAGAAGAATAAAGCTTCTCACTATTAGGTTGAATCGTTGTTCTCTGCAAGGTTTCACTGAATAAGGTGAAAACGATAACTAGTGAAAAGGGAAGGCAAAGTGCCTTACAGTTTACAGTAGCTGAGAAAGACTGAAAACAGTTACCAGGTACAAGCCTGGTTCAATAATGTATTCTGCAGAACAGCAGCAGCCATTCGGCTAACAGTGGGGAAGACAAGAAGCAGTCAAAGCTTTAGGTCTGGAAGCTCTAAGGTCTCAAGACAAAAGGAATGCAATCTTGGGTATCTGCAAAGAATCCCATCACATCTACTCTCTTTAAAAAGATTTAATGCACAAATGGCTCAAAAGCATGAAAAAAGTATGCATTCCTCCTAAATTGATCAGCTAAACCGATCAGCTGCAAGCATCTGCCCTGCTCGTGCTAAGGAAGAAAGGATAGCCTATGAGATGCAGAAAGGGAACACAAGGAACAGCAGCATGTTGAAACCATGGTCATCAAGGACAGCGAGGGTTTCAAAACAGGATTGCTTACTGTGAACCTGTTTTGGGAGTTATGCTCAACAGTGTCACAGATGACACTGATTAGGCCAAGGAATTTTTACATTCCAGAAACACATTCCTCCACCACTGCAGCTGAAGAGGAATTCAGTAGATGTACATGTTTGTGTGTATACCAGCTGGATTTTGTGTAGCAGGGAGAGGTTACTGTGCTAGAAATGATTTACAAATCTGTGCATACTGCTTGGAGAGGGACAGACTGAATGAGTACATCTCAGAAGGAAGAAAGGATTTAAACATTTATTTTATTTTTTTAAGCCTTTCATTATGGTTCCCTTTTATTGTAGATTTCCAGATTAGCCACATGTATTTCCTTTGTCATTTAACCTGCTTCATGGCTTCACACAGAAGTCAGAAGTCACGTACTCTCAATTCAGACTTAAGTCTGTACACTAAATAACAACACATACCATAATTCATTCCACAACAGCTAAAGTTACACATTGCCAAATTCCCAAACAGCTTTGTCAAGCACCACCCAAAATGTGAGAGTCAGGTGCTAAGAGGTAGACACTCACCCTCACTCAAGAAATTCATCCCTGCAGAGAAGTCCAGAAAAACATGGGCCTTATTTAAGCCTTCAAACAGAAGGTGTGACATTATCAAATTTAAGAATATGTTGAAGGCCTTGTAACCACCAGCATTTACTGAGATCTGTTTTCATTGCCAGTTGTCTTCAGCCACTCCCACTTCTGTAAGGTGTTTTAAAGTCTACAGACAAGAAACAACTCCATATTAAGCAATGTTATTTCCATCAAGAAGTTCAACAGAAGAAATAGTTTCCTGAAACCATGCCATTCTTGTTAAATGCTTCCATCATTTGCAAAAACAGGCTTCCTGCAAGGCTTTGATCTTTTCCAGCAAACCAACTGTATTTGTTCCTTATGTTCTGAACTTAGCTGTAGTTCATATTTAAATATAGGCAAAGTAACAAATTAAGACTAGAACTAGATAAAACTCCCTAAAACAGAAGGTAAAACTGATTCATCGTAGCATCACCAATGATGCAAACACAAACGAAAAGGATGCCAAAGAGTTGATGGCACATACAGGATGAAAAACTGTCAAGTCTATTCTTTAAAAGTTTAAAATACAATTTTTGTTTTCTGTTTAGTTCTTGTTATTAAGAATACTGTCATAAGCAGGACACCTTAATAAATATATATAAATTTGAGAAAATAGAGCACCTGACAATGCATTTGTCAGAATACAACAGTTAAGTAAAAGATTGACTTGGCTGAAAAGGAAGTGTTCTTAATTATAAAACACTTCAGCAGAAGAGTTTATTCTGTATACGCTTTTGTATTGGGTTTACATGGCAAGGTTTTGGTAGCGGGGGCTGCAGGAGTGGCCTCTGTGAGACGTGTCCAGCAGCTGCCCCGTGTCAGATAAGGGCCATTTTCAGCCAGCTCCACAGGGACCCGCCGCTGGCCAGAGCCAGGCCAATAAGTAATGTTCTTTGCGTCTCTGTGAGAGCAGATTTGATAAAAGAGAAAAAAAAAAGAAAAAAAATAAACTGCTGTGGAACAGCATCTAGGGGAGTGAGAAGTGAGAAACAGCCCTGCAGCCCCCAAGGTGAGTGCAGCAGGAGGGCAGGAGGTGCTCCAGGCTCACAGCAGCAGTTCCCCTGCGGCCTGGGGAGAGGCCCCTGGTGGAGCAGGCTGTCCCCCTGCAGCCCACGGGTCCCACACGGAGCAGATCTCCACGCTGCAGCCCGTGGAGGAGCCCCCGGTGGAGCAGGTGGATGTGGCCTGGAGGAGGCTGCGGCCCATGGAGAGCCCCCGCAGGAGCAGGCCCCGGGCCGGAGCTGCAGCCCGTGGAGAGGAGCCCACGCAGGAGCAGGGGGTCTGGGGGGAGCTGCCGCCCGTGGGGGACCCGTGCTGGAGCAGTTTGTTCCTGGGGGATGGACCCCGTGGGACGGAGCCGTGTGGGAGCAGTTCCTGAAGAGCTGCTGCCTGTGGGCAGCCCCCGCAGGCTCAGTTTGGGAAGGACGGCATCCCGCGGGAAGGACCCCGCACGGAGCAGGGGCACAGAGTGACTGTGAAGGAGCGGCAGAGATGAAGCATTACAGACTGACTGCAGACCCCATTCCCCTGTGCTGCTCAGGGTGAGGGCATAGAAGAGGGTGGAGGAGGGGAAGGTGGTTGTAGTTTTTTGTTTTGTTTGTTTTTGGTTTTTGTTTGTTTCTCACTGTTCTAGCTTGTTAGTAACAGGTAATGAAATTCTCAAATCTCCCTATGCCAAGTCTACTTTGTCCATAATAATAATTAGTGAGTGATCTCCCGGTCCTCATCTCAACCCTTGAGCTCTTTCCATCATATTTTTCCCCCTTTCCCTTTGAGGAGGGGAGTGAAAAAGCAGTTATGGTGGAGCTCAGCTGCCCAGCTGAGTAAAACCAACTTTCAGGTTCTCTCCCAAGCATAGCAAGTGCTATTGACACAGAAAGCAAACATTAAATGCTACATGTAATAATGCCACAGGGGAATGCAGGAAATGAAGTAGATCAGTTGCCAGGATTTCTTCCTCTGCAGGATGCATATTACAGCAAAAGAGGGACTTGCACCTGCTTGACATTTAGTAAAACCAATAAACTGAGCTTATCAAACTTAAGCCCCCTGGCTTCTTGTTAGGTCCCCTTTCTCTACATTAAAATTTTATATAGGTAGAATATGGGAGATATTTTACATTAAAGCAGGCTTTGTGATAGTGCGGTTGGAACTACCATACCATCACTCCAAATATGCACTGTACACTTACAGATCCTAGGCACTGCTGCAACACGTGCAGATGCATTTTTCCAGGATGACTGATGCTTCTAGAAGCGTAGACTGAGCCTATGCTGCACAGCTCCCAGTGCAGATAGAGTAGTCACTATACTGGAGAAAACTGAGTTACTGAATATTTTTAATTCAACTATATAGTATTGAAGCTGCTAAAGGTGCACTGTATGAGGACCTATTAAAACTGGATTAGGTCCATAAGCAACGATTGTATGACCACTTGATTTATGTCAATAAAAACATTCCCTATAGTTACTTTCTGTATTGAGCATGCCATCCCTACCCTGAACATATTGTTTTAAACTGTTTAGATAATATTCATTAGAGAACAGACTGCAAAAATTCAATATGGAACAAGTAGAAGGGTAGTCAGATTCTTCTGTTTACTCACTGTCACAGCAATGTTAATATTGATCACAATATAGGAGTTTATGCAGCTGCAACAATGAAGTACTGCAATAAGTGACTGGATTCCCACAGTAATTTGCACACAGCTAGAACAGTAGTGTTTTCAGCCACTCTAGGGGTGCAGGATAGAAACAAGGATCCCGTATCTCTCTGCTCCCAAGCTATTTGAATAGCTTCTTGCAGCAGGGTGCAATTTACCAGTCATCCATTTCTGTAGCGTGCCATCCCTTCAAGTTATTAGGAAAAGATGCTTGAATTGATTCTTCACTCAAGTATATATTAAGCACAGGCCAGAATAATCATAGCATCCAGGGGAAGGTTGATGGGTGTAATCCAAAAGAAGATAATCCTTTTTACTAACACAACCTCATCTGGCGTAACATCCTTGGCAAGAATATGCATAGGTTTTCCAAAGCAGATTACTTCAGAGAAAGAAATATTCATACAGGCCATCAGAATCAGGCCCCATTATTTTCACTAGCTATTAGTTTTCTTCAGGAAAAAAAAAAAAGGTAAAAATCAGAATTATAAATTTTTTTCTGGCATTCATTCTGTAGTGAACATGTATTAGCAGAGGTATTTTAATTTTTCTTATTTGTTCAGGGTGTAACCAAGTTATTTATTGCATATACTACTAATCACCACCTCCCGTGATCATAATTTAATCTTTAATCAACATATAAAGTTATTTACATTTCACAGATGAATAAAGTGAAGCAGACATTCATGTTAAGTGGTAACACTAATTCTGAGTAACCCACCTGGGGTTCTCCTCTAAGGAGAGGGCTTCATATGTTTAATGAATTTCCACTGTAGTCATGTGCAGCACACTATGAAAAGAAACCTCACAGATGATATAAATGTATTTCTGAGCATCACTTTTCATATTGAGCAAGTCTGCTTCAAGTGCTTGACTGCAATTTTAGTGCCACATTCATCTGCAATTACTACCTCAAAAAAAAAAAAAGTCCCAGCAAAATTAGATTCAGAGCAAGAAAAAAAGCTGAGCTACCCAACCAACCAGCAGCAGGACATAATTATTCTCTGGCAGGACTTTGACTATTTTTATTGTCTTTCCTGACAGTATAAGCATTCAAGGCTCAAGGATACTTCCTGTACTTTTATTTACAATTGCTCCTCCCCATTTTCAAGCTTGATCCCTCAGGCCCTACTACTTCCCATCTGTACTGAGTCTAATCGCTTTTCAGGCTCATCTGCCATTCTAGCATCCCAACCTTAGACTCCATATGCAAATCACTGTGTTCCTTGCAACCTGACTCCGCTTTCATGTCTTCCCTCTCATCCCCGAGGTTCAAGTCCAAGTCATGTATTTCCTTAATTCCTACTCCCCAACCCTAAATGGGTTAACATAGACTGTTCTCACTTGGCTCTTCCTACTGTCTGGATCCCAGCGGAGGAGTCATTAAGGACAAAGGAAAGAGGGGCTTCTTGCTGTTAAATTCTTGAGACATCTTTCTTCAAGGAAAAAGTGTTTGGAAAATTTTGCTTACGTATCACTGGAATCAAACATATTCAGCATTAACAAGTTAAATCAGATAATTTAGCTGTCGTACAAATTTCTACTAAACCTCCATTAGCTGAGGGCCTTAAAAGTTCCTAACCTGCCCAACTTTCCAATGTCAGTTTCAACCATCATTTTCCCTTCCTCCTCACCTTAGGAAATGCTCCAGTGCACAAGAAGCTGGACTTCCTTACAGAAACAAATGCCAGAAAAATCTGTAAGTCTTTCCCAGGACCTTCTGAAGTTGCCATGTCAAGCAATCAGCCTGAGACAGGCATTGGTATGGAACACCTCAGCCTAAATCATAAGAGAAAAAAAAAAAAAAAAGAGATCCAAAGGAACACTGAGGTCAAAGTGTTAGGCATCTCTGGATTTTAAGAAGCACTTCAATCCATTTACAACTGACATACCAACTCTCTCAGAAAACATGCCTTTCAGTTGTGACCTTTCTTAGGATCACATTCACTTCACCTTTGCTATCACTAAGTTTAAAAAAAACATTATGGAAAAGAAGATGGACAATTCCAGTACTTCAGTCAAAACTCGCACAGGAAGTGAAGCTGTTAGGCTTCTTGGCATTGAGTTATTATTGGACACTAGTAAAAACAGATTAGACAGAAGCTATATATTTTAATAAAACCCAAGTAACTGAGTAACTCTTTTTATAAAGTATTTTATTGTCACTAACAGAAACACAGTAAGATACATGGCAACTATTTCCACAGTTTTTGATCCTTTACCACAGTGTGCTAAGTGCTATTTAGAATAGAAATTTGCTTCTATGTAAACATGAGTTTTTAAATGCATATTTTAACATTTCCGTGGCTGTTGAATAATGTAAATTCTTTTAGGCAGCATGAACTTCTCCAAGGCAGGCTGTGGCTTTTGGTGAGCAACTTGTAATGCTGCTGCAGGAATTTTGTGGCTCATCTGTAACATTAAAATGAGGGAAGAAAGTTGTAATAGAATACAACTTTTCTGTTGTTCTCCTCCTAAATTCCATCACATGAAAGTAGTTAAACCTAACTCTACAAAGAGTTCAAGTGATCACCAGAGAACTCAGTGATTCTGTACATTTAATAATTTCTGGTTTAAAGTTTTGAAATTAGTCTGACTACCTTCTGTGAATTATTGACTTTCTCAGTAGTTCATAGAATGAACTGACAAGATAAGGAAAGCAGAACAAATAAATTGTAACCGAGTTAACAGTAAGTGGTTACAAATTCTTACTTTTCCTGATTCAAACCACCATCATTGTAATATTTAATTATCACTTTCTAAAGAAGGTTTATGTATGAGATTCTGGAAACCAGCTGTAGAAGAAAATGGTAGATCAGAGCAGAGGAGATGGGAAGTAGAGGAAAAACAAGATATCTCTGTTTCACCTTAACAAATAAGTCTAAGCCAAATTTCAAGATCTACATAGTAAAGCTTTGATCCCATCTGTTGATGAAAGGCTTATGTTGAAATGTGACTGATGTTTTACAAAGCTCTATGGATGAGGAACTCTTCGTATGCTTCAGAATCTAAAGATTGCATGAGTATGAAAAACAGATGAGAACAGTCAGATCTGATTAGCATGCAAATTAAAAAGCTGCTTGTTAAATCAGCTTTTGCAATATTTAAGTGTAAGACTCTGCATCAACAACCTAGCAAGAGATACTAGACCTGTAAGCATAATGATGAATAAAAGGGTCTATCAGCAGCTTTGTGACATAAAATTTTAAGTAATCTTGTATTTCCAAGAGAGAAATCAGTCAGATGTCTGACTATCTTGTATCAGTCCTCAGGTGAAATAACTGTATATGGAGCAACAATGGAATATGTTGTACCTGTTGTCTCAAGGATCACTTAAAACAGTTTGACATTAGCTTACCACCTGTGCACTTGTCAGCAACACTACCCACTTCCTTTTTAAGTTATCTTTTTTCTTCTCTGAGCTGGATCCTTAGAGAAGTTAAAGCCATTTCCATAGGTGGATAGTACTGAAGACTATGTTTTGTTCTGGGTTGCAAACCCAGCTCTGCCAAAAAATTACTATGTCACTGATAGCTTTTCTCCACATTTCAGTAAAATTTCTAGTACCAAAGGGGCCTAAAGGAAAGCCAGGGAAGGGACTCTTTGTCAGGGGGTGTAGTGACAGGACAAGGAGTAATGGCTTTACATTAAAAGAGGGTAGATTTAGATTAGAGATGAGGAAAAAATTCTTTACTGAGGGCGGTGAGGCACTGGGACAGGTTGCCCAGAGAAGCTGTGGATGCCCCATCCCTGGAAGTGTTCAAGACCAGGTTGGATGGGGCTTTGGGCAACCTGGTCTAGTGGGAGGTGTCCCTGCCCATGGAATGGGTTGGAATTACATGGACTTTAAGGTCCCTTCCAACCCAAACCATTCTATCTTCCGTGAATTTGAAATCAACATACCACTAAAACAAAAAAAAAAAATACACTTTAATATCTAATAGTACTTTTCTATAACACATATACACATAACCACTTTGTGGCTACTTATTTAATGCTACATAGGAGTAGAAATGCACAGAACAATTAAAAATAAAAAATAGCAGAATAAGAGACTGCTGGTTACATTTTAGCCATCTAGCATTTCACCCACATACGATCTGTTTCTTTAGAGACTATCATCAGGAATGTTTAGTAGTGGATGATAAGCCTACAAATGTCAGATGACAGCAATTTAAGGAAAATTCACTGTTTTTTTTTGTTTGTTTGTTCTTGTTTAGTTTTATGGAGAGGCCTTGACAAATACATATCTTGTTCTTCCACATGTACTTACTTTGTCCAGTGCTTCTGCCAGTATGACACTCATCTTCTGAATTTTTGAAATACTGACGACAGCACTGTAAAGCATGAGAAAGAGAAGTATTTAGCATCTCCATCTTGCAAAAACGCTGCCACTTATTTTTCAAACTTGTTAATAAAAAACATTCTAAAATGGAAATTTAAGTTTTGGAGCTAACTATATGATATAAAAAGGAAAGTATGCTGCCTCAGAATAGAGCAATGGAAAATCTGTGTTGTGGCTTTTCTTTTTTATTTATACATAGTTTTATAGAAAATACTATATTTTATAATTTTTTACACTGTGGAGTAGCTTCACCGAAGTCTAGCATGGAAAGACAGAAGTAAAAAATTTGACTTCGTTATTTTCTTGGTTCTAATCTAGGCCTATGAAAAACATTCATCCTCTGGCAGGGGAATATTTTCTTTGACATCAGCAAATTGTCAAGCAAGAACTTTTTGTACAAGATTATCCCATTAACTTCCTTGTAGTTCAATGCGAATTAGCCACATCACCAACATTCCAAATAAACAAGCTGTGGGTATGAAATACTTCAGATAAGCATTAGAAGATTACACATTCTTCTGATGATATTATTATTTGCAGTGACACCTCTATAGCTTAAAATGCAGTCAAGGAAAGTCAGTATCAGCCATATACATGGTACCAAACACCTTAACCGTGACTCTTGAAAAAGCAGATACTGCTTGAGTGAAGCTAATGATTCGGAAGATGAGACAAGATAAACTTTCTATTGAAATTTCAATTTAGGAATTGATAGTTTGCCAAAATGACAAATGTAAGATATTAAATACATGTTTATGCCATTGGATAACCATATTCTGGAAAAAGACAGCAGCAAGACTGGACCCAGACAACTAACAATTGGTGAAAAAACCTTCTAAACTAAAATCCTCCAGAAAAAAAAAAGGGTTATTAAAGAAATAAAAACCCCCAAACAGAAGCCATTTCTCTTACATAATGAGCTATAACCAATTTTTATGTATTATCTATAAACTCATGCAGGCATCTAATTAGTCATTAAGATGATGAATTATGTTCTATCATGCAATATATTACACAGCACCTCTAGAGTAAGTACACTTTTTTAGAACTAAATCTCAAAGTTCAGCTCCTGCCAAGACTGAACTCAGCTCAGACCAGCCACTTAGAGCTGTAACAGTGACTTGTTTGAGACTATCAAATAATCTCATCTGAATCACAAACACAGGGACAGGGAATCTGTATGATTACTACTTAACAATTTTCCTGTGACTTGTATGACTGCAACCTGACAAAATCCATCATTCCAACAAGGTATGTATACTATATTGAGTAACCATTGATCCCAGAGCAGTGAACAAGTAAACAGGAAGGAAGTCAGTGTTACTGCCTCAGCTTTGTTACAAAAAAAATTATTTTAGATCAGTGTCCTCCAAGCCACTGAGAAAAAGAAAAACAAACATAAACCCACAGTGGTGATTTCTGTAGGCCTGCCAAAACACTGTCACTATGCCAGTGTTAAATAAAATTAAACAAAGCTAATTTTAATATTAAAAGCTATCCAGAAAAAAAAAATAGAGGTAAAAATAAAATCACATTCATCCAAAACCTGAGTTCAGCTGTCATTCCAGTCACAAGCTTCCCTTTTAAATCCTGGTAAAATAATCTATTTCACAAGGATTCTACTAGATTACAGTACTTTGTGTTGGCTGTCAGACACTGATACTATGACTCAATGTAGACACAGATATTCAACTAAAAAGGAAGACTTCTTGATAGCAGCAAAAGATATTCAGAAATGCCAGATGCAAATCTGTTTATCTGTTTAAGTAATACAGGCAACTTAAATCCCAGTGGGGGTAAAAACGCACAAGCAAAAGCAGGAATCAGACCAAAGCCTGCCAGACTGTTTAGCAATCCTACCTATTTCAGGCTTTTTGAATTGTTACCTAGGTACTATAGACACATCACAGTATAGGTGGCACCTGTCTCATAGGTTAAAAGTAACTGAAGTCTCTAAATCCCTAGTGGTGGAAGGGCTAACTCACAGCTTTCAGGATAATTCCAAGGCATGCTGTAAGAAGACAGGATTCTAGAGCTGCTCCAAGTTTGGGCAGGTCTCTTCAGTAAGCCCAGAACAAGCTACCATGAGGGCCATAGAAAGATTGCTCAAAATGCTTTCTTTTCTTCTTGTGAGATGCAACACAATATTTAACCCATTTCAGTCTATTTTTATGCATAAAACCAGCCTCACATCGACACAACGTGGGAGGCGTCTATATCCAGACAGAAATCAGAGCCCACTCCCACAGGTGGAAAATGCTCTTTGAGAACAAGATGATATATTCACTTAAAGCAACAACAGATGTTTTTTGTCTACCCATACCCTAATGATGTTTGAAACAGTTTCCAATGGAAGTACAAGCTCCAGGCTGTCCTCATTCTAAAGGAAACGAAACCCACGTCTCTTCCCAAGAGTCTACAAGATCAACTGTACTCTCCTCAGTGGAGCTGGGCCATTCACTGTGCAGCAATAAATTTAAAGTTTTAGAGGGCTAGAAAAAGAGCAAGCATATGCCAGGACCAGGAGCACTCAATAGAGAGAGGGATTTCCAAGTTCCACTCTCACCTTACACATTACATATTTTGAAAGCTGACAAAAAGGATAAAAGCATTAAATGCATTCCAGTTACAGGGAGTGGAAGTTTAGATCCATCCCCCCAAACTCAGCACTTTAACCACTACATTTTGTCTTATACTCACAAATTTCTAGTCTTTTTCTATGAATTAGCTCAGCTTCAACAGGAAGCATCTAGCTCACTGGTGAAGGCAAAGGATACGATTAGGTACGTACCCTTTCTAGCTGACAGTGGGCTACAACTCATGTCTTCCACTCCTTCACAAATATCCTAATCATTATATGGAGGAGGGCATGTACACCACTTCCTTGCACAGCAAGGTTCTATCAGGACACAGTAGATGTATTCCAAGAGCAAATCACTGGATACAACACCTTAGCGTCACACCGTCTAGTTTCTGAACATCATAGCAATGAGAAGGGAGCGAGGTACCCTGCAATGACTCTGCAATTCCAGATATGCCCAAGCAGAATCACAGGACCTTCGAGGGAACTTTTGTGCAAAAACAAAGGTATGTGGTAAAGTAAGGAATAGCTAGTCTTCATTTGAAAAAGCCGTAGGAGAAAACACTTGTTTTCACTGACTGCTTCTTATCCAGAAGGAGAAGCATGCCTTCATTTTGGGGCAAAATAGCCTGATCAACCTTAGGAAGTGGAAAATAGAAAAAGACAAATAAGATTTATGATTGAAATAGGAGATAAGGCCTATACAGGAGATATAAAAGATTCTTTATGGAGGGTGGGACACATTCCTTTCATTCCCTTAAGAATATGGACTGCCTAAAATAAATTTTATTTAATTGGAAACTGACTGAACATTACTAATGAAAGGTAGGCAAGACATTGTTTTCATTTCTGTTCCACAGCATAAAAACAGAGAAGATATTCAGCCTTTGTGTTTCATTGCAAGGCATCTTCCTTAGGTTTTGAAGCCTTTTTTAGTAGTAGATTACCTCAAAGTTGCATTTTATTTATTAATTGCACAAGTTATTTTAAGAATTAAACTCTTCAGAGTTGAATAGTTGTCTTTATTTACAACCTTTGGCCTGTTGCCTATGAACTTTAACTATGGGGCAGGGAAACCAGCCCTGCAGTGCAATACCTCGTCTTGTCTTTTCCTGGAGGTTTACCATTTTTCTTAAGTCCATTTTCTTGCTTTTTAGACACTCTCATACCTCCAGCTTTGACTGCAAGAAGAAAACACAATTTAAGTACATACAGGATTGCATGCTAGACAAAAAAGAAAAAATACTTGTACCCCAGATTAATTGTTATCACAAAATTATCTTTTGGCATTTAACTCTATTTTTTACTTCACTTGTATACATGCACATACACAGAAGTAAGCCAAAGAGTTCCAAGAAAGACTTTAAACTTCTGTGTCATAGTATATTCAAGTCAACTTCCAAATGCTGTAATCAAGAAGTCAATGGGTTTTCAGTCACTTGAATTTATATTAAATCTTAACACCTTAATATGTTAGTATGAATTCTTCCCCCATAAATCTCAGATGTAATAAATCCCACTTTAAATTCAACCAACAAACAAACACACACCACAACTCTAAACACTTAGTTTTCAAACAACATCACTAACAGCAATAAAGGTTTCAGGATTTGTTCAAGGTATTCTAGGATAAAGCTAATAATGCAGATGCATGTTTATCTTTCACTTGTGTTCTAACAAGTTTAATTATATTTTATTAAGATATCTGCCAATCACAAAACCAATTAGCACTAATTAAGCTACAGAAGACCTAACAATAACAATTTAAGTTCTGAGGCATGTCAGAAAATTCAATTCTGAACAAAGAACATGTGAAGTTATCTAAAACATCTTGTTGAAACAAGTACCTTCTTCCCATTCACAAAGGTGTTTTAAAACTGCCAGCATAAGAAGGAACAAACTCAGTACGCATTCTGATTATTTTGAACAAGTTGTTTCCTCTTACAACAAGGTTCCTATTCTTCTTATTAATAATCAGGACCAGAGTTTCCAAACTTAAATACTGGGGGGGCAGGGACGACAGGGAATTGAGGAAAACTTCAAAAATTACTTGGCTAAATAGCATGAGAAATAGGTCTTTTTCCTCCTTTTTTTCCTGAGCACATGCATTTGTCTATCTGACAACTGTTTTCTATCAATTCTGGCTTATCCCCTTGTATTTTCTGGTTGCAGGTTTAGTTTTAGAATTAACAATTGTCCTTTAGTCATGTTTGAAGCAGTGTTAGAGTGCTGTAGTTCTGCGGTATCTAGGCTTGTCTTTTCTTTTCAGCATTGCCTACATACAGATAATTATGCTACTGTTTAAGCAGCAAATAAATCGCCTAGCAATCTTACAGCTTCAAATACAGGTGAGACCTAGAATAAAATTCTGTTGGCAATCTAGCTGCAAAATGATAAGTCTCTGAAATAAAAATGCCAACCATTTCCAGTTGTCTTCTAGTAAAGAGCATCGGAATTCCAAACACCCTCAAGCTCACAAGGTGTGAAACTCTTCTCTGGAAAGGGAGTTAACATAAGAAGCATCTTTAAACAAGAACAACAAATGATTAAAAAAAAAGAAAAAGCCAGGATATTTCAAGATCTTAGCTGGAGGTCTGTTCTTCCACAGCTTGTTAGGTATGCAGATGTATTCACTTTTTAGGAATGTGTCAAACCCCAAAAGGGAATCATTCATTTAGTGGGATCTTCACTTAAGCACACATTTGCAGGATTGGCAATTTGTAAATACAAGTGCTTTTGATGGTTTTAATTTAACAGGGGGAAGAGATCAGACACACATGGCCAAGGAAACATTTTTAACACTATGAAGCGTTACAAAAACCACAAGGGTGGGAGAAGAAGAGGGAGATATCCAAAAATGGGAAAAAATATTTAAACACTAAGTGACCAATCAAGAGTCTTGCCTACTACAACAAGCCCACTGGGAAAAAAAGCCCACTTGCTTATGATTGGAAGTCACATGAGACTTATTTCAATCTTTTCACTAACTTGAAAATAGTTGCTACTAGCAGCTATTCCGTGGTTGTGGGAGAGTGTAATATAGATGCTTCTGTAATGTGCCAGAAAGCCGGTTCATTATTTTTTTTGAAAGCAATTAAAAGAGATGTCTGAAAGTTTTAATACGGAGCTCAATTTTCATATTTTAAGTACCCTATAATCCATTTAACTTAACAGTTCAGTATTAAGTGCCAAAATCCTTACCAATTTCCATATTAAAACACACCACAGCTTTCAAAGATGTAAGGTGGGAAAACAACAGTGACAAAAATGAATACAAAACAAAGGCACAGCACCTCTGAGATCCCAAGGTTACTATGGATGCTGTGGCCAGAATAAAGGGTGCCTTTATCCTGGTATCCACTTGCACTGCCTTCGCTCGCTAGGTGCCGAGCTGAAACTCGCTTCCTGGCATTCCTTTGCAGGAGTCACTGCATGGCAGCGACCGCAGGTGAAGCCTCCTGAAAATGGTCTCTGCAACCTCTGCAGCTTACTGTAATCTACGTTAAGAAATACCAGAACAAGCACTAGGGCACTACTGCAGTGGTTTTAAGGCCATTTCAGGTGCAATGCAACTGCCCCTGTCACTGAGAGGGAAAAAAAATAATAATCCAGAAAAGGACTAGCGAAGTCAGCTAGCGAAACTGAAAAAAAGTTACTTCACAAACATGTAAAAGCATGCTTGAAAATTAAGCTTTTGAGAACACAGAAGACGTTTCGGGGGTAAGATGAGACCGATGAGTCACGCCTCGCTCCCCAGGCACCGAGGGCTCCCAGCACGCCAGGCGGCGATCCCAGCCGCCGCCCTCGCAGGAGCTCCCGCGCAGCACGGCGGCACGCGCAGCTGGCGCTCGCGGGGAGCAGCCCGGCCGGGCCGCGGGCCGCGCGCCGAGCTACTCCCCCGCACGGCCGGCCGGCCGCCTGCCGCCGGAGCGCGCTTACGGAGCGGGCTCGCACGGGGAGCCGCAGGTGGCCGCGGCCTGCGCCCCTCCGGCCGCCGGGGGAGGCCGTCCTGCTGCGGCGGCGGGGCCGCGCCCTCCGCGGGCACCCGGCTGCTCCCCGCTGCTCCGTGACGCGCGCCCGGCCAGGAGGGCAGCGCGGCCCCGCGCCAGCCTGCTCCGGCTGATTCGGAGCGAGTTCGAGTGCAACCGAGCGGCGCAGCCGACGCCTCAGGCGCTGAGGCGCGGTGGCCGGCCGAAGGGGGGAAGGCGGAGGAAAACGGGCGAGTCCTGCGCCAAACGCCAGGGCGCGTCCAGCCCGGCGGGAGCGGCCGGGACGGCAGGGCAGGGCAGGGCAGGGCTGCCCCGGCCCCGGGCACCCACCGGCTCCGCGCTGCCGGTGCCGCCCCGCAGCCCCTCAGGCCCCGCGCGCCCCAGGGGCCGCGGACCACCGGTTACGACTGGGCCCGCCCGGGAGGCTGGCGCCCGCGGCCGGACCAACGGAGACCCCGCTGAGACGCTGCTGAGACCCCACCGCGCCGCCCGCGGGGCCGCCGCCACAGGGCAGGCGCGGGGCGGGCTTCCCGCAGCTGCCGGCCCGCGGGGGCGGCGGCGGCAGGGACAGAGGAGGGGGAGTCTCGCGCAGGCGGCCCCGGCCCCGGCCCCTACCTGCAGGAGCCCGTCGGGCCGCCGTCGGGCAGGGCGAGACGCGCCCTGTGCGCACCATCGCCGGGCGAGAGGGCGGCGGGGGGACCGGCTTCGCGCGGGCCCGTGAGGCGGCTCGGGGCTGGGCCGGCAGGGGGCGGGGCGGGGCGGGGCGGGGCGGGGGCGGCCGCCCAGTTCTGTCAGCGTAACGCCCCGCAGGGCGACACGCGGCCCGTGGCGGGGGAAGCCGCGACGGAAAAAGCAGACAGAGTGCGAGGCTGCAGCCTGGGGACATCCCGTAAGTCGGGCGGAACGGAGGAAGGGAGCGACTAAAGGAAGAAAGTCGGGTATAGAAGGGGCGTTAGGCTGGCTGGTGTCCCGGCTCTCTGCGGTGTCAGCCACACCTGGGTCGCGCCCTGCAGGCTTGTCTTGTTCTGTGGCGGTTGTTCCCCGGTGCTTTTTATCGCTGCTTTTGAAACCCGACAGAGGGCAAGAGGCTAATTCTCTGCTCCGAATTTAGACAGCGAAGCCTGTCAACAGGTTTTCCAAATCCTTTGGAGAAAGAAGGTTGAAATTTGCGAGCTTAAACAAGACATTTGAAAGATTCAACGTATTAATTATAAAATCAGGGCACCCAGTTAACCTGGAAAAAAGTTAATAGCAGAGCAGTCGTTCACTGCTCGCACCTGGCAGCGATCTCCAAAGCGGGGTGTGCAGGGTGGATCCCTTGGGGTGACTGAAGAAACACTTAGAGCGTCTTTACTTTTTATTTACGAAATAAGAAAAGAAGTCACTGATACGAATATTTGACATATGGCTTGGCATCGGTGCTCTTGCTTGTTCCGTATGTCAGAGGGTCCCACGTCACACACGGTACCGGTGTCCTGGGGGAAGCGTGGGTGCTCACAACAGAGGGGCTCTCCATGGTTCCCTCGCTTGTTGGCGCACTTTCAGCACACTGCGATGTACTGCAGTTAGTGCGTGCCTAGGTAAGTGGCTCAATGGATTGTATTACCAAGTTTTAACTAAACTAACCCTCGCAAAATGGACAAGTGGCTTAAAAAGATTCCTGCAGAGACCAAAGATTGAAGATATTGCAGCTAATGCAATTGCAAGAGAACAAGGAAATGGCAAAGCTGACTCTTCCCCAGCTTCTATCACAATCTCTTCATCAAACACATTATGAGGGAAAGCAATGACAATCTAATGAGATCTGACAAGAAGTCAGCCAAAAAGAGCTGAAATTATCATTAAATATGGATTTACATCTGCTATCATTAACAATAAACCTCACCCTGAATGTGCGTTGTGCCATGCAATGTTAGCTAATGGTAGTATGAAGCCATCATGATAGGCCAGGCTTCTAAAAATGAAGCATCTGGAATGAGAAGACAAGCCTCTCAGTGTTTTTTTAAAGTCATGTGATACTCAATCCAATACTTTACAAAATTTCACTAAACAATAAATCTTTAGAAGCCTCTTTTAAGATTTCTTACTTAATAACAAAAATAAAGTAAAATAAAATAAAATATCACATACCACTGGGGAAACACTTCCTGCCATGGTAAAAATGGCTGAAATAATACATGGAAAACAATTCAACAACAAACCAAAATGCATTTCTTTGTCAGCAAATACTGACAGAAATTGAAAGATATATAGGAAACATTGCTGAAGATTTGAAGAAACACATTGTGAATTGTCGTAGGTTTACTATGCAGTTAGCTGAAAGTACAGATATTTCTAACGTGTTTGAGCTGATGGTATTTGCTGGATTCTGTTTCAGTAATGACATGCACGAAGAACTACTTTTTAGTGAACCACTAAGGGCAAGATATCCTGGAGAAGTTATATTGTCAACAGCAAATTACTTCTTTAATAAAAACAATGTTTTATAGGAAAAACAAACAAACAAACAAAAAAAAATAAGTGTAACAACTGATAGAGAAGCTGCTTTGAGTGGATTAATAATAATAAAAAAAGATTCCTGGGGTAGGGTTACCAAGATAGCACCACACATGAATTTCATTTGCTGCATAATTCATAGTAATCTATTGCAGCAACAAAGTTGGAGCCAGAAGTGCACAAAAGGCTAGAGGATGTCATTGATGTAGTTAATTTTATAAAATCAAGACCTTTAAACAGTGGAATCGTTATAATACTTTGTAATGTAGAAATAGCATTGTTCAAAAAGATGTCTTCTGTAGAAATAACATCACCCAAGATAGATGTCCAATTATAATAATCTTTCAATGAAATATAAGAGCTGGAAGTAGACATGCCCAAATCTGCAACTATCTATATGGGATATATTTATTCATGGTTTCATTTTCAGTATTTAAAATTAAAAACTCCATTAAGGAATTATTTTCTGATGTTTGCCATCTATGGTGTAAACTGTTGTGGATGAAGACATCTTCATTGCGTTTTGTCATTTTTTTGAATCCATTAGTGATGGTAATCTTTTGTATTAAGATAATGGGACCTTCAGGCCTCTGGGCATTAGACAAGGTGGCAGGCAGCTGAAGTAGAAGGCGAGTCCTACTCCACTCGGTGTGCCTCTGTGTGCTGGCGAAGGACAATATGAAGCAATGCTAGAGTACTACCAACCCTTCCTGTTTTATCGGGCTGCAATATTCCATGGCTTTAAAAAACAGTTCTTGAACCATGTAAGTATAACCCCTGCCTGAGTCAGAGCAAAATCTGCGTATCTTGTGAGGAGAGTGTGTTAATTTTATCTGCATGCAGTTGCTGAAACCATAATATGTGATGCCAGAGATTTTTCTCATGCTCTGTAAACATGTTCTGCTCTGCTGTGCCAAAATATTTTGTCACAAAAACTAGGTCTTTTAGAGATTCTAAAAACAAACAAGAAAAAAATTTTAATTTTGTGATTTATTGGAGATTGTCTTGTTCTTGGATTTTAAGAATTAAAAACAAGAGGAAGGTGAGAATGTAAAAAAAAGAAAGATGTAAGTGGAATCAGGAGGGAAAAATTAAGTAGAAAAGAAAGTAGAAGAGAACATGGAATAAGAAAACAGTAGGGATTTACAGCATGACAGCAACCCTGATGGATGACTACTGTTGTCTGGGATTCTTAGAGCTGAAAAAGTTAAAGGACATCCTGTCTAAAACAGATCTATTTGATATTTCAGTTCTGTACGTATTCGTTTCTGTATGAGGCAGGAAATAGCTTTGGTATGCAGCCATTTCCTCCCTAGAAAAGCATCCTACCTTGCAAATATTGAAGCCAATAGTACTGCATGTCTCTGCCAATAAATATTTACCTTAAAGTGGATGATGACATTTTTGGTTGGAAAATTGACTTATTTCAGATGATCTGAAGGAGAGATAACAAAAGAAACTTTCCCAGAAGTATTTGTTCAGTAATTAAGGATTTTCATAGTAATGTTACTCTGCCTCAGCAGAGCCATATTGATTTTTCAGTGTATTTGTATGTGCTTGGGTATGGTACCCTCCTTGTATCTGAGCTGAATCAGATGTTTTGGGAACTGTTCCTTAAGATAATACGGCATTTCTTTTTTCTGCATTCTGCTAATAGCAATGACAAATGAAGCTAAGTCAGTATCTCTTTACTCTGGTTAATTATCAGAAGTTTCTTTTTTCTATTTGCATGCTCATCACTATTAGATATTGTCAATAAGTTTCAGTCCTAGAAGCTGACACATGCAATAGCAAATGTAATAAATCCTTATGTCATTCCTCCTCCCAACAGCAGCATCGTTCTTAGGCAGGCATTGTAAAAGAGCTGTGAACTTGGGTATTTCACTGTTGGCATATTTTGGAAAGTTGTGTTAGTCATTCCTGTCCATGGTGCTTTCATTTCAAATTTAAGGTCTCATTAGAGCTTATCTACTCAGATCAGACATATCCCCCACTGGTGGATACTTTTTGTAAATAGCTGTTATTTTGATGTGCTGAGGCAGCCTACTTTTACTTTTGGGGGAGTGAGCCCAGAATTCACATAGGAAAATGAATTTCTCCAAGGTGCTGCTGAACCTGCTAGCAATATAAAGAAGAAAATCAACCATGAGAAAATTGAAATAAATAACGTGAGGAGAGCAGAAGAATCTGGAAGACCCATGTGCACCCGCTTACCTTGCTGCAGCTTGCATGCAGGTCAGCGTCAAACTCTTTTCTCCATTATAGTGTTCCCTCAGTCCCTGCAATTCAGACTTGGATTTTGACAGTTGAATCGTTTGGATTCTTTGGATGCCATGACACCTAATAATGATATACTTTGGCTTCATGCTTCTGCTTAAAATGGTAGATAGCGGTGTTACTGAGGTAACCATCTCCATCCCTTGTCTACCAGCACAGTTCAATACAAAAAACAAGTCCTTCTCGGCTTGAGTTAAAGGCAAAACAATATTTCTAATAAGGCATAAGAGCCTCACAGTTCTCATCCATGCTTCCTGAAATATCTTCCTCAAATGCTATAAAACTGATTAAAAGAAGGCAATTCTGAAGAGGTTTAGGTTTGGGGCTGTTGGTTTGGATATTTAAACTTGGCTTTTCAGAGGGCTGTCTCTTAGACAACCCCTTCAGTGCCCTTAACATCCAGACTGTGGGTCATCTGGCATGAGTCTATGCTTTTAGTGTTAAACCCATATGGGCAAATTGAACCATTGACCCAGGCTGTATTAGTCACATAATGGGGAATCGTGAATGCAAAAACGAAAGCCATGTTGTACAATCTGCTAATGAGGGTTAATCAGAGGATATATCCAACATAAAAGAAAATGTTTTTTACCATATAGTTTGGAGAGGAGCTGGTGCATAACTTATCAGATAGGGCAATCATGTAATACGGAGTTGGTGTGTTGCCTAAAGCACTAATACTACAAAAGTTTAGTGCCATTGTACATCATTCCAGATTTTTTTTTTTTGTGTGAAAATCTTTGGAACTTGGTTTAAACAAGAAATAATAAGTTGATGTCATAGACTTCTTATGATACTAGGTATGATTCACCATTTTTTTTCTGTTTTTCTTCCACTCACTTTCTTTTCATTTATCTCCAATGTTTACAGTATCTCCATCTCTTGTTATATGTTTAAACCAGAAGCTGCTGTGAATGGGAATCATACCTGCATAATACTTATCAGAATACTTTGTTCTTGAAAAGTAACACTTGGCACTATTAAAACACTGCAACATCAGCATGGATACGTAAATTTGGTTTTATTTAACACTTTCCTTTATTTAGATATTTTGTTGGAGATCATTAGACTTGTTTGTCTATGTGGGAGGAATGAATGTGACCACAGGATAGTGCAGCCGAAATCTCTTTCTGCCATTCTCAGTCCTATTTCCACTGAAGTCCTGATCGCAAAGATATGAGGCTTCACAGATATTCAGCTGATGCTGAGGATAGATTATTTTAGTGGTAGTAATTAGGAATGGAATTTATGTTGTAGTGGTTATACACATTTTTGGAAAGTTTTTAGTTGTTGTTGTTACATTGGTATTTTTTTTTGGGTGTTTGTTTGTTTGTTTTTTAGTTCAGAATGGAGGCATGCCTGAGGGAAGACACAGAATTGAAATTGTGGTAAAGGGTCAAGAGTTATAGGAATTGTCTTTGAGCAGTGCTCTCAGTGCTTTGGAGCTCTTTCATGTTTCATGACAATTCCTCTTTCAGAATCTGCACTCCACAGGCAAGTTACTACTTGATTGCTAAGTCTGACAAAATTACTTGGCAGAATTAAGAATCAACGTCTTTCCAAGCAGGCAGTCTGATTACTTGATCTAATCTAGCTAATAGATACTAGCAAAATTGTACATCGGGCATAGAGCAGGTCTAAAACAGACACTTCAGCATATAGGCATATGGAATATCTTCCTGATATATCATGGTTTTTATTCATACCTCTGTGTTCTTAAATTTATTCCTCATGACTCTGCAGTATTTTTCCTTATCCACCTTTTCTCCAGTATTGCTTCTTTTCAAATGTCAGAATTACTAACTTGTGACTACTGATATAAATTAATCCTGTTTGCACATCTGTTAACTGAGTGATGAAGTATTATTTCAGTTTTCTTAAGCTCAGTCACAGATAGGTAGTACATTTTTCAGTTGAGTCAGTGTAGCTATTTTAGATGCTGCAAGAACATGACAGAAACAAAAATGATTCTGCTGCAGGTGTATGATTCATTTTTTATTAATACATGCTTTAAATAATTTTTTTCTCTGTCCTGTGTTTGTATTGTCTCTTTGTATTAGTTTGGAGTAAAGGTGAATAGCTTTGTAAAGAACATTATTGTTAAGTGTCTGAAGTGTAGAGGAGACCAATTACTGAAGGCAGCCATATATTCAGTGATTTTTATATTGCTGTAATTGTTCACATGTGCATATGTTATGCCTTCTACAAAATCTGTGGGAAGTCTGGCTTCATGTCTGTACAGCTTACCTGTTTCTTCCCAGTGGGTCTAGGAAATCTGAGAAGGTCAGGTCCTGATTCTGATCTGGATACCAAGATTTTCATAGACTACAGGGGAAAAAGAAGCGTCCAGTCATTGAATAATAGTGCTGGAAGGGGGAGGGTAATATCATTAAGGAGAAGGTATGCCTTTCTGGCTAGTTTTTGGTTATAAAATAACTTTGTTGGCAGAATGACTAGAAAGATTAAACTTTGTCGTCATGTGATTTATCCACCTAAATATCCTTGTTTATATATATATATAGACATACATATGTATACATATATATATATCATTGGGTGGTGGAAAAAGTGAATCAATTCTAATAATTCAATTGCAACACACTGAGCTGTATGAGATCCCTTGCACAGACTTCGCTATTTCTGACATATCATATTAGTAACTCTTCTTTCCTTAGATACTGGCATGGTTCTTAAAGGCTAAACATGAGAATTCCCTGTATTTTGTTGCCCTTGATCATGGCTTTGGGCCTTTGCCCTTGAAAACAGAGCTTAATGGTAGGTAATGAAAGCAAAGCAAAATATTTTAATATCGTTATTGGTTTATGCACCAAGTGACACTGAGCTCCTTGGAGCTAGGCAGCTGCAAATGACTTGTCTTCGTATCTACTTTGAGTAAGTGCACAAAAGCAACTCGAGTGTTAGCGTGACCAGCCACTAGAGGGCACGTTATATTCAGCAATTGGATGGTAATCCTTTACCAGATGTGACTTCATACCCAACCCAGCCTAAACAACAAACGTACCTTTTTCACAGGGGGCAAAAACGGATTCAAATTCTCCAGTAATTGCTGCTGGAAGAGCAACTTTCTGAAACAGTAGTGATTATGTGATAATCCTTGGAAGTACATTAATAAGTTGGAAAATGGAGGAAGGGAATTGTGAATTGCCCCTGCTCAGGTTTGGCTGGTTGTAGTTTATAGCAGGGGTAACATTGTAGTAGTATGGCATTGAGATGTGATTGCTGTACATACACAGAGGAATAAAAATAGAAGTTTAACAAAAAGAAAATGTTATGATTGATAGTCTTCACAGAATGTCATAAAAGTTATTCAACAGTGCTAAAGTTGAAGAATCAGAATTAGTTTTGGTATAACCATTGTTAGTATGATAATTATGGGGATGTTCACCTTGTGAGCTAGATTACAGTCTTGCCTCATTTGAGTGAACGGGTCAAGGCTGAGGACAAGTAAATTTCAAGTCTCTCTCTAGTTGCTACCCCATTAGCTTTTTCAAAGGCACTGTTGTACAGAGTGGCTTGTTGTGTATATCTACTGAGGTGCCAGTCACTCGGAAGGCAAGGAGGAGGAAGCAGAGATGCAGGGACCCCTCTCTTTTTCCCATCAGACTGTAGAATTGGATCAGCATGTATGCAGCAGTAATGCGTATAGGCCTAGTCATGTGGAATCCGTAAATAGTTTGGGTTGCAGGCTGTGGAAGTCTTGGGAAAGCACATTTTCCTTGTGATCTTGTTTACATTTTGCTTGGAAAGTGCAGGAAAGGATTTTTTTGTACTATATTGGTGGGGAAACAAAAGTATGTCATAAGCTCGTAGATGTAACTATGTATAGACAAGCTGCCGCTAGGTGGTGGTCAAGAAGTTGAGGATTTTAGCGTTTGTAGGACCAATAGAGCTGGCAAGCTGAAAAGAGCTTTCCCAGCTCTTCGTACCTTGTAACAGACAGGCTTTCCAAAGTACACAGCTTAGAACCCTGTGCATCACTAGGTAAGTTTCATGCTGCTTGCTTACAGAGAAATCTTCATCTTAATATGTTTGTCCCTGTTGCTCCTTGCACAACAGCTTCTGAAACATTGGTCCAAACAGCTTTTATGGTCATGATCATTAGCTGACACTGTATCCTGAACATTAGTTTAAAACCACTTAGATTAGGAAGGTAATCACTGAAGCAAAGAAAAATGCGTGGCAGCCTAGTCTGCAAAATAATAGATGGAGACACGGCGTTTTCAGAGTGACATAGATTTTTGAGCAATTAGTTACGTCAGTAGGCTCTGCTGAACTACCTTCCTAGGTTTAAGGTATGTTCTCAAATGTGTGTCATTTTCAATCTTGTTCAAGCAAATGGTCTCAGAAGTTTACTTGTTATGTGGGAAAAGTTTGAAAAAGAACATCTGAGAGTGGCTTTTCTTAGTCTTTTTTACAAGCTTCATTGTCAAACTTCATAACTGGTGAACAACAGAACAGGATGGATATTGCAGTTGGGTTATAATGGAATTTCCTTTGTAGGCCTTCCTATGTCAGGCATGAGCAGAGGACTCTACAGGTTAGCATACCAATGAAATGTAAAAGATTTTCTTTCTTAGTTACTGTTGTCTGAATGTATAACGATGTCAGCAAGCTAGACAGGTTCACAATAAATGCCTTTTTGACAGTCAGTGAATGGCCTTATCCCTGTTTCACTGTTTGGGATTATAATTGTGTACAATATTTGGAATTAGATAAATCTCTTCCACAACATCTTAGTAACCTCTCTGGATGAGTAGCAGCTTTAAACAGGATCTGGATCAATAGGAGTGCTAGGGAATTTACAGCCAGGCTGGAGCAATATATATTTTGTTCCCATATTATGTACTCATATATTAGGACTGATTTTTATGCAGAGGGAAAATTGTCAACAGTCAGCATTTCAGGTGCTATGATGATCTCAGTTTCCTGTACCTCTCTGGTCAATCTGGGGAAGCACCAGCTGGTTGTGGATATACCTAACTATTTGAATAATTTTAGGACATAGTCAATGAGCTGTGATTCAGTGCTGTGACTTGATTATGAGTCTTTGTAATTAGCGGGAGGTCTTTTGCATTTGGTCCTAATGCAGATCAATGTCTTCTCATAACGTGTAATTGCTTTGTGCTGATGCACTTGGATATAATTCATTTCATACTCCTCCTAGTCAAGAAAAAGGAATCTATGTATACCTTAAAGAATTAGCTAGAAATTATCTCACTAAGTATCCTGCTGCTTGAACTATTATTTTTCATGTAATTCATATAAAGTAGAACAGACCACAAGGAGACATTTAATATGAAAAAGAAATGGTATGTGTAAAGATGTTTACCGGTATTTAGGGTACCCTGAAGTAGTAAGGCGATGGAGTGCCTGTGATTATTGGCCTGCCCTTGGACACTTTCATGGAGTGGTCGCCTTCATGGCTAAGACCAGGGCACTGGCTGACTTGACACACTTGTCCTGCCTTTGGGATGTCTGTGGAAGCATTACTGCCCTACTCTCTCAAGGGCAGTGCCTGCTTTGCTTTTTACAGCACTGTTGATGTCTTCTGCCATGAGAAGTTAAACTTTGTTTCTTCCTGTGGTGGGTAAGTGCTCCTTGTGCAAACTGCCTACAGGCAGCTGTACCAGACAGCTTTGCAACCCTGCTTGTTATTAGCTACTGCCACACCGGCTGCATTCTTTTATAACTACTTTTATTCCCTAGACTAACCACAGCAGCAAGAGCTTTCTTTCTATTTTTGTAATTTAATAGCATACCTTCCCAGTAAACGCTGCCTTAGTGTGCACTTTTCCTGGCCACTGTTCAGAAGAGGAGTGAGTGATCAGCACCTGAAATTCCATCTGTCCGTGTTAGCCCACCTGCCCCGGCCCCGTGGCAGCACTTCCCAGATCTTCAAATAATGCGTAGGAGACATGTTAACTCTTTATGCAGTTTGAGCAAAAAGAAATGCTTTGAACTTATAAAGAGAACCAAAACCTTAGCATTGTGTATGAATGCCCCTGTTCAGCAATGGCGTGGGCAGTTACATATGATGGTATCCTAAAGAAGCCATTGCATTCTCTTTATCAAACTCCACAAAGCACTGCTGTTCTGATAGTATTTCTTGTCCTCACAGCCCCTTCTAGAGCTTGCTTAGATGTGACAAAATCCTCAACTTTCTCTTTCAACTTTGCTCTAGGTCTTTTTTTTTTTTTAAATTATTTATTTTTAACTGGAGAGGTTCCACATACAAGGGAAACTGTTGTCTTAATTGTTTGGCTGCATGAGCCAGCGTGTCACTTGAGATATAATGTGCAGCTTCTTGCTATTCTTACTGGCAATGTGTTTTAGAACAGATAATCATCACCGTTCTTAGAATTACTAAATCCCTTTGCTATAGGGAAAGAGCCTATTTTAAAATACTTAGAGCCACAAACTTCACAGTGGATGAGTAAATGTTTGGTTTTCTGCTCTGTGCATATGCTTAACCCTCTTCCTAGTAGTTCCACTGATGGAGCTATGAACTTCGGCCATTTAATTTCCTAGGGTAGCGTTGCTGCTGGTTACTGGAAGGTTCTGTTGTGCTTCACTAGGCCTTCTGCTAACACACGGATAGATATCTGAGTCCAAAAAAATCACCATGTTAGTGATCAGATTGGATGAACTGATGAAAGCCCACCCTAGAAATTTCAGATAGCCTGCACATTAGCTATGACACGTAAAACTTTCATATGGCATGCTCTTTTCCCAATCTTCAGTAACTAATGAAAAAAAAAATCACTTGTGTGAAAGTACTCAATTTCAGTAGAAATGGGAATAAAAATGTTGATCTTCTTTTCCACAATAATACTTTTTTATTGTTTCCTAACTTCCCTACAAAGTTTTTGTATAGATGCATGTTACAGTCAGGACATGCATGTGCTGTCTGGGGTATACAGAAGTTGCACTGCTAGCAGTAGCAAGAAGCTCAGTTAACAACTTGGGTATTTACCCAGTTTCTTGGACAGAGCTTGCAGCCTGCACTGAGTTCCATACTATAAAAGCTACATATTTAACAAGAATCAAAGTGGGTTAAAGGTATATTTCCCAAACTGGGGTCCCTGAATTCATAGTCGGTGTTTTATAAAAGCGTTTTGTCATTACAGCATTTCCAGTTGCACATATGAGGAGACAGATTGATGTGCAATACAAATTACCAACACAACTGTAACCTGTTTTGCCCGTCCTTCCTTTAGTGTAAGACACATACTACAATCCAGTGTAAGCGTGTCAGTCTGTTTTTAAATCTCCTTTGTATTCTGTAATCTCCTCCAGCCAGATAATTACTTTCCTGAGCGAAAGTTGCAACATACTAATATCATGAGATAAATTAAATCAATGTAAATTAAGGACTAGTCTGAACTGAATGCAGTTGTCCAAAATGTTTTTTCCTTCTCTCATGAACTGTAATTATTCTAGCATGATGGTGCTGATCTGATCTGAAATTCCACATTTTGCAGCTCGCCACTGACCTTTGTGACCCTTTTTTGACCAATAAACAAGGCAACTTCTCCACACACACCTACCACTGTGGCGGGTGTTTTTGTACAGGTAGGTGACAAGGTGAGATGACAAGGGCCTGAAGGATGCATCTAAGTAACAGTCTTTTCACTTGCTCACGTGAGAAGAGTGCTTTTTTCAGGCTCAGATCCTCAATCTTGCACGTTATCTTTCTGACTCTTGCTTATTTTCCAGTGTTTATGCTTTGGCTATTTTCATTTTGAAAATGAATGTCCTAGTGATAGGACAAGGGGAACAGTTTTAAACTAAGAGGTGAGATTTAGATTAGATGTTGAAGAAATTCTTCACTCAGAGAGTGGAGGCACTGGCCCAGGCTGCCCAGAGAAGTTGAGGCTGCTCCATCCCTGGCAGTGCCCAGGGCCAGGCTGGGTGGTGCTTTGGGCTGAGTGGGCTGGTGGGAGGGATCCCTGCCCATGGCAGTGGTGGGCTGGGTGGGTTTGAGGTCCCTTCTGACCCCGACCACTTTGTGATTCTATGATTTTACCTTTCTGCCCTTGAAGGATAATTATGGCTAGTACAAATGAGACCCAATTTCGACCAACGTAGTAATAGGAAGACAAATTCTGAAAGGTTGTGTTAGGTTGGATTATGTAACACGTAATGTTTTTTCATAGGTTTGATTTTATGGCTTCCTTCATTTGAATTTAGTTTTATATAAATTTGATTCAGCAGAGCCTGCTGTTCTCTGATCTAGAGGGATACCTGACATGCATTTGTATACAGAGGAGTGATGGTATATTATCATGAATAGGCCTTTACTAACCTTCATTTTAATAGCAAAACAATTACTATCAAAACTTGATTTAAGCAGCACATGAAGCTTATTTACTGCAATAAGCTCTATTGTAGAATTTGCATTTAAGTGGAGGGTATAGTACAGAAATAACATGTCAAATGCCACACTGTTACTTACATATGAGACTGATTGATATCATTCAATGCAATGCATTCTAGTTGAGTTTGCTGATATAGTAGAGTTTTCTGATTTCATACGCCCAGTATCTTTTTAGAAAGTGCTGTATCCATATTGGAACTCTGAATTTGGTCTCAGCCCAGATGTGAGTCATTGCATGGGAAAACGTGAGCCTTGAGAGTGCTTTAAGCCACTGAAGAATGAAAGCATGTCGTTTTTCAGCTTTTTTTTTTTTCTTCTTACCAGAAAGTTATACAGAGTATGTAACTGTTCAGTAAGAGGGGGTAAAATAATCATATTGAATTATGCTAAAACCTCACAAAGCATTGAGTTACTTTTTGAATAAACTTACTAAACATATGCAGAAGTTAGAAAAATTGAATGAATTCTTTTCCTTCAAGCACCTTCCTTGACAACATACAAGGTTAAGGGAAAAATAAAGTATGACTGTGTTTCAGTTTCTTGTGTTTCAACACTTAATATGTAGGTGGTTTACAGGTTTTATAAAGACTTAAATGTCTGATTTTCATTGGGAAAATATATGCTATTGCTTTTCACCTACCCTATATGCTCTAGCTGCTGAAATAGCAGATAGAAAGTCTTAGAGATGCAGCACTGCGAGTGCTTTGTTTTGGCACTAACTATTTTAAAATGCTTAAATAAATGAAATCATGCTTACGGCAGATTGAAATTAAAGTAGACAAGTCTCAGAGGTCTCCCTGTTTTATTCTCAAAATTGAGGAGACAGGCTTTTGAAAGTCACATTTACCCTGGGCAATAATTTATTCTGGATATTTTACTGAAACTTGTACCAGGTTTGTGCAGACACACAGTCCCACACAGACTTGAGGAGGGGCTTAATGGATCAAGCTGTCTGTACAGTACCTGACCTATCTCTGTGTATTACTGTATTACGTCTGTCAGTTTTGTTCATTATTTTGCAAATCTGCTTTTTTTTTTTTTTCCTTTCAGTATGCTTTCAGAATAGATGTCTGGTGTGGGAAGCTATATAACTGATGATGGACTTGATTGTCCTACATCATATTCACAAAAGCTGATCAGAATTGTTTTTCTGGGTTAATCTGAACGTCCTCTAGAATGTTCCAGTTTTAAACACTTCTGATTAGGTTTTATGAAAATAGCATAGCTAGGATGATTGCATGAGCAAGTCTAATTATGGTATAATTATCAACCCTCCTGTTAATTAAAATGCCATAAAGAAAGCTAAGTAAACATATTTATTTATTTATTTATTTTGATACCCTGGAACACCTAATAAGAGCAAAAAGTAAACTTCATATTTTTGAAACTATGTACATTTAAAACTGATGAATGCTCTGTAGGTTGTATTCATCTAAATATAAGGTATTTCAAATCTCTAATAACATAATGGCATCCTTGGATGAAGGAACAAATTGTAAAAAATACCTCTGTGATGGTAATTGTAAGCAAATGACGAATCTTGCTGCTGATTTCCATTTTTCTTTGCAGACTATGACTCCTCCCACCTCCACGATGTGTTTGAAGAGATGTTTCTCCATATCCCCTGCAGGAATGCTCTGAACATTGTCTTACTCCTAATCTAGTCTTGCCTGAGGTAAAAGCTCAAGGTCTTCTCCCTAACAGGAAGTAGTATCATACTGCAAACAGTGTTTTATGTACTCCAGCCTTATACTACACTTCCATATTTTAGGGGCTTGGCTGGGAAAGAAATTGAACCTCTGGACGTTTTGGCCTACAAGGCATCAGACCTCTTGCTGTAGGTCTAGGCTCACAAAACCCAGCCATTTCAAGTCTCCCTTTCTGCAGTCTGCTTGGCAAAATGGGAGGAGTTTATCCCATGCGAACTGAAGAAATTTTGGCAGTCTCACCTTCTGGTGACCAGTACAGCTGTGAGGGCTGCCCCGTCATTTCCTGCCGGGCTGCCCCAACTTGGTGAAGGTGCATGAGGGTGCACAGCATCAGCAGCTGGGACATGGCTCTGGCTGTGCTCGCTGGGTACTGGGAACTACTGCCACGAGAGCAACAAGCTCAGCTGAACAAACTTTGCATCGTGAGTGGGCTTGGCCAGCCAGCACCTGGGGATGTGGTGCTGTGGCTATCTCATTTGGCTTAGTTTGTTAGAGAAAAATACAGCATAGTGACTTTGCTAGCAAGTCACTTTGAAAACATTCTTTCCTGAAGCAGCATGTCATTGGTTTTGAGCTCACTGAAGCCCTTTCTTCTTAGACAACACCATGGATGTCTGTAAAGAATTGCATATGGACAAGAGCAAGCGTTTGTATGAGTCATACTAATTGAGTTGCTTGAGGTGCTGCTGGTTATACAAATACATGCAAACATCAACCTTACAAAACTCATCATGACTTGCCTGCCAGTTGTAGGGCATGCAAGAATGTTGGAATCCCGCTGAGCATGGTCGCTTTTCTTTGGAGTGGTTGTGCTTTGGATGGTTTGTCTTTTCTCAACAGGAGACCAGGAGTCTACTGATTCACTGTTCCTTTTAGCTAGAGGAAAAGGATGCTGCCTGAGAAGAGCTGGGAAGAATGTAAGTTAATCATAAAAAGTATTTGCACTTTAAAAACAAGAAAGCAGGTATCTCAGCTTTAGTGAAAAAGAAAGCTGGCATGGTTTATCATTTACAAGCTCAGGTATGAATCAGTATCGAGACCAATTTACAACCCGTTGGCTATAAATCCTATTTAATTATCTGATGACTGTTTTGGGGTGTAAATACAAGACAGTTGATGGATCGAGAAGAAATTTTAGACCAGACAAGTCCTTTCATTAACTTGGAATATGGACATTTTTAAAGTGGGAAAATCATAGTTATCCTGAAATTAAATCTATGCTGTGACCTTGCTTCTTTTGTGCCAAAATGGGTAATGGAAAGAGCATACATTTTCTGATATTCTGAGTGTAGAAAAAGGGGCATACATTGAAAGGTTTAGTCTCCAGGTGCTTTGGTTAACGAGTTCTTTTAAGAGGGACTTACTGCATGAGGAAAATAGTTGTTTGTGTTGTTTCTTAACACTTCTTCAATCCTGCATGTAAAATCGTAATCATAGCTGTATGGGTGGAGTGGAGCACACAGAAGCTGGCTATGCTTAGTATTTTATGCGCTATTTATTTGTCATGAGACGTTTTTTGTTTTCTTTTGGTTTTAAGTGTGATATATTAGGAATATATAAGCACAACGGTAGGGAAAATGTGGGGTAGGAAGACAGTCAAAAAATAGGAAATGAAGAACATACGGTTTTGGACTGATGAGGGAATTCCTGGCTTCAAGGACTGATACGTGGATGCTAAAAAGTCATGACTTCTGACTGGTGAGAGCTGATTCTGTCTCAATGAGAAAACAGAAATGGGAAAAGCAGTGAGCTGTCTGTGTTTGTGTATTCTTTGTTTGCTGCCTGTGTTTAGAAAGGTCCTTTTAAAATGAAAATTGGCAGTTTGAATGAATCAGCCTTGATTTGAAGCCTGCAGTTGTTGCTCAAAACCGACACAACTAGGCTGGTTCCAATGGAAAGAGTTTTCTAGAAATATGTGAATGCTATCTATATGCAGTAGTCCCTGAACACTAGCCTCAGTGTTATACTGGAACAAATACTACTTTAAGGCTTATGCACGATCTCTCTTCCTCTTTTTATCTGCTTGAAAATGAGGTATTTGCTGGTCCTTATGCAGAAACAGGAAGCTGTATTCCAATGCTCTTTACAGCTGCTGTGGAGATAAGCTTTTTCTGTCTGAAAAGGTGAAAAACCACTATGTTTTCCATGCAGTTCAAAAGAACCCACATTTTGTTTTGCCATATACTCCTCAAACGGCATCTCCCTTTCCTCCTCCTTAGATTGTAACTGGCACATTGAGTTAGTGAAGATGCATGTTTATCAATCAGGCTGTGCTAACAATATCGTTTTCCATAATATTTCAGCCCCTATGGGGAAAGGCATGGCCAAATTTTAATTTAGCTTAAAACAAATAATCACTGCTGCATGTTTTTGTCGTGTTAAAAACAGGTTATTAATTGTACCTGTAAAAATATTCAGAACACACAGACTACTTTGCTTTTAAAAAACAAACAAACCAACCAACCAAACAAAAAACAACAAAGCCAAAATAAAATTTTTGACAGTCTTTTTATATACACCAATACAGAAACAGTAGATTTAGTTCGGTTTCTTCCCTTAATTTGACCTTGTCCCACAGGAGATAATTTTATGTAACCAAGTCTAGAAGTTCACAGCCCATTTGACACAGCCCTTTGTTTTCAGTCCTTGTGCTATTTATTAATCAGAGGAAAATGAAAATGTAGTCTGATGATCAAATTAAAATAAGAAGAGGAGAAAAATGCATTGATAAAATAAATATCCCAACATAAAATGTGTAAAACACACATGGCTCAGAAGCTAGACAGATCTCCTTCTATAGAGGTATTTGGGTTGTGCTTATATTACATTTTTTCATAAAGATGATAAATATGATTGCTGTTCTGATATTTTCTTAAAAAAAACCAAAGAGCTTCGCGAATGGTAATGATGAAAATAAAGCAAGAAAATGAGAAAGTGATTTACATCAAAGTTACAGTTTCTTATCATAATGGCCACTACATACTGGGAATTTCAATAATTATTCTTAATCTGCTTAATGAGTAAACTTAATGTGTCCTACATAAAAAAGATAAATCTCAGTAAGAATCTCAAAAGATTTGTTTTCATTCTCTTGATGTTTTTAAGCTTTCACGATCTCTAGTAACTCTGTATTTCACGTTAGGTCATTAACCTAAGCACTAGCAAACTCAGTTTCTTTATCATCTTCCCTCCTGAAGGTTAATGACAGAATGCACAAAGGTGTTGATGAGACAGGCAGACTTAACTACATAGTCTTCAGACAAAAGAGGCCTATTTTAATGGACTTTTTTAATGTAATGTAGTAGCACATGATAAAAAAAGACGTAAAAATGTTTAACCCATATGATTAAAGCAGTACATCTCAGGACCTAGAGTAACAATCCGGGAAGAATATATAAAAGAGGAACTCCTGTTAATTTGCACTAAGCTGCTGCTTTGGATGACCACAAATCAAAGCCCAGCTGTGAGCTTCTTTTTTTTTTTTTTAAACTGCCACTATGAGTCCAGGTAAAACATGAGTGGCTGTCACATTACAGTAACAACCTGGGAATGTCACTAATGAGCTTGCTAATAGTCATAATCAATAAAGGCTACTATAATCATGCTCACCATGCAAGCATGTGATGTAATTGCAACTGTGCTGGCAACAGTCCCCTCTGCAGACAAGTGCTTTGAGATGTTTGTGTATCCTTGGTGCTGTTTTTAGAACTCTGCTAAACTGTTGTGGGTTTTGTTGTTGTTTAATGGTTGAAGGGACAAGTTGCATGGCTCTCTTCTACATTCCTGTAGCATGGCAGTAAATAATTTCCCAAGCAGAGATGAAGAGAGGTTGTCCTGTGGACCAGTCTGAGGAGTATGTCAAATATGCTCAGGCCCTGCTTGCTGCTGTCTTTTTGGCAGCAGCTGGAAGGAGCCTGGGGAAGGAATGTGCCTTTTGTCTGGAGCAAGGCACTGGGCATTAGTAGTAGCAGTAATGCCTGCAGAAAGGGTGCTCAGCTTCACTCGGTCTCTGTTTAAGTGTGAGTTGAAGAAATATTAGGTCTAGGGAGTCTAAATTCTTTGGTGGGGAAATACCTATGTCTATATTACCTTTGAGGAGCTGTTCAGGAGCTAGAGGAATGGAAATCTCATGGCTGATGTTAAACTTGTGCACCTTACGTGGTAATACAACACAACTGTACTCGTGTTCATACTTCCTATAATTCCAGTTTTCCTGAAGCATAAATGATTAGCTGCTGCTGATTTAAACCTATAAATAACTAAAGCAAAAAAGGAGATTACCGGGGACTGAACTCAGAACCAATGATTTAATTTGTAACAAAAGACAAACTTTTTTTTTTTTTTTTTTTTTTTAGAATTTGAAGAATTAAAAAAATCAGATCACTTCAGGGACAAAAGGGAGATGGATTTAGTTTAGAAAAAAGGATTTCCGTGGCCATCAGCTGAAATCGGCAAGGTTCAAATTGCAAACAGTATCACACAGGAATATAACTTTTTACTTGAACTCTCTAATCTCCAAATTATGCATAATAATAATATAACCTGGTTTGACTCAGTGAAACATCAATTTCTTTTAAATGT
Organism: Anser anser; assembly: GCF_964211835.1. NCBI lineage: Eukaryota > Metazoa > Chordata > Aves > Anseriformes > Anatidae > Anser > Anser anser. Next base: position 456,972 of record NC_139726.1, read on the forward strand.
ACATTGGGCAGTCTAATGTAGAAATATGGTTGATTCTGGATGACTTGTTAAATTCACCCAGCCACCATCAACTCTTTCACAAGGTTATGAACATTTAATCAGGAAGTACACTGAATAAACAGACAAGAAGACTGCTAGAAATGAAAATGTACAATGAACTATCCAAACAGCAGAAGGCTTAGTGAATGAGGCATTGTACACTTAAAACAAACAAAAAATCTTAAAACTTCTTAGAAATTAGCTTTTGTAGCTAACATATTTTTCAAGACATCATGATTGCTGACCATGAATGCCACACTTGCCAAAAGAAAAAAAAATAGCTTTATTCTATGCATAAACAGCAGCCAGTTTTTCCATTCTCAAATCCCAGCAACCTTAAGCTACTTGTGTCTGAAAAAAAGGCACAGAAAAAAATATTGCTATTCCTGTCAGCAATCTCCATGAACCTCAAAAGGTGTAATACCTTCTCCTAGCTTACCTCAGATCATCTTTAAAATTACTTGCTTTACCTTTTTTTTTCCCATGATCTCTGTAATAGGGACCACATTACAATGTAAAAGTTTCTGAGTACCTAATTTTAGTACAGTTAGCCTAACCAAGTTTTAATTCCTAATTTGTTGAATTAATGCTACAGGGTATAACACGGCACACCTGCATATTTTAAGTGTATGAATAATTTTGTTGCTCCTTCCAGTTTATAGGAGGAACATAGCAGTTTCTCCTCTTAGCGTGTTTATAGTCCTGTATACGTTAGACTTTTGGAAGTCTGCCCATGCCTAATGCCACTGTGTTTGTGCTGGCATTCAGCTTGATCACAGCCTGCAGAGGACAAGGTTTGCTCGGAAGGCAGGCAGGCGCAGCATCGGCTCAATGCTAGTTATTCTCAAGCTCTGCTTTGCCAGAAAGGGCCATTTACTTGTTGATGAAGACTAGTGTCTTTTTAAATCTGCAGGATGGAAAGGCGCCTCCCCGGGTGCTGATGAGTTAGAAGTAACATTGCGCACAGCAGCAGTGCAGCCACACTTCAGTAATCATCCAGTTCCAAGGACTGATGGAGTAAAGTAAGTGGTGAAGCCAGAAATGAAGCCTTTCCTCATAGAAGATACAAATTAACAGCTATCATATATCTATATATAAATGATTTTGTGACAAAACTTTATAAGGGTTACATGTTTCTTGTCGTGGTCTTTGTGCGCCGGGAGATGCACGCCTCTCCCAGAAACCACGGGCTGGGTGTTGGTAAAGAGCATTTCCTGCTGGCCCTGGCCAGCCCCTCCCGTCACCAGCCTCGTGTTGCTTTGTGCCGTGGTGTGAAGCTTCCTCCATGTTCTCTGCCTAGTGCTACCTATGAGAGATGTCGGGTCTCCAGTGTTCTCAGAATGACAGCTTTCTTTCTAATCCCTTTATTATTGTTCACAGCTGCCCTAATTTACCCATGGCCACAAACCCAGGTTTTTGCCTTTTTTTTTTTTAATTGATGTTCACATTGTTACCTTTTATTAGTCTTATGAAAACTCAAACACAGAATGTACAAATGACTAGTGTCATTGGATGTCTTCTCTTCAACTAAACAAGTGTCTGTCAGCACTGATAGTCTGAAGACCAATTTTTTTTTTTTCTAGAATGATTATGGTCCTCCTTTTAGGCAAGCTTTTATTTTGCATAGCTCATCTTGCTCCTATCAGGCTCATCCATGTCTCTCTTCTTTGGCTACCCCATAAAGTAATGTGGGTATGGCAAATAAATGTTCCATTTCATTTGGCAATTCACATGTACTCATCAGGTTGTTCTGATGTTGTCAGGCCACAGCTAGGTGTTCTTGCAATAGCTGTACGCATATTACTTGAATTAATGTTTTAGGAGATATCCTAAAGCTGTGTGCTATGGTAAGTGGAGTTGCTCTGTTTTTCTCTCAGGATATGTTGCCAAAACATGCATCTGTCTGAGCATGCAGGAGAAATTTTAGAAGGCACTGCAAGACTGCAGCACTTACATGCAAGCTCATCTGCAGCAATTTACATACTTACATGCAAGCTCTGTGCAGCAGTGACACCCCGGTCAGGCAGAAGTGGCTCACCAGCCAAGATCCCCAGCTGACCAGAGCAAATGCCTGTGGTCAAAACATCGGATGCAGCCTCCGAGGAAAGGGGACCATATTGATTCACTAAAACTTCAGGTATGGTAGCTGAGCATTCTGAACTCACGTATAACTTAAGTTTCCTACATTGTTCACAGAGGACACTTCTTAATCAGGCAGGAGTAAAGGCCAGGATCTGGATTTTTTTTTTTTTTGAGGCCACTTAAACGATAATCCTAATTGCATTAGGATTAATCTCCTTTTAATGCATATTTTGTGACACTTCTCCCCTCCTCCCCCATCCAAGGTAGGGAATTACAGAGATGTTAATTTAAGCCCTTGTTTCCTATTGTTCTCCAGCATTTAGTGAGTATAACTGTCTCACTGAGGTCAGTGCTGCTTTTCATTGTCCCTTTGGGAGTTATTTACATAAAAGGACAAGTATAAGGCTGCTGTTGAGTCTCACTGTACATCTTCTCAATCTGTTCTAATATTAAACTATTTAACTCCCCCATTTTGATACAGTTTAGTTCTTCTTTCAGTCCATTTGCAGATTAAGTATGGAAATAGAGAAGTACATTCTCCAGGGTGCTATGACTATTTAACTTCCAAATCAGCATTACCCTGTCTTAAGACATGGACTTTTAAAAAGTTAAACAATCTTTTATCTTCCTCACTGGCTTATCAATCTGAATGCAAAATTGTGAATACAGTGGATTTTAAAAACATTTGCCTTATATTTATGCTCCTGACATTTTGAAATAGGCCCAAATCCAGACTGCACTGTGAAAATGAACAATGAAATTAAATTGTGCCCTATTTTTCTCCGCTTTCACACATTGTCTGAAACTGCATGTAAAGAGAAATTAACCAACGTAATAATTTTAATGAGTATAGCACCAAGATGCAATGTGTAAAAATATATAAACAAGTAAGACTAGTAAAAACAAAAGAAAATGTAATGAAACAGAAGATGAGGTGATATCCCAAGTCTTGTTGCTTTTGATCTTAAATTAAACAGCCTCAAAAATCATTCCTTCATACAGCTGTTTGCTATATTGCATTGATTACCTGCTTTTTTGAGAGGTATTAGCAGATTCAAAGATGACAATACAGGCTATGTATTTTCTATGTATAGAACAGACTATGATCCTGTCAGTCTACTGTTGTGTCGTCTACAGCTAATTTAAATCTTCCTGGGACAATGAAATACCAACTAAGTATACTTGGCTCACCTTTAGTAGGTAATAGGCATACCAGATAATCAACAGTGATCTGCATTAATCTGTGTAGCAAAGCTTGTACATGACTCTGAAGCTAGTTAAAACTTGATGCAAGATCAGTGTTTCTTGTAGGAGTAATTTGGCCAAACTCAAGCTGAAGTAAATAGAAACTATTTTCTCCCTTAACAGGAAAAGAAATGTCTTCTAGGAAAGAAAGGGCACAATCTGCACAGCACCAACCCTCAACAACACATCACACTGCAATCATTGGGCAATGTCATAGCTGTGTAAAAAGTTAAGCTATAACTTGTTACTTTTACTGGGCTGTTTACCCCTTAATTTCTTACCCGTTGTACAATCAGGAGGCAGAGGTAGCCCAACCAAGTACAGAAAAATTGCCTTGTTATCTAAACTTGGAGCAGTTCTGCTTACCTTTTATCATTTCACTGATGCAATCAGGCTATTTGCAAATATTGGAAACTGAAGAAAATTGCAACGATGGGGAACAATAATTATGAACGCTATGAAGTTAAGAGATTCTGCAGAATGAGGAACGTACATGATGTAGTTACTTAAAATAATCAATGATTTGAATTATAAATAAATTCAAGGAGAATTTAGCCAATGTGGAGACTACACTTTCTCTGAAAGCAAGAAGATATTAATTTTTTGGGGGGTAGGAAGGGGAGGAATAGAGAAGTGGTGGAAAGAAAACATGATAAAGTTCTGAAATATCTTGATTACCTGCATCTAAAGTAAAAATACTAGTCTAGGGACTAAAGGGAGGCAAGTACATAGTTTCACACCTTGGTATGCCAGCCTGACAAATTTGGAATATATGCACTGTTGAATGGCCGAAGTGGTTTTGATATATTTAACCTGCTTAAAACATATGATCAGACTTCACATTCATGGTATTTGTTTTTGAATACCACACAGAAAATAATAATAAAAAGAACAGGGAACAACTTTTCCATGGATGAGACTTCCATATTTATTATTCTTCCATGTGCATAGAAAATGGCAGTGAAGTTTTTTTATGAAATAGGCAAGGAATGGGAGAGGTGTAGATATACTGAACTAGACTTTGTGCTTCAAAATTACACTATTAATTTTAAAAAGTTTTTTTTTAATTTATAACATTTTCTTGGATTTTTTTTTTGTGCATGATGTTTCAAATTCCTTTTAAAATGACACACTGCATTACAAATGGATGGCACTTTGAACCAACATGGCATTTTTCATATTTACACCAATGAAAGAAATTTACACAACATAATAGCATACAATCTTGACATTTAGTAATAGCAATAAAACAAGGGCATCCGTTTTATTTTTTCTGTACAAACTATCAGAACAAGACTTTTATTCACATAAAAAAATCAGCTTTAATTTGCTCTGACCTACACACTTTCCAAATTCATTTTACTCAATTCTCAAACCTCTCATCACATCGCCCACACCCTCACCAGACTACAGGAACTACAAGTAATTATACCTAACATCTAAACAGAGCAAAAAATCCATCCCTTCCAGTTTTTCTTCCTGACAATTCCTCACTCAAAAAAACAAAAACAAAACAAAAAAACAAAACAAAACCAAACCTCCAAAACCAAAACACTTCCTTGTTCCTTCTTTTATTTCACTTTCACATTTCATAACCAAAGCAACAAATGAGGCAATTCCATTTCTTCTCAAGCAAAATGAGAAATATACTGTTTTCTTCCTTTGATGCTACACCCAGGAGTCAGGTGAACCTGGGTACTGTTCTGCTCTATAAGAAGATCGTCTGGTGGAATAAAAGTCTACATAATTTGTGGTTGATTTCAGTCCATATTGTGTTGTATAATCTGAAGCAGGAGGAAAGTGAACTCGATCATCAAAGTATGGGTCTTCATAGCTATGTGGGGACTGCAAATATAACCTGTATGCATCGTAGTTTTTTCTGTTGGTATCTTCTTGACTGTAATACAATTGCTGATGCTGTTGACAAAGTGGAAGAAAAATAATTTTTAAAAATTTACTTAACAGAGAAAATACTTGTTTTCAAACATTTCATGCATTATACACAACCTTTCCCTAAAAAGTTTAGTGTAGCGCTACCAGCGATGACAATAACAAATGTTTCAAACCTCCACGGAATGTAGCTAAGGTTTAAACGAATCTAATGCAGGAAAAACTTCTAAGTCCACCTGCATGTCTCCTCCTGCATTCACTAGGAAGCTAGTAGCTCTCCAAAAGTAGTATTTTTAGAGCATCCATAAAAAATACAGAACCTGACCATAGCTACCAAACATATCTGTCAAGTCAGAGGAGTGGTCTCAGACCCAACCATAACAAAACACGGTTAGTCACTAAAATATGTGACTATAAAAAGAAAACAAAATAATAAACTGGCAATAGCTTATGTACTTTTAAGTACAGTAATGCCCAATAACAGATTAAAAATGGTGTAGATACGCTCTACCCAAAACACTCTGATATTACAAAATATACTCAAACTCTTTTAAGTTCCATTAAAACACCATAGGCTGAGTCTTTTTAGCAGTATCATTTCAAAATAAAATTTCAGAGTTACCTGTAGCCGTCTATTTTGTTCTCTTGCTGGTGAGGAGTAGGAACTGATGTAAATTGGTGAAGGTTTGCTGGAACCTGTGAGAAAATAGTTTAATGACATAAACTTCCACCTTTATTCTTTTGTCTATTTACTCTCTTATATTACCTAGAAAAAAACATGTAGCACCCAAACAATCAAGTCTTCAGATTTTAGAGTCTACTAATAATATAATAATAAAATACAAGTGAATTTTATCTCTCAGCAGTAGCTAAATTAAAACTGAGGAATTTTTTGTGCTGCTGTTTTTACTTATCAGACTAATTTTAATTCAAAAAATTTCTTTCTCCCTATTTACTGTCATCTCTTATTTTGTGACTTGTATCAAATAGTAAGAAGGGGAAGGTAAAATCAGGGAAAATATGAAATCTTGGTATGGTTTTATAATACAATAACATTATACACACACACATATATAATGTATGGTTATAATAATATAATGTGCATAATAAAACAATTTTCTGTAATAGATTTTTAAACTAAAATGAGATTTCCAAACACCTCATCTTCCAGTATATAAACTGGATCTCCTCTTATTCTGGTAATGTGTGCAATTTTAAAGAAAATAGCAGAGAGATGAAAAACCTCTTCTGTTCTTCATGCAGTGAATATAAATGAATAAAAATGGAAAACAACATTAAGTAGTAACAGGCCTGCTAATGCAACTGTCCATATTATGGTTGTATAAACTCCTTATATAAGGAAGAGAATCATAGAATCATTAAGGTTGGAAAAGCCCGTCAAGATCATCTGGTCCAACTATCACACTACTACCGATGTCACCCACTAAACCATGTCCCTAAGCACCACGTCCAACCTTTCCTTGAACACCCCGAGGGAAGAGTTCACCTAACAAGTATCTTACCAGTATATATGTCTTTATGTGCAATGACGTCGCCTTGGTTATTATAATACTGCATAGAAGGTTGTGTTCTATCATATTCAGAGCGGGGTTCTCTAATTCCTAATAAAGCCGGTGATGAAGATGTGCTGCCAACTGATGAAAAAATAAAAATTACCAGTATGTGCAATAAAAGCCTTTCTCAGACCTAACCTTCTCTCTTCTCTCCTCATCCCTTCCTTCCCCAAGGATTAGCAAATGAAGTGTGTAAACTTGTGTGTAAAGGACAAAACTAGTTACACAGCGTTTCCTGTATGGAGAACACCAATTATGAAAGCTATCAACAACATATCATTAAATTATCATTTAAACTTTGTATTACAGTGAGTCATTACTCCATAACGCTTACAACTAAAGCAAGAAACTTTACCCATTTCATTTTGCATATGAAATTGTGAGAATTTTCTTTAGCACAGCTACTCAAATACAAATGTAATTGTTCATTTGTTTGCTAAAGTTTATGATTTTATGTAAGCTGTACTTAAATAAAATCTCCAAGTCTACCATATCACCTGAGACAGGAACAGAAAACTTTACAGTATGCCTGGCTGAAGTGATCCACATGCAGACTTGTGTTATTGCTCTTACATTAGCATGCAGAAGTGAATCTTGGCCATTCGGTCAGCTCCAGGTGGCTGACAACCATTGTAAGATAAAAACAACGGATTACTTTGTGGTGTTACAGTGAACAACTGAATCTCTACTTCAGGTGTAAACAGTTTGTTCTGCTAAGTCTTTTCTCTTTCACAGACAACTGTTTTGTTGACTTACGTACTTAAAAACAAATTCTAGAAATTTTGCTTCAAAATATTAATATCTTCTTCCACTAGCCATGTCCATTAGATCATATCTCACAGTTTTGTGCTATTATGGATAGTTTAATTACTGATATTTTTCCTAGTGTATTCATAGCTTTAAAGGTTAATTTTTGAGGCGTTATTAAAATTCTGAAACTGTTCAATATAATGTATGTATTAATAATGGTACACATACAATCAAGTGACTGTAACAAAGAACAATGGCTACAGACCAAGTGTAACTGTTCTACCACGCATCTACTGTGTACGCTGTAATCTGCAAGGCTGCTGCCACAGTGCTCATTGTGTATATGTTTTATGCACCAAACTTCCACCATAATAATTTAAGCTTGTTCATACTCTGGAACAGAAAAACAGGCACCTCCTATTAGGATTTAAAAAACAAAAAAAACCCTAAGTTCTCTTTGAAGCCTCTGAATATTATGTTAGAACTTCTCCTCTGACTTCCTACTTGTAGTTCACAGAACTGGAGCAACAGAGTCATTCTATTAGCATATCTTAGGGGGATAAAGCTCTGAGATGACGATTTGGAATACCCTTTTACACTTAGGCTGAGGGAACCGTCTAGATTTTACTGAAGCAGTATTTGCTTCATTGTCATTGCTTATTTTGAGAAGATATTTTTGGCTCTGTCTGTAGATACATAGCTTAAACAGTCCTCCAAGTTCAAGATGTTATTTTGATGCCAGTACGTGCAACTTGGTGACTAGGTGTAAAGGTAAACACTGCCTTTGGTATCACATTGTTCAAGAATGACAAAGGGGTATTTGTTTGGGACAATTTCTTGGAATCCCAAAGGGCTGGGAGAAAACTGAATGAGGAACACAGTAAGATCAGAATTACAAAATCCCCTGGAACTGTTAACTCTAGTCTGCTGTTGTATGATATTAGACAAAGAAATCAGTCCTGCACATTGGTGGTTGAGGGGAACTATGCTCATGAAAGATGTTTTCTTTCCCTTAGTCACTATAGGTGTGCTGCTTATAGCAAAATAAATTCCTGTCTGAGTCTATTTTTCATTCACCCATGTCATGAAGGAGCATGTGAGGACTGTTCCTTTTATAAAAAGTAGTAATTAAACAACTGTATTATAGGAGCTGGTCTGTGGTAGCAGTCATGGTAAATACGTATTTCTCAGTATTAAGAGAGATCTATTCACACAAAAATAGAAAGGAAAATTGGATAAAATAAAATGCTAAATGAAGAGTATACAAAACCTACTTGAAGCCTTGTACATCAGCCCTGTCCAACATCTAAATCCTACTCCTGGAAAAGTTAAAGGAACAAAGGGGAGATTACTACGATAAATGAGAAGTCAGAAAAGAAAGATATTTTTTATTTTGTCTTGCTCATCCTAATGGAACATTACAGGGAACAAAAATAGGTTCCTTGCTGATGTATTTTCTTTACATGCTTTTAAGTACGCCTGTTCTGTGAGGCTACATCTACCCTGCCACGTTATGCAGCACAAAAGGAGTGGCTTTGTAGAAGGCAAAGGTGGCAAAATCCAGATGTCTACACTGTACACTCTGAGGATTTTACTTAGGCCTAAACCTAATCTTGTCCTGCAGACTGGATGTCTGTCATCAGACAGAGTACATCGTTGCTCTGGAAGCACACCATCTGATTTAGTTTCTTCCAAAAGGAACACAATTCACACATCCTGAGACTGTCTGCACTTTGAATGGCATTAAGGAGTAAACGGGGAGATTGGCTGCAAAGTGCTTCTTATCCAAACTAAAATGCTGTTGTAGAGACACCTCACAAACTGTGGGGGATATGGAACCTGACAATAATATCAGCTAAGGTAACATTCAGAGAACACGAAATATTTGTGCGGTGTTGTTTATGTGTTTAAATACAGAGGAGACACAGCATGGCCTCCATGTTTTAGACAGGATGACAAATAAACCAAAAGAATCATAGAATCACAGAATTGAAGGGGTTGGAAGGGACCTCGAGAGATTGTTGGGTCCAACCCCCCTGCCAAAGCAGGTTCCCTAGAGCAGGCTGCCCAGATGGGCCTTGAATATCTCCAGAGAAGGAGACTCCACAACCTCCCTGGGCAGCCTGTCCCAGTGCTCCGTCACCCTCACCGTGAAGAACTTCTTTCGCATGTTGGTGCGGAAGGGCTATTGGAGTTTGAAAATGAGACACAAGGTACCCCTTTGGCAAATCTCTTTTCGTGTCTTGACTGACCTGACTGTATGACAGGTGACATCTGCTGATTTGTTGTTGATAAAGAAGGATGCGATTTGAATCTCTCTCGCTCTAGTGTTGATACTGGTGTAATAAAATGACTCTGATTCCATCCATCCTGTGGAGTGGTAAAAAGAAGAGAACAAAATAAATTGCTTTGCATTAAATTAACAGTTTTTGTAGAACTGTTTTCCAGTGGAGGCTATTTTTGTAATCTACCTTTTTATAAATGCTACGGAGATCTCGGTATTGCCATAACGTATTCAGTACCTGGGCAGCTGCCTTGACAACTTTCAGTGAAGATCTAAGGAAATAAGGAATATTACATTAGTAGAAAGCATAAACTCCACTTCAACAGAATATTTGTGAGCTAGGGAACAGCCTAAACCTTGCAGCTGTGAAGCAAGTCAGGTCATCTCTCCGGGTCTCAGTAATGCATGCCTGCATTACAGCAGCGTGAGCACAGCTGTGTCAGCAGTCTAAACAAACAGGCTGGTGCAGAGACAGATAAAGCATGACAATTATTTCCCTCTCTAGCCTAGAAATTCTCTCTTCAGGTCACCCATGTGAAAAATACAGATTGTCATCATCTACAAAAATAAAAAACCATGATAAGAAACATTGTTTAGTACATTTCATAAAAACTGAGATTGTATACTTGAAATCTTTACACAAGGTTCGTAACTGTAGGATAACAATGAATTAAAGGGAGCTAGTATTGAAAGTGTCCAGACAACCTCATACTGAGACTTGGTTTCTAGTTCTGTGTTGCACTACTGAAAACATTTATTGGTCAGGGAAACACCTTTCCATTCTCAAAAGCAAGGCTAGGAAAATTGCTCTAGCTATTATTAAAAATAAAATCACATCATCTTTTTAAAGAGAAATGGTAGTAGTACCAAAGCAGTGATTTGAAATTAAATGCCACAGCATGACACCTATGTGAAACATACGCCTTTTTCCATCAGTGTAAAGATTCATCCAAATACACTTTCTGAAAGAAAAGCCTGACTGAAAAATGCTGAAAAAACTGCAGTTTATAGTGTCAGTCATTGAGTAGACAGTTCTGCTTGAAAAATTTTCATAGAATCATTTAGCTTGGAAAAGACCCATAAGATCATCAAGTCCAACCGTCACCTAACACTACCAAGTCCACCACTAAACATCCACACCTTTCTTAAATACCTCCAGGAAATGGCAACTCCACCACTTCCCTGGGCAGCCTGTCCCAATGCCTAACCATCCCTTCTGTGAAGGAATTCTTCCTGACATCTAATCTAAACCTCCCCTGGTACAACCTGAGGCTGTTTTCCCCGTGTTTTAAATTTGTTCAGCGTACCCCGTTCCCTTGTAGTTGTAAGTGCTACTTTACACGTCATCTCCACAACAACAGTCATATAAAGGACCACTGTAGTCACAGCTGCAGTTGAATCTGTGCTTTGAAAACATGAAGCATCATAAATTGTGGATACTGAAAATGCAGTCCACACTCTCTTTTTGAGGCAGATTTTGTTAAAAATGCAGTACGTTTAATTCACACAGACCAACTTCTCCATAGCTGGAGATCCTTTCCTCCTCCTTGCCATCTGATGAAACACTGGGAATAGTACACAGGGCTGAACACATAATCAGTTTTCTGCTATCCATAAAAAGGAGATCTGAGATATTCTGGTTTACACAAGAGTCCTGCTAATCTGAGTTCCATCAGGTATGCCAAGGAATTCAAATCAGAGATGCTGACCAGAGCCAGATGGGGTCCCCTGAGGCTGCACTAACTGTGCTGTGCTGATGGTGCACAACTCAGGAGCCATTTATGCTCCTGTTCCTTGATCCTCAGCTATCCAGTTTTGAAAGTTTTTAGTACAATTACATAAACACAATGTCTGATAAAGCCCTATGCTGAGCTCAGCTAACAAAATCCCGAGCACACCAGGCTCCATGACACAGCTATACCTGAATCAGTCTGCAGAGAGACAGATCTGATCAATCAACACTTGCCTTGCAATCCTATTCCAGAAAATCCCACTGGCTAGGGAAACTGCTCGGTAGGGCAAGCTTTCCTCACAACTTAACAACTGGCCATGCTACATATAATTAGGAGTTACTGTGATGCATCCTGACAAAGGTGTCAAAATACTCTGACTATGAAAGGCTCCAAATATTCCATTAATGATGTAGATGTTTAAAAGAAGAAAAGTTTTTTAATACCATTCTACCTGAATAGTCGCCATTAACGTGATTGCTGTCTGCAACTGTAAAAGTCTCCAAAAGCTTTAAAGAATAGACTGTAAAAGAATGGCAGGTACCATACCAACTGCCTCTCCTGTCCCAGTGTGCTTCAGACTCTGATAGCTACTCAGATCAGGACTGCAAAAACAGATCTCTCCCCCTTTTTTTTGTGAGTTAAAAAAAGACAAAACAAACAAACAAACCCAAACCATTTCCTGCATTCTTAAACATTCAAAGTGGAATAGAGAAAGCATTTAGGTATGAAGTGTGTTGCCTACTTGCCTGTCACCTCTTCCTTTTGTTATGTTCACCAGTTTTTCTATTCCTCCAGTATCAGCAAGGGCTTTGGCATTTTCCATGTTTTTACTAGTGACCTCGTGCAAAGCACAGCAGATTGCTGCTACAGTCTCATCAGACAATATGGTTGGACCATTGCCTCCTGGAAGTCGATTCACCAGATCTCGCATAGCATATTTACCTGTAAAAACCCATCAACAGAATCAAGTAAGAAAATACATTTTGGTACTTAAGAGTTGAAATTCTAGGACTCATTAATAAATTGCATCTGAAAGGAATAAAATGGAACATAGGATCAAAAACAGAAAAATTCCAAGAACTTGCACTTTACATGGTCAAGTGAGACTAAAGATCAATTTTTGATTTTTTCCCCCCTCTGGCTTAAGAACATGAGAAACAAGCTGCATTTTTATTAAAACTGAAGCGTTTGGAAATGGTGATTATTTGGAGAAAACAGAGTCATTCAAAGAAAACATTACATTATTTTGTATGATTCAAGGAGTGGTGTTTATGCCTAAGCTTCATTTATGGGAGGGTTAACGAAATCCTTACAGCAATTGCTTACAGCAAAGCTTACAGCTTTCCTTTCAGACATTCTGTTCACCTTATTTGTTACCTCCAAGAGATCAGATCTCAGCTCTTTCAATTTCAATTACTGACTGATGCACAGGAATAATCACACTGCAAACAAAGGAAATTAACTAAAGCTAACGTAAATATTTTTCTTATTTAGGCTATGCTGATAATTAAATGATTATTAATTCAATAAATGATTTTATTGAATAAATGTATTTGTACATAATGGTGCTCAATGGATAAGCTTTACTCAAAGCCATTAGCTATCTATTTGCATAACATGCCTGAGGAAAAAAATCCCCAAAGAAATTAACAAATTCTGCAAACAAAAGCAATTCCATTTCAAACATACTGGAATACTAGCACCAACTACGTTGTATACAGTAGTATTCTGTCACAGCCAATCTTTTGGCAAGCTCACAAACACACACTTGCATATACCAATTTATATTTTACTTGCTGCAGTACCCACTTTTTAAAATAACATTATTTTTTTCCCCAGAGTTTAGACCATGTAAAACCATTAGCCCTGCACCTACCAATGGTGATAAAGTTGCAAAAAATAGGGTACCAGCGTGGGGTAACTTATGATTCACTTCATGTCTCAAAATATTTTACATGTGGAAAGCCATTAATTCTTTGATAGGTAAAGCTTTGACAGGGAGAGAAGACAGGTGAAGGAGAAAACAGGTGGCTCCTGAACTGTAAAGTTCTGCCAGAAGGGGAAGAAAGTCCTGAAAAAAGTATATCACCTGAGTATTACCTCTATATGGCCGATGCAACAAAAGACCCGATTTATTTTTCCACCAATTTTTAATGGATATAATACCTACTCTGCAAGAAAACATGTCCTAAACGTCCTAGATGGTGAAGCTCCAGAAATGTATAAATGCAGCTGAAAGAGTTTTACTATCTTTTTGAGAGCAACTCTCTCTTATCTGTATAAATAGCTCTTATGTACTTACTCTGGTAGCCTAAAACATAGAAAATTCTTCTGTAGCAAAAATCAAACATCTTTATACCTTGACATGTGTTAGTAGGGTTAACTTAGGGTATAGGAGTCTGAAGCTGAGTGAGGCATGTTCAACACTTGCCTTAATAGACAGATTCCTGACCAAGTCAGGAAAAATATTTGCCTTTTTTTTTTTTTTTAAAATGCTAGATGAGAAAGGCATAGACAAGTGTTTAAAGTATTAAATATTAAAGCTGACAAATAGGAAACTAAGTTTTTCTAGGAAGCACCCTTGTTGATTACTTAATTCAGCATAGGCACATATATACTGCTCTATATCCGTGACTTGGTAGAAATACTTCACCAGGAGAGGAATTTTTCTCCCTCTCTCCCTATCCAATACTGTTAAATCAAGTATTTACTGATGTAACGACAGTGGGGCTGCCCTATTCTCTTAGAACACGTAAGGGACCTTGAAGCCCTCTGAGAAAGTTACTATTTAGCTCCAAGGAAGTAGAGCTGTGTTTCCAGTCATACTTTGTACTGCCAGTTTCCTGTCCAGTTTAGTTTGGCTGAAGTGACTTCAATCTGTTGTAAAGAGATCACCATGCAAGATGGCTAAAGACAAACTGAAATGACAATGCTACTCTGAAAAGCTACTGTTGTCAAAAAGATTTATTTCTGTGAGACAAGTAACACGACGTAGTATGCTATTTCTATTGGTAGAACCTCATCCTAGTATTCTTTCAATAAAGGTCTGACGTATTGGTAACCGTGCTTTATTCAGTACAGTTCTGTACTTACCAATAAGTTCCTTATTGCGAACATCTAATGCCATGTTCCTTAAGGCAGTTGCCACAGATGAAACAACTCTGTCGTTATCCATTCTCAGCAGTTCCACAAGGATTGGCAGACCTTTTTCTTTTCTTACAGCAGCTCGAATGTATGCTGCAAACTGTAATCAAACTCCAGTTACTCTCATATCTAGTAGAACATTCTAACTGAAATGATCTCTTATTAAATTGTAATTCTTAAGTATTTTAGGGAAAGTCTTCGAATGAAAAACAATGTAACGATATGTTAAATACATATCTTTTTTATTAGTAAAAAGTGTTGATTCTCTGCTATTTTTTCACTCATTCCTGGTACGGAGCAATGTTTAAAGAAAGGGATCTAACAGAAAAAATAACTTAATAGATGACAAATTATTAAAGAGGGAACAGTATTTATTTCTTTTTAGGACCAACTTTAAAACAGGCATAAAATGAAAAAGTTTTATCTGTTTATCTACAGCAAAGAAAGCAATTAACATTTTTTTAATCTCTGTGACAAATACAATATGTTACAACAGCACTACATGAGAACACTATTAATGTTATGTACATGAAGGTCATAAGCAAGAATGTATGGAAAAAAACAGAAAAAAACTTATTTATGCTCAGAACCAATTAATATAGAGTACCATAGTCCTGATCTTGTGAAGTGTTATTACTGTATAGTATACATATTTATTTGGCACTGGTCTTATTTTGACAGTACCTTCCCACCAGAACTCACAGCAGTAAGGTTTTTTTTGGCTCTAACATGCACCAGAATAAAGATTCTTCTGTTTATTTAAAATAAGTGGTACCAATTTCAAGGCCAGTTTCCAGATTGCTCTTCCTGCCTACCATCTTTGACATTGCTTTTCACTGTGGAAATTACATTTCCATAGTGCATAAGCACTAATGACACGTTAGACAGAAACACTGATATGCATGTACTAGAAAATTACCTGGTTCTCCCTCAACCCATTCAATACCTTATTAAAACAGAACAGTGAAAATTTAACTATAGGAAGAAGAGTAGGAATTCAGATACCTTCCAATTGCCTGCAGAAAGATTCTGGAGAGATCCTGCAGAGCCCTCAAGAGTAGCTGGATTGGAGCTTTCTGCTAGAAGCGTTAGGTATGGTTTTACCACAGATGGGTGCCATAGCATTTCTACCCCTTTAGGAGACTTGGAAAATCCTGGTATAGGGCCAACTCCATCCCACTGAGAAGTGAACACAAATTTGTAAGTACAAGAAACCTCTATATTTTCATTCAACTTATGGTAGTTTTTCTTCAAGCTATGTACTTTCCCCCAGCATTAGCTAAGTAGGTGATATATTTGTAATACAAAGAAAAGGCCATACCTGATCCTCCTGTGTAGTTTTTTTTTTCTTCTTCTTCTTTTTCCCCCAGCAACTTGGCTCTGAATCTTTGCTAGGTGATTCTTTTCCTAACAAGTCATCCAATTCATTGATACCTAGCAGACGTGCCTGAGGCACCTCCAGTTCCAAACGGTAAGAAAGGTTTCTCAAGGTACACACACAGTTTTCCACTGTCTGAAACCAAACCATAAAGATGTTAAGTAACCTGTTGCTTTCTGATATATGATAAAGCAAACTAAATTAAGTACAGGTGAACAGGCATTTGAAACACAAGCACCAAATTCTAATTCTGGGCCTTGGGCATTGCCACATCTGCTTCTTTGGGAAAACTGCAATTTATCTCCTGATATTCTTGAAAATGAAAACTGTAACAGTCATCTCTACAATGGTGGCTTATTTTAAGTATCCTGAAAATACAAAGCACAAGAGCTTATTATTAAAGAATGAATATGTCAACACTGAGAAAAATGAAAAGTGCAGAACAAATTAAACCGCATTATACAACAAAATTTGATAGTGCATCATTAAATTAGGGTTGGGAGAGAAGACTAGCTGTATGAAACACATCACAGTGAGGAATTACAGTACAAAAACCTCAAAAGATCAAATCAGACATACGGTTCAGCACTAAAAATCACTTAGATGAAACGTGCACACACCTTGCTGTCATAGTCTGATGTGTTCACACAAGTGTGGATCACATACAGCAGTGAATCAACCAGCCCTTCACACGACCTCATCTGTTTCCGGGCTTCTTCACCTGCAGAACTTAGATTCCTAAAGGGTTGAAATGACAAATGAACACAGTATATTCACAGATAGACATACATGCAATAATTTTACCAGATACTTTGCAGAAGCTTGCGTTTGTTTTTTTTAAACATAAAATAATAATAAATATATGTTTGCTTTTAACTTCTCTAGTGGGTGCAGCAACCCCCCCCACCTGAATGTTTATAAAAGATGAAAATGATTCAAACCTGTAATTTCGAGACAGAATTGACTCATTGACAAAACAAGCCATGCATAGAAACCCTTTCTCACAGACACTTCCATTCCAAGCCCTCTCTGTCATACTAACACAAACTTGTGGCTTTTATGCTGTGGTATAGGTGGTTGAGCTTGTCTTTGTTAAAAATACCCTTTGCTACTACTTCTTAGAATTGCATCCATTCACTGATCTGCTGTTCCATGGCGCAGTGTCATTTAACATTTGTAATACCGATACATAGACAGAAGCATAGAGTATAGGGAAGGAAAAGAATGCACTGTGCTTTAGAATAAGTAGCAAAAGGGTGTGTAGACAATTATTTGCCTGCAAAGCAACCACATTGTAAAACCTGAACTTTATGTGCTGATTAGATGCACGCTGAAACTGGTACTACTGCTAAGAAAAAGTCACTGTGCCTGTCTGTAGAGGTGTGTATTCTCCAGACATTGTGCTGGTATTGTATTCTCTAGACATCATACTATCACTGTATGTTCAAAAGCAGTGTGAAACTTGTGGTCTTGAAAAATAACCCAACAAATAAAAAAGTAGCTTATAAAAATATTCAGGAGTATAGAATGGTTACAAGAAAATAAAAACTATTTTAGTGCTTCTATTTAAACATAATGGCCTTAATGTGCTGTTTAATGGAAGACAGTTTGAAATGTAATATATTGAAATGATAAGCAAACCTACAAACGAACAGAAACAGCTCATATACTACCCTTGGTCTTTGAATTCTCTTTTCATATGTTTTAGTTTCATATTTTATTATTCTTATTGCTGTTTAAGAAATCCACAAAGGGATTAGTCAAACATTTCTTTACTCGCACATATACATATACTATTTTTAGATGTATACAGTATTAAAGAATCACCAAATTCACACTGTTTTTCCTGAATAAAATTCATGAGGCGTACACACAATGCAAAAATTGCAGTAACGGGGGAAAAGTGCAATGATTGTTTGCAATGTGTACAGAAAACAGCCAAAAATTTGACTACTAGTCATTATAATTAACATTTTTCAGTGACTAACTTTGTACTTTTCATATTCTTCTAACAGAGAAAAATACAAATATGACAGCTGCCTGAATGGAATTTATAGAATGCAACAGCTATTTTGTCTTAAAATTTAAAATATAAAATGACCTGCTGGATAACACAATTACTCTGTAAAAAGAGCAATACTCTTCTATAACAGCAAATTACCTCAGGCATCCTGTAGTATTGCGTAGAACTAGGGAAGTCTGAAATTTAATTTTATTATCATCATCAAATGAAGAACTGTTCCATCCAGAATGTGGCACTATCACAGCGTTTGTTAGTGTTGACAAAGCATCTCTAATGATTGTCATCTTTACGGCATCACATGAAGACAAGTTCCAGAGAACCCCTTCAGAAAAGATTTCCATTGTTGTCAAGTTAGAAAAGACTTGGTAAACAAATATAAAGCAACATTAACGACTTACAAGACTTTGCTTTTAACAGGTGAAAGATTATTTACCTATGCATTTAGTCTGCAATGCAATTTTAATGTTATTCTAACAGTAACAGTCAATAAGGGGTCAGCAAAGCTGCCATTAAAAGATTCACTTCACAGTCGGAAATAAAATTTCCTCATATTCAGGTTATTATGTATTCAGCAACCTTTATTCCAGCTGTCTGGCAAGCGTGTAAACTCTTCAGTGAAAGAGTTGGAATGTGAGATGCTAATCAGAATAACCCTAATAGACCAACAGCTGGGTCTCCCACTATACTGAGAAGGAAAACATGCATATTAATGAATAAATACTCTCCTTTTTCTTAAGGAAAAATACCCAACAGAAACATACACTGATTGACAGGAGATGTTCCCTTCTTCCTTCCTTTCCTTAGGTACAGTTCATTCTGCTACCTGACAGGAGAGGGTAAGTCCTCAATGCACTACAGAAATCTAGAGGAATATTCCCTACAAGCATACAAACTCATTTCACTTGCAAAACACCTTTCCATCTTCCTGAAACATATGTGCCTTGAGCTTATCTCTTTCTAATGCTAGTATCTTTCTTAGTTATCTAAAGAGGAGTCCTATACTGACTATCTGCAATAGGAAGAGAAATTTGTCTTTATGTAGTTGGCCAGGCAAAATGCCAAATCAGTACAAGTTTGTGTAAAAAAGGCATGAACATCTGATTTCCAAAGGGTGAGTCTTCAATCAGCCTTTAAGAATGAGGTTTGGGAGGGAGAAGAAACAGATCATTGTCCTCATTTATAAGAAACTGGGAGATTGAAGTTAAAAAGGAATATAGGAGAGATTTGGCAATATTCTTAAGAGAGAGTGTTTAAGACTGAAATCTCTTCAGATTCCTATGCAGAAGTAACGACTAAAAGAAAGGTCATAGGAATACAAGAGCAAAAATGAAGTGAGAAGAAACCAAATCTATGGACATCATGGCTGAAAGCTCATTACTGTCTTGCAAACATAAGATCTTGTGAAAAAAATTCTCAGAAAATGATAGAGAAGGTAGATTGGCAGATGGGTGGTTGCCAGTAAAGTTTCAAGACAAGGTCCCAAGTGTGTGACATAACATTATTCTATATTAGGTGGAACCTGGAAAGATAGTATCCAGAAAGGATTGCAAGATGAACAGTGGAAGGGGGAAAATGGTTTTGCTGACCTGCAATGAATTACTGCTTTCTTGCATTGTACGTCTGGGCTATTAGATACTTGACGTGGAGCTGAACTTCCAAAGCCTAATATAAAAATCCTACAGAAAGTTTCTTCTTGGAAACTATAGCAAGAGGTCTCTAGTGTTACACATTCAACTAACCAAATGAATTGAATACTATCAATCTTTTACCCTCAGACAGAATTCTATAGTTTCCTACCTTTTTACACAGTCTTCTTATAAGACATTCAGATACAAAAGTATTAGATCTGACATGCATATACATTTCTGATAATTTAATCTTCATTGTCATCATGAAACACAACTTAAAATTCATCTAAATTCTCACCAGGTACAGGTGGTATCTTTCATGATAAACTCTCAGTATTTTCCTCACATACAATATTTTTCTAATTGTAAAGTAGCATAGCTGTGTACACTCAGCAGAAACATTAAATAGCATTTTCTCAATAGCCCGCTAAAATTGCTACTATAAACCATATGGTTAATTTTCAGTTTGACTAGATCTCGAACATTTAGTTTCCTCTGAAATAAATTATGGGAGGAAAAAACAGTAAAAATTATAAAAGTTTACAAAAACAAAAGTCTGCAAAACAGCAAAAGCTTTTAATACAGCCACACAAAATAAATAAAAGTATTTCTGTAAAACAGCCTGCCTTTTTCTCTTCAGAAAAACATGTAAGGGGGGTGGATATATTCATGAGGAGATTTATGACTGTCTTTTGGTATCTAGTTGTGACATAGGCAGTCAAAATACATAATTCCTAGAGATCCCTATCTTTGTGGTTTAGCCAACATACAAAGATAACTTGAACGTTTGAAAAATATGGAAGCTAACTTTGCTGTTCCTGCATAACGTAACTTTCTTCAACAACTCAACCTACCTAGGAGAAAGACATTTTGGCAGTTAGGCTAGGATTGGTTCTTGTGAGAGTTTATCATACAAAGCATCTTCAAAAACCTCCCAGCTGCCTTTTCTAAAACCAAGACATATTTATTTGACTGCTGTTGCTTCAATGGAAAGCAGAATGTGTGTTTGAAATGGGTCTGTTGTGATCAGCTCCCCTCGGAGCTGGAATTTGTTGTGTGGTATTTTATGAAAGGTTCTTTTTTTGTAGTAATTTTGTTGTCTTTTGAGCGACCCTCATCGACGTTTGTGCTGCATCACATTTGCACACTCAAAATAGGCTTAGGTTATTTAAGTTTACTTCAGTTATTGCTTATCCTTCAGTTTCAACTTTACATAAAGCAAGCTATTTCTATACACATCAAATTTCATTTCATAAAGCTGTGACCTCACTAAATCCTCACTATCCTCACTAAAGAACTTAATTGATAACTAACAGTGAGCAACCTAAATGCTTCACTGGCTTAAAGCTTTAAGTTTTTGAGGCCATACTTCATGCAGTTCTTGATTCAAACTAGAAATTAAATCTCAGATAAACCCCTCACTAGCCCCAGTTTTGGTTTCCCCAAAAGATTTGCTCTTAAAGAAAATTATGTAAGATAAAAAGTTTATTTTGAGTCTCAGACTACTATTAGTTACCTAACACATATGGGAAAACATCATACTTGATTTTATGTGACCGAGTTTTGAAAATATTAATCGTAGAATGGCCTGGGTTGAAAAGGACCTTAAAGATCATCTAGTTTCAGCCCCCTGCTCTGGGCAGCGTTGCCAACCACTAGAGCGGGCTGCCCAGAGCTGCATCCAGCCTGGCCTTGAATGCCTCCAGGGATGGGGCATCCACAACCTCTCTGGGCAACCCGTTCCAGTGCCTCACCACCCTCTGAGTGAAAAACTTCCTCCTAATTTCCAACCTAAATCTCCCCTGTCTTAGTTTGAAACCATTCCCCCTTGTCCTATCACTACCAACACATGTAAACAGGCATGTTTATATGTTTATATGCCCTCCTGTTTATATGCTCCCTTCGAGTACTGGAAGGCCGCAATGAGGTCTCCCCAGAGCCTTCTCTTCTCCAAGCTAAACAAGCCCAGTTCCCTCAACCTTTCCGCACAGGAGAAGTGCTCCAGCCCTCTGATCATCTTAGTGGCCCTCCTCAAGGGCCACTAAGTGTCCTTACTTACAAATCATTACTTACTTACAAATAAGTACTTTTTAAAAATTATTATTACTTAAGTTATTATTACTATTACTTACTTACAAGTCATTACTTACTTACAAGTCACAAGGATTACAAGTCATCCTTACTGTATGGTTATTCAAATAAGATGTAAATCTCTCAGCCTTGCCAAGTGTAAGGCACTTGCCTTACTTACTGGCTAACACACAGATTGTGAAAAAGCTGGAACAGCTGAGTACTGTTTGAAATACCAAGGAAACAGAAGATGATATACTACGTATCCAGTGATCATTGGACCACTGCAGTCAGCTGCAGCAGACTCGTAAGGGACACGGCATATCCACCCTGCTTTGCCTTTGGAGGAACAGTACAACTCAGATGCTTGCTAAGAAATTGGAAGGGAATTGCCAACATCATCTTTTCTTCATGTGTACACACTGGCACAGACTTTAAAGACTAAGTAAAGGACCCTCCTAAACTCTATCCATCCAAGAAGACTGTTAGACTTTGGCAAATATTAACTTTTCCATGAGAATTATCCTGGGATTGATCAAAGAGCAAATCACTAGAGCACCACTGAGTAACTAAGTTAAAACTTGCCCAGAAGCTAACTCTTAAGGAGGTAGATTGATCAGATGATTAATAATTTATTATCCCTATGTTCATTATCTGAAGGCAAGAGCTCTCATCAGGGCATTCCATTTGATAATTTGGGAGCAGTTTTCAGCTATTTATTTTACAAACTAAAAATGTGTCTTATATAGGCTTTGAGTCTTCATTTTAATAACGGGAACAGTCTGATTATAGAATGTTTGTTTTTAAGAGATTTGGGACCAAATTTAGGTCTTATTAGAAATAAAACCTGAAAGGAAAGGCAGTTATAATTTGGGAAGTTTCCATTCAAACACAAGAAAGATGGTGGTGGGAGCTGGTACAATGCTGTATTAAGGCAAGGTATAAGATACTTCTAGTGTTTCAGTAAAATTCTGTACGTCATTTAAATACAGTGCCTTTTTATTTGTCATTGTTATGAAGGTACATGGAAAAATATTTAACTGTTTTGATTGATTTTTCAACAGCTATTAGCTGCAAGTTTCATTATTCTGGGACACTGGTGAACATCCCATTCACAAATGATCCTGCGTAGCGAAAGGAGTGCTAAGTCTACTTACCTACCTAAACGGATCTCTACTGTCCCTAGCATCTCTGGGGTTGGAAGGAGAGGGACTTGTGCCGCTACTTATGTTACACTTTAGATTGTAATTCAACTGATTGCTTCAGCAGGCCTCGTGTTTCTTGCTTAGTCTGTGAACATACTACAAAACACAGAAGAAAAATCACAAGCCACTATTTGTGCTTGACATTCTCTTGATGTGAGGAAAACCTGAGAAAACTGGGCTTAAGTTCATGAGATCAGCACCACTAAGTATTGGGTAATTCTTAATGGAGGAAGGAAATCAGCAGTAACAGTACCAGGAAAAAAAATCAG
Source organism: Anser anser (assembly GCF_964211835.1). NCBI lineage: Eukaryota > Metazoa > Chordata > Aves > Anseriformes > Anatidae > Anser > Anser anser. Next base: position 480,286 of record NC_139726.1, read on the forward strand.
AAAGCTTTGCAGGAGAGTTTAAAATGCCGTATGAAAAAGCTTCTGTAGTTCTAATGAAATGGGGGGCTTTTTGTTTTCCCTTTTTGAAAAGGGATTGTCTGCTCTATTTTTGCAGCCTGTAATTCTGATCCTTGCAGCTCTCAGTGATGACTGTGCTAAATTTACATTTCTTGAACATCATCCAAAATAATCCTACTCAGGAAATGAAAATATGTAGTCTGATAAAGTTGAGAACCTTATCTACGTGAAAATCAAATCCTGTTGCATGTACAGATCACAGAAATACTGAAAAAAATCCCGAATTTTCATGAATTTCCACAAGATACTTTCAACTGAGGAGAAATTATTTTTGAAGAACCGTTCTTTCAACACACCAAATATTAACAGTGTGTCTCTATATGCTGCTTGCTGCACATAATGCTCTTGGGTGGAATGCATGTAAGCAAAGTATGTGTAGAAGGATGGACCTGTGATTAGCAGAAGACTACTAAACTGGGCTCAAGAGAATATTACTGACAGTCATGACCTAGCAACAGCTGTGAAATGGCTCACTTGGTGCTGTAATGTATGGGAGAGAGTGTACTAATTTAGACCTTCAAGGGTCAAGATTTGGCCTATAACCAGCTGTAGTAACAGAAGGAAAAAGAACAGATCTGTGTTCTTATAGCACATACCTTCTGTAATCTGAGTTTGGAAAGGTTGCATGCCCAAAGCTGTTGTTCTTTGCAAATATTAGCAATCTATTAATTTCTATTTCAGTGCAAATTAGATCAACACTAACATTCACTTTTCCACTATGCTGACATAAAAGAAGCATATCTTACGTTACTGTTAAAAGATATGCCTCTATGTCATACACCTTTCAATAAAATTATACGGACAATTATTTCTGATACCTTGAGTATTCCTTCAGAAAAAAAATTAAAAAGAATCATTACTTCAGTCAATTTCATGTTCTCAATTGCAATTATGAATCCTGGCACAAGACGTTATGTGACTACCCAGTATAAACTGATGGAAGCTCCCAGAGATTCAATATATGCTTATCAGTAATGAATCTAAGCCATCTCAGATGTGAAATTAATAATGCTACTGTTACATCACACATCAAGTAAGACTGAAACTGAGACTCAAAATATCTATGAAATATTATATATATGAAATATTATAAATATATATGAAAAAAGAAACATTTTTCTATCTGAACTTTACAAATACAACAATGAAAGCACTAGAAGTAGTGTACATATTGGAGCAACACATTCCAGCATTCAAACTGATGGCCATCCATATAATTAAATCATATTTGAAACACCACTCTCAGATTAATACATGCATTAATCCATCTCCTGCACTAGGGTATGGAAAAAGACTGGCACTGCAACAGCACAAGTGTAGGGCTTTTTCATTTACTTTCTCTACAAATGACTGTTAGCTGAAAGCATTCCCTTGGATGACATGGTAGCAATGCTTCTTAGCTAAGAGAACTCTATACATTGGAAATATCTCCCACCATCCCCTTGCCTTTTATATTTCCTTCTAAGGGAAAAATATTAAGACAATTGTATATGGACAGTTCTGATGTACAAAATCATAGAATCACAGAATGGTTTGTGTTAGAGGGGACCTTAAAGATCATTTAATTCAAACCCCAATCTTTTGATATTTATTCACAATCCTTCTGGACTTGGACCTGTGGCAGTATTTTCAGGTGACAAACCTGTCTTTTGCAATAGACAGCAATGAAGTTTTCAGCATAACTAAGCCCAACTTTCTCTCTGATTCAGTATCTACAGGTCACAGGTTCAGCGTTGAATTGGTTATATTACTGATGTCACTTCAGCAACTGTAATAGCATTTTAAAATAATTGCTCTGTCCAGAAAATTCCCTATGCAGTAGCTCTTCAAAGCTTATTTTGTTACCTAATTCAGAGAATATGTGAAAGGCATGTGTTAAAGCTGCTATTTCATTAGGACTAGAGGACATCAATGCATAATGATGCCTGTGTCTCTAGTCTAGCATTAGCTGTTTAAAGTCAAGCTTGAGTCGTGGTTAAGAAAAAAAAAGCTGCAGATGAAATTTCTGAATTGGAGACAGAAAACTGGTTTGGTCGTTCCTATTTGAACAGCTTTGGCTTTTGAGGTGTTGGGTGGGGGGCAACCTCAACTATTTGTGGGGCCCTGGAAATACCAGAGGCAAAGACTTTTGTTTTGACTCTGCAACCAGCCACATCTTTTTCACGTTTTATTTAGATTTTGAATCTTGGTGTTTTAATCCAGACTTTTAAGACCCCAGAAGAGTTTACTGCTATGAATTCCACTGCAGCTGCTCACACCAGGTAGTGTTAACCAAACAGGTAACAGAGTTCTTCAGCAGCTGCACTGGCTTCAAGGTCCACTGCTGAACATGGATGATCATATTCTTCTACCTCTGCAGTTTTTACACAGTTGATCACCAAGTACTTTTGATGGTATACAGAACAGAGCAGAGGTAAACATTACAGTAACATGGAAGTTGTGAAAGTCAACAATATCCATTTCACAGAGTGCTTAGTTTGCAAACTTGTGCGGGACTTCAGCTATTTCTGTACCTCCTGGAAAGTTACCTCAGGCTGCCTGGACTGCAGAACCTGAGGTCCCTTTTCCAAAGATACGCAAGCTACAATGCACAGTTGTCAGCTATTGCAGGAATGCAATCTCTCAGAAGGATGACGCTGAATACCAAAGACCATGTTGCTGGACATAAAACAGCATTTCTAAACTGAACTGGCTGATGCAGCACTAATTTGATGAAATATACACCATGAAGAATTGCCAGGACCATCAACAACAACCTCTTTCCCCTTTACGGACAGGCCATATAGACAGACCTTTACCATACAGCTAAGCTAGTGATCAGCTGCTGCTGGAGTTCATGCTCGTTCTTCCTTACTTCCAGCTATGAAATCCTACTGCTCCCCCAGGGTCAGTGCTGGTGCTTGCTTGACCTTTCAGGGTGAAAGCCTGACAGAAAACTAGCCACTGCGAAGAGTGGATCAGAAGTCTTTGGGGAGGGAATGGTTTACAGCACATCTCTGCTGGTGAAGATCTGATGAAAATCAAAAAACTACTAGTAAGATAGGCATTTGACTCACTTTCTTTGGAAAACTTGCACTAAAGGAGAGCACCAATGTTTCTCAGATTTTAACAAATTAAAGGTCTGCGTCCTAGGGTCTCCTGATTGTAGACTCAATTATGAGAAATTGCACCTGGGTCCAAAGCATGTATATTTTGATTTTCTATCTCTTACACAGTTTTCTGCTGTTAACTTTTGCAAGACATGAGTTCCTGAGAGTCACAGATTAATTCCAGGCTGCACTGGCCTACTGCAAAGTAAAAACATACCCAGACAGAATAAATCAGTGCACATCCTTCATGTCACTTTCTAGGGAATGGAGCTCTTGCACACAATCAAGAAGGCCCCAACAATACTTCTGCTGCCTACTGCTGAAGTTGTGCTGGAACAAGAGAAATAGTAGCCTTGAGAAAGAGCTGGTGCTGAATATCTAATGAAATATGAGGCAATTAGCAAAAAGGAGTTGTTTCCCTTCTAAGGGCTCTCTGACAGCAGAGCACAGGAGAGCAAGGCTCCCATGCACCAGCAGCAATGGAAACTGCACGCAAATAGAGCAAGCTCAGTAAAGAGTTAATATGATCCAAAGCATTTCAAAGTCCAACTTAAAAAAAAAAAAGTATTTTTAAAAGTATTACTTCATTTTTGTGACTATGAAAAGTGATTTTGCACATTTTATTTTCAAAATAATCTATAGCCATTAAGAAGATAACTAGCCTTCCTTTTAAAATTCTCGTGTTTTTGCAATTATACTTCCTATATTTTTCATACGTTTTTCTATTCAGCTTCCACTTCTTTCTCTCTATGTATAATTTCAATCTTGTCATTTCAGTTACTGTTAATTAAATACAGGCCCTGGTATTCCTACTGTTTTCTAACCCCTCAAAACATGCTTATACACTTACCACTTCCCCCCTCTCTTACCCCTCTTTCTCAGCTTTTCAAAATTCAGATAGTTAATCTTCAGGATAAGTTCCCAAATAATTTTAGGTTAAAACTTAATTTTGTCAAACAGCTTCTCAGAAATCTTATATAAATGCATTAATGTGAAAAATATCTATATCGATTGTAAGGAATTTGTCATTCTAATTTCACTTATCTACAATAATAAGTTTCATCGATCTAACTTCATATTAAACTAAACTGGATGGATTTCACATGCAACGAGACCAGATTCTTCTGTTATGTTTAAAAGACAATGGTTGTCTACTAATTGGTTCTTGTAATAATGAAGATACAATTAATTTGCTAAGAAAGAAAGACCACCCTCAGTAGAAAGAAAAGCATTTTCCTTCAGAAAGAAATACTACAATGGAAAATCCATTTTTGATGAAAGTGTTGGAAAAGCTACAGCTGTAATGAATAATGCTAAATTTAAACTAGAAATCAGACGTACAATGTTTCTAGTGCTGTAGACTGATATTCATTTATCTGTATTTACATTATCTTAAACTGGGAACATAGTAACTGGGGTGTGGTTTGCTAGTTTGGTTCTGCCACAGGTGGAGGTGCGTGTATTTTTTTTTCTAATTATTATTAAGCAAATAGTCATTGAATCTGTTATAATTCTTTATATTGCTATTTACAAAAAAGTCTGTTGTGGCTTTTTATAAAGCAATCAGCATTGGTATACCTCTAACAGAAGTCAATGCCACCAACGTAAGCAGAAAACAATTTGGTCAAAACTTAAAATTTTACTGTAGTGGGATAAAAAAATAAAAATCTGTGCATCAAAAATTAAGTCAATTTCTAAAAAAGTCACCTTTAAATATCATTCACATTTGAAATTTCTTTTTACTAAGAGATGATGTGCTTTTCTTTTTGAAAGGTAACAGTAGTGTTTGTTTTTTGTTTTGAGATATTAACTAAATACCCTCTATAATTAAGAATTTTACAATTTTACTTTGTCTTTATCTGCAGAACCATCCCTAACAACTTACAAGCACATGTAATTTAGATGCATAAAGCATAAATTCTGTAGAGCAGACAAAGCAGCTAATGTATACTTTTACTTTTAAATATTGCATTTACATAATTTTTCTTAAAGAAGAGACTTTACCCTGCTACAGAGAATAGAAAAGCTGCAGGTTATCTTAACATTTGTTTTTATTTTTTCATTTAAGGAAAAAAGGCTGCATATGAATGATTTGGATACAGAGACCTTTTGCTACTTGATAGCTTTCCTAAGCCAGAAAACAACTTGGACAAGTTCCCAGAATAAGATCTCTCTTACTTTTAACTTGAAAACTCTCGTGCAGCTTTGCTTAGTATTTAAGTAAGTAGTTAAGCACAGTAGCTTTGCAAAATCAAATGAGGGATCATTCAAGTCATTTATTATTTCTGTACTTTTTGCCTGCACTAAGTGCCAAGCAGGTTCATTGCATATAATCTAAATTTGCTACCTCACAATCAAGAGATGAGGGTGTACACACAGTCACTTGCATGACTCTACTAACAACCTGGGCACTGAAAGGCTTACAAAATTTATGTATTTCCACTTGTCTGTCTGCACTTTAAACACACACAAACAGTTTGGGTCCATCTTTTGAGTTCTACAAGATCTTATTTAAAATTGTTCTCAGCATCTGATAAAAAAAAGGCCTGTAATAAAATTAAGGTTAGGAGTAAATAAAGAAATATCGATTCAAAACATAGCTATGTATTTGGGAGAATCATACTGAGGAAAAATTTACCCTACGTGGAACTTTGGTGCAATAACCTCTGGATTCACTTCTCCCAGTAAACTTACATTTCTGTGCTACGATTTTAACTGTCAGTAACCAAATAAGTGATTTCGCATTGACAAAATACTAATGCACAAAGAAAAATCCAGACAATAGGCACAATTCCAGTCACTTACCAATTATTTCAAAGTCTCGCCCACTTCAGAAACATAGTCTGTATTACAGTTCTGCACTGGCCTATATTAAAAACTTACCTGTTACAAGCTCTTTTATTTCTGCATCAACAGATTTTCTTAGCAGTCGTAAAAGTGCAGGTATCCCACCAACATTCTTCATTGCTATTTTGTTTTCATCAGTAGACTTTCCATAAACAAGATTTCTCAGTGCACCACAAGCATTCTTCTGAACTTCCAGGACTCTGTGATCCAGGAGATCAACCAGGTGCTTGATTCCTCCTAGCCTACATACCTAAAAAATGGAACGATGGAAACATCAGCACCTGTTGATTTCATGCATTTCACTCTGCAGATTTAGAAGACTTTTATTTTTATAAGAACAGTATATTCTATTCTACATCAAAATGAAATATTACTGGTAAATCTTAATAACTTATCTGTGATGCTGTAATGAAAATCTGTGAATCACTCACATCCTTGTAGAAAAAGTTGACAGACATTTTCAATCATTTGTTGTGTTCAGAGGATTGTTGCTGTTAAATTTCTGTTTCCCAGTAATCGAGTTTTTAAAGTAATTTCCTATAACTCAAAATATCTTTTTAGGGGATAGCATATATGAAGAGTTGCAAAGATTTAAATGCCAATTCTTACACTTAGTCACACAATAAATAAATTCAGTTTAAAATTAGCATATGTGAAGTCCTATGGGCATACCTGAAGTTCTTTGTAAAAGTCTACACTACAGTAGAAAAAACACTCTTAAAACAAACAAAAATATTTATATTGTTTGCTTTAAACAGCTTAGTTGTATTTATTCTTTATTTTAAAAATAAATTCTAACAGTCTTTTGAGATCTTATTTCTATGTAGTGTTTTTCTTTGTTCAAAATCAATTCCAGAAGTGATAAAAGATTGAAATATTCCAGAATTCTGTAACATTTACTAAATTAAAAACCTTTTTAAAAGAGATAGCTAAGTAGCACTACTTTTAAGATTAACATTATTTTAAAAATCAACATCAAAGGGCTACTAAAATATTTTAACTGTTCTAAAAATACGAGTTATTTTGCAATTATCTGAGCTATTGGATTGGTCTGTCATAACCTGGTATTATTTTTGCACAGCACAGTAACTTCTATGCCATACTATCCACAGAATACACCTAATGAAGTTGGCACACAATCTCTTAATAAAACACATACCTGCAGCAGGTAAACTGCTGCTGCCTTAGAAGGAAGTCACAGGCAGAAAAGAAATAGGCCATCATGCCTAATGCTTTGCTAATCCAGGATGTGGTTCTGGGCTGAACAATTACAAGAGGTGTAAAACAACAGTCCAGGGAATTCTCTAGATCAGCATAAAAGTACTTTTAAAATGCTCATTTTCTGTTCTAACCTATATACTAATTAGTTTGGCAAGCCACAAGGCCATTTGAAATATATTAATGTGTACCAGCTTTCAAGGATTTTTGGCTTTAAAAGTTCAATCTTACTGGCCATAACACAAGGCAAATAAAGTAACTCTCAGTGAAAAGAGATTTAGCCAAATCTCGCTAATTTGATGCTATCAAAAATAGCACCATCTCTCTGTTACATTCTTAGAAAATGGCATTGGATATCAAAATGCTTAATATCTTTATCTACACTCCTAAAAGCAAACATATTGAAGAGGCTTAAAACAAAACAACAACAACAAACAAACCAACAACTGAAATGCAAGTTGAATTGAAATCCAACAGTGTATGTGGTTTTTACCTGTCAAATCACATAATAGAATAAAAGAACGAAAATGAAAGACTAGTAACTTGTAAATTTTTTAGATCTCTGTTCAAAAAACGACTATTTTTCAAAAGCAAACATGTATTTACACACCTGTGTATCTACTGCACACATTAAAAAACCCAGACATACAAATCTTGGCATTCATCAGTCATGCCAAGCCGCTATTGTAACCTGTACTGAAGGGCATACGGTGGGCTTAACACTTGAAGTTATTCATCTGGCAAGACTTCTGTAGGTAGGAAGTCTGCAGTACCATGAACATTATCTTACAATTTATTTATCTGATACAGACTACATGCGATATACTATAAAGTATTTTTACAGTGTCATTCCCTTTTAAGGCAAATAATTCCTATTTCTATGTTACTAAGTAATTTAAGTAAGAATTAACTATAATTTTCCGTTCAATTTTTCTCATTTGCCAACACAGCAGCACATCAAACACTACCTTTACACTACACGTCCATAATACAGACACAGGTTATGAATGACACAATAGGTGTATTATTTTTCCAATCTGTACTCAAAATTTGATGAGATACAGTTTTTATGTGCATAATCCAAAAATAAAGCTGTAGCTGGAAAATCATTCTTAAGATTTTTATTTTACTGAGTCATTAACTATCTTGAAATGTAGCAGCTGTTGCTTGTTTAAACAGTGATTTCCATTTATAAATTAAAAACCTAGACAAACAACAAAAACAGAACTCACAAAAAAGTTACATTCATGAACTAACAAACCAGTACTGAATATATTTATGGAAAAACAAATTCAGACAGATATGCATTACATAGAAGTGTAATTTATTCGTTCTATGTAGTTTCATAGTTAATTTAAATGGTAAATTTTTTTTTTTCCCTGATAAACAGTATTTTATGCTTACCTTCAGGTTTTAGCAATGCAAGCGTTTTAATTCATTTTGCCAGGCTTTTAATACTCTTAGTTGTCTAGCAAATTAGTCTGGTCTTTACCACAGCAATGAAGTAATAAATTTAAATAATTAACAAAAACACAAGGTTAATGCAGTCTTCTAATAAGGCTTTACTGAACTTTGCATTAAAGAAATTATAATTCTTTCCTACTGCAAATACTCTCCTGCTGGCCTCTGCTTTGAAAGGGAACATTCTCCTCGGCAACTGCAGCTTCCCTATTGCCGCAGATACCATCGTGCTTTTAAAACATGCCATCCACCATCCGAACCCAGGATACAGCTTCTTAAGAGACTGAGAGCCAACTCATCAGGAAACGCTAACAAAAGCCTCATTTTCCCAAAAGCACACAAATATTCTTCCGTCCTATCATAGCCAGACAATTGTCCTATCATAGAATCATTCTGTCACAGAATTGTAAGAATTTCTAACAGCTGATTACTTCAAAGGAAATAACAGTGACAATAAAGAAACCCTCTCTATTTGAAAAAGGGAAATTTTCTTTTTCAAAATTCTACATGCTAAATGGAAGGCAGGCAACACTTACAGCTGTCTCTCTGACTAATGTAATACCTTGTCTTTTCTAAATCAGAAGAATAATGTTTTCTTTGGATAAGGTTTTATGAGCTTGAATGTATGGTACCACACATCTATAATACCTGATATCTCAAATATTTCCAGTGCTGAGGAGGACAAACAATTGAGACACTATTTCATACATAATATACAAGTTAACATCACACTATGTTTAAAATTTGGCATATTGCTTTTGTTTTGTTCACTTTTGGAAAGAAATATTAAGCCAGACATTTCATATTTTTTCATAATTCAATTTCATAACAAAATCGATTTTTCATAATGCAAAATGAAAAGAAAAAGTGAAGAAACACAAGATCTCATATAGATGAACATACACAGATAAATAATAACCCAAGAATTCTGAAATGAGCAGTCCTATCTCCTAAAAATAGCAAGACTACCTATAAATCTGCCTGCATCTGCTGATCATTGTGATCTTCACCAGAAGATCAAAACCACCATCTTTTAATCTACCCTTCAGTAACAGTGAGTAACGCTAAGTTAGCTTCTTGTAAAAGTTGCACCAACATTTTATGAACATAAATAGTATTTATAATTAAAATAGCAGATAACACCCACATATGATATGAATGAAAAAGCAAACTCCTTCAGATAAATAGCTCATAGCTGCTCTGCAAAAAAAGCAGCTCGTGAAATGCAAACGGTTTCTGGAAATTTCAACAATAAGCTGCATTTTCACTCAGGTGTGTCGTTCCTTCACACCACATCGACATAAATACTATCCTCTGCATATTTCTAGGGTCGGATTTCTTTTCTTTGCTTGACAGTTCACTCATTCTCTGTGATGCCTTAAGTTGTCTTGATCAAAAACAGTGGAAAGCCTTCAAGACTTCTTTTTCTTCAATCTCCAGTCATCAGCAGGTTACATGTACGCAGGCTTCAAGAAACATACTATGCACTTCTGCGAGACTATACAACTTGAATGTTAAATAATTTCACATAACCTCCATCACACACAGGGAAGGTGTGTGTGTAATTATACACGTCTATGCACTTCGATATAAACATACATCTAGTATAAACAGAAACACAAAAAATCCAGAATACCATGGTATGACGAAAAGACAAAAACAGAGATGAGAGGTTTCGTTGCTCTTCTAGCTTATAGTTTCCCCAGAAACAGAAACACACTCAGTACAGTACCTCTGTTTTTACTTTGTTATCTCCGAAGCACAGGTGCTGAAGGTAGGCGGCTGCATTTGCCTGAACCGATGGGAACTGGTGTTGAAGCATGTGAATGACTTCAGGCAGTTCTGGGTCTCGCCAAGCAAACTCCCTTCATTAGGTGAACACATTCAAGGGAAGACATTTGTTGTAAATGTATGCTTATTTACTAAGCGGAATTACTAGAGCATCGTAAGTGTTTTACAATTTGTTTTTGTTCTGGAGTATTGGGGACAGGAAGAAAAACAGGTATATTGGAATAGCTATGTCAGATCAACTTTTAATCTTCTTATTGGAAAAGGACACTTTATATTCTATGTTCTTCAATTAGTTTGTTTGTTGACAAAACAAATACACACACCAAAATTATACTAACTCAAACACTGCAACCTATATGAATCTCCCAAAACTTAAATATGTAGTGCAACAGATACACATTTAACAATGCTGCTCAAGGGCATTTCTTCCACGCAGCATTTTTTCCCTGAATGTTCAGTGTTCTTCCTAGTCTCAAGCCAATTATACTTGAACGAAAGCTATGCAGTGTCAAAAATTCATCGGGTACAAAAAACTTGAAAAATTCTCAAACAATTTTCATCAAACCTCCTTCCTTAAACACCGTGATTTTGTGTACTCATATTCTGGAAAAGCCATTAAACGTATCCATGCCCAATTCTCAGATTTAGAAAAATAGCCATTAATATTTGTTGTGCCGTTTTCTTTTGTAAAGGAAGGTTAAAAAAAAAAAAAAGTAGTATTTAGCTTTTCCTGTTCTCAAAAACCTAAGCACATGAAATAACTGATGTTCCAGAAAGGGTATTCAGATAGCTATTCAAAGGCTAAAGTTAGCCTGGCATGTTAGGTCTCCCCAGAATTCAATCACCAGTAAAGAGAAGTTCAATTAGGGGTTTCCTTCAAACTGCTCAACAACTTACAGGTTTATTTCTCCCTACTAATGATAGAATAGAATAATTCAGTTGAAAGGGACCTATAAAGACCATCCAGTCTATCTGCCTGACCGCTTCAGGGTTAGCAAAAATAAAAGCACGTTACTGAAGGCATCATCTAAATGTCTCTTGAACACTGGCAGGCATGGGGCATCAGCCATCGAACACTAGGAAGCCTGTTCCCTCTCAGTAATGACTGGAAGACCTTGGGGAAAACTGCCTTTCTCAAAAAAACAGTAGCTTTCTGAATGCTCTCTGACTCCTATTCTAGAGCAATGCTTTCCAAAGCCTGGTCTCAGGATATAACACAGTAACTTAACTTCTGCAATGGTATGACATGCAAATTAGAGACTGAAACAGATTAAAATGTAAGGTACATCTATTCCACTGTGAAATCAAAAGATAAAGTGTATTAACAGTAAAAACTGAGTCAGAATTTCTTAAAAGTTCCTTGTTATGAATAGGAACCATCTATATTGTAAAGTCACTTTTAGAGTAGCTTTTTGTAAGCCATGCCAGAAGAAGTCTGGCATGCAGCAGCATGCAGCTAGCAGATGTACCTTAGAGGTAAGATCATAGAATCATAGAATGGCTCGGGTTGGAAGGGACCTTAAAGATCATCCAGTTCCAACCACTCTACCATGGGCAGGGATGCCACCCACTAGATCAGGTTGCCCAGGGCCTCATCTGGTCTTGAACACCTCCAGGGATGGGGCATCCACAACCTCTCCAGGCGACCTGTGCCAGTGCCTCACCACCCTCCGAGTGAAGAATGTCCTCCTAAACTCCAATCTAAATCTCCCCTCTTTTAGTTTAAAACCATTCCCCCTTCTCCTGTCGTTATCTGATTGAGTAAGAGTCGCTCTCCATCTTTTTTTTTTTTTAAAAGTCCCCTTTAAGTACTGAAAGGTTGCAATGAAGTCACCCCAGAGCCTTCTCTTCTCCAGGCTGAACAACCCCAGCTCTCTCAGCTTTTCCTCAAACTGAACTAGAAAAAAACTGAACTATGTTATAAGCTTTCTGTAACCCAGCAGGACAAAAGATTTCAGTGCAAGATTCTAGTCTGACTATAGGTATTAGCTATCTCTTCAATATCTACTCTGCAAAGTAGATCCGTTGTCCTACTGTTTCTGTCTGAAAGACTCCTGAGAGATCACTGTAGTCCGTACCCATGTAGTCAATGTATGAGGTGTTCTGTGTTCAGTTGTTTCTAAACCACCAGAATGCATAATGCACTTTCACGACTAGGGAGGGTATAGTAACTGCCTCAGTGAACTGGCAATCTGAGGACAGACTGGAATTTCTAGCAATCACTTACCCATACTGAAGACAAACATAGTACCATAAATCCCTCCAGGTTTGCATGGACTAGGTTTTGATATTCCCATGTTAAAACACAAGATTTCAATGAATGGAGTATCTAATGAATTGTAATGATAATATTACATTTGTCACATGCCCATGCTGTGTATATACATTTACAATTTCAAACCAGTAACTACATTAAAAAATATGAATGTGTATTCGCTTTGCAAAGCGGTACATTTATATAACGTTTTTAAACTTACATTAGTTTGAAATGTAAGCAGGCTGCTCTCGAAAAGTCATTTAAATAAATTAGGTACTTACTTTCTAATTTTCACAACCTGGCATTTTCCCATTCCCACAAAAAGAAAGCTTATTACAATATTACAAGTGGCTCTGTAAAGTTACTGAAAATATTTGGAATAATGCAGTCAATTTTCATCAAATTTGTAAGTGCTTTTTATAAGAACTCTTAAATGAAAATAAACATGGAAGAAAACTGCACAAAAGTCACTCGTCTTGCTGTAACAAAGTAGAATGATTTATTACTTTGGCTATTCAACAAAATCTTTATATCTAAATAAGTCACGACCATTTAAACAATGTAAAACTGAAATATGGACAATAAAGGTGCCGTATTTACTTAAGGAATGTATTAAACATCTTATTATGGCAAATACATATGATTCTTGAAAGCACAAATGGACTTGCCTGGGGTCTTTCTGAATGCTGTCTATGGATGGAGATCGTGTGGTCCCATCATCAGCGGGCGTTGCATGCTGCAGCCTGTTATAACTGGACTCTGACAGTCGATACTGCATTGACCTGTAGGGTTCCGCATAGGTAGCTGTTGTGTTCAGAGCATAATTATTTCTTTGGTATGTGAGTGTGCTACGCTGACTGGATGATCTTTGCAGATTTCCAACTCCTAGTATAAAATCAGCATTAAAACAAACTAGGTAACAAATGTCTGTTGAAGAGAAGAGACAATATGTGTTTAAAAGTGTAAGCAAAAAAAATCAGTCTAAAAAAGGTGTACAGTGCTCAGTGTTAAAAGCTGCCACCAGATGTAAGGGAATAATTACTCAACGTCCCAGGGAAGACAGAGAGGCTGGTTGCAGAAATAAAGGTTTGGTGAAATCAGGCTTATGCCCCAGCTTGCCTGAGTACTCAAAGAAAGAAACACGTCTTGTGTCATTAAGGAGAAATTAGGATGCAAAATGCTTTCAAGGTGCATAATAAAATTTAATTACCAACAGTAACTTCAACTTGCCAACAGTACTAAAAATAAAAAGGAAAAACAATTAAACAAAAAATTATGTAGTTTGTATTATATCTTACTTTTCCCAACTACGCGTACATTTTCCCTGAAAAAAGCTAGTAAGTGATGATTTCAAAGTATTAAGATGATGGTTTCAAAAACAGGAACATGTAGCTTCCTGACTTAACAGAGCTGTTGTGGTAGCTTCTGTTCTTCCAAAGTAACCGGTATTAGGTAGACAAGTAAACAGAGGATTCAAGTTTCTAGTTATATTTCCTTATTGGCACAGACTGACAAACTTAATTTTTCCACTGTAGGTTGTAGAAGAGAAAGTAGGATAATTGCAAAAGCTGTTCATTTTCTTCGTAGCCCTCTGTTGGATGCTCTCTGATAGTTTTATGTCTTTCTTACATTGTGGTACCCAAAACAGCACACAGCACTCAAGGTGAGGCCACAAAAATGCAGAGCTGAGTGAAACAATCGCTTCCCTCAACCGGCTATGAATGCTGTACTTGATGCACCCCACTTCTCTAAATATTTCCAGAGAGCTGCTTAGTTTAATCACTCTATTATTTCCAGAATTTTTAGAAATTACTCCAGTACACAAATCATTAATCAACGATTTCTCTTTACAGAAAATCAGTTCTAATACTAATCTAATGCCTATACACTCCATAATATATCAGTAGGAATTCTACCAAACGTTATAGAAATACTTCAGTTTCACTTATATTTTCAAATGCAGTATTTTAACATTATCCTCTGCTAGGAAGTAGGGCAAGAATGGTATTTTTACTGTGAAAGATGCAGTAGGTAGTTCAGGTGTGCAAGCTATCATGCTGTACTGATGAATTAAATAACAAAGCATGAGCTCAACTGGTAAGAGAACTGATGCATAGAGAATGCAAGAGGAATCAAAAACAATTTGTCATGAAATACTCTTTGCTTGGATGTACCTGCGTGCATGATATCAAACAAAATATTTTGAACCTGACCTTACATTGACATGTACCCCAAGTATTTCTTGAAAACATCACAAAAGCTTTTTAATTCCTACTGGTTATTTTAAGTCCTTCAAACTTAATTTCTATCTCTATTGATTTATAGTATAGTTTTTCATTTTCAATTGGAACTACATATCTCCTATATGCCACAGGTCCCAGAGAAGCTCCACTAAGAAATCAAGCACGACTTTGGTACACAGCCCATGGAAGAGCTTTCTAAGCCCTTTACCTACCTGACCCTGTCCGATATAATGCTGACTGGGATCCCTGGTGGAGCTCAATTGTTCCATGATTTGGACTACGGTACACAGGACTGTAGTAAGTTCTGCCTTCATATATAGGGGTGATGTGCAAATCAGGAGATATAGCTGATCGTAATTCTTGTCCTAGTTGACTGTGTTGACTAGCATATGAACTCCTCAGGCCTGAAACCAAGAAGAGGTAAATATGTACATGGCCCATACCATTAAAAATAATAAACAGGCAATGGTTGTATCTTTCTTATTTTAGCCAAGAAAAAGCGTATAATAGTTACAGTTACAAAGATTTCTTCCTCAAACTTCTTTCCATTGTTAAATGATCCATACTGAAAGGTTCACTAACAAAGCTGCATTCCCTCGATAAATAGTTTTCGCCATAATATGACAACTTTAAGTTTTCCAACTCGTTCTTTTTGGTAGCATTTACGGTTAAAAGTCCAAAACATACTGAGTAAAAGCTAAGTCAGCACATGCAGTTCACAGAATTAGCACTGACCAGGTAAATTGTGAATCTGACAGAAATCTAGTTGTGAAAGTGGGTACAAGTGGGGTCATACTCTTGAAAATGAAATAATATATAGCAGTAAGAACAAAAGCGTTCTTGGTAGTGGCAGCAGAGATTTAAGCAGGTGGAGAATTTTTTTTTATAAAAGTTTAAATAGATCATGATATATATCATCTATGTATATGTGTACATATACACACAGACAGTTCTGCGGCAACTATATGAAACTCTCTTTTTTTTCCACCTTGTTTTTTAGTTGTCCATCTTGAGTTCTGTTTGTCTTACCTCTGCTGCATTTAACTTAATTTCCTCAGCAGTGGACTTCCTGCTACAGCTTTTGCAGTGCTAGATCCATCCTCTCCTCCAGCTTATGCAGCAGGGAAGAGTTTTGGATAAACTAAAGGCTGCAACAATAATAACCTTTCCCCTGGATCCCAATTTCCTCTCAGAAAAGAGTTCAAATATAAATTTAAGATTTCAGATGTTGTCTTAAACTGTTCCCCTAAAGAAACATGAGAAGTAATTTATACCAGGAAAAAAAAGTTTTTTTATAACAATAAGGGATGCTTACTTGGTTTGTAACATACAGCACACTAAAGTCATACCACTGCAACTTTCCTGTAGCAAATAGCTACAAAATAAGATGCTCTCTAAGCTTGACTACCACAGTTACTAATTACTTTCCTAATACTAAAGATACATTAAACTTAAAACATCTGTTTCTGAATCACTGATTTGCCCCAGTAACTTTTTTTTCCTAAACTATATCAGTTCACTTGTTTAAACAAAATGATATTCTCAAACCCTGACATTTGTAAAGTACCTTAAAAATATTTTAAGAGTACAGGTTTGCTGTTACATCACAAATTATGCAGTCCACTGGACTGAATCAATATTAACTACTAAATTGCCTTTCATGGCAAACTGATTTTTTTCCCCTTTAGTAAACTGGTAGATTATTAAGCCTTGCAAATGAAAGTTGGGGAGAATACACTTTATTTCCTTTGCTGGGAAATAATATTTTGGGTTTGCGTGAAGTGTAATAGTTTAGAAGAAAAAACAGACATTGCAGTCTCTGCTCAAGAGAACATGCAGTCCTAACCGCAAGATCACCTTTGTGCTTCTTTAGGTGAAGGTCAGAACAAAAACAGCAACACACACAGAGCTTAAAACATGTAGTAACTGCATCTGATTAAGAACTGCCTCTCAGATGAATATATTCTACCTTTTAGGACTTCATTTTAAGAGAATATTACAATGGTTACCCTATATTGTTACCCTCAAAGTTAATGTACTTTGAGATAACTTAGAATTATTAGGTAAAAAGACTAAAATTCAATGGTACTAAATTACCTATTTTAACAAACTCATAGACATAAAACTAGTCCCAGCCTAGTATCTTTTACTGTGTGTATAATCTGCACATACATGTAAATATACTTTATCTTCAAAAATACTGTTTGGAAGACTCAGAATTTCACTTAGCCACATAAATCTTAAAACATACAATTTAGTTTAATGCATGGCTAGCAATCTAGTAATTGGAGAGAAAGGTGATATTCACTGTGAACTTATGGTATTGATACATAGCGTTTGACATTAGTATTTACAAAATCCACCACAATTATGTTCTACTGCTACAACATTTCATCCTTAGAACTACTACCACATTACTGGCTTTCTACAGTTTTAGGTTTGTAACAAGTTTTAAACTGTCTTTACCTTTTTACTAACCTGTAAGGCTATCTGGACGTGGAGGGACCATTCTCTCATATATATCATACTGCTGTCCAAACTGTTCAACGTCATGAATCGTTCTTTGCAGTGTTGTTCCCAAATGCTGTGGAACTGCAGTCATGCCAGAACGCTTTGGGGAAGAAGATCCCAGCTGGGTTTGTGATGGAGAAGCGACTCTGGTTTGTACATCAGCGAGTGCAAGAGGAGAACCAACTCTCGCTGATGTTTGGTATTGAGAAGTCCCGCCATTGGGATTTGCCGTCTGTCTAGATGTCATAGAACCAATCCGTCGCACTGCTACTGGGGAAGCAGGTCTCTGTGCAGCATATGGGGATGCCGCCCGCTGTACTGGCAGAGTAGTGGATGAATATGCATGAGAAGTAAGGGATCTTTGCTCAGCAACTGATGGAGAACCATACCCACTACCCAGAGATGTTCGCAGTGACCCCCTTGAAGGGGAAACACCTGTGCTGACCACATAAGAGGGAGACTGTGCTCTGGATGGGACTGAACTGACACGTCTCATGGCTCGGTTGGTAGCAATATTTACTGAAGGCTGTTGAAAAACAAAACCAAAACATTCTTCAGTTTTATCACATAGTAGATAATTTTCTCCTGTAAGACAGGGAATTCAATAAGAAATATACACAATTTAACAATATATACAAGCAGCTGAAGAATCGCTTTTATCCTTAAAGTCATTCCTTCAAGTTCCCCTGCACATAACTTTTTTTTCTAGACAGAATTTCTTCATATACGAAAGAAATTCCTCATTTCTATTTGTCTTTCTATGTTAATATGTACTAATGCTTCCTTTCCTCACCATTCTAATAAAGGAGTTACTACTTTGAAAATTCAGAAACAGTATTAAATTCTAGCATAAGCTAACAAAGCTTATTCAATAACTGTCTTAATATCATTCTGATTAATGAAAAAGGAGGGGGAAAAAGGCTAGAAACAGTACAAGGTACAGGAACACAAACACCATCTTTCTTTAAACACCATGTTTGCATATTGGCAAAATTTATAAGATTTTCACAAGCACCACAACTGAAACAATTATGAGTGATGCTTTGCTGATACTATACATCAGCAGTATACTCTGCACTCCGAAGTCTTCAGAAGTTTTTTTTTTTAACCTCAGCTGTAAGCCATTTCCACTTTCTAATCAGTGAAGGTGTTAAGGCAAAAAAGGCTAGGTCCATATATTTATTGTCTTTAAAACTGTGTTATATACACAGGCAAAATAGACAAAAATAAGGCGTAGTATTTTGAGTGTACCTGAACTGAAGTCTGCCCTTCAGCTCGTGAGCTTCTCACCAAATGGTTATTAGTGGTTCCGATAAGGGAATGCTGTTGTCTGTTTTCTGATTTGTTCAAGTTTTGGCTGTTATGGAAACTGCTTACTTCCTGGTAACCACTGTCAGAATAAGAATTCATTTGTGTTGAACTTCTCGAGTTACCTACAGACCCTGTAGATATGAAGCCAACATAAGAATAAAAGTACTGCATAAAAGTATGAAAATAAAACAGTACAGAACATTACTATTTGTTGCATTCATAACTATATTACATTTTAATACAGTCAATATAGAAATATATTCTAATATTTAAAACGCATACAACAGACCCTCACTTTCATGGAGAGATGTCTGTTCTGGTGAGTAAAGGTTCCCTTGTACTGGCTCTGTCGTAACGTGATAGGCATTGGTATGAACGCTCTCTGACACTGGGGGTTTGTTTACACTGGTGGTCGGAGGATCTGAAAGAACAAATTAGGATGATAAACGCACTACTTCATATGCAATTCTCCTGCAAACTCAATAATTCTCACACATACTACCAAAGAGGTTACTTCCAATGCAAATACAGTCTACTGGTAGACTGTAGGTCCCATCTACCAAACTAAAAGAACTTTCATATTCATGTCTGAGAATCTTGTTTCATGACGTTTTGATATAGCTCTACAATTCTCAGTGTTTAGATATGCTTTCCAACTTATTTTAATTAAAATGTAATTGGCTACCTAGTAAATATACTTTGCAGAGTAGAAACATTATGGAACAGAGAATATTTGTCACTTGTCACCTACTATCTTGAGAACTTTGTTAAGTAAAAGTTCGAGTTAAATTCCATCCTCACTTTTGTATCAGCAAAAGAAGTTGCTGCAAATGTTATGAATTCTTTATTTCATGTGTTACTATCCGAATGCTTACTTTTTTAACCACTCTTATGCTAACATCAGTTCTAAGAATATTAGCTGAAATTTACAGATAGCAAAGAAAAGCCTCGTAAGAGAAAGCAAAGGAGACATCACAACAGTATTATGAAGAAAGGAAAAAGTTGTACAGTCTGGAATACTGTGGTGGTACAAATACAGATCCAGTACAAATATAAGGGCAAAGCTGAAGACACCAAAGAGCAAACTGAATCAAAGTTATATTGACAGAAATATTCAATTGTTATTCAACTGTCATGATACACTTACACTGATGAAGAAGAGATGCAGTAGGAAATATGGATTACATCTGGAACACCAAATACGTAAATTCTTACTGAAGAAATACATGAATGCAACTAGATGAGAAACCAAAAATAATATGCAAAGAAGCAATGGTCTAGTAAAAACTTCTGCAAATGTTTCATGTCAAAAGTTGTGAGCTGCAGACAGTGAATCCTGCTAAGTGCTCTTTGAAAATGAATATAACAGCATGTTACAAAACCAGGAGTGTGCAGACTTGATGCTAGTGATAGAGGAGGAAAATGGGAAAGTGGGCTGAAAAATTCTATAAAATCGCTAATGAAAACTCTCTACCTGATATAAAATCTAGTTGCACTCATGAAAGGAAAACAAAACAAAACAAAACAAAACAAAACACAGATAAGCTATTAGAAATTCTTTATTACTACTGTTATACAGTATGCTTCAAAATGGAATTCCAAAATATAGACAGAGTATTCCTACCTAAGAAGCCAAAAAAGAAATACTCTGATTTTTACCAATAGCTGGTAACAATAGCCGTACACAAAATGCTGGTGTCTCAATATTTGTGCAGTAATTGAACTTCCATACTAAAAATGTTACTTGTTGGTATTATGAAGAATGCTTGAACACTGTTCAAATATCAAATTTAAAAAATAAAATGAAATCAATGCATCTTACAAATACAGGCAGCCAGCATACTTAATTGGGACTAGCACATTCTTAGGTCAAAACCATCTAGTTTAATTTGACACTAAATCAATTAACTGCAATAGGAGTATTATGACCAAATTTAATTACGATTTAATAAGAAGTGTTATTACAGTTCATTAATTTCATCAAAAGTGTCCCTAGAAATGATATGGAGAACCAACACTGACATAACTCTTCACAGCTCTTGTTACAGTAACTCGGTAACAGATCGTGACGGACATCAGTGGGTATTACATGTTCTTTAGACTTGTAGGGACTGGAAGTAATTTAAATTACTTTATAATTATCTTCAACTTCAATATTTTAATCTTCAGTCTTTGTCATTTAAGTAACACAAGGCTCTGTTATTTTGCTTACTGGCTATTACATAATATAAAATCAATTTCAAACTGACAAATAACCCATGTGGGGAGAAACACAAAGGAAGAATAAAGTTCAATTGTTCAATGCCACACAGATGTTTCTAAGACAGAGATCTAAACTGAAATCTCACTTCCATCATACATTTGCCACCAAGCAAATGCTCATAGTGCTAAAAAAATAAAGATTGTTTAGGCTCTCTAACAAAAGCAAGAAAGCACAATAAAATGACTTGTTTTTCTCTCTCTCTGCTACTATAAATCATGAGGAGAATGCCCTGAATAAAATAATAGCCTTTTTATAAATGGCTGCTGATCTAATATTCTATTTTTAAGCATCTGCGAAACAACATCATGTTACATTTCTGTTAAAAATTCTGTATACTTCTATTGATGCACTTTCAAGCTAAAGTCACATCACAACACGCGCTGACGTCTTTTGACAACTGATGTCTCCAAGTCAGGAAAATACCCTGGTGATTTTAAAAAAGTGTTTTCGTTCATCTTTAACTTCAGTATTTTTGAGATCACAGTTGGTAAAGCATCATCTAGGCACAGATTCACTTTTGAGCTTTGTTAAAGAAATGTAAGTAAAACCATCATCCTACAATCACAACATAAATGTGAACATTAAATGAAATGTGTATCACTTTAAATTAAAATCAAAAAAAATACTTCTAACATGTCCACTTCTGAGCAATTACTCTAGAAAAGCCTTACTTTAAATACACACAGATGTAATATACATCTCAATTAGTATTAATGCACACACTATTTAAACTGAAATTTGATGTAAGTATATTCGTAACTTATGATACTTTGACTATGAATCCTGTTCTAAAATAAGTGCATTCCCAGACTTCTTGGACCTTTTCTCTCTCAAGTACTGCCATTGTGCCAAATGTTAAGTGACTTCATAGCAGGGATGTGTGCAGGAGATTTTTAAGGAAAAGAAACATAGAAATGGGAGGAGATAAAGGATAAGATAAAAATGAGAACTGGATAGATGAAAGAAAGAAAAAGACAAATTAATAGAAAGTCAAGGAGAAAAAACAATAGATTAAGAATAAGCTACAGGAAAAACTGTGGAGGAAATAAAAAAATGGAATGTAATTGGCTTAGAAAAATCAGTAATGTAGACTGAGATCTGTTAGAAGATATCTTTACCAGTTGTGAACTGGAACATTAGAGAACCAAGGGAAATAATATAAGAAAAAGGACACAAAAATAATTTTCAGAATGAAAGAAAAATTAATAAAGAAATAGTAATTTCTCAATTACATGAAAAAACAAGCTTAAAAGAAAGGAAAAAAAACTAATACAACTGCCTCACATCAACAGAGATGATAACGTAACAGCAATTGAAACCATGCAAATACAATTACATGGGGTTTAAGAGTTTAATCTCTAAATAAAACCAAAAAACATACGGGGTAAAGGAAAGGAGATAATGTGAGAGATGGATTTATCTAAAGTAGTCATAATTATCATAATTATAAATACATTTTAGAGAACAAGCATATCATTATGATGTGTTATTCTTTGTAAGGCAAAATATTGGATAGTTCTTAAAACTGCACACATACTTACAGAAAGATATATTAACACTGTGCAGAGCTTAGCTGATAAACTTTTAATAAGCTACCTAAAATTCTAACTGCGTTTTTATTACATTCAACTCGTTTTGATTAACATGGCATTCTTTCAAAAGTATACGATTGAATTAAAAAACCACAATCTAGTGCAAAGTAGTTGAAAGAGTTGAGGTCCTATTTCTAGCTCTGCTGTGTGGTGTGGACTTCTGCATATACACTTCATCACTCTGAAAAGAATACCAACTGTTCAGTGATTGACTCTTCAATCATTAAATATTTTAACTGACGCAAGAAACCTCACTGGTTAAATGCTCTGATCTGTCAAGATCACATCGGATTGTTCTAACTGATCCTTCTGGCTTATAGAGTTGAATGCCACGTGAAAGATACAGTCCTATCCCCTTTCATCTAATATACTCAAGAGTAGATGTAGAAGTACTACAAGACTAATTTTTCTTATTTTGGAAAGAAAGTTCAGGATATCCTGAGATACAAAAAGAGAAGCAAAGTTTTTTTTGAGAGTATTTTTTATTGGAGCATCTCTCAGTTACATAATATCTGTAAAAAGGAAAAAAGTCTTCAAGCTTAAAATGAACAGTATTTTTTCCATGATCCTCACCTGCCAAGAGGAAGACTCAAAATTAATTTTTAATTAATTGTAAATATACAAGGCTTTTGTTGTTCACAAAATCACACAAAAATTCAAAAGGCACAAAAAGATGTAAGGAAAATACCTGCAACTATCGGTATTTAAGCCAAAATAACCTTTTACAGTAACAGAGGAACACATAAGTCTGCATGTAAGGAAGTACATTAATATTACTTTAGAAAAGATATTTGAAAAAGATACATAGTGCTGCTGCTAATGTTCAGTTCACATCAAAACAAGCAATAAATGCCAAGAAAATACAGGTTTGCGGGTTTAAAGCAAAATGTACACATAAAAGATAATACCTGGTGATCTCCAAGGAAATGACTTCTCAGTAGAGCTGCAGAAAGAAAAAAAGTTATCACAAAAAAGAACCACGTATCTAGTTTGAATTTCTTCTTTATTTTTACATATTTTTTAAACCAAAGCATATAAAATTGTACAAAAAAAAAAAAAAAAAAAAAAAACAGCAGACAAAGTTTCAATAGCCCCTGTAAATAATACTCTGTAGCTCTTTATACCTGACAATTTAACCTTTGGCTATTGATTTTTACTTTGTATTTATCATGGGAAATTCCCTGTAACTTACTGTATTGTAAATTATCAGTGAGCGTGACCTCTCTGCAACAGGACAGGTAAGAGCATGTCTTATGATATGCACTTCTTATTTAAGGTGTGATGATATAAATAGTATAAAGTAGAATTTCACAGTCATGTGCATATGATTAGCAGTAAGCGAACAACTTCAAAAACAGGAGCATTCACGGCTCATGGTAGGGTCTAGCAAAAAAGTTTGGGAACTACAACTCTAGAGCATTTTGAATTTCCGTGTAATGCAATTTGAATAACTGAACAGAAATGGAACCTGCAGATATTACTATTGTTTCACTTCCCAGTTTTCCAGAGGGAATTTTGATCCTTTGTATATGATAAGAAGTGAACACATTTGACATACCAGAACACGTCGACCTCTAAGCGCAAACAGGTATTTCCATTATCAAGGTTAAACAGATGTCTTAAGAAACAACTATTTTACAAGATTGTCTTTTTCAAATCGTTATTTTACATTTATTAACATTATTTAACTATCTTAACCATTTTGTTTCTGCTACAAGACATTCTTTCACATGTTGATACACTACTAATGCATGACTATCTTTGCAGACAGAAAATTCATCCATATATTACATTTTTTCAAAGTTAAAAACACTCTTTCCTTGCTCTACATATCAATTATCAAACTTGGAGTATTAAATCATTTTGCAATGATTATAAGCTAGTATTTTCCAAACAAAAATCTATTCAGAAGAAAATATGGGCAACTCCATCAGATTTTGTCTATATATCAGCATGCAACTGTGATGTTGGATAAGATGCATCTATTACTGAATTAGTATTATTTATTTTGCCTTTCTACCACAGCTACCAATTACAAAAAATATTTTAGCACAGCAACATCAACAATACTAGATATTTATTTTGTAAAATAGTAAACATAAAATAATCATCAAGGAACTTTTCTGAGAGACAACATAGTTGCGTAGAGAAGTGTTAAGCATGCATACGAGCACAAACTAAACTGAAATTTAAAGAAATGAAGAATTCAAATTCAAGCTTCAAGCACCTGATAGCCAGCTTCAGAGCTAGGTAGTATCAAAATTTTTACTATATATCATAGATGGTGGAAGAGAATGGCCAATATTAGAGTTTTTTGGGATGCTACGCTTGTTCTCTCTTTACAAAGCACATAAAGCAGGATAGTTTACTAGGCGGAAACTTGGTGTGTAAAGTTACAGCTGAAGAACTCCAGATTGAGGTTCTCCTGGCTCATCTCACATCATCTCTTTACTCGGCACTGGTGAGGCTGCACCTGGAGTGCTGTGGCCAGATCTGGGACCCCAGTACAAGAGAGACCTGGAAAGACTTGAAGAGTATCCAACGTAGAGTCAGGACCTCTCTGCAAGGCTTCTCTACCCTCAAGGAAGAGTAGAGAAGCACAGATATCTTAAGTTTAGATAAAGATGACACGTATATTACTGAAGACGGAAGATGCATACACATTTTCCTGAAATCAATAGATTCCAACCCCTGGTGTTCCTTAGGGGTCGGCACTGATACCAGTATTACTTAACATCTTTATTGGTGACAGGGACAGAGAGATTGAGTGCACCCTCAGCAAGTCTGTGGATGACATGAAGCTGTGCGGTGCAGTTGAAACACTGGAGGGAAGGGATGCCATCCAGAGGGGCCTGGACAGGCTTGAGAGATGGGCCTGTGCAAACTTCACAACATTCAACAAGGCCAAGCGCAAGGTCCTGCACTGGGCTGGGGCAGTCCCAAGCACAAAACCAGGCTGGGTGGAGAATGGATTGAGAGCAGCCCTGAGAAGGACTTGGGGGTGTTGGTTGACAGGAAGCTCGACACGAGGCAGCAATGTGCGCTTGCAGCCCAGAAAGCCAGCCATATCCTGGGCTGCATCAAAAACAGCACGGGCAGCAGATCGAGGGAGGTGATTGTCCCCCTCTGCTCTGCCCTCGTGTGACCCTGCTTGCAGGGCTGCGTTCAGCTCCGGAGCCCCCAGCACAAGAAGGACATGTTAGAGCAGGTCCAGAGGGCCACAGAGCTAAGAGGGGTGGAGCACCCCTCCTGGGAGGAGAAAGGTGGGGTTGTTCAGCCTGGAGAAGAAAGGGTTCCAGGGAGACCTTATAGCAGCAAGCCTTATAGACCTTCCAGTACCTAAACGGCGCCTAGAGGAAAGCTGGGGACAAACTCTTTATCAAGGCATGTAACAATAGGACAAGGGATAAAGGTTTTAAACTAAAGGAGGATAGATTTAGGTTAGACATTAGGAAGAAATTCTTTACTCTGAGGGTAAGTGAGGTTGCCCAGAGAAGTTGTGGATGCCCAATCCCCCTAGAAGTGTTCAAGGCCATGCTGGATGCAGCTTTGGGCAACCTGGTCTAGTGGAAGATGTCCCCACCCATGATAGTTAAGATCACTTCCAACCCAAACCAGTCTATGATTCCATGATTCATTTTTAGGATCCTTTGCTTTCTTGGTGTTGTTCTTACTGCTATTTCCTATGTACGTGCATTTCTTTTTAACCCCTTTCTTAATTTCAGATCATTTCTTTGACACCTTACAGTTTTATTTCAAAGCTTATTATGTCGTAGACACAAAACTGAACTAGCTGCTAGTCTGGAAAAAAAATCCGATAAAGGGAAAAGGTTTCATATGAAGTCATTGTGAAACAAAACATACAAAGTATCACTACCACCATTTTACATTCTTCAAGCAATAACTCTCAGAGAAACACTTTCCAGCTTTGGATTTCAAAGTTAGATAAGGTGATGAACATTCATCTCAAACAGCTGTGGCAGTTTAACAGCTTGGCCACACTTTAAAGGCAGAACTGGCTGGTCCAGCCACATCTCTTACAGTACCCATCCATGGGATGAAAATGGTACAAATGAAATACAAAACTTTAAGAAAGTTGTAGATTTCTAATTTTTGTTAAGCATTATACTATTGGGGGGGGGGGGCGGGGGGGAAGGGAGATGGTTAATTCACACGGATGTGTGCTTGTTGCTTAGCCAGAGCTACCAGTCCAAATTTAAGCATCTGTTAAGACAGAACGTGTTGTTTTACCTGTTTTTTATCTTCCATTTTAAGTATCTACATCAAGAATACATTCACAGTTATAAGCAGTATGAAGGCTTAAAGATGTAGATAACTGTAAATTCTTGGCAGAGGCAGATTTGAAGAATAAAAAGGGGGGCATATATTAAAATCCATAGACTGTAACACACATTACTAGTAACTAGCAACCACCAAAATCAGTATAATGTGATTCTATATTTTTGATGACACAGGTTAGCATAAGTTTTCACAAATATTATAACTAAAGATAAATTTTCAAACTAATTTCCAGTCCTCAGCTTTTCTGATAGGCATCTTCTTGCTTTCCACAGTACGCCTAACTCCTGCACCCGCTCTGCCAGTCACCGTACAGAGTACTATAGGCATCGTACATCCCACACACAAGAACCGAACAGCTCTGCTACCAAAGTGCAAGAAGAGCAAGCGGTCCTATGACTCACAGGGAGAGGTCTTCAGCTGATTAAGGCAAGCACTAGGGCTCTGAGTAGGAATTTGGGAAGCTGCCCCTTGGGCGCTACACCCAGATTTGGCCACCTATCCCAGGACGCTGTTCCAGGCTGAATCCCGCTGCAGAGGGGCGACACGGCCCGGCCAGCCCTGCAGCTGCTGGGGCGGGCAGGGGAACGGCCCCGCAGCGGGGCACTGCCTGTGCTGGGCACCACTCGTTCAAGACGCAGAGATCTCACATGTTTGACTGTCCTTCAAGCACTGCTTTAGGTGAACAACACACTGTAGTAACTACCACAGCACACAGCGCCCTTCCAGTGCTTCAGCTGTAAAAAGTTTTCAGTGGCTGACTGGATAATACGTCCTACTGACTCATCACCACTGCCCACCAGAGCTCAGGTCAGTGTGCACGAGCACTTGCACGAGCAGTTCCCACGACTCAGCTGGCAGACAGTCACTTACTGTGTCTCAGTCTGTGGTAGATGAGCGTTCGCAAGAAAACTAACAATCCTACTTCAAAGCCCAGTCAATCACTGGATAAAAATGTAAATATTCGCATATGCAGCTCACTCTTCAATTTATCAGCAGAGCACCTCACCAGTAAACTGCATTTCTTTTTTAATATTTGAAAACCAGCAATCAAAATGCATAAAAAGCAAAATTACTCAGTTCTACTGGCATTCAAAAGCTTTGACAGAACTTCAGAAATGCTGACAGTCTGCATACACAGAAAACAAACCGAAATATGAACACCAGAGGTGTAACAAGAAACTTCACAATTTTCATTTATTTTCAGTGTAGACATGCAAAAATCAACCTTCTTAAATTTCTGTGGATTCAAGACAAGTGATAGCATACTCTGCACTTTTAAATGAGCAGCTGATGCTGCCTGAGTGCCACTGCTGAAGTGCCAAAGGAAAGACATAGTATTCAGCATTCCAGGCCTGAAGTGATGCCTTCTGTATCTCAAGTTACTTGCTTTGTGCTCACCCACTCGCTAAGCTAAGCATCTTAAAAAGACTTATTAAATGATGGATTGACTGGTAATATAGTGACTCTTCAGGTCCTAGACATTAGAGTAGGGAACTCTATAATGCTTCCTGAAGTCATTTGGTAAACTACAACTTATAAAATATCTAATATATTGCATTGTCCAAAATTTTAATAGCTTTTGATGACCTAGAAATGCTGCGGAAGACTCTACACTTGAGAAAGAACAGCTAGAGAATGTGATGACTTCCAAAATTCCTGGGCATGGAATACTTGGATATTGTGTGCCAATACTTGGCACAAAAAAACTTGTACGAGAGTGAAAGTAGGGAGATGTAGGCTGCTGTTACCTCTGCTCCTAAGTATAATGCAACATTATTTACAAGTTGAGTAAAAAGTAAAAGAATGTAAAATAAATTTTAAAAACTTTTAATACATAAATCTCAGTTATCTTTCTACTTTTTTTGTTGTTTGCTTGGGTAAACAGAGTATCTAAGCAAAGCGCCATGAGAAAGAAGAGAAAGAGTTCCTTATTTGCTCTGGTTATCAGATAAAAAACCATAGAAAATCCATATTCGTTCACAATGAACTAAAAGCATACATATAAGGGAAACAGAGAACACCACAGAAGATCCAAGTGAATACTTAAAAACAATCATCCTCAGAGGTTGATGGAAAAATCTCCAAACCACTCCAAGTGGTTCCTCACTAGGGACCAACTGTTAAAAATGTAGTGCTAAAACTAAATATAGACTCCTAGAGGAAAGAATTCTCAAAGAACTTAAGGAGGTGTTTCAGTTGCTACCAGTAAAACACATCAGTCCCTCATTGTAAACAATTATTTTTCTGGTGCTACCTTTAGAAGGTGCAGAAGGTGATACTGAACATATTAAATATTTGAGTTTTCAATTAGTTACTTGAAATCAATTAAAAACATGCCAGCTTCCATGACAGCAGCAAGCCAAGACAACTTTTGGAAAAGACAAGCCTACATCTTTAATCTACTTCAACTGTTTGGCTAAAAACAGAACAGAAAAGAAAGAAAAGCAACAAGCCTATCTATTTACTTTAAAATCTTTAAAATCTTTAAAAATTTCTTGCAAAGCCTATGACAAACTCATTTAGATAACTGACTAGCCAAGATAAATTCAAAAAACAACAAAACTAAAAAAAAACAAAACACCCGTAGGATTAGAAAATTGCTCATACCAAAAAAAAACCCCGAACACTTATTTTTAATGTCAAAAAATATTTGTAGAGTAGTCCCAGAATTTCTTCTAGCAGCAGTGTTTAAGAACCTTTGCACACACTACTGAAATCTGGAAGTGAGATTAGTTTATTAAAAACCTGAGAATAATTCACCTGGATGACTGAATGGGAAGCATTATGAGAAGAAATGTAATGGTTACAGGCAAAGATGGGAATATTTGGACCAGCTCATATACGACAGAGGTTTTATGTCCAACTTAACCACTAATGAAAGTGCCTATGAACATGATTTTTGCTATATTTACATTCTCAGGACAGCCTGAAGACCTGAAAACCTAAAATCTTGTGTAGCAAGTAAGAAAACGTACAAGCAGGAGATATCAGTGGATGTGGGTACAGTAAAAAAGTAACTAGAATTTAGGTTTTGAAGAAAACATGAAAAATATAGAAAAAATTGTTAATGTTGTTACACAAACTAATGGTTCTGGTCTTGTTATTCTTTCTACAAGGGAAATAGCTGAAATGGAAGATAAGAAAAATGAGTTCATTTCCTGAGACAATTCTAAAGTAAGGACATTTCAGAGTATAATTAAATAATACCGACAGAGGAAGAGACATACAATATTTTTTTTAACCTACAAGAGAACAAAGAAGACTAACACAATCCATTCTTACGTTCTGAAATCAGAATCACAAGATATCATTACAGTCTGAAGAGTATTAAAATAAAAACCATACCTTTATATGAAATTATTGTAATAAAGAGAATAGAAACCTTACAAGTAGATAAAAGGATTGATAATACACTGAATAAGAATGTGAAGTCTAAAACAATCATGACACGGACCAACTTCTAATAAAAGGACATTCCTTCATTCTGCAACAGAGACAGTTACTCCCTCCGAAATGTTTAACATCAGCAACCATGAGGGGACCTGATAACTGGTTGTTTTACCTAACACAAGTAGTTCCTTGCTAAATACTACTGATGTAATTTATCATCATCTTTTCTGAAGTGTTATGATAAATGCAATATTACTATATGTGCCTCAAATTTTCTTTCAACAGCTCTACAATGATCAACTAGGACATCATGATTTGAAATTATTCACTACCTAGCTAAATACTATTGGATATGTTTAATCCTGACCAAGGGGCTGGACTGACCTCTCCTATGAAAAAAGGCTGAGAGCTGGGGTTGTTCAGCCTGGAGAAGAGAAGGCTCTGGGGTGACCTCACTGCAGCCTTTCAGTACTTAAAGGGGACTTATAAAAAAGATGGAGAGCGACTCTTACTCAATCAGATAACGACAGGAGAAGGGGGAATGGTTTTAAACTAAAAGAGGGGAGATTTAGATTGGAGGTTAGGAGGACATTCTTCACTCGGAGGGTGGTGAGGCACTGGCACAGATTGTGGATGCCCCATCCCTGGAGGTGTTCAAGACCAGATGAGGCCCTGGGCAACCTGACCTAGTGGGTGGCATCCCTGCCTATGGCAGGAGGTTGGAACTGGATGATCTGTGAGGTCCCTTCCAACCCGAGCCCTTCTGTGATTCCTATGATTCTATGATTATTGTGCACTGATGCTCTGCAACAAAGAAAATTAAAGTATATCTTTTATTTCTTTTAAACTTAATGTAGGCCTTCAATTGATTTATTTTCGAATTCCAGTAAGTGTAAAATTAGTGTATATAAATAAATAACTGAAATTCCTACCTAACACCCCCGTCCCCATACCCCCTCGAAGCACATACTGATTATAAAAGTAAACTTTATGGTGCTTAAAACGTGCCATGAAAGTTTGGTGACATCATGTACGCAAGCAATTTCAAATACACCTTTTGCAAAGTCTGAAATACTTGATGTGTCATATGAACAAATGAACATGAATATGAACAAACTGGTTTTTGTAAGAATAATGAGTGAGCAGAGGTCAGTGCTGTTGGGACAAACTTGCTGCTGCATGCCCTGGAACGCCCCGAGCACGGGGGTGGTGCACCATTTGGAAGTGTCTCACCCATTACTGCTCCTCAAGTGGAGTAAAAGTTACCCAGTGTAACACAATGATGCGCTGACTTTCAAGCAAAACCACTTGCCCTATTTACAATCTTTATAAGCATTCTCCCACTTGTAGAAAAAAAGAAAGAACATATGAGCATGAAATGCAATACATGTTCATCTCAAAGAAAACGATCAGTGCTCAATTAGAAAGTGCGCTATTTTACAGAATCACTGTGGAATATTTTACAGTACCGCAGAAAGTGCACATAGTATTTTAACCCCTTTTTTCCAATACCAATTATCTGCTACATAAAGCAGAGAAAATAAACCATCCTAGTAGCTACAACATTAATTTCATTTTACAAAACGCAAAAGAGTTCAGGTAGGTGCATTACAACTCAAATTTGATCAATTCAGTATATTCAGTACTTGAAGTGTTAATTTTTGACTGTTTACCACACTGTCAAAAGGACCTGTATTCTTTAAATGATCATGTCTAGTGTGCCTTTTATGCCACTTTTTTTTGGTGCTATTATGAGTGTAGTATTTTGCACTTAAAATAATAAATTGAACCTTTTGGTTCCCAAAAACATTCAGTTTTCAAGAGCTGCACACAGTGACTCATGAAAAGAGTAAGATGAACCGACTCTGTGCGAGTCATTTGGCCAACTCCCACCTGAGAGGTTAGGCAATGCGTTTTTGTAAAGCAAGTCTGACTGCTGACCCCTGACACATACTGTTATCTACCTGCATCAGCATGCACTCCAACACACCTGGCAGCTCAGAACTGAATCCGACTGAGTAACACTGCAGATGGCAAGTTAGCTGCAATGCTGTCTGCATCTGTGCTTGTATGGGAGGCTGAACAGCCTGGTGGCTTCCTCATAGAAACTTGTGCATGTTATAACACAACACAAGAAGTAAAAAGATAAAACTGAAACTTTGCGTTGTTTTTCCCAGCCTCCCATCTCCAATCTTGGAGCGTGTAACGCATAAAAATATTTAATACTCACATGCAATGGGATGGCATGAAAGATCTTAGAAAAGCTTGAGGACAATACCCATTTATAAATATTATGAGAAGAAAGCATTTTAACAGGCAATAACCTACACGTACACAAAAATAAAAACATTTTGGAATCCAGGGCAGTTGAACTAATGCTTCCTTCTCCACCCACATTACAGTTCCTTCGTACCTGCAGATCTGCCGCTGTTGTCAACTTTCATACTCCTTTAGAGAGTAAAACAGCCAACTACTACTCCTATGTGTTGCTTGCATTTAGAATATAGGTGTAATACAGGCTTGCAACAGCCTAACAAATATAAACTGCAAGTACCATCAGTTTGTTTTGCTTTGTTCATGTGTACAAAGCAACAAACACATTTCTTAAGGACTAGCAGTAGCAGAATGAACCATTCCTCAGCAACACGAGTCCTTCTCAGGCGAGCTCACGGTCAGCTGCAGTCTCATCATCGGTGCGGTGCCTACCTCCAGATGGATTTATCCAGGTGCACAGTTGCAGACCATGCCTACATCTGCATGGAGCGTGCTCCATCTTGTGCGAGCGTCTAGGCTCACAGCCACAAAGACCACATGAGAGGCCACAGGTACTAGCTGTGTACTAGCTGCAGAGATTTAACTTGGTTTAAGCCACTGATGTTGCATTTCCCCATTCTCTCACCAGCTATTAGGAGACTTCTCTTGAGCTGGCACTTGTGCAACTGGGTGATGAGCTGGCTCAAGGGATGATTTGACTGAAGCGCAGACCAGATTAAAGCCCAAGCGGCAACAACCTAGATGGACGCATACTGCCACAGATGTACCTGTGACTTGGGGTCAGCGTCTCTTTTGCAAGCAGCACTACCTCTGGGCCAGTGCTGCCTTGCCAGAAACCAGTTTAGAAGTGGTAAGTTAGAGGCATTGCCACATCACTGAAGTCAAAAAAGCCTTCAGCTGGACTTCCGACATCAAATGCTCCCAAACGTTTTAACCGCATTAAAAGGAGATTAAAGCATTATCTTTGAAACAAAGCATTGTTGATTTGCTCAGGGGCAGAAAACCTGAAAAAAGGGTAAAAATAAAGAAGTGTGTGCAGTATAAGACGCATTTTTGTCCCGCCCCCCCTCCCAAATAAGGCCGTATTAGAAAACTCCTGTATCTGTCTGGGAGAAACATTATCTTGCTGCCTAGATGCTTAACTTTTCTGTGTGTCTTTGAGCAGGCTGTTCACCATCCCCAAAGCATTCAGTTTCCAAGCTTTTCTATGCCTCAGATGCCCTCTTCACGTTTATTTAATCCGTTGTCAGCCTTTGCAAGACATTCACATCACCCAGTTTGGGGAACCACACATTTGTATTTATTTATTTATTTTTATGCAGGTTTAAGTGTTGCAGTTGCATTTGTGTCTGCCATGGCACTCCTCTAAGCTACTGTTTTACTTTGATTCTTTCAACACCCCTAAC
This sequence comes from Anser anser, assembly GCF_964211835.1. Lineage (NCBI taxonomy): Eukaryota > Metazoa > Chordata > Aves > Anseriformes > Anatidae > Anser > Anser anser. The sequence continues at coordinate 514,319 of NC_139726.1, forward strand.
TCCACTGGAAGCCATGCTTTGTGCAGAAATGGAAGCATCTGATTCTAATATGGAATTTTTCTTTCAGCTTCTCACACATCTCTTAAAAAGCACAGCCACATTAAAGAATAAGCCAAAATATTAACTAAAGACACACGCATCTCAAAGTTTTGAGCAAATCAAGTTGTAATTCAGTGTCCCTCAGTAAAAAAAAAAAAAAAAAAAAAAGCGTAGCATTGCATTCTTATCTTTATGAGACTAGATTCAGCTGGGATAAGAAAAAATTAGAGAAAGTAGAACAGCGGTGAGAAGGTAAGGGTGTCTGTAAAAATTAAGATTATAATTAATTTTTATTTTAAAATGTTTCATTTTTCCATAGTTATTAATAAAATTTTTATGGCCCTGAAAACAAGTGCTTGAAGAGTTTACCTAGAGTCACAGATGTTCTCATACCAAAATATATAACAAACCAACTTATGTGCTAATGTTTTCTCCCCCTACACTTTCATCAGCTTTTTCATACAAACGTTGCTTAGCCATAAAGAGCAAATAAAAGACCAAATGACTCTGAGAAGCTATAAATTACGTTTTTCATCTTGGTAAATGATAAAAGTATAGTATCTAACTCATTGTGTAGATGCTGGTAATTGTACATTACTTCAAAAACTACACAATTTTATTTGTGGGATAAGCTAATTCTAGTGCTCTTTGCTCTCTACATCCCTATACAGCAAATTTAGAAAACATTTTTCCTTCTATACTGCTCAGGCAAATTCTCTGAAATTGGATATTAGGAGATTCAAGACTGAATGAGAGGTATCTGTAGGCATAAATTATAATAATAGGGGCTTTCTACTTATTCTTCCATAAGAACTTATTTTTTTTTTAAGCTTTCAAAGCCAAAATCTGAACTGTAACTGCAGAAATATTTGGATCTGGAGGAAGGATGGGCAAACAGGAAAGGTATAAAATAGTCATCTTGTCCAAGGAATATTTCTGAATATTTCAAAGTTTCTCAAACAGAAGTTCTCATGCTGGGAACAACATTGTCAAATGACACCTTAAGCCAAGGTAATAAGATGTATTAAAACAACTGTGTTAGCTGCTACACAGGATTTTTTAAAATTATTTATTTATTGCAAATAATCATGTCCCATTTCTTAAGGTTTTGTAGGATCAACTTTCTATTTAATTTGCAGAAATGTGCATCATGACCTCAGAAGGAAATACTTCAAAATGACACCTAAGTTTACTGCTGAAAGTATACAAAAACAACAGTAATCAAGGAAAAAAAGATATATAATGCTCAGAGCACGTTCTCTCTATACATGTCAACATGAAGTATGCTGCAACCTGAAATGCAGGTGTAAGTGCTTCATAAGAGAATGCACTGTTATCAGCCCTTTCAGAATCAAGAGCTACCGATCACTTAACGTATTTCAAATGAACAAACACCCAAATACATTTAAGAGTTTAAAAGTTTTCTAAGGAATTGAAAAAAAAACATACTTATTATAAAAATGTTAATGAAACTTAAATGAAATGCTTTGCTACAGTTATTATCATTATACATTAAATATATCAGGTATGTTTCACAGTGCTTAAAATATGCTAACAGTAAAATTACAGCAAGATATTCCCTGAAAACAAATGTAATGGGGAAGTATTTCAGAAGAGGTAGATGAAACTAGGCAGCTAATTCAGGAAAAACGAAATTATAAGGATTACTGCATTTAACTAGCACTGTTAGTTTGATACAAATATTTATAAGTCTACTGCATTTCTCTTTGGCTGAATCTTAAAAGCAAACTTCAACATACTTAAAGTGCAATTAAAGCTTTACACACCCTATACTGAGAATGTAATCGATGATTAAAGAGGTCTTTTAAAACTGTCTCACAACTCTTTATAGCAAATCTACATTTTTTTATACTTAAGATATTAATGGAAGGTGAACAACTATCAGTGGAAACATATGTATATAGGACATAAGAAGCCCTTTAACTCATGGGACACATGAAAGTAAAGTCATCAGGACTTGTACCTTGTGCTGGCGATACTTGGTGATTCTGCTCCAAGCCTACATCTTTCTAGCTGATTAGCCACAATTTGCCTTTCCACTTCCAGTTCTCTGGTAAGTCTTTGAAATTGGAGCTCCTGAAATTTCAAAATAAAAAAGAAAAGCATTCTTGATGTTAAAAAATTGGTGTGGATTAATTCTGAAAAAAGTCAGTTTCATCACAATCATGTTTCTTGTTTTGACTTTTCCTTAGTGGAATAAATTATTAGATGAATTAGATGAAAGGGGGAATTTAATGGTTCTTTAAATCAGTGGTTCACACAAATTTAATCACCTGTTACAAAAAGAAAAGCGTATTTAAGCATTTGTGGATTTTATTCCTCCCACAATTAAGATTTTTGGTATCTTCTTATGTTGTCACAATCTAACAAAATTGGTGCCTATAAAGTTGGTCCTCAATTTCACTTATAACAGAGGTATACTATAAAATATTGTAGTCTACCCTTTCCAATTGCAAAACTTCAAATCCTAAGCTATGCTACGTTCTGACTTCTATATTCAAAAACTCAGAAATTGTTATTTGAAACTGGCTGCGGACAGAGATATGTTATTTCACCATTTCATATTTCAGCTTCTGTTATATTTCTCAGTCACAAGTACCAAACCTCAGCCTGCATAAAATCTGGAACAGCTTTTGGAACATAATACTTCCAGGAAGACATGGGAAATACATGGAGCTACACAGAATCTTTGTGTATTATGAAGATCTAGAAATCTATTTTTTTTATGAATATAATACTCTGAAACCCGTACTGTCATCAGGGGATATTTGTGAAGTTTTACTCCACGGTTAGGTTTTGTTAATGACAGAAAAGTATTCTATCAGAGCAACCGTATTATTTTTCAATTTGATATTCTCCATTCCCATCATGTTAAATAAACTATTTAATATTATTTAAAATAGATGCACATCACTATTTAATAATTCGATCGATTTTGAGGGAAGTCAAATACAACACAAGCATTCCTTTAATTTCAAAAAGTAAATGACTAATAAGCTTTCCCCCACCACAAATGTATCTGATGTAATTGTATTACACATCAGTTGCAAGCCTTGCCATATCACAAAAGTCACTTTCACTCACAGACTGTAGTTAATGCAAACAATTATTTCATACCTTAGGTTACATGGAACAAGGCTTAAATACTTTATTTTCCTTAACGGCTCCTGAAAGAGATCTCTACTTCTTGCAGCTTGTGCAGCTGTTCAGCAAGAGCAAGCGCAGCTCAGCAATGCACCTGTGGCTCCCAGCAGTCTGCAAGGACCTCTCTGCACCTCTCAGCTCCAGCCAGGGGGAGAAGTCCGAGTAACTGTGCCTAAACACTACTCTAAAACCAAGATTCACCTTACAGAAGCAGGGATAAAGTTTCTTCTCTTGACTCCTGCAATGAGATTGCCTCCAAATAGGAGGCTAATTAGCACTGATTTCGTCAGGAAACCAACTAAAGACTATTGCAAACAGCAGCTGCCATGCTGCTGAAACTGCTCCATAATTAAATAATAATAATAGAACAAAAATAAAAAGCTACTTCTGAAGGTGTGATTTGAGCTCCATACAACAAACTGGCCAGTTAAAGATGTGTCGCAGAAGTTACTGCCCCTCCCACAAGGCTCAAGTGATCATAGACACTTTCAAATACTTCTCACTGCTCAATAACCAAACTGAATACTTCTATATACCCTAAATGTTGTCCAGCAAGGCTTTTTCCCTCCAGCATGATGAACTTACCCACTACTGCCATGGGACAGAGGCACAGAATGGGATCAGGTTGGATGGGAGATTAAAGATCGCCTAGTTCCAACGCCTGCCATGGGCAGGGATGCCACCCTGCATCGTCCAGCCTGGCCTTGAACACCTCCAGGGATGGGGCATCCACAGCCTCTCTGGGCAACCTGTGCCAGTGCCTCACCGCCCTCCGAGTGAGGAATTTCCTCCTCACCTCCAATCTAAATCTCCCCTCTCTTAGTTTAAAACCATTCCCTCTCATCCCGTCATTATCTGATTGAGCAGGGTCATTCTCCATCTTTTTTGTAAGTTCCCTTTAAGTACTGAAAAGCCTTTCTTCATAGGAGAGGTGCTCCAGCCCTCTGAGCAACTTCATGGCCCATCCATATTACAAGACTGCATTTTTCTTCTATTGCTCTACTAAGAAAATTTCACTAGAACAATATATTCTGTAGTTCTGTACATCTTCATGCACTTGATGCTGCCCCCCCACAATCAAGTATCAGCAAAGTAATACTTGGAAGTCTGAACATGCATAATATATATATAAATTTATTTTTTTTAAGAATGTTACACTTGAAAACACTAAGATGGATTTCAGGGTGCCCAAGAAACAGCAGTCCTGAAATGTAACATACCACCATGCTGAAAGCAGAGAAGGTGTAACTGGACAGCAATGATCAAGCTCGATTTCAGGCTTCTCTATCAAGCAAAATTTTAAGATTGATCATCTATTAGGGTAAAATTTTATAACCTTAAAATGGTTTCTGATTGTTTTGGGCTCAGATAAGCAAAAGAAACCTAAAAACAGACAGACATCTAGCTTTCCCTAAATGCCAGCATACGATCTTTCCTCTTGGCACAAAGCTTTTTCATTTTGAAATAGTTGCATATTTACAGTAAAGCCCCTCTCAGAAAATAACTATGCAGACCATGGAGGCCAGGGGAAGTAAATGTGGTTTTCAGCTCTTTCCAGGCCACCCAGATCTTCAGTTGATGGAGGCAATTCAGTGCTCATTTATAGCGTAAGAGAAAGCAACTCTTTCCACTAGGCTGGCACTTACTGTCAAGCTTCAACGTTAGAAACACTTAGCACAGTCAATGCTCAGACATGAAAAAGCATTTTAGGACATATGTGCTAAACTTGGATGTTATTCAAATCCTCCTCTGAACAGAATCTGAAAATTAACACTCCTTTTAACCCTGTGACCTGATACAAAAAGCATCATGAATGTGATAACCTTTGGACCACAGCACATCTTATGGGCCTGTATTTGGACTAGAAAATATGGATAATATTGAAAGGTTTGTACAAAACGGGACCGCATCGAATAGCACAGACCCAGCCTGAGAAACCAGGTCTTAGCATGAGGTAACTTCATGTTATACAAAAGAGGTACACGTGCATTCTGTTCTTTTGGACAGTTTGTGTTTTGGAGAGGAAAAAAAAAATATATAAAGTTTATTAAGCAAAAAAGCAAATAAATTTACAAATGAGAATTTATTTTCCAGTTAATATAGATGAGCCACGTAGCCAAAAAACGATTCACCAGCCAGCCATTAACATGATTAGTGGGGAATGCAGAGATTTTCAAAAAAACGTTCAGATGCTGAAGTTCTGTAACTTTTGAAGAAAGTGTAGGCAAGGCAAGCTTTTTCCCAAGTAAAATATGATGTGTTATATAGCATGTCACAAGCTTAAAATAAACAGTATTGCATTCCTCACTTGCTGAGATAATATAAAAAGTGTACCCTACGGCTAAGACTCTTTCCCATTCCTTGCTGTTTAAATAGTTTTAAAAGTAACGTCATTGATTTAAACTATGAAATTGAACACAAGACTCAGGTTGCAGTTTTATTATTTACTGATCTTTTAATTAGATGAATAAAAATAAAACATACGCTAGCTATTATTTGCTTCCACTCAGCCAATCTCTACTGCTTTGCCTTTTCATTACAGGCAGAAGCATTAATAATAACATTAGTCTAGAAAGCTTAATACATGCTACATATACACATTTACTTGAGTACTCACCCGCTTTGCTGCCTCCTACAGGCCGGAGCGCAGCGGGCCAGAAGTGGGTGGCATCCCTGCTCCTGGCACTGGGGTTGGAACTAGACGGACATTAAGGTCCCTTCCAGCCCAAGACAATCTACGATTCTATGATCTACACCAGTTCATATGTATTTCTGCAGCAAAATACTTTATAAAGAAAATGTTATTACTGGGCAACTTTTTACTTTGACATTTTGCATTCCAGAAGGAAAAAAAATACAGTGACTTAGCAAATCAAACAGGCTGACATATTCTAAAAGCCTACATAAAGTAAATCAATTAAAAAGGAATATGCACAAAGGAAATAGGACAAAGCTACAGGTGCAACAGTTACAATGGTAGGAATCAGACTCATGGGAGGGAAAATAAGTTCTGGGGTTGTCAACTGACCTTGCATCTACAGGATGGCATTTTGTAAACTAATTCGTCACACGATTCTGTCCTAAAGGTGTTTAAGAGAGGAACCAGATAACTAAGATCAGATAAATTGGTGATCTCTTATTTCACAGTGTGCTTGCTTTTTTACAGTTTTAATAGGCATCCTTCCCCTACCCTTCCTGATAACTTCTCAAAGCATACTCAAATTCTTCATCTGGAGAACAGAGCTCCACCCAATACCAATAATCACCTGAGGTTTTTGAGGATTTCGGGTGATTAAAAAGATCAGGATTAGTGAGGTTTAACTGAAAGCACTGAGGTAAGTCTTTTCTTTTTCTGCTGAAAATCAGCTGTCTAACTTCACATCACATCTCAGTGAGAGTGTAACCCCTGTCTAGAAAATCATATGATTTGGTTTTGACTGGCAGAACACAGAAAACTTTTCTCTTGAAAGAACACTGTGATATAGAATCAGTACAGGAAGCTGCACAATACCCAAATTAACAAACTGTCTATTTAAATAAAAGATAATAATTTAAATAAACAACAACAAAAAAGCAAAGCTATTTTTTCCCCATGCTGCAAAAAAAATCAAAAGCTAGTTAAAACATAAAGAACCATATTTCTATTTTTCTTGGGTGTGGAAAACATGAATGTAACAAACTGACAATGTAGGAAGAAATTTTACTTCATTAATTTATGCTATGTTTAAAAAGCAAAACTCGCTAGCATTCTAAATCAGAAAAACTGTGCAAAGTAGACATGACAGAAAAAGACAAGAAATCATGTTTGGCCATTTCACCTGAGGTATTCAGCACTGTTGATTTTGTACCAACACCCTCAGTTGTCCATTTACAATATTATTCATGACGTGTGTATCTGCTGCTAAGAAAAAACATCACAGTGTACTAAACTGCAAAGGCTTATAGAATCAAAGAACACCCTTATTTGGGAGGGACTCACAGGATCATCAAGGCCAACCCCTGGCTCCATACAGTACCACCCAAACATCAGACCATGCATCTGAGAGCGCTCCTTGAACTCCGGCGGGCTCAGTGCCGTGACCACGTTCCTGGGGAGCCTGTTCCAGTGTCCGCCTACCTTCTCGGTGAAGAACCTTTTCCTGATATACAGCCTGAATCTCCCTTTATGATTAATTTGCCATTTTAAAATCATTCTGACACTTATGAGGACCTAATTTATTTTTGCAAGTGAAAGCAACATTAATTTACTCTGTGAAAGCAGAAAAAAAAAAAATCAGCTTCATTTTTTAATTTGAATAACGTTCTTAGCATTCAGACTGTGATTCCAGTGAAGTAACAAAGCTAACATACTTTTTGAAGCAATGGATGCTGACTTACATATGTCTCTTCTTAAATTTGGTATCTGTAACAGTAATTGCAGGTCTTAAATACCTGCATAAATACCTAAGAGATGGATGATTTTAGAGGTGCTACCTTCTTTATAGCTGGAATACCTGATGTTTTAAGCCTGTCTTTTTTGTTTTAGTTTAAATCAGACAGTTATAGGAAACTAAGTCCTAATCAGTTTTCAGTAACTGCATTGCATTGATCATTTTCATAGTTTATAGTCCCTTAAAGAAATTCGGTACTTCCTTCATACTATTTGCATTGCTCAATAAACCAGCATTTATCCTTTGTTTCAGACCCCACAGTCAGTTCCATAAAAATGAACAAACAAAATGAGCACCCAAAACCAAAAAGCTTTTTTTTAAAAAAAAATATTTAAAAAAACACATCAAATGCTAAGAGTAAACTTGGGAGAAGGGGGGAGGGATACCACTCTGAATGGACACCTACCACCAATATGTTTATCTATCATATAACACACTATTTGTTGCAGGAAGCTATTTGAATTTGTTTCTCTGAAAGGAGCGGGAGCCGTCCCCCTCACACAGGATGCTCCCACACAATGCTGGCAACACAGGAAGCTGCTAGCCTAAGCAAAAAAACACAATTAACTATTTTTTTTATAGCACTGGCTTGTGACAATATGACAGGAGTCAAACAAAATAATTAGTACGTTTGTTTTCACTTGCAGAACATCATCTATGTGGGCAGGGCATAGTAAAGTTATACACGTAGATTACCGAATACACTGCCATACTAACCAAAGATTTGGTACTAACCAAATCTTCTGAAACACATACACTACAATGCTTCGGCCAGAGCTATTTTTTTTCCAAGATTACTCAATACATAGAGGAAAAAAAATGTAATTCTACTCACCTGTTTAGCAGTAACTACTTAATCACCTCACAAAACGACAATTTTGTACTCATAAGCTAAATTTCATTGCAAAGCCACAGGCCATATTTCTTAACACGAAGCTATAAAAAATACTAGCTTTTCATTATTTTCAGGGAGAAGCAGCGTATACACGGTTCAAGAAAGAGGAAAACTTGCTTTGGAAAGGCAAACATACAGACTGCGGGCAGACAAGCTTCCGTGATTAAAAGCCAAAACTCAAATTTCAGAGCTCTGTAACCGTGGAGGCTCTTGGAGGCTGAAGGTTCTGGAGCAGAGAAAAGCCCTGCACGGGGTGTCAATGTTGTAGTGTATACCACAACTGACCAAACAGAGCTAGAAGCTCTGAATGCCCGGCAGTAATTTTTCTGCAATGATGTTGAGACCTCACTCACGAAGATACTTCAAGGTCTTCACTACCAGGAGACACAGATGAGGCAAGTTATACCAATCACGAAATCACGCTGCTCTCTTCTTTCGAGAGCTGAGCACCTCTTATAGGCTTGTGGCTCTCTAACAAGTGGGAAAAAAAAGTTGTGAACGTACTACGCTTGGCAGTTAAAACAAATACTTGAAAACAGTTAAGTAATTGGAACATAATTTGTATGACAGACCATAATGACTATTATTCCCTTATTGAAGTCTTTGGATAGCATAAGAAAATTTAGAAGCAATTGCGTGCTGTCTGTGCATCCCATTATAGCACTATGTCACAGAGATCCAACATTTTCATTTTTGTTAACCAAGAACTTTTCTACCTCAGTAATATGGAGGAGAATAAGCACTCAAGATTTACAATGTTGAAAAATAAAAATTTTGTTCTTCTTGCTCTATTGCAATTTGAAACCTGGCAAAATACAGGTAATTTAAAACTCTAAATACAGGGTAGAAGGTCCAATTGATTAACTGAAGGCTTTCTAGTGACAATTGTCCAAGAATCAGCAGTGATGTCACAAGTAGCAAAAACAACTCTTGAACTCTTTTTGAATGGCATGTGCCTGTCTTGCCACACCAGGATCAGGCAGCTGGGACACCTGGGAGAGATGATGCCATTGATGCCACAGAAAGGGAAGCATCTTGCAGCAGCGTCAGCTTCTACCAGTTCTGAATGGTTGCTGAAGCAGGCTGGGGCAGAATACAGGGCTGTGATGCTATGTAGTAGCACTGGGATATGCTAAGTTGCTTAAATCACCAAACGTCACTCTTTGCGAAAAATCAAGTAGTAATTGTAAGTTAACTTTGAAATGTTTTCCTAATCATAAAAATTTTGAGCATTGAACAATTCAGCTAAGCCTCTTCCAGTAGTCCGAGTTGACAAAAATGTCTGGCAAGCATTTGAGAGGAATACTTTTACCTGTCAGCTACTGCTTCTCATTCAACTGCAACATACAGTGCAGAGACGCACAGCTCTCATTGCGCTAAAGAAAGGCAGTTATATTTTGGACATTTCTATGATACAAAGGTGCAAAACAAGAGGAAAAAATTAATTTATACCTTCTTCACATTACAAATGCCAGCCCCCACACTAATCCATGCACAGTCCTACATGCTTCCACTTGCTTTAATTCTGAAACAAATTAAGGAACTGACTAAAACACATCAAATATATTTTCTCAACCTGAATACTGTACTTTAGTGACCCAATATTTGAATTCTCTACTGTAGTCTATTGAAAGAAAACGAAATTTTTAACTAACCATATTAGATCAACCTCAAAGTTTTCTGTAAAAATAAAGTTTACTCACACACACAACTGCATTTTCATGCTTTCAGTATCTCAGTATCTTCCAAAACAGAAGACAAAAGATAAAAAATTGGACAGGGTAAAGAGAATCACAGATTACAGATTGTGAAACCACACAGCTACAATTATTGGCTGATCACACTTACTCTGCATTCAACAGCAGTAGACCATTAAAGCCCTTAATACTTTTATGCCTGCATTGTTCACTGGTCTGGTAAAACAGTTTAGTGCTGCTCTAGCAGATGAGGGATCAAAATTTCAGCAATTAATAGAAAAGTACTCTCATACAATGACAGAAAGGAGGAATGCCACTTGAGGTATTCACTGACTTCAGCTGAGTAGCATCCTCTTTGAAAACTGTTTGTTACAATGATGGGTTATTTTAAATTGCTAAGTGTACTGTTTTGCCAGCTGCTGATTAGAGTTGAGTTGTTGCAGAGTAGAGCCTGGTAAGCTACCAGTGTTACAAGAGGTATAAATACTCCAATATATTTTGTAGATGCCCACAGTTTTAGGCAGGCTCTTCTTCAAAGGGATTTTCCCCTTAGAAGCTTAACAATACAATGCTAGAAGGAAAAACTAATTTCTAATTCTAATTTCTAATCTAATTTTCAAATGAAAAACAGAGTATAAAGAATTTTGATTCTGGAAATGAGTTAGCAGTTTCATCTGAGAGAGGAATTCCAAAAATTTTGTCTTAAAATTAAAGCCTTGGGAAGCAGACTTCTCAGACTTGATTCACCAAATCTGGAAATATTTGTGAACAAGAGAGGTAGCAAACTTCAAAGTTCTGTACTTAAAGGGGTAAGAATGATCTATACAGTTGAAATCAACATTAAGAGAGTTGAAAAAAGATCTCCCAGTCATTTAGCAAAGATTTTGTTTCACTTACACAAAGCTTGGAAAGCCATTTACTAAAAAGTACCAACCATTTAATAAAGTTCATCTCAGAATAGATATACATATATCCATCTAACCCATCACTAATCCAAATCAGAATTTCAAACTAAGACTGTTCAATTGTTGTGCCCAATTACCAGAATTGCATTTATTACATCTTTTTTCAGGTATTTTGTTGAAGCCACATGCCTATGCGGTTGGATTATGTAGTGCTTTATATCAAAGTTATATCTGAATTGGTAGAAAAATCTCTCAAACAATATCAAAATACAGTAATTTGAGCAAAAATGTTTTAAATGCGCAATAAAAAACTCTTTGCTGTATGAAGAACACATTCTTTCCGTCAATTCCATATGAAAGCTGTTTTTTTGTAGTTTTCATTTTTCCCCCCCCACCAGCCCCATAAAGAAAAATTCCTCAACTTCCATCAAAATAATTTTGTACTTAAACAACAAAGAAGGAAAAAAAGCAAAGTGCACATTTTCTAAGTACATGGTTCAATACTGTTATGGAAAATTTAGAAGTTTTGCTGAAGTGTTGAAATAAAGGGAACACTTCTAGAAAAGCACATAGGAAACCACAAGAGATTTATGATTATTAACCCAAAAGCATATCCAATCATTCTCAGTCTATTATCACCTGTTTACAAAGGAAAAAGTGAAAAGTTGGCCATCTTTGAACTAGTTGACACTTAAAGAACAAAGAAATTGAAATAAATAAAACTACCACTGCTGCAACTGCTTCTCTCTTGGCAAACGAATCAGAAGCAGTATATTCACGTTACTTTTCAAAGCTGGAGCAATGGAAGGTTCTTCCTGTGAGACCTTTTTCTCCCTCAGCCCAATCACTGAAAAGGAAAGGCAACACCAAGCAGGAAATTCAATTTTCAATGATCTGGTCACCCACTTCAATCTTGCCAATTCAGCAACAATTAATTCTAAATTCAGTAGTGTAAGGCCTGTGCTTGTGAAACAGCAGTGATTCACAATAACCTAGAATTTCACCTAGAGTAGTTGGCAACTAGCTGCCTTTATATTTCTCCAAAAAGTAACTGCTATGATGTTGCCCTTCCAAAACAAAACACCATCGTATACATGCAACTATTAGAAGAAAAAAGGCTAAAATACATTTCAGCTTCAGTACAGTTAGTCTTCGGATTTCCATGCATTCAAAAAGGAAATCCAATACTAGAAATGTAACAAAAAGGAAATCCAATACTAGAAATGTAACTTAAGTTGTGTTAAGAGTAAGTCCTTCCCTTGATTTTCATCCAAAAGTACGTCCACTAGTGAGGCAAACCGAATAGCTTATCCTGGTAAAAGAACTATCCTCCCTACCCTCATTTAAGACAGCAGAGGTGGCAGTGGCGTAGATTATCCTAATTAGGGATTTGTTTTCATGTTTAAAAACTAAGCTTTGTCAGAAGAGCACAGGTGACGCAGTAGTAATCAAATTTTCTTTGCACTTCTCAATCACTTTTGGTGAAAATGATACATTTCCCTAGAATATAATCAAGAGATTTACACAGCTGTCTGACAGTTTTGTCTCAATGAGGGGAGTGTTCAGAGTTCAAGGGACATGCTCTATTTTGATAACAAGGTTGCCTTATACTGATTTGTGATCTCAAGAAAAAGAAACAAATGGAGAGGTTACTTAAATATCTTGTAAAGTTAATAGGCTTATTAATTACTGAAACTTTACATATCACAGAATCACAGAATTGTAGGGGTTGGAAGGGACCTCAAGAGATCATCGGGTCCAACCCCCCTGCCAAAGCAGGTTCAAAATATCTATGCCATATGATACGTCATAGATATGTCTCTATCTACGCCACTATGGTAGACATTGCTTAACAAAGTCATTCAATAAATTTATGTACTTATGTCAGAACTACTGCAGTAACTTTAATAGTTTTTATTAGGTTAAAATCTTGTATAGTTGCACAAGTAATGATCATTTTTTTTCTCAACTTTGGTTCCACTCTAAGCGTGTCTAAAGTAATGAATTTAAGGTGTGGCAGCTCTATTGTACAAATACAGATCCACTGCAAATAAAGAGAGATTTCTGAATAAAACAAAGTTAAGCCATAGTAAACAGCATATTAGTTTCCATTCAAACTTAATAAAGTAAATAACTGCACTGGAAAATATTCTGTTCTGGGATTTGTGCCATACAGGAAGGGCGTTGAATATGTCAGTGTCTGTCCATAATTAATATCAACAGAAAGAATACCAGAAAGCTACAGTTTGGTTCTTTCAAGTTATTATTCTCAAGAGCGAAGCATGATTTTTATCTTCCTCCCCATTCCACTCATTCTAACATGTGTACACACTTTACAGAGCTAATCTACAGTTTAAGTTTGTGTTTCAGCAACTATTAAAACACAATTTTAGTTGTATTTTTTCCTTTGATCGGAATGGAGTTGCTTAATATCCATAAATTTGAGAGTCTTTTTTTGAATGAAGAGTGGAAGAGGTTTTAACCTCCTTTTTAAAATGAGGAAATATTCCATTATCCATTTTTTCCTGTAAGAACAAGATAAAATGTTTCCTGGGTAGGAAAGGGTATGTTAACGAATGCCTTTTTTATATAATTTTTTTTAATCAATCCAATGTAGATAATGCTGTCATAATTGTATGTTCGGTTTAAGCAATCACTATTGCATTAAATTTCACAAAAGCATTTCTGGACAGCAATCACAATGGTAAGATTATTGGCTGGTGAAAATATTCCTTATTTCACTAGGAATTATAGCAGTGTCATTTATTACAGTGCTGCTCATCATTTGAGCTACCATTACAAGCATGTTCTTTGTCAACTGCAAAATAATATGGACTAACGTAAAATCACCACAAATGTACTTTAAACAAATGAGTTCTAGTTGACATTTGTGATAAGCTAAGGCAGTGCAAGACCAAGTGCTGCTTTCAGATGATGAGGTAGCTCAAGCTCTTTATAACCAAGTTGACTGTGCTTACTCATATCTTGATAGCCTCCAGCCTTAATAACCTTAACTTTGGAAGCTCAGTTTTAAAATCACTGAGAAATCATTAGTCTATTACCAGCTCAAAAACTTTTCAAACTAGTATTTAGTCATGAAATTAAGATCCAAATTTAATTGCCTTGCAGTAATTTTTCATTTAAGACTAAGGGTTCCGTGGGTATGAAACTTGTTTATATTCAGACCATATGATGCAATCATGTTCCCCCTTCCCCCCTCCGTATAGAGATAATCGCTAAGATACATTTCAGAAATGTTTTGCAGATTTAAAATATATTGTTACCTGGACATTAATACCTAACCCCAAACCCAAATATTAAGACCTATTCTTAAACAAAACATTAACTTACCATACAAACTCTTTATGAGCATATTTCTGTAACACTGCATACATCTTTGCAGAATGGACAAAAAGGTCTGATTCTCAAAGTTGCATTAGTTCTACACTACTGATTTTTATATTTTGTTTGAACAACAAACCCACATCTCAAATCTGATTTACATGGTGGCATACATTACATTTGATACAGAATACCATAATGATGCTTCTGTTTGTTGCAGTCAAGTGAACCCTTTCCGATACCCACATTTTGACATACAAAATACACTATACTAACAGTAGAAAACAAATTTCAGAAACAATGTTTCTTTCCAGCAATGCAATCAAAGACAATGGTTAATTCTGAAATGCATGCTGGATTTCTGAATTGCTAAAAGCACGGCATATACCTGTTCCTTTACAGAAGCTAAAATGGTAGTGGCAGTAGTCTCTGGTTCCATGCCTGGGACTGTGGAAGTTTCCTGTGCTGTCTGTGGCAGCCCATCTTCCACCACTGGGGTCTGCTCAGGGGCTGGCATTTTGCCTGCAATAAACAATATTTTTAAATAGTTTACATTTTCAGTCAGGGACATTTAAGTAAATACAAATCTTCAGGATTATAAATTTTCATCTTCCTTCTAACACCTTTCCAAACTTAACCAAAATAGCAGAGAACTTCATACTACACATATCAGCATATGTTCCTATTATTGTGCTTCACCTTCACAAACTGAAATCGGAATGTAAAGAGCAGGCAGACGTTACCAAGCAGCACGATGTTTAAAGATTATTTTTAAATACTATCTTGTGGAAATTACTAAAAGTAGCAAAGTCCAAGATGCATAAAGAATACTAGTATTAAACATCAAGAAGACATAGAATCAATAGAGGTTTACATCATGCATAGAGGAATGACATCTAACAGCAGAGTGTTTTGCTGTTGGGAGCAAACCAAAGAGATTAATTATGGTTAATGGTAATAATGCTTCTAGTGCTCTTTTTCCAAAAAAAAAAAAAAAAGAAATTAAAGCAGTAAAGTTACAGCCATTGTCCTAGGCTATGGATAGCACAGAATGGATAGACAGGATGAACGTTTGAGAATCCCAACCTTCATTATTGTGGAGGCAGCACACACTAACAACCCCAGTACATGTAAAAAATAAAAATACAATAAATAAATAAGAAGTTGCTATTAATTAATATTACAGACTGTTATGATGTGTTTAATACTTTGAAAATAGCACAGAGGCGGTATTGATGCATCTCCTGCACACATACCAAACTCTAACTTCCTTCAGCAAAGAAAAAATTCACAAGATTTAACATTACAGTAATAAAAATTTAGATTTTCAAAAGAAGCTCAATATTCTTAGAGAAGGCATACAATATGAACAGTAGCTTCCTTCTCTTCATTTGACGAAGAGTAGCTTACTCTGCAAACAGTCCACAGGCTATCTTCTGGGACGGAGAAGGAAAAATCGCTGCAAATACCACACGGCTGTATATCAAAGCATGCGAGCTTAGCTCCTTTTCTTTCTTCCCTCACATTACCACCTTCCAAAAGGATCAAACCACGAACAAGGCAATATAAAGATGATTATGCCAGGCACTGTCCTCCTCCCAGACCAAAACAGGCAAGCCCAGGCTAAGTATTTCTTCTTCCCCCAGCACGACCCCAGCACCCTCAACGCCCCAGCCAAGCCTTGCCGACCCAGCCCAGCCCCACCGCCTCCCACTCCAGTCTGTGAGGGAGAGGAGGCCCCAGGCCAGCGCCATGCTGCCGGCCTGCCCGGGGCCTCACAGCGGCGCGCAGCCCAGCTCCCGGCCTTCCCGCCAGGCCCCGAGGCCTGGGAGGCGGCAGCCCACGGCTGCGGGCAGCTCCTGGCAGCGGGCCCCGCCGGGCTGCTCTCCGCCACAGCGAGGATAACAGCCACTGCTTCCACCTCATCACGCTCAGCTGAACTCAGCCGGTGTCGAAATGCCTGTGGCCACGTCTGGGGAGATCGAGCCGGCTTTCTCTCAAACAGCGCAAAACTTACGCTTGGAGAATACTTGTAGAATACATACAGAGTGATAGCACATGGTTTGCATGCCGTATGTTTTGTGTGATATTGCGTACTGCTTGACTTGCAAAGTATCACCAAATGAGTGTCCAGTGATACCTATTTTTGAAACAACATTTTCATTCATCTTAAGCTTACAATACGATGGCAGCCAAACTAAGATTTCCTAAGCTAATCTTAAATCTGGCATACATCTAGAGCTTCAGAGACCCCTGCTTCTAGAAGAAAAAGTTAAACAGCATTAAAGAAAGCAGAATAAAAAACTTCTCCAATAGTTATGTAAGTTTGAAGAATTGAAGCGGCAGACTCAACTTGAAGGCTTTGGAAAAGAAAATAGTAATCTTTAAAGGCTTTTCTTGTAAAAAATCAACTCTTTCATCAAGCCGTAATGAGCAAAAGAATCATAGAATATGTTTCAATTCCCTGGGTCATACCTGGATTTTTAAATCACTTTCCACCACTCTTTTATGACAACAACTCAGTGTTTCAGGTTTCTAAACAGTTAAATTTGGTAGCATATCATTAAGTAATAAAACTACACATTCAAGCTTTCCCTTCACTTGGTAAAATTTGTTAAGAGATCAAAATGTCAAATCTCAAACGCCCTCACAAGTTACAACTGAGGGATGAATCCCATTGTGTCCTGACCTGCAAAGGAACCAGCGGAGTGTCCATTATGTTCAGAACTTCCAGGTGCGAAACAAAACAAATCATAGAATCATGGAACAGTTTGGTCTTGAAAATTACTCTTTATTCCAAAACAAAACAAAACAAAAAAAAGGAAATTCATGATTCGCTAGAAGAGCTGCAGTGGGGCAGATTTCATAGAATCATAGAATGGTTTGGGTTGGAAGTGACCTTAAAGGCCATCTAATTCCAAGCCCCTGTCATGGGCAGGGACGCCTCCCACCACCTACACCAGGTTGCTGGTGTACAACTACGCCCCCTCCAGCCCCTACAACTTATCTGTAGTAAATTTCTGTAGAACCCAGTCAAGGAAATGCATAACTGGACTAGTCGAAAAGTATCGTCATTTCTCTGAACAGAAAATATACCCAATATTGAGTCTCTAATAACAACACTCAAAGGAAAACCAATCAAATTAGTTACTAATGAAGACGTCAATGTTAAATGTACATCTGTCTCAGTGTTAAGAGGCGTACTTAGAGAGCTACACCTTCCCAGACAGGCAGTTGTTTTAACTGCTGTTCTTTCAATTAACACATTTCTTGGCAAAGTTACTGATTTTCTAATCTTGGTATCAAGATTAGACAGCTGTTGGCTTTGATCCTACAGACACTTGGGTAAGCACTGAACCTAACTCCGAGGCGTATGCTCATTCACTCTGGCTGCCTGCTGAGCTCGGGTGATGCAGTGCACAAATGGGATGATGCTCCCCGCAGCCCAGCCCACAGTGCCTGCCACCACGCCTCCCTCAGGCACACTACTTGAAGAAAGCAATCACCTAAATTCCCAACTCCTATTCCAAATTTTGAAATTCTCCACTTAACAGTAAAAGACAGAAGAACAAAAGTGGTGACACTAGCTCTAGGCTGGATTGGCTGCATTTACGTTTTCCATCTAGAAGCAAGCATGCAAGAAGAATAAACCTGTTCAGTTTGAAGTCTGTAGTCTGAAATAACCTACACCAATTCTGAGAAGAGCAGCACTTCCCTCCTCTTTACTGTGAAAGCTCACTCAAATGGTTTAAGGAAACCACAAAGTGAGTTGGATCAATGTAAACCAAGCCACCAAAAACATTCCAATCAGTTTGTGACAGAGACCATCTCTTCAGGCAACTGCAAGGATTTGCTAGAGTAAATCTTTAACTACCTCTTCACAGAACACCTATTGCCTTCACCATGCACGCTTAGCTTATCAACCCCTACCATGCAGAAGCACTAACTCCTGAACACCTCCGAGATGTTGTTCTTTTGTACAAATGCAGCAGACTTGTTGGCACTCCAGCATAGACGATGGCGCAGATTCACCAGTTTTCTTTAGTAATTTGCCAGTCTTGGTATTCCCACTTGTCCTCCAATCATGCACTGAAGTCGTAGTTGCCAAAATGGGTAATCCTTTCTCTTCTGTCTGATTGAATGGTCAAACAGCTGCAAAGCAAATAGGTTCAGTGAGTTGAACTGACACAAAGCTATGCTTGTTTCCTCCCGTGTGTGTGTGTGTGTGTGTGTCTGTGTCTGTGTCTGTGCGTGTGTCTGTGTGTGTGTGTGTGTGGAGGGAGTTGGATGGTATTTTTCTGAACCAGCTGATCTTGTAGCCATGTGTAATCACTGATTAAATGAAGGAACCAGAATACACAGTTGAAGAGAAAGAAGAAATATAAGAAATCACTAAATTGAGGGGAGGAAACCACATTTTAATTCTTCATTCTCGCTAGTCTCTACTCCCCACCTTTCATTGCTCCTCCTGTCACTTTCACAGTGATAGCCAATGCATTTGCCAGCATTGAGTAACCCCTGTCCAGGCAGGAGACAGGGGCAGGAAACCACAGACCTTTCCAGTTTCCCTGCAAGACATCAAGTGTGGTACTTTTTCACAGTTTCCTTCTCACTTCATTTCATATTCCTCTTGCCTTCCTTATGCAGATGATTTTCCCAATTTTTCCCCTTGCTTATGTTCTGAGCCTCCCAATACTGACCTGAAGCCAGTAATAAAAGCCACTGAAGTAATTTCTGCTGAAGAGGTAATATAATTCTCACGAACACTGTTGACTAGGGTAGGATAGTCTGACAGTATACATCATGTGACAGAAACATGAGGAAAAAAAAACAAGCAACGTCTTATTAAAAATCCTTATGTGTCTAGCTAAAAGTTTAAATCAAGCAACAGGAGTAGAGGAGGACATCAGAGCTACTTCATTGGTACAGAAGAAAAAAGCTCCAATAAACCAAAGTCAGCTTGCTGGGACATGGACATGTTATTTATTATACAATTAAGTTATTCATATAAATCTGCACTTAAGTGACAAGGCACGTTTCAGCCTCAAAGACTCTTCTCTTTTGATCCTTTGCAGTATATGTAAAAATTGAAAACAAAACTAGGCTTACTACATTTCCACAGTTTTTAGATGAAGACCCAATTAAATTTTATCTGATTTTATGAGTTACTTCACAGACATGTCAGTACATTTCTAGTTACGAGTGGTTCACGTTAGCTCCATCCTGCTACAAGGATGGAGCGCTGCTCGCCTGTAAAGTAGGCGGTGATTTACATTCTCAAGCTTGGTGCAACCAAGTGACTGAACTAAAATAAACTGTGTTATGTCTACCAGCCAGTAGTTATTTGTTTGGATGAAAAGGCAGCAGATGACAACTTATCCACTTGCAAAGATGACACAAGCAATGAAAAAATGGATTATATGGATCTAACACAAAAAAAAATAGTTTTAAAATTTCCAAACACAGGAAGAGTCAAGATACTTCAAATATCACACTATAGGCTAAACATTCTGTTAAGATGTGACCTTTCTATATGGACATGGGTAGT
This sequence comes from Anser anser, assembly GCF_964211835.1. Taxonomy (NCBI): domain Eukaryota; kingdom Metazoa; phylum Chordata; class Aves; order Anseriformes; family Anatidae; genus Anser; species Anser anser. The sequence goes on from NC_139726.1 coordinate 534,340, forward strand.
GCAGAAGCTTTGTACACATGGACTTAATTATTTGATGAAAACAGGGAAGTAAATATACTATCTGATGAAAATGTGGAAGACATTGACTTCTAAAATGACAGCACAAAAAAATACCTGCACAAATTGCACAAACTGAGTTCCTTGGTAATAAAAGAAATCTACGTGCAACTGACACACTGCCTGAGAAATGTGGGAGATGGGTTTAACTATCTTATTGTGAAAGTTGGTCTCTTCATCATCCACTTTTCTTTTCAAAGTATGTTTTTCCCTCCTTCCTTCCCTCTCCAAGTGCAAAAGGCAGCTGGAGCAATATCCTTTTAAAAATGTTTAAAAGGATTACCCTAGTTTTTGGCTAAATGTATTTTTGTTACAGCTCCTAGTAAAAGACAGCCCTTTTTTTGGCCGATGGCAACATACTTTCACTTCGTTCTAGTGAACAGGCAGGATTCTACATCCACAAATATCCAGTTGTAACATGCTCGCAAGATTAGTATTTTTATAGTTTTCAAACTAACCATTCAAAAGAAGAGATCAAACAGGTATAGCAAGACAACCATTTTGAATAAGTGTATATTTACGACCACAGCCTTCAAGGCCTGAGGCACCATTTGTAGCTCACCTTAAAAAAAAGGAAGAATCTTTGTCATCTAAAGGATGTCTGGAGAGCATTCATATTTCACACATGTAACACAGAAGAAGCCATTTGGCAATAAGACGACCTTTCAATAGTTAAGTCTACAAGGCTCCAGTGCCTTAAAGAACACACAAATGACAGACCCCAAATCTGAATTTTTCTTTTGGACCATCCCAAATCTGTATTGCCCTGATCTACCAATGTATTTGAATCCACTGCCATTTAGAACATCAAGCGGTAAGAAATAATGTGAATTCATCAAGAGAAAATTATATCAAATCTATCAAATTTTGTTTTTTGACAAGAGCACTAGAAGAAATACATCTGGGATATAAAGCTTTTGACGCTGTCACGTGGCCTTCTCACAAGCAGTCTAGATAGCTTAGGTGAACATACCATGGGGGAAAACAGGCAAACAGAGTAACTTGTTAAAAGCTGTAGTCAGAGCAGCAGTTAGTAGTTCAACTGCATTGAAAGGCATGAAATGTCATTCCGTCACAGGTCTGGTACCGCCTAGACGTGGTTACCTAGGGTAATAAACGAGAGCCAGCACCATTATTAACACTTTATAGATGATGGCTGCAGTCCAGGGAAAGGAGGATATCTGTCATTAAATGGTAGGGTCAGCATTCAGAGATCATGAACAACAGAATCATAGAATGGTTTGGGTTGGAAGTGACCTTAAAGGCCATCTAATTCCAACCCCCTGCCGTGGGCAGGGACACCTCCCACCACTAGATCAGGTTGCCGAAAGCCACACCCAACCTGGCCTTCAAAACCTCCAGGGATGGGGCATCCACAACTTCTCTGGGCAACCTGTCCCAGTGCCTCACCGCCCTCTGAGTAGAGAATTTCCTCCTGATATCTAACCTAAACCTACCCTCTTTTAAATGGGACCGTTACTCCTTGTCCTATCCCTACACCCCCTGACAAAGAGTCCCTTCCCCGGCTTTCCTGTAGGCCACGTTTAGGTATTGAAAGGCCACTGTAAGGATGCCTGTAACCAAAGCATATTTTTCTGTGACAAAGTAAAAAAGGAAAAAAAGATTCATTTAACACTCCTGCTTATTTTTACATTTCCTGATGCATTGAAATGCTTTGCAGTCTGCTTAGCTAAAGAAGCATATCCAGTTTTGTGCACCAAATTTCCAGTTAAATCGATTGAAAAGTCAGAAGAGCCCAACTGAAGCCATGCAAAAATTTGTGGGAGCTGCCTGTGTTTAGATATAAAGCAGAGACTAAGGGAAAAAAAGTGATAAAAGCTGAAATATTGAAGTTACTGCAGGAAAAGCAAAACAACCATCAAGGATAATATTTAAAAGCTACCACTATTTTCTGACCAGGTATCATACCATATCCAATGATATTAATAATTGTGTTACTCTCTCTTCTAAATAGGATGCTGGGATGCCTCTTTCTCCTTTCCAGAATGAGACAAACTTTATTTTTACACTTCTTCATAACTACAGGTAACACAACAATTAAATGCTCATGCTTATGATTTAGATAAGCCTGATAATTAATACCGATATATTTCAATTAGCAAATCTATTTACCTCCAGAAAAGCTAGACTTAATCAGTTAGTTACACTGTGCTTTAACATGAAGCTCAAAATGAGAGTTTTAAAACACAGCTATCAAAAACAAATCCTCTCAATAACAAACTAGTTGGAAAATTACACAATTTTAAGTCTTGAAATTCAACAACTAATTCCTGGTGAAGGGGATTTCCATTTTCAAAACAGAAAAAGCCTGCTCTTGCTTGCACTCCGCAAGTCCAGGAAAACATCAATATAATAGCTCAGGAAATGCACTCAGGGATGACAACAGCAGAAAAGAATGTACTTCCAGACTTGCAAGATTGCTATTTCATATAATGCTAAAGCAGTAATTGTAGTTAGAGGCATATCTTTCCATTTTTAGAATGACTTACTTTTGCTTTATAAAAAATATATACAACTTCTGATAGCTGAAACTTGAACTGAGCTTTCTGAACACTGCAAAGAAGGGAACAGCAAGCGGCTGACAGGAAAGCACCCCAACCCAAACCAACTCTGAATACTCTTCAGCAGAGAAAAGTGCTAAACCCACTCCTACTTGAAAGGGAAATAAACAAGAAACACCCATGTTACTACACCGCAGGAGCTGAAAGTGTTACATTTATCATTTATGCTAGGCAAAAAAGGAAACATTTCATCCAGGTGTCAGTTACCAGTTATCTTTTCAATATCACAGGCAGCAGGGGAAATTACAGATGTTAACAGCATCTACCTAATTGCATTTTGTGCTTTGCTGTTTGTGAGAGAGATCATTTCAAATCCAAAGTTTTTAAAATGAAGCACTCAGCAAAGGCATAGAAGAGGTTCGACAAAGGGTTTAACCTCTTTCCTTTTTCTTTTAATGCTCACCTAATTCACTCTCTCTCAGTTAAGTTCGCGTAGGACCAGACAGGTAAAGCTGCAAACGACAGAGCAAATGTTGTCTCAACATGCCCAGCAAAGCAGGGGCACAAGCAGGGGCTCAGAAACCTGCTTTACACTTCTCTTGTTTTACAGGAGTATACATAGTTCCACTGTTTTTTTGTGTGTGTGTGTTTTTTTTTGTCAAACAGAAACACAATAAAAACGAAATTGTTTGCACTATATACTCTGCATGTGTCTGCATATAAAAGACATTATTTGAAGAAATAATTAAGAAGTTTCTCACTCACAATGGCAAATACACTTTATAACATTTTTCTCTACAGTAACACTGCTAGTTAACTCCAAGTAGCTCTCAACACACCTTCTGATGAATGCTGTTATAATCTTTTTTTATACATTTTAAAAATAGATTTCAGCAAGGCTATAAATGCAAACTTCAGAAGAACATAACCAAATACGGAGAGGTAAACATAGGCACGCTCACACCGCCTCGTCCCACTCTTACCCGGTTTTAATACTGATGCTGCTGCTGCTTGCCAACATCCTCCTGCTAAGGCACAGGAAGGATTTGCGCCAACAGGTTTGTCAGATACATGGAAAAAGCCAGACGTCCCTTAACTTGCAATTTACAGTCAGCTCGGGATAGCGTTTGCTCGCAGCTGAACTGATGGGATAATGCGCCTGTACTTCACTGCGTCGCTTGTTCAGTTTTGGGCCCCTCGCTACAAGGACATGGAGGTGCTCGAGAGAGTCCAGAGAAGGGCGACCAAGCTGGTGAGGGGTCTGGAGAACAAGGCTTACGAGGAGCGGCTGAGGGAGCTGGGCTTGTTCAGCCTGGAGAAGAGGAGGCTCAGGGGCGACCTTATCGCTCTCTACAGGTACCTTAAAGGAGGCTGTAGCGAGGTGGGGGTTGGTCTATTCTCCCACGTGCCTGGTGACAGGACGAGGGGCAATGGGCTAAAGTTGCACCAGGGGAGGTTTAGGTTGGATGTTAGGAAGAACTTCTTTACCGAAAGGGTTGTTAGGCATTGGGACGGGCTGCTCAGGGAAATGGTTGAGTGACCATCCCTGGAGGTCTTTAAGAGACCTTTAGATGTAGAGCTCAGTGATACGGTTTAGTGGAGGACTTGTTAGTGTTAGGTCAGAGGTTGGACTAGATGATCTTGGAGGTCTCTTCCAACCTAGACGATTCTGTGACTCGGTCCTTGGCCCAGCGGAGCGACGCCGGGTCTGAGCTACGCCAGCACTCAGCACCCGAAGGAAGGGCACGTGCCCGCCCTGCCCTGGGCACAGCTGGCTGGGGAGCCCCGGGGTGGGAGACCCCTCACAGGCAGGCCGGTGCCGCCAGAGGCCTGGCCCAGCCCAGGGGCAGGATCAGGGCGAGGGGGAAGACGGCACGAGGTTTTCAAATGCGAGGTCATCGCCATCGCTACCCCTATCCTCAACAGGCATGGGGAGCATAAAGCATTAATATTAAAGAAAACCTAGTGGTACTGCTACACGCCAAAACTGCCAGACCAGGTCAGTCACTCGCTGCATACTCACTGTCACCAGTTAACGCCTCATTAGACCTTGCTATCCCCCAGTAAATAGGAAGGCTCAGCATCCACATCTAATACGCTTCACAGATACACCACGGGGATTTGCGCAGGGCATATTAAATCTCACAGCCAGGAACGGACGTGTCTGGCCTCAAGGTGCAGCAGAGGGAACAGGGTGTCCTCACGCCCTGGCCAGCTCTGGCTCCCCGAGTCCCACCTCAGGCCGCCGGGAAAGCTGCTCCAGGCGGAACGGCCCGGCCGCCCCGCCATGCTCTCGCCGATGCCGCTTCCCAGTGCCACGAGGGCACTGACGGAGGACTTCCCGAGTCCTGGCCAAGGCATCCCACAGGCAAGCCACCTCCTACAAATAAACAGCTCTATACTAAAGATAAATTCAAACGGCCAGATTAAACAAGGTACTATGTGGTAGGCAACAAAATCAAATGCAGAGGTCCCTTCCAACCTCAAGCATTCTATGAAAACTTAAAAAACAACAACAACCAACCCCCCCAAACACTGAAATGCTATTTCAACTTCTAATGAAAGTAACTTTGTATGCTGCTGAGACACTCAAATACTTCAAGTGAAATGGGTAAGTACAATTTACATTCACCACATGCTGCTGCTTTGATTCACCAAAGCTGAAGCTTAGAACTACAAATTCTTAATCCAGATTTTGTTTACAAATGAAACAAAAACAAATCAGAAAAATTAAGACCAACAGATGTGTACTAGTCACCGTGCTACAGACCTCAAGCTTTCTCTTACCACAGCCTTAAAGCACCAACACTTAGTGCTTAGTCATTAAAAGATACATACCAGTAAACAGGGAGATACTTCAGAAGCAATGTAATTTCCTTATTTCTTAACTTATTGGCCAGAAACCTAAGAGGAAATCTGCTGTAGAACATCATACTTTATTTACAAGAAATGCCATACATTTCGCAGATTTGTACAATAGTAAGTCTTCAAGAAAGTGAAAATTTTTATTTACTTGGGCAGCAGTATGACCTTCAGGTTTCCCTCTGAATTCTGACGAACTGATGACCTAACTTCACCGATGGCCTATTTGCAAAGTATGGAAAGACTTGGGTCCATGCCAAGTATAACACGCTCAAAATGAAAAGAAAACAAAACGGAAAAGTTTTGTTTAATAAGCTACTGACTCAGTGTCTCCACAAAAGACATTTTCGTGATATTTCCAATTTACTAGGTATAAATTTAATCCAGCAGTGAATTTTAAGACACACTAGCCAGAGAAAAATTCCAAAGATAGGAATAGCCTTGTTATCAGCTTTCAACTTCACAGAGAAGTCATCTCTCTGGAGACTTATTATCTGTAACTGGTCATACAAATGCATTCCTTTAATTGTGAAAGGGCAAACCTCACAGCGTAACCATTAATGCATTTTAGTGAATCTCCAACAGCAGAGAAGAAAAAGCTGCTTGCGGCTTGCAGCCACTCTAAAACTTTGGGGTGGAGGTTATAGCAGAAACAAATACCACTGGAAACTTTGGTAAGATCCAGCTTTTCTAGACTGATTTATGCATGAATAATCATCATAATGGTGGAGCGCAGGTATTTATTTCATAGATATGGTAACTAAAGAGCAGCTAAACCTACAGAAAGGTTACTTACTCAACAAAGTTGAGACTAAAAGATGTAAGAAAAAACTCAGTTGCAGAAATAGCCATGGACCAGATTGTTAACGACTGATTTAACATGAAAGGATAATAGAAGCAGGCAAACCTGTAACTGAAATTACTTGACTTGAGAAGAACAAAACTTATTAAATAAGAAACAACACGGTTTCCAGCTGAGCTGAGGGGAACGGTCTGATGCTAGTGAAACAGACTTTTTCAACAGCTGTCCACACTAGTGGAAGGGATGACATTCACACAAGCATCTGATGCACACATAAGGCAACAAAGAATTAGCTATCTGGGGTGTATAACTATTTTAAAACAGATAAAGGTGAAAAAAGTAGAGCACTCTAAGGGGAGAGAAGAAACCTGCAAGTCCATGAAGCTTGAGAATTGTTGTTTTACAAGTCAAATAATAACATAATGATGTGAAAGTTATAGACAAATAAGTGAAAGACTTGCTAAAGCAACACAAATTCCGTCAGTAACAAAAACATTTGTCTGTCCAGAAAACATGCCCAGGTGATACCCTAGCAGGTACTGTTATGATCTTGAGAGCGGACTCTTAAAATAGAATGATAGAAACCCTGAGTTGGACGTGACCCACGAGGATCATCGAGTCCAACTCCTGGCTCCACACAGGGCCACACAAAAGTCAAACCCTGTGTCTGACAGCGTTGTCCAAATGCTTCTTGAACTCCGACAGGCTCAGGGCCACGGGGAGCCTGTCCCAGTGCCCGACCACCCTCTGGGTGCAGAACCTTTCCCTAACCCCCAGCCTGACCCTCCCCTGTCCCAGCTCCGTGCCGTTCCCTCGGGTCCTGTCGCTGTCCCCAGAGAGCAGAGCTCAGCGCCTGCCCCTCCGCTCCCCTCGTGAGGGAGCTGCAGGCTGCCATGAGGCCTCCCCCAGTCTCCTCCAGGCTATCCCATTGGTATACCCAATTTACTTTTTCTTATGGCAAAAGGATACCTTGGTATACAAATAAAATAACTACCACCATAAAGGAAATCAAACTACTTGAATCACACCAGCTAAAATAGCAGAAAGTAGCCAGCTCCTCTGGGATGTGTTTACAGTCAGTATCACTTAGATTCATTTCCTGCTGGAAAATGTTAAGATCAAAGCATGGTGATTTGCTAGCTTTCATTCCGTGGCAAGTGGTAGGGCCATTTCAGTTAGGGAGCTTGAATAAAATACAAGCAAACAGCTTCACACAGTAGCTGAACTTATTAACGACCAGAGTTATGCCTGCACTTAGCATCCATCCATAGCATTAAAACAACGCCACATACATCCAGACACCCACAGGACTTTTTAGACCCACACACTGAGGTTCCACACACAGGCTGAGCATTTTCGCTGACTCTTCTGGAGACAGTGATGCACCCATGTCATTCATGCACCATCCAGATAGATGGACCAAGGCACAGATCAGCTGCTGGTAGCTTACAGGGTCCTGCTGGCAAGCTACATCAGCCAGAAACAAACACCAAACCTTCATATTCGGCAGGATCCAGGCCTGTCACAATATTAGCTAAATAGTTTGAAGCTAACCTGCCTAACTTGGCACCTGGCCCCAGACCTCGCAAGAGATTTAAAAAAATCTGCAAAGTTATCAGTAAAACAGACAATCCGGGTTTCTTTCACTCATGACTTTCAGTTGACTTACAAACGGTGCACTAATACTCCGGGTTTAAAGGTACAAGTTGACATCTGACAACAATTAAGTAGTTCAAGCCACTGTGTCTCTCTCCACTAGTCTTACGGTAAGACTTCACGTTTTAATTTCACCTGGGATAAAATGGGGATCTCATTCTGTCTGCTCTGTGCCCAGTCAAGGTGGCTGAGGCCATAACAGTTCTAAGCAACCCAAAATAAGTAGCACACAAGAAAACCACACAGCTGTAGTTTTGTCGTGATAAAGGATTACTTACCTGGGGAGACACTGAATGCCCCCTACCAAGTAAATTTGCACATGTAAATCACCTTTCTATTTGAAGATAAAATCTACACATAAATCCTACACTGTGAAATGTCTGACACCCATGTGTTCCTTGATCTAGATGAAGAAGTGATCTCGACGTTAGCCAGGTGAAAGGCACAGTTGCTGAATCTCCTAGTACACACTGCTAGATAAAACAGGCAACACAGAAATAAAGTCAGCTGTTAGTGCTACATCATTCAGTGCTACGAGGTCCACTTCCAGTATACTAGACAAGACTAATTATATTGAGAACTAGCTCTGCTTGCAAGGAAAAGAAGAGCGGAAAGTTAATGTACACTTAAAACCAAAAAAAAACAGTTTGTGTTTCTACATGAAGTTGTAACTCTTACAAATTTAACACATTACATCATGAGATACCACCACACCGAACTGTTTAACATCACAGAAAAACAAAAAAACCCACAGCACTAGGCAGGGAGTCTGAACTTTGAAGCATGCTAGCCTGTCCATCAGCAAGGTCCTTTGAAAGGCAAACTTAGCCACCCGTGCTACTGCAAATGCACCTGCTTATAAGAGATTGTTCAATTCATTAAAAATAAGAAAGCATTATATTTCAAACAGTGCTTATATCTGAGGGTATGCCATTGCTCCAGCTTGCATTATCTTGTTTCAAACAGAGCCTGAAAAAGTCCAAAAATCAAAGGCATGCGGAAAACCCAGCTACCTACAATAACATAAGGAAAGCGACATTGCGTCAGGCTAGAGGTTCATCTAGCACAATAATCCTGACTGAAAATGGCCTGCAGCAGAAAAAGGAACCAGAGAAGTAGCAGTTCCGTATCCCCAGGTTTCTCTCCCAGCCACCAACAATTATAAGATTCAGCTTAATTATGTGAACTTAATGGTAAAGCAGATAAAAAGTTCTGACTTGCAGTGCCTTTTTAAAAGCTGAGTTAAATGAAGGAAAATATTCCGAACGCACACAGACTATTAGCTGTTTCCGAGCTTTTTTTTTCCATATTCTGAAGAATCTTCTTTTAAAACCTTTAAACAAACAAGTGCCAGATTCTTGCAATAAAAGATGCTGAAGAACAGCAGTTATTCATCTGTTGTCTGTGACCAAAACTTGACTCCGAAATACAGGCCAAGCAAGCTCAAGTGTTTTGAGCTTCAATAGACTATACTATTCCATACAGATCTTCACCTGCTGCCTTATTTTCAGGAATTGAGAAGCCTGTTGACAAGTGGCAATATAAAAAGAGTGCATTAATAGAAGTGTTAATGAAATAAAAGTTGTAAAAAATAGAAAATTCAAGAAGATTATTTACTACATCTTTGCTCTCGTTCTGTTCTAGGCTGTATAAATTGCCAGTGCAGAGGCTTCAGAGTTGGTAATTGATTGTTAATGATCGTTAGTAGAATGACATCGCACAGGTATCACAGCATTTATTCTTACTGGGGGAAAAAGCACATGCTACACTTTAATTTAGAATCACAGAATCATTAAGGCTGGAAAAGCCCTCCAAGATCGTCTGGTCCAACCATCCCCTTACCACCAATGTCACCCACTAAACCACGTCCCCAAGCACCACATCCAACCTTTCCTTAAACACCCTCAGGGATGGTGACGCCACCACCTCCCTGGGCAAGTTCTAGTATTAACAGACATTTTGCTGCCAAGATAAAAATCTCTAGCCTGGATACAATTCTGTGCAACAAGCAAATCATTTTGGTCAGCTACAGCCCATTTTTAAGTTAGGAGGAAGAACCTATGACAGCCTAGATGAGCTCCTGGGCAAGGAGCACAGAGCAGACAGAAGGTTCACGAAGTAGCGTATCACTCCTGCCTCCCTCCAGCACGTTTAAGGTTGCCCATCTAAAGACTTGGAAGGGAGACTGACACGTCAAGGATTCTGAAAGAAAATCCTGAACAGGCAGGATGCTGTTTGCTACACAGACAACAATAATATGCTTTCAGCAAAATGCCTGCTTATTTCAGCGAACCTGGGGGGAAAAGCTTGTTTAGGATCATACAGAACCAATTATTAGCTCTAAGAAATGCAAGAAATACTGAAGAAATTACCCACCTAGCGTTAGTAGTTCTTGATTTGATAAGAAAATTCTGTACAAGTAAAAGAAAGTGTTCAGCTGCTGGATCCTAAGATGAAGTATTTCTGAACTGCTATTGTGATGACAAAATGCAGCTGAAAGAGCTGCTGTCATAAGTTTTCATATAGTGACATTTTTCCTAGAACGCGATCAATCTCAGCACATGCAAACTGCCATTCACAAGGAACAGATAACTTTTATTCCTCTAAAGGCACAGCGTCTGCATGGCAAGATACTTTGTTATCACAACACAACCATAACATAAGCTGGAGAACAATCAATACAGAAAGACATTATTCAGTAAATACTGGGGGGAGGACGGGACAGGACACACAACGCTGAGATGCTGAGGACTTGCAGGCATTCGTAAAAGCAACCAAAACAGCAATCTAAAAACAACCTTCTACCCGACTACTGCAGAAATGCTTCCGGTGGTGACAGTATTTATTTGTATTGATGTATTCTGACATTAAAGCTGCACGTAAGTTAACTTGTCTACCAACCCGATCTTTTTCCATCAACCATTTTAATTTGTGAAGTACTAAGTAACCAACAAATGAGCTTTTATACAGATGATCTTATTTATTGGAACTGTTAAAATTTTAACACGTTAAAATAACATTATACCGATGCTATACATAAAACCTTACTGTCATTTTTTTTGTAACAAAAATTAGCTGGAGTATTAGCAGAGTGAAGTATTGTTTGCTGCTGTAATTTGATGTTTGTGCTGCTTTGAGATAAAGGGAAGACACGGGAAAAGTCTGGAAAAATGGCACTTTGGTCATCTTTGCTACCTAAAAACAGTTTTTAAAAATACTACATCTTCCTTCTCTATTTCAAATTTCACTCCTTCTGATATATATTAATAAATATTTACATTATAGGATATATCAGTGTACTTGTAATACAAGATAATAATATAGTGTAATTAACTATATTACTAAAACAGCTCAAATTCAAGTCAAGGATTTCTAAACCTAGTGAATTCTGCCTTTCCTAAAAGCAAGCAAGTTGCACTTTAAGACATCTTGTTTTACACCTATTACAATAAAGCAGAAATCAAAAATCTAGTCATGAATAGCAACAAATAAGTTTAATAAAAAGTGTTAACCTCCTACGTTGCACGAATACGTTTCCAGACATCATCAGTGCAGGAAAAACTGACTGACGGACAGCATTTTTCCTGCTCCATTCTAAGCACACTGGATGGGCCAAAAATAAAACTCAGGAGCTCATGAGACAAATTGAAGTCCTGTATTCAGTCTGCCTTGCTAATTCGACACGTTAAGGTACTGGATACCTACTGGATTACTTTGACATGGTGAATTTTGTGTGTTCCTTAAAAATAACCTGTATGTTCCAGAACTACGTGAAAAAACTCTCTTAATACCAGAAGACTGATTATACCCGCCTGATCCAAAGAGCATCCCACAACAGGCAGTGTTCTCTACCAGAACTTTGGAACCTGTTTTAAAATTTCAAGTTTTTGAACCACAGTTAGTCCCCGTGGCACCGCTTACTGTTCCGGGGAGAATTCTAAACAACGACTTTTTTTTTTTTTTTTTAGTACCTTCTGGAAAAGAAGGTATTTAATTACAGTGAAATCTCACAAGTCTCAAGGTATGCTGTCGCCTTGATTTATACTAAGAAACAACAGCAAAACCCATGGAAACTTAATTTTGTTTCTTTGCTGGGTAGTCAAAACAGCATGGGGAAAATGGACACATCTCAGGTCTGAGCGCCAGCCTGAAATTTCTGGGTGCGAGGTTTCTCATCTTGTTTGAAGTATGAACATGCTCCCAAAGACAAGTGAATGTATTACACCAACCACCTCATGCGTCATTATTTTCTATTTCAGCTAAAATGTAGCAATGATTATTTTCATTACATTAGTTATCAGGGCAAAGCTTGATATGAAGGATATACAGCAGAAACAGACGGAAGCGTCTGCAAATTCTGCTAGTGTACCTTAGACTAAGGTTGTATCAAATAATACAGACCAACATCTGAGCATTATTACTGGAACACAAGCACCCTGGATGAAGGCATTTATTACAAAAAGACATGTTCTTGATATCTTCTCCTCCACTTATGACATTTATCTAACTTTGTCTTTTGGTTTGTAAACTCCGAGGAGCACGGAGTTCCTTCCAGCCCCTATAAGGGGGCATCCGTTTGGAGTTTATGCACTATGACAGTACAAGCGCAGTTTCCTTTTACAATACGCTATCATATTGAAACTGTTACCTTATTTCTTAATTAAAAACAAAATTGTCAGACTTTAAGAAAAACAAAGCAAAACTATTAAATCGTTAAGATCTGCCTCCATATTTATCTTTAGACTTGAATACAAGACTTGAGTAGGTATCTGCAAAAGATGATCAGTGAACAGCATCACGTGTATGTAATAAGTTTGCACACAGAGCTTGTTCAAAAGCGCTCAAAAATCACCTGGCATTACATACAGCATCTTGCTCTTATTCTTATGAATGATATGAAATACTTTCATTTTTAAGCATGCCACAATGACACTAAAGTCATTTACCTTAAATTATTTCAGAGACTGGTGATTTTTATTTTTTTTTAAAACTGGAGTTACTAAAAACCTGCCATTACAAAGAGATTTAATTCTAGGGGAATATATTGTGCCGAATTTCAGCATACTAGGTAGCATATACCAGCATTACCCTTGGAGGCACAGGAATAGATCCAGGAAGAATTATCTGGGAATTTATACCCTGCACTCACGCTGTAAGAGCAGCTGAAAGTTTCCGAAGGATAGATGGAAGAAAGCGTGGTGCCCGCCTGCTGACCCAGCTGTGCACACGCTGCGTCTCCACACTCAGCGCCATACACGAGCAGGCGTTGGTATGCTCTGCTCCACAGGAACAGGCTAACGGAAAGGATTACAAGCTTATTAGTTTTCACCAATCAGGTCTACCTTCATGACACACAAATACACGACTATTCGATTCGTGTTATACAATAACAAAACATACTGCCAATACAAGATGACGTAGACCATGTTTTCGGAATTGAAAAGATTTCCTTTAGGAATGCTAAGGAAGCACTCTCTGCTGCAACCTATTTTTTTTGGCAGGAAGAGGACAAATCAACAACAAACTGGAAAGTCTCCTGCTCCCATTATATTTCTAGCAGAGATGGCACAAGCAAACCACGTAAACAAATTCAGATGTGGATTAGATAATTTCTATTTGAATGCACGTAACGCAAATGCTTTTGAGTACATTTATATATACACTTTAAAAAGCAAATAAACTTTATATATACTTTAAGAAGTATAGCATAGGTGGTAGCCTAAGGCTTTCCAGACCACTCATGTCCCATAATGAAGCTTGGTTAAGACTGTACAGAGAGAAAAAGTTTTTTGCACTCAGAAGCAAACAGAAATGCAGAATTTTTCCAACAGCTCCTTCCCCGTTTCTTTACAGCTGATCATCACCCGAGAGAACAGCAATGTCTGGCACCACGCAATGCAGCTCCTCCCTTTCCTTGCTTGTTTCTCCAGATCTCTGCTACTTCTTACCTGCCGTACCTGGCACTGAAGGAGTTGTTCCTACCTTCCTGCCTTCAACCCCTTCATTGCCCTCCGGGACACTCTCCCCCTTGCTCCTACTGCCTCTGGAGACGGCTCCAGCTAAGCTCCGGACACTTTTGGACCTGACGGATGCTCTGCTGAGCCACCCAAGGTGAATTCTGTCCTGCTGCCAGCTGACACGAGTGCTCTCGGGACAAATGAATCCCACCAGAGCTTTCCCACTCAGAGCTGTGATGCATCTCACTCTTAAGGGAAGAGGGACCGGGTGCTCTGAACTCCTATTTACAAATTCAACAAGCATTAAAGGCTGGCCAATTATACAACCTACACAGTATCTATGAAGCTTTTGCTTTGCAGATCCAATAGCTACAGGGCAAATTTTGTTCACTGCCCATAATTACTACCCCATGGTTGCATAAACAGTAAATACATTAAAAATCCCCCCATTGAGCTGTGATGCAGAGAACAAGTTTCAGCTTGTACTTCTTCAAAGGATTTACAACAGATTTCTTTCTTCCTTTAATAATGAATTAATCACAACCCCGATCAGAACGTTAGATTAGCTGTAATTTTGATGTAGGGTTCACGCAAAAAGAACAACCACACTAGCTCTCAGTTACGACACTTAGAGAACATGTCTTTTACAAGCACAGGAACCTGCTAAATGGGGGAAGGAGAAAGGAAGATTTAATTTCAGTTATTCCATGAAGAACAGATCAATCATTCTCAAAAAGTAATAACTCACGGTTTTATTCTTTGCGCTAAAATAACGTTACACCAATTTAAAAAGCCAATATACAGAAAGTTGGCTGGTCTTCACTTTCTAGTGCTATGCGAGTTTAAAAAAAATGGGGAGGAGGGAGGAAGATCCATGAGAGATGACCATGGAGACATTCTGGAGAAAAACAGCGATTTCTTTTCCTTTTGTAACTATAGTACTTTGAAATTTGAGTTGATAGGAAAGAGTATTTAGCTCTTCTGTTTGGAGGAAAGAAAGCAATAACAGGGAGAAAACACACGTATATCAAAAGTGTGCCCAATTTAAAAAAAAAAATAAAATGTTAAAAAGCCTCCTTGTTCAAAAGTACTGAAGCGGTAAGAACAGATCTTCCCTCACATTTTAACTTTTCCCAAAGCAGTATTGTCTTCATTTGCCTGTAAGAATGGGATGCAATGAAAAGGACTGGAAAGTTAAAGACAGCCGACAAATTCCCCACAGCCCGCTTCACCCAAAGCGCCTGTATTTACCGTTCCCTGCTAACTGCGGCAGGAGGGAAAGGCAAAGGCAGGCGGCGAACTGGCTGAACTGGTTCGGAGGTACAATCCTGCCTCCGCGAGAGGAGGCGCAGACAGGGCTCTCCAGGAAGCCGGGGCTGACTCAGGAGGCTGATCCCGCAGGGACGACAAGCCCGAGCCGCACGTCACCTGCCTGAACCCATGGCACACGCCCGAGGAGCGTCCTCCTGCGCTTCGGCGGCTTGGGAAGCTACCGAAACGCTGCGAGATGCCTTGAACTTTCACCTTAAGCCTCCCCTTGAAATGATCGTTCTGGGGCCTTCACTATTAAAGAAAAAACATCAATGGGCCGTGAAACCAAAGCGGTCCTTCCTTCTTCCTGCAACGCGCCTCTTGTCTTCCTTGGAGGGAAGGCGAGCGAGGTGCTAAGGCCAAGGACAGAAAGGGGCAGTGAGCAGGAAAGGAGCAAAGGTCTGGAAACTGAAGCCAGCTACAGAGATTTTAACTGACGAGAAGCTGCTATTTTCTTCTGTGCAGGCAGAAGCCCTGGGAAGGTCACCAGAGGCAGTTCTTGGCTGTCCTCACCCACCTCCTCCCTCCCTCTGCAAACTCGGTGTGAACAAGAATAAGCGGGTATTCTGCTGGAATAAAGGGGACACCGCAAGTTACCCAGTGAGCTACGCTGCACGTCGGGCCTCAGGACAGGCAGCCGGGAGCCAGGAGAGCTACCCGAGCCCAGAGAGCCGCCGACGGCCAGCGGCCACACTATGCTCAGCTGCGGTCACAGAGCTGCTCCGTCTCTGCCGGTACCTGGACTGCTTGCTGTCAGCAATATTTGGGATCAGGTCAGGAACTGCAGCAAGCAATATCTGCAAGCCATGCCTGCAAAACCTCCAATTCCAAGTCTGACTTCTTATTCCCATATAAGTAAAGCTGTGCTACCGCAATCCCCCTCCAGTTAGTAAACCTTAAATTGGGTCAGATAACTTTTGGAGGGACAGCGCATGTCAAATTCATAATGAGTTGCTACCTTACTTTCACCAGAGGAAAAATACCAGCCCAGAAACCAGACCAAAAATTCGTGAAACTTCCAGAAGCTTGAGCCGCACCAGCACGAGTTACTTGCGGAGATGTGCGTGCGCTTTTTATACAAGGCACCAGAACAACTTTTCTGCAGTAACTCTTACAAGCTGCTTCCCATCAAGCGCCAGCAAATGAAGCTACTGTTCCCAGCTCACCAGTTAGCAGCCTGTCACCCCACGTTTCTGCACGTTCGTAGCACGTGGACACAACAACAGGCAGCCCTCGAGGAATGGGAGCGAACACACAGCCAGGCAAAGCAGGGTCCCGCCTCACGACAGCTACCTTGGCGCACTGCTCGCGGGGACTGCTCCGGCCAGCTGCTTCGCAAGGAACTACAGCAGCGCAGCTTCGCATACAGAGAAATTTTAACATAGTCACTGACTGGATTAAAAGCACTAAGAAAGTAAACGAGAGATGAAAGAAAGGCAAAATATGGCCAACAGCAGGTTCACAAGTATTTTTTTCCAAACCAGAATCAATAGCTGCGCTTGATTTTTAGGGGACTCTTCTACATCACATTACAATAACTGCATTCTGGTAATAAACCCAATCTTCGCCGTTTATGCTTACAACAACTCTGTTCTGCTCATTGAGATCTTTGAGCCAGTCAGTGCTTTCCTGCAGACAATAAAGAAAGAAAAAAATAACCAGAGAAACGCTTGCGGACATCGCTCATTTTCAGCACAGTTTCAACAGCCAAACTCAAACCAACCCAAGATTTGGACAGTACTCCCAGAGTACCATCTTTTGAAATTGCTTTAGCCTCCCACCTGTTATACATGTTAATAATCTACATGAAGCGAAGCAGAATTACATAAAGTTCTTCTTTATGCTTCCTGTTCTGTTAGTATGCAGAGTGTTTCTTCCACTGAGGTTTCCTCCACAATACATGCAGACCTCCTCTACCAAATACCTCACACAGCTTACTAATTACGGTTACTATTATTTTTGCAAAGCGCATGCTAGCATTCATTATCAAAGATAGCTTAAAGGGTGTTCTACATGATATTTTGCTAGCAAATGAAGCTGCTCGGAACAAAGTAATTTATCACTACACTTTCCTTGTTTATATCGTGTGACTGAATTTACCCATTCATTGTACAAGGACCCCGCACTGGTATTGTTAAAGGAAACACCGAGAAGTATGTTGTATCGTACATAACACAACCAGATTCTAACAGGAATTAGAATCATAGAGCATCGTGAGTTGGAACGGACCCACGAGGATCCCAGGTAGCATCGAGGTAGAATTACAGCGAATTTTACCAACGTGTGGCAGAACGCCCTCTGACAGAACTTGCTCCAGGCGCGTTTCATTGCGGATCCGCTGCTGCCGTTACCGGCATTTATCCTTAGCATCTAACCAGGTGGGAGTTACAACAAACGCGTCGCTTTTACACGAAAGGACCGTCGGCCGCTCTACCTACGCCGAAGCGCTGCCAGCAGCCTGCCTCAGCAGCGAGACGGCGCTCTGCAGGCCGCTCGAGCAGCAGGCGAAGCTCCCGCGCTGCCCCCGCCGCGCCGAGCGGCGCGGGCCCGGCCGCGCACCGGGCAGGGCGCCCCGCCCCCCCCCCCGCTCTGACTGACGGGGCAGAGCCGCGCAGCGGGTCCCCGCCGTGCCGCCGCCTCGGCGGGCCCGTGCTGGACCACGGCGCTCCGGCCCGCGGGGAAAACGCCACCGCGCCGCCTCTCCCGAGGGCGATTTACCGAAAGCGCCCCCGGCTAACAACGCGTTACTTTTACGGGCCCGGCCACACCTCGCCCTCCCGACGGCCGCCTCCCGGGGCGGTGACTCACGCCGATCGCCGCGCGCGAGGAGACCGAACCCGGCGGGTACAAAGGTCCGCGGGCCGCCGCGAGGAGCCGCTTCCCGAACCCAGACCCGGCGCTCGAGGCCCGCCCGCTGCGGCCCTCCGGGGCGGACGAGGGCTGCGCATCCAAACCGGGCCGGGGGGGCGCCCGGAGGCGGGGGGGGGGGGAGGCGGAACCCGGGACCGCGGCGGCCGCCGCGGTCCCGGGTTCCGCCTCCCCCCCCCCCCGCCTCCGGGCGCCCCCCGGCCCGGTGCGCGCTCACCTGCCCCGCGCTACCCCCCCCTCCCCGCCGCCCCCGCGGCCTCCCGCCGGTTCCCCGCTCACCGCGCCGAGGGAGGAGGGGGCGGCGGGCGCGGGCGGCCCCGCGCGGCGCGGGCGGGCCCTACCCCGGGGTGCCCATGGCGGCGGCGGAGCGGCGGGGCCGTGCTGCTGCTGGTGGCGCCGGCGTCGCCGCCGCCGCCCGCTCCGCCTGGCCGCGCCCCGCCCCTCGGGCAGCGTCACGCCGCGCCCATTGGCCCCGCGCGGCGCACGGCGGCGTCCCATTGGCTGCCGCCGCGCGCTGAGCCCGCCAGTGGCGGCGGGAGCGGAGGTTGCCGTGGTTACCGATGCCGTGAGGCGGGCGCGGGAGCGAGGGGCGGGCCGGGCCGGGCCGGGAGCTGCCGGCGGGGGCTCGCTGAGGCCCGGGCCGCTGCCGGGCGCGCACCCCCGCGGGCCCGCTCCGGTAAGTGCCCCCGCCCCGAGCGGCCGCAGCCCCCCGCTGCAAAATGGCCTCCGCCGTGCCCGCGGGGAGGAGGCGGCCGGCGGGGCCGGCTGCGGGTGGGCGGGGGGCGCCGCTGAGGGCCGGGAGCGGGGCGGCGGGCGGGGGCTGAGGGGCACGGCCGGGCACCGAGCGCCGGGGGCGGTCCCGGGGCGTTGCGGGGGCCGGAGGCCCCGGGCCGCCTCGCGTAGCGCGGCCCCAACGCCGGCGGGCGGCACGGCGGTGCCGCGGTAACGGCCGGCCCCGAGCGCTGCCGCCCGCTCCCAGCAGCCTGCCCCGCGCGGCGCTCCGTGCCGCCTTGCCTTAACCCCGCCCGGTGCTTGCCCAGCGCCCCGGGGGCTCCGCGTGCTCCCCGGTGGGCGGACGTGGGTTTGGGGCGCGATTCTCGGGCGGCTGCCCTGGTGTCCGGGGCCGGCCTGCTCAGCGCCCGCCCTGCAGAGGTGACAGGGGCCGCGCAGGGCTCCCCCACGAAACCAGCCCTGCCAGCCGGGGCAGCGCGCGTTCGCTGCGGGCTCTTCTGAACCCAGCTCCGTTCTCGGCTGCGGAGGGGGCGGGGTGCGCGCCATTTCGTGCTGCCACGGGGTGTAAGTCCGTGCAGGTGCTGCGTGTGGGGCAGTGCCCGCGGCCCCTCTTCGGGAGGGAGCCGCAGGTAAAAGGCAGGGGGACGGCCGCACGTGGGAAGTCAGGCCGAACTTAGAATTTCCCCTGGTTTCCCGTTTGAAATGTAACCTGCTGTCCCTGGAAACTATGTAGGTGTTTGGTGTAACTCTTAATCCCTGTAATATTGGTTGTCGTTTGTGTGGGCTCGTGCTGCAGGTACTGCTACAGTATGGGCATGTGCCAAAGGGAAAACGCTTGGCATGTGTAAACAGAAGTCTTGATTCCCTGCTGCCCTGAAAAGCGTCGTTATTTGCATTGCGTTAAATGGATATAAAAAGTTACCAAGCCAGAATAGTCGCCTCCTTCTAGGAATGGGGAGCAGGAGTCCCAAGGAATAATAGGCAAAATGTAGTAGAACAAAGAATAACGAGGGTGAAATAAGGCAAGCGCTGAGAGGAAGGGTCAAAGCAGAGGGGTGAGCACGAGAACAGGAAATACAAAATGTGAGGTCAGAAGAAATGGACCTAGAATAAAGGGAGGAGAAAGCACAGAACCTGTGGGAGCAATGACTTACATTAGTTGTAAGGCTGCCTGTACCAGAGGTGTACTGGATTCATTAAATCATCTTCCAATCAGTCTAAACTGGTTTTAACCCATAATTTGGATGTTGCTATGTTGGCCTAGCTTCTGCACGTAACAGCTTGTAGAAAACAAAGAAGCTTACTGGCCTCCCCTGGCAAACTGAGCCATTTCTGAGCATTATTGTGAATACGGAAGGCACAGTTCACTGGCAGGCTATGAAAGGTGGCGTAATGCCATCTCTTGGCCTTTCAGCTTCTGGGTGGCTCCAGGTGGACAGCTGCAACCATCAGCGTTATTCGGAACAGGCCGTTCCACGCGCCCTGCATCCCCGCAGAGCCAGTGCACTGCAAGCTCTCTCCGTGTTTGGGAGTCAGCGGCTAGGGCAAGATGGGAGGGAGCAAGAAATAATGGTAAGAATGAGAAAGTGATCTTGAGCCAGTTTGTTTTGGCATGATAGAAGTATGGAGAATTAAAAAATAATATCTTGAGGTCCTGTCAGATTTGCAAATACATTAAATGACTACCGGTGAAGAACAGCAATTTCATTCTAACTGGTATTAGTCATACAGTCATAGCTTTTCTTATTTGTTTTGGCACCCAGAGCAGCCAGTACATTATCTAACTTGGCTGCTGTGTACCACAGGTCATCAATTCCCACCCATTTATTACTGTCCCAAGCCCAGTAGGGACAAAATGTGTTGTGGAAAGGCAACCTGTTTCATCTTGCCAACACAAAGAGCTGCATAGTGTACTGATTCTTCTGATTTCCTATTCCATTAGCTAATAGTAGGCTTTGTCAAATACTTGTTTAAACTCTTATATCAATTTTGGGATCAACAACAAACAAGTACTGTTTCTCTTTATTCATCTTCTTCAGGATGTGACTTGAAAGTAAGATATCTTTTTCTTTTCATTCTTAGTGTCATCTGGAAGGCACTGATTCCATTATGTTTGCAGATCTTATAAAGAGTCTAATGGCATCTTTTCCTTCTGAATCTTCCTTTTTTTTTTTCTGAGCCTTAAATCTGATCTCTTAAAAGGATTGTACTTGTTTTCCAGCTTTTTAGACATGCCGCTTAGTTAACGGGTATTTGCTGGTTATTTTGCTGCTTATGTGCTTCTTCAGTCTTCCAAGTCGTGAATATGTTTTTCTGCTTCATTTAATCTATCCCGAACTTAATCCAGCTTGGAGGTTTTTTTATTCTGCAGATGTTCAGTCCTTGCAGAAGCACTGTTGTGACAATCTTTAATTTTAGTGATTGTTTCACTGTTTGCAAGATTGCCTAGGTTTTCTCATTTGATGTAACCACACAGGAACTGTGTCTGTGGTTAAAGAGTGGGAACTGTTGACACAGAAGGCTTGCTCCTTACAAATGTGGGATTATAAACATAATATCGCTCACAAAAACAGTGTTGTCTTTGTCCTTTTTTTTTTTTTCTGGAACCTGTTTATCTGTAATCTCTTACAGATGCCGAAATTACAAAGGTTTGGAAGAAAATAACTGGAGGAGAGAGTAATGCTCATGGCAGGCTAACTGAACAAATGAGCAGCTGTTTAGCATTCACAAGGGAAATCATTTAGATGTGTGGGTTTTTCCCCCCATCATTAAAACCTACAATTTGATTTCAAAAGTTACTGCAAGCCATTGTGTTGATGTCACAGCAACTCAGTCAATCATGATACAATTGACTTTGGGTAATTTGTAAACTGTAATTTCATTTGGTTTAAAAAGCAGTAAATGTTCCCATGCTTTTTTGTTATTGAACTGTGGCAGCTAATAGAAGATGTATTTCTGAAGAAGAAGTGGAGTGACATTTTGCTGTTTCAGTGAGAGTTTTTACAAAAATACTGTTTCAGATGGTGGCATATAAAATTATTGCTCTACTGTCAGTAAAGATTTCACCCTTCCTGTTTAAAAATAATTTTTTAAAAACAGGGAAAACTGTTTGGAAGCTACCTGTTTATTTGCATTTCTACCTTTTTTATTTTCTTTCCTCTTTCATGGCTTTGCAGAATCTAGAATCAAATGTTCATACCTGATGCTTCAAAGTGCTCAGCACAATCACCAAGCTGCTGAGTGCACAGCCCCAGACTGCAGTCAGTCTGGCTGCAGTGGAAAGGGACAGTGCTACCCTGTCACGATACCTCTCCAGCTTTCCTTGTGCCAGCAGAGAAGATTGTGCAACTATGCAGTGAGCTAGCATACAAAATTGATCCAGTTTTCCCAGAAACGTCCCCACAACATAGATTTTTTTCTTCAATTTCCTGATCCAGCTCACTGTTCTTGCCTTTAATGCCCGCACTGCGCTATCTGCACGCGGCCATATGCAGAGGGAACGGGGACCTGCCCTTTGGCAGTGATGCGGGATCTTCTGCCCTGGGCACCTCTTTCAGCAAAAGTGAGGTTTGCGGAACGCCAGCTTGCTGGACCACAGTATAAACACAGTTGCCAAGTTGATTCAGGTTTAGGAAAAGTAACCTTTCCTCGGCAAGACGGAAGGCTCCTGTATGAACATAACCGACCCAGCTCGCAGCCCGGCGCTGTGGGTGGTTCTGATGGCACTGCGGGGGAGCAGCGCGCGGCAGTGGGCAGCGGGGAAGAAGTGCCCAGTGAAGGGGAGTCCTCACGTAAGCTTTGCTGCTGAAGCTAGCAACCTGGGGGATCGGGCTTCATCGCACGCGCACCTGGAAGTCGGGGCTGCTCGTGACGGAGCAGCAGCTCAGCCGCAGCCAACAGAAGATGTGGCCAGGGGGTGCAAAGAGAAGCTGGGGGGGGGCCTTGTAAAGGAAATGATTAGCAGCCACTCTGTTCTCTGCGTTTTCATGTCCTGAGCTTGTAAGTAATTTCTGTGGAAACTAGCAACCTATTTAAAAAAACAAACAACAACAACAAAAGGAAAAACAAAAAACCAACAGCTCTGGAGAGCTGAGTTACCAGTGTCTGCCCAAGGACAGGTGAAGGCCTGCGAAGATACTTTGCAGTTCCTGCTGACTGCAACGATTCTCAAGCTGCCCAGGATAGAACTAGGCTGTATTTGTGGCCTGGAAAAAGTGTTGAGAAATTTACCAAACTGTAATCTACTTTGTCAATCTAGGGATGCAGAACTTCAGGCAAACAATGTAGAGATCCTTATGAATAAAGGGGTAGCAAAAGATACATATGCAAAAAGATTTATTTTTATTTATGGACTCTACTTTTCCAAGGGTTGTAGATAAGAACCTTTCTGAAAAACATGTTTGTTTGTTTTTTTGTGTGATATCTGACAACATTATACATTAATATAAAGTGAGGGTGTGCCAAATGCTTCCCTGCACAAAACTCTGCAAAGTTGGCATAGCAGAAATGGCAGAAGCTGCGCAATGTGTTTCCGATCTTTCTGACAAAATAAGCTGCAGTGGCTTCTAAATCACATGGATTATCTGTCCCTCTGTCTTGCTGTCTCTTAGGCTGCAGACAAATCTACTTCTCTGACTTGAGCTATCCTAGTGTCAGGCAAAAATCTGCTAGGCTAGGTAAAGGTAAGGTGATGCCGTCTGTGGTGCCAGCGCTAACTTGCAAGGTCCTGCTTCCTCGCCCTCCTCCCCGCAGTGGCTCTTAGCCCTGTTTGTGTGTCTTCACCTTCAGCTTGGCTTGTGAAGCAGACTGTTAAACATGGAGAGGGCTGCTGCTGAACTGCTTGTGAGTATGACCATAAATGTGTGAATCATCACAGCTGAGAGAACTGTGGTTTCTGTTGGTGTACAAGAAAAAGTATCTCTGCCTAAGGAGGAGTGGGACTTAATCAAACACCATATGTTCTTGCTGTACCCTTATACTCGCTGTGTGAACGAAGCCAGTTGGCTTCTACCTGAAGTCATTTAAGAAATGTTTACACAGATTGGTCTGTCAGCAGAGCTGTGGGGAGGAAGACACCAGCAGTGGGTCTGTGAACTTTTCCGTATTTCTTTTTTTTGAATTAAAAATAGCAGTAACAAAGCTAGCATGAAAAGGGAGTAGGTGGAAATTCTTAAACTTAAAATACTCCACAAAAGGCAAGAGCAAAGACAGGAGCATGTGGCAAAAGGTGAGGACAACTTAAAATCACCTGTTTCATTCCGTAAAACAAAGAATTGGACTCCTGTTTCCTTCCCGATAATTTGGGCTTTAGGTAGTTAATGAAAATAAAACTGTTGTGACTCTGAAAATGGTATCTTTCTAACTGTTCGTTTTGCAGCACTGGAGCCAAAATTGCATCGGTGGTTTACCTGGTGATCAATGGGGCTGTGATTTAATCACAGTACTCCAGATACTTTGGACAGAATTTTTAAATCCAGTCGTCAGTAATTTTTTTCCTGAGTGAACTGATGATTTCTGCATACTTGGTGCTACTTCAGCTGTCTCCTGCTGAACTTCTGCTATTAGTTGGTGTTGATTTATTTTAATATCTGATGGCTTAGTAAATGTGACGGTACTTACAGGACACGCTGTTCTGCTACATTTGGTGTATGCTAGCTCTCTTAGAAATATGGTTTACTGCCTCTCGTGTAACTGTGTGGTATCAAGAGCATATAATGCTGATCCACATTTTACAAAACTCTTATTTTGGTGTGTTTAAGTTACGCATGCAGCTATGTGATCTTCCGGATCCAAACTAGAATGATTGTTCTCTTGCAGAGCAGTCTTTAAGAGAAGATCTAAGTGCATGGGAAGAAGAGTGGCACCAAGACTCTTATATGCAAATAAACAGATTTTTTTTTCTTGCGTAATTTGGAATGACCTGTATGGATAATGTGACTCTGTTTTGAAATATCTTTCAAATGGTGGAAATTGAAAACTTCAGTGTTTTCATACAGGTTCAGTTTGAAGTGCTGTGCCTTGCCTGGCTCTAGGAGCCAACTGTTGGAATGCGTTTTGCTAAGTTACCAAGGTGATTGTGATTAAAAAAAAGTATAAGAAATAAAGTTACGTGTTCTAGTTGCATAAAAGCACAAAGGGTTTATTTTCTTTGTTTTAGCACTTAGAAGGCAGGTTAAACTTTGGACAAGGAACATCATTCCATTAGTGCTCTTAAGCGAAGAAATCCGAAGCAGGAAGGTTACTTTTTCTTTGAAGTTCTCTGTACTGTTTCACATCTTTGTTCATATGACTCAAATGTTTTCTGGCTTAAGACAAAAATAAGACTGTATCAGTTTCATGTGGGTGGCTGAAATGCTTGTTTCCAAAACTGATGGGTCTTAAGAGATAATGAAATCGCAATATTTTGTTTCACTGATTTGTCTCTTTATAGTGCCTCAAATGCTGCTTTGACTTTATTTTTCATTAATAGAAAAAAGGCGTCGGGCAGCGCCAAGACACTGTGTTGTAGTGCTGGGAGCGATGATGACAGTTTTCTATTGCAGTGTCTCTACTTCTGTTGTGCTAAATGAGTAATGCGGATTTACATGTTTCATGTGAAGAATGCCAGAGCTGCAGAGCGGTGAGCTGTTCGCCGCGCCACTGCAAATACCCTACTTTCCAGCGCAGGTAGTGAATGAGCAGACATGCCTTGTGAGTCAGGTCAATCCTGCGGTACCTTTACTGTGCTGTTGTTTCCTGAATAATGGAGAACCGTGTAGGCTACTGTTAGGGATAAACTCGCATCTTCCAATAAATCTTTAAATATGTTAAAGCACATGGTTTAATTTTTAACACCTTTGACGTTATGCGTGGAGGTAATCCACTTTCAATTAAGCTTTGAAACGGACAGGTGTGCTGTCTGCAGCTGGCTGACTTGGTGCACTTGGCCTGTATGTGTTAAACAACAAAACAACATTGCAAAATGCCACCTGGCATGCTTGATTGCGAGCTGCCTGGCAGGCATACATGACTTCATTTCCTACCCTTCCTATGTCCCTTGTCAACTTTTAAAAATTTGACTTCCTCTTACATGATTGTTGTTGTCTCCTTCCCTCCCCCGGATCCCATGAAGCGTTCTTTAAGTTTATTTTATCTTGGATCTATTAAAATAGTCCAAGAAATAAAAGGGAAATAGTGTCGATATTCAAAAAACTGACAAACCAAGTGTTGTTTGTTTTTTTTTTGTCTTACAGTGTCA
Source organism: Anser anser (assembly GCF_964211835.1). Taxonomy (NCBI): domain Eukaryota; kingdom Metazoa; phylum Chordata; class Aves; order Anseriformes; family Anatidae; genus Anser; species Anser anser. The sequence continues at coordinate 560,344 of NC_139726.1, forward strand.
CAGAGCTGCTTGCTTTAAATTTTAGTCAAACTGATCTTTCTTTTCTGCACTTTTTGACTTAATGGGGAAGCGATGAGATTATACCATAGGCAAGTATTAGAAGCGTACACTCCCAGAAGAGACACGGTCCTCTGCGTCAGTTTCATACAGATCCATAATGCTTTCCTTGGGGAAGGATGATTTGAATGATAGTCAAACTCCGTGACTTCTCTAGCGACTGTTTTGACACTGAATGATAAAAGTATTGTCCGGTGTGCTTTTTTTCTGGGGAAGGGATCGACAGCTGCAAGATCTTTAAGATTAAAACGTTGTGAATGGGTGCCGTTTTCAGGTAGTTAGTTCAACTAGCAGAAGAGAATGGGTCTGATTAAAGGATAAAGCTGGTTATTTTTGGTTTTTACTCCATCCTGTACAGTAAGAGTGATTCTCTGCCTCTTTTCCCTAACAGTAATTGGGATCAGAGAGTTCAAATACCTGCATGTTACCGTTCCTCACCTTTGAATGGAAACATGCAGAAGCCGAGCAATGTGGAGGTGTTTTTCTAGAATTTAAGAGATCACCAGACATTTGAAAGAGAGAGCACTGAAATTAAGGGACTTGTGTTTGTTTTTTTTTTCCTGAATTTGTAAGGAAACATCTGTCCTAGTCCATAACCGCAGTTCCCATCGACTCCCGAGGTTTTAAATGAAGTCAGCGGTTTGTTTCTGGGTCTTATTTTTAACTGTGTATGCTAACTGGTAATTGACTTGAAATACTAACACCTGTTGTTGCAAAGTGAAGCAGCCTTCATTCACACAAAATGTGTACCTATTAAAATGTTATTGATTATGCTGTTAAATTGTGTTTTGCGTCAAGTTGATATGGCTTCCTATTATTGACTGGTACATTTAATAACATGACTGATTTAAAACCCGCTTGAAATGTTTTGTTTTAAGTAGCATGTGCAGATCAGGAAATGCCAGCCCCACAATAATTTTGCTTTTCTGTTGATTAGCAGCACTTTAGCCGATAAGAAACATCGACATTCATGGTCTGAATCTGCAAAGACTTCTGTGTGTAAATGGCATGTTGAATCGAGGTGGTGAAGTCTCGGCTTCTTTAAAGTCAATGGTTAAATTCTCTGGGAGTATTCATGCTTGTGGAATTGGGACCTTAGCTGAGTATGAATCATCACGAATAGCAGCATGTGCAGGCTTTGCTTGCTCCAGAAGTGCTGACTAACATTTGTGGAGTTTAATTTCTATTTAAATGAAAGAGAGCAGGATCTTGTCTTAATGCTTGCTATTCCCATATTTTAAAATATGCTTAAGTCATGTACTTTAGGTACAAGCGAGTATTTGCATTACGATAAGAATGTGCTTAAGTTGTTCAGTTGAATTGGAGGCATAATCTCTCTCTTAGAGGACATATTCATATTCTCTTAGAGAGTTCTGAATTGTAGTGAAATACTAAATTATCAACCAGAACAGAAACGGAGCATTGGTAAACCCTGTGCTTTATGCTGTTACTAAAAGCTTTAGTCATGGCTGGTTGTAGACATGGCTGATTTGGCAGGCTTGGGGAACAGTTTTCTGTGTACTGATGGCTTCTTTTCAATGTCTCTTTCATCTTTTGTACTTTTTGTTTCTAAGATGCATCAAGGCTTCCAGCCTAGAGGCTGTATTGAAGTTAGAACAAAGCCTGGAAGCAGGGCATCTGAATTCAAGCTTAGATGAACTTTTATAGCATTGAAGAGGTTTTTAGATGTATCTGCATTAAAGCAGAAATAAATGTAACTTGCACTGCTTTTATCATTTTCCTTGGTATATTTTCTAGTTACTGAAGATTAAATACAGGTTTAAACAGATCCTGCCCTTTCTGAAATAATTTTAATATATTCACTTCCAGTGTTTTAGTGGTCATAACATTGTATTTGTGATATCAGAAAATAATTTCTGTTGAAAGTCTGAGATCAAATACAACTGTATGACATCATTACAGAAGAGAGGAATAGATAAGTTGCAAGGGAATAAGCTCTTATTTAATCAAACAGTAAAATTACAGAAAAATCGCCAGCATTATGATTTTTTTTGTTTACTTTTTTTTTTTGCATAACTTCTGTTCCCTCAGACATACATTCCTTGTTTCTTCCCAAAGGAATGGAAGCCAATGCGAGTATGTGAAGTTTTGTTAAACAGAAACATCTCAGTAGAGAGAAGAGATATTGGCAATTGGTCTAAGGGATACATAAAACCGGAGGGGTAGCTATGCTGCTGCTAGGGTTACTAGTGTCCGTTGTTAGTTTTCAAAAAGGGCATAGTTCCTTTTCTTAGGAGAAGCTTGTCATCCGTGAGACACGTTGAGAACATAATCTGACCCGGCTGATGCTCATGACTCCTGGCCAGTCCTTTCGCTTGCACCTCGACAGGGCGTAGCTCCACGTGCGCTTAGGGCACCTCTCTGCTGTGCAGGAGGCAGAGCCCTGGCACAGCTGCCCCGGGGGGACGTGTAATCTCCCTTCCTGGAGATCTCTAAAAGCCACCTGGATGTGGTCCCAAGCACCCTGCTCTGGGTGCCCCTGCTTGTGCCTGGCCAGGTGGGCCCAGAGGTCCCTGCCGACGTCAGCCGTGGGTGATCCAGGCGGTGCTCGGGCACCTCAGCTGCTCTGCTTTCAGCCTGTCCTTGCGTGATCTTGAAAACAAATCTGCACTTGAACTTCATTGCATCTAAGGTATTTGGAGGCAAGCTTGCCCTTGACTGGAGGCTTTGGAGCACGTTGCAGATTACAGGCCGAGCAGAGGAAGGTGTTGGCTTGTGCCGACTGCTAGCTTGGGGTCGAGCTCGCGCCCGTCTGTGGTGCAGGAGCGCGGCGCCCTGGGCTGGCCAGCTCCGCGGGCGCCAGTGATGCGGTCGCCGGACAGTGCCGCACAGCCACCCGGCCGTGTTCCCGGCAGGACACCGTTACGTGACACCTGCTTTCTGTGAAAGCATTCACAGTTTTGTAGGTACCCCTCAGGATCGGTTTGCTAGCACAGCATGCCTTACCTGTTTGGGTCAAAGCCTTATGGGCACTGCAGACCAAGTCAGTGCCTCCTAGTGCTGCTGCCCCCGGGGTACTTCTGGAGTTCTTCTTGTTCTGATTCATCACCAACCCAGGGCAGAGCTGAGAAAGGCGACCCAGATGGACTTTTTTTTTTCTCTTTCGAATTTGAGTTATTGGATGAAGTGTTTTGCATTAAATACTCACAATATATTTCATTTTACTGTAGGGTATTTGGTGTGAGCAGTAGGCAGTACTCCAAAACATTCAGAGAAAACATTATCCCTTAATGTGTGTGGATATGTGGGAATCCTTATGGCTCGGTGCTTAGGAGGCGCTTCAGAAAAGGCATTAGAAATCTAAGTTTCCTTCCTTCTTTCTGCCTTTTTATCCCTCACCACTGGGATGCAATGTTTAAAGGAAGGGAAACTTCTTTTCTCGTTTGTGAGTGGTACCCAAATTTCCTTGTAGCTCTGTTCTGAACAACAGCTAAGTGGTAAGGTGTCAACCTTATTGAATCTTTTCTTAATTTTTCTGGTCACAGATAGTAAATAGATTAACCAAGTTCCTGGATAGCGTTCTTGATCCAAGCTGCATTTTATGTATGTTAATAATCCGGTTGATGAAAAAGCCCACAGAGACAAACCTATTCCCAAAATGAAAATGCATTCTGAGTATTCAAGCAAGAAAGCTTGCAGGAAAGTGAAGTTACTCTTGTTTAAAGAAGTACTAATTATTGAGTAACTCTACTTTAGAAAACAAGCATGTGAATTAGTTATTTTGTCATAATCTGTGAAGGTGAAGATTTTTAAGTCACTGAATTCTTACTGAAATTGAGACTTTTACTCTTTAAATTCTTTAGATTGCCTCTTTTTTCATATACCTATTTTTCAGACAAAATATAAGGAATACTTTTACTCATTAGCTCTAACTCATTATTTCTGTTCAAGCAGCTGCAAACCTCTAAAATTAATCACTTTCACCATGAAATGTAAAGTATGGGTAATCTGTGATGTTTATCAGTGCAAAAGTTGAACTGAAACTTATAGGAGGCTTGCAGGGTAGAGGTGGATGGAGCAAGCACCCTGAGAATTAACCCACAGATATGAAATACATTTGTTATCTTTAAACCTACAAATAATTCAGTGTTGGTAAAGCTGTTATTATGATGAAAATATACCAAGCCTTACTCTGAATTGATTTCCGTTCCCTTTTAAACACAGAGTCTAACTAGACAAAATACTAACAGATCTCAGAATTTCATGAAGACGTTCTGGTAGAGGAAACTACTCTTTTAAGGTTAAAAAATTAAAAAAAAAAAAAAAAAAAAACTGATTGTCACCTCAAGTGCAAAGGGAGAAGCGTGCTTAACAGCAATGTCAGATGTGCTGAAACACAAAATCCAGTAGCACTTGTTAAAAAGCAAAATGTCCCCTCGAATACTTGCATTGCTTTTGTGAACTAGAGTGGGAATGCAGGGGAAGTAGGAAATGTTTCTGCTACATGTGATTGTCCATGGCTTATGCTTGTAAGAATGAAAAATGGAAGTAGATTTTGTTCTCTGGAATTGCTGAATCACAGTTCTTTTCACTTGGCTGTGGCGATGGAGATCAGCAGGGATTTCCTCGGACTACTGATGCGACACGACACCGACACTGCATGCTGTAAGAATGCTGCCTGATAGCAGCTTGCCCATATCAATAGAAAGTAGCATCAGTAATACTGATGATTGCAGACAGTAAAACTGCTGACCGAGGCTTAAATGCTCTTTATAAGGACTAACCTTGTGAAAAGAGCCAAGTAAGGGAATCCCTTGGGGTCGGTTGTTTGTTTGGTACCGCTGTACTTGTATATAGCACTGAGTTCCCTCTCTAACTTAAGCATTGGATGCCGAGGACTGCAAGAGCTAGCAGGCAAAGAAAAGCTGTCTTGCTTTGTTACAAATCTTTGTTACAAATCTTTCATTTTGATGTTGTAAGGAACTTCGATGTCTTAGTCTATAGTTAAAACTATCCCCTGCTGTGTTTCCCTTTGTAGATACATTTTGCTGCTTTCAATTTGAGGGATTCTGGCAACTTGGCCAAAGCTGCTGCTGTGACTGGGCTGTTACAAATCTAAAAAGTCAGAACGGTTCCACAAAGCACCTGCAGACAATCTGTTTCAGGTCTAATGCAGATTTATTTCTGTTTGCAGAATCTCTGAATATGGTATCCTTGCTGATACCTCTGCTTAAGGAAATCGACACTGCCATGTCAATATTAGCCACAGCATGCCAAATCTCTGAAGAGAACTTGCTGTTCTTTTAAACGTTGCCGTTGTTTTGAACAGCTTGCCATTGTTTCAAAATCATGCTGCTGATCTGTGGAGGTCAAGTGGCTCTGCCCGACCATGGTCATACTCCTACAGAATCCTTGCGTTGGTACTCACTACTCACCCTTGTTTTCTTGGTTTTATGCAAATGTAGTGTCCATCTGATGGTATTAGAAGAGACATGGGACAGTTATTCCTCGCTGTTATGCCAGTATCAATATACGTAGGGTTATAGTAATATCAAGGCACTGTTGAGTATTAGTATCCTCATGAATGAGGCTAGGAACTGTGATGACCTATGATCTTGCTGAGAGAGAAGCATATGAAAGTCTGTCTTAGACTGGTCAATCAAAGCAGGAGTACCAGGTTTAAAATAAAGAATTTCAGTATATCTTGATGCTTTTCCTTTTTTTCTAAAGTCAGGTATGTGGTTAATTTCTTCTTCAAAGGAACAGTAAAATTAAGCAAAGAAAAACTGTTTTTGTTTCGTGATTGACACTGAAAGCCTTAAAAAGATGAGTAAAAAAACTTCAGGTTTTCTTATACATCTTGTAACTATTGAGCTCTTATTATTGTTTTAAGTTTTCCTGTTCAGCTTTAGCAGCCATAAATTCAGTGGAAGATTGTGTGTCACATAACTGCTGGAGTTTACAGAAAATGCTGAGTATTACAGAATTTCACAATAAATTATGCCAGGGTTTCACTTTTTTTTTTTTTTTTTTAAATTAGGTCCCCCTGTTCCATCTTAAAAATTACAAAACTTCGTGAAGATGATGATGATGTCTACTTGCTCCTCCTCTCAGGAAGAAAATATTGGAGGCTGGAAATCTAAGGAATTATGTTTAATTTAGTACTTCCATTGTCATAATATACAGATTTGTAAACAACCGCAATGGAAATGATTTTCTTGAAAAGCCTTTTTGAATTGATCTGCCTATAGCTTAAAGATCTGTGTGTTAGTGGTTGAGCATTTCTTGTTCCAGTTATATTTCTTCCAAGAATTAAAGATGAACCTGTGCATAGTTGGCCTTTGTAAGGAGCAGCAGAACAATATATTTGTTTAGAGAGTAAGGAAGCAACATTTAAACTGTCTTTGGCATCTTGAAACCAGAAGGTGCAACTCCCATGTTACTGTGTTCTTTATATCTTTACCTTGAGGATTTACAGACAGCGCAAATGTGATTTTTTTAAAAATCAATTCCAACGTATGTACATATGCAGAAGCATATACGCAGATAGAGAATTATATGTAGATAAGTTGGTGTAGAGATAAAAAATTATCATGACAAATAGGCCAACAAAGTTGCTTCTGCTATGGAGAACTACCTCGTTTGTCTGGATGAATTTGGCAGTGTTACATTGTTACAAGTTAAAACCAAATAATTGCTTTAAGGAGGGAAAATCAGATCAAAAAAACGCATGTGCCAACTCATTTTATTTGCTTTCTTTTTTCATTGAGGAGTGTGTAGACTTTGGGGTAGGACTGTAAATTTATTTGCAGTTGACTACTGATTGTAAAGGACACATTAATCTTTCAAAAGGGGAGCAAACTCCCAAATGTATTTTCATATTTACTTACTTTTAACTGTCTTTAATTCCAGCCTCTGTGATCAGATGACTTTGCGTGTAGCTTCTGACCAGCTGATACCATCGCTTTCTTTCAGAACAAATTTAAAAAGGTTCCGTTGTTGTTGATGAATGGTCACTCTTGGGTGAAGACAGGTGGCATTAGACTGATGATTTTGGTTTAGTGCAAGGGATAGTGTTCAATAACATTGAAGAATTTGAATCAAGAAGCATTGAGAAATGTCACACTTCATCAGTGAGTTCATTATTTTCTACTTGGAGTGGTCAGTGAATATTGAATGTACAGAACCTGGCGGTCATGATTTTTCTTTGCTTTTTAACTTGCATTGTTAACTAAACATGTACAGATCAAACATCAAACACTGGCTTTGAGCCACTGGAATGACAGACTGTTTCAGCTACACTTTACCATTTTCTTGCAGTAATAATGGAACTTCCTTCAAAGAAACTTGTCCATCTAGATCAGATTTCTACACTTTAGCTGTTTTTGACGATCCTGCAATGCAGAATGCTGTCAGGAGGAAATACAGCTCGCAGGAACATACGATACTATCTTTGGTTGCAGTCTTGCAGTTTGGCTTGACTGAAACCAATTGCTTTTTGTCAGTCGTTCTCTTTCAGTTGCTTCTGCTGCTGTTCTTCCCCTTTTTCGTGATGCATTGGGCCATCCTTGGGATTTGTATGGATAAGCAGGTTCAACTCATTAGAACAGCAGAAAAATAACTCCACAAAACACAAATGAACAGAGTTTGCACGTCAGCTATTTGCCATGTTGCTACTTGCTGTGGGACTAGACAAATGCCAAAGCTGTGCCTAAGTGGATGGAGCTCTGTGCCTAGGAAACGTGGGTAAGGTCGGGCTGGGAATGAGAGAGGGCCTGCGGGGGGACCGGTCAAACGCGACTCCCCTTCTGGCGTTCCTCCGCTGTTGGCGCAGTTCTGTGGAAACACCTTGTGGCCACCTATTGTGTGCATGTATTCTTTGTAAGACCTGTGATGGTGCTCTTGTGTGTCTAAGTGAAAGTATGTTTTTCAGACATTAAGGTTGTTTTGTTTTTTAACTTCGTTGTAGATCTTATTACACCTTAAATGTCAGGTTTATCCCAAGATGCTGTGGATACGTGATACACGCTGCCTGTCATGGCTGCTCGTGAGGAATTAAGCCCTTGTTGAAGAAACAGCTGGCTTGGGTTGCCAAGTGCTAATGGAGAGACTTTTAAAGGGAGTATACAGGGATCCACATATAAACCAAAGTATGTAACTATAACAAGAGAGATCTCTTCAGGCTTAACTTCTAAAAATCAAAGAACAGCTAAAAAAACTTACCTTACATTTGGGCGAATATGATAGTTACATTGTGAATAGCACAAGGGAAATTGACCTCCTATGTGACAGCATTGCAGATTCATCAAAGAAATAATAATTCGTTTTCCTTTTATCAGCTGCTAAACAATGTAAGAGATTTTTTTTTAGTACAAAAAAGTGAAATCTTCCTTAAAATGAAAGGTGAACTTATAGAATTTCCGTCCAGTCACATTTTCAGCAAGATATCTTCTCTCCTCAGCAAAACTATGCATATTCATTGTATATGTATGTTTAGATTGCATTCACAGTGTTGGTATTCTCAAAATATCTGTTTGCTTCTCAACAGATATAAAAAAAATAAAAACTAAAATGTGTGAACTGGACCATGGAACATTGTTTACACCTCAAAGGATTAGTGATGTAGGTATGTATGTGATCGTGTTCAAATGTAATTATTTTGGATTGCTAGAATAAAACTATTTCTGAAATATTTTGTGCAATTAATTGTTGCATATGGAAGCTGCAGTAGTATTTTGATGTTTAACACAAAAAATCTTTCCATAATTAAACATCAACTTTAGGATCATTTTGTCAAGCTTTCTGCAGGTATGTGGCAAATGAGAATCCTTAGGAGAGACTTGAAGGAGGATCATGAGATAGCTTTGCAGGACTTACCTTAGCATTTTATATGGGATCCTTCTGCAAAACCATTTATTAGACATACTGCTTCCAGACACTACATGCTTACTAGTGAATGGAGAAAGAACAAAAAACAAAAACAAACAAACAAAAAAAAACTAATATCTAATGGCAAGTTTCACTGTTAAAGGTACCTAAAAAGAGATGGAAAGAAAAGTCTCATTCTTTGTCCCCATAAGCATCCTAGCTTACATGATATATTACTGGGGATATGTATGCTTACAGTGCTTGGGCAAATGTTCAAGTATTTTTGTTGACCAATATAATTGTATCTTAGGCTTTAGCCAATTTTTGTTACAGAATATAGTGAAAAGATATTTTGAAATCATATCTACCTAAGCTTATTTTTTATTAATATGGATTTATGTGTATGTGTACACCCAAAAATATATACATACAAGATATATAATATTTATTTATATCTTTAAAATAAAAGACACATCAAACACATTACCTGTAATATAAATGTAAAGTTTGCATTGAATTAATCTTGCATGAAGAGACCTTGATGACTTCTACTAGCTTAAGTTTGTTTCAAATTCTTATTCAGCAACTCAAATCCTTGTTATGGAAACAGTTAATGTTTTTATTATACTGTTTCTAAATTCTATGCATAATGCTTTCATTTTATGGCTCATACTTAAAGTATTTCTTGAATTTGACATGACTGTAAATGTTTGTGATAACTAGAAAATCTGGTGACTTCTATGAAAAATGGCCTATGCATCCAGAAGTATAAACCCACTGACTACAAACATCTGTATGAACTTGCTGCAACAGAAAAAATGGCATCAGCAAAAATTCAATTAAAGGTACTTTTTTTTTATTTCTAATAGCAATTTTTTTTTTAAGTACAATGATCACATTTTTTCACTGCCCTCAAAGAATCTGACAATGAATAGGAATAACAAATTGTTTTAACAGTGTTCCCGATGGGCAAAAGATGCAAGTTTATAACACCATTACTATGACTTGGAAACGTCAATGTTGAATTATGAAATTTCTTGGAATCAGGGATGCAAAATACATGGAATCTGCTTCCCAAAAAGACAGGAGACATTTATATTTGAGTGCTTAGAGGAAATTCATCCAGACTCATTAGATAACCAGCTCAAAATAGTGGGGATAATGAAGAACTTATGGGAATGAAGGGGGATTGCTCTGGAAAGAAATTAAACCAAAAATATAGACATGAAGTGAAGATTTCCAAAAGTCAAACTGAAGTAGAGCTTGAGAAGGAAATAAAGAATTTTATAGCCACATAATGTAAATTTAGAGCTGGACAGAAAGGTGTAAATAGCTGCAGTATGTTCCAAATAGTAAATAAGAGGTAGTTTTAATTTAATTAACTTAATTTAATACTAATAAAGTTCAATGAAAGCTTTACCGCTGCTTTTGTTAGGAATGATGTTTTATAATGTGTTGACAAAGCAGGGTGACAAGCAGAACTGAAGACAAAATTCTGTGCTGTCAAACTGGAGAGAAGACTAAGTACCAAATCCAGTATCCAGAGTAAGCGCCAAAGACTAAGCACTCATCCAGTGATGTAATTTCACATGCTAATTTTTTTTGTAAGTCTGATCTCAGAGACATTTAATAAATCCATCAGTGATGGATAATAAAACCACAGTGGGTGATACCATACAAGTTGAAAATAGCAAGGTGGTTTGGTGTATTAAGAATGGGGTTACAGGGAAGGAAACATTTTTGACAATGATAGACCCAAAGTCTTCAGTTATGTACAAGTTAATTAGAATAAAATGTGAAGAAAAGAATTTGTAAAACCGAGTAAGTAAATTAAAAATGCAGCCAGTTTTTAAATATGGGGGAGGACAGGATGAACACTGGTAATTCTCCAGACAGCCTCATTACAATCTTTACATTAGGCATATACCAAACAGGTTATGACGGAGTTCTACCTTTGTAGAAGAAGGACCAAATAATAGAGAAAATGTGAAGACTAAATTAGAAAGGTTAAGATATAGCTAACTCTTGAATACTGCATATGACCTTCATCATTATAGTACCTAAAAAAACAAAACAAAACAAAAAAAAAAAGTTGAATAATACAGGAAATAATACCCTCATAAGGAAACCTAAAGGAGTCTATCTTCAAGTATTTTAAGAGAAAGCATTGATCAAACTTGCTTACGTTAATATATGTCTATGTAACAGGTAGATGGAATGTGACAACTTGATACCAGAACTGTCAGCAGATAAACCTCTCACACGTGAATCAGTTGCAATTTCTTGAGCTTTAAACTACCTTTGGGAAAGTGAATGCAAAAATGCAGACTGCTGTTTTATGTCTGCATATTTCTTGTTTGTTGTATTCCCTGCTAAAAAAAAATAATAATAAAAATTATAGGGAGAATATATTCATATATTCTTACCCTTTTTTCTTCAAAATTTTCCCCATTCTTATTTTAACATCATACTAAAATCAGTAATGTACGCCACAGCTTTGAAAAGAGACTTTATAAAAGTGACATTCTATTCTTCCAAAGCTTTATAGGTTTTATACTGACACAATGATACTGTGACAAAGTACGTTTTCAAGGAAGATTTTTACTTTAATCAGATAGGATGTTAGTCTGCTGATCAAGGCGTCACTTCTTTGGGTCACATTTCAAAGCAGAATTACTGTATGAGACCCCCTCACTCTGTCATGTCGGCTCCCAGTTGCCTGGGAATGCTTTTATCGGGGTGGTAGTTTAGCCGGGCCGTTGATGCAGCCAGCGAAGCTGGATTTGGGCTGGTTTATTAGCTTAGGTTCAGCGTACAAACACAGCTCGTTTACCTCAGAAGTGCATGTTTGACAAACGGTTTAGCTTTCATGTGCCATGACAATGAAACTGTTGGGTCCTGGTGGGCCTCGGTGCGGTGTGGAGCCATTCCGAGGTCTTTGTGGTGCGCGCCTGGAGCGGAGCCGATCTCAGCAGCTGTGGCCTGCGGCTGGCCCCCGCTGCGTGGCTGCGCTGCGCTTCCAGTAAGCTTGCCCAGCTGCCGCGTGCCGGCACGCAACCGGCAGTCTGGGTGTTGTGAGCTCTGAGATCTCGTGGTGGTGGGGAGCTCGTACAGCGTCTTTGACAAATATCAGACCTCCACGCATAGAACCGGTCCTAAACAGAAGCTAGAAAGTCCTGTTAACTTGAGGGAGCTGTTCAGAGATTTGTGCTTGAGTGTCCTTCTGTCTTGCTTGCCAGTGTCTCCTCTATGAATGTGTATTACCTGGCTTGTCAGTGTCACTTATGTAAAAGATTGGAGAGTTGGTGGATTCCTTTTTTATTTTTGTTTTTTAATTTTGTGCCATTCTGAGGGAGGGCTTCTGATTGCTTCCATTACCTACAATTCAACAGGGGAAACATGGGATATTTTTGTGAACAAGCTCATTAAATAGCAAACCCAAAGGTATGGGAAGACTGTAGCTCATCCAAGCGCTCCTCCAGCTGTTCACTAAATGGTTTGTTCCTTTGAAACTAATTTTTCATCATTTGTCTTTTGGTATTTCACCTTTTTTCAAGTGTTTTCCAACTGAGTAAGTAATAAAATACGTGTGCTGAAAGCTCCACAGAGAATAAAATGTGTTCCCACCTGTTTGTTTTTGTTGGTGGTGCTGATTCAGGTAATCCAAGTTCTGAAGTGCTGGGTTACCTCTCCGTGGATGTGGAACCACATAAGCAAATGACAAATCAATTGTTGTCCGCTTAAGGAAGAAAAGTACTTGTGGAAGAGAGCTGTACGGGAATGCTTCACAGCTCCCTTCTTTGGGAAGCCTGCTGGTGTCTCCCACCCAGCAGGCAGAGGGAGCGGAGATGTGGCCTTTCAGGGGTTTTGCAGTCCTTGTTCTTGTGCGTGTGAAGGCAGAGGGGGCAGTGTGTGGCTTTGTCCAGCTTTCACTATGCAGGAACATTGACTAAGCATTTTTAAGAGTGAATTAGTTCCACCTGAGACAAATGAAAAATTAGCAGTTATGTCTCATAATGGTGTTTCTTTCCTGGGCTAGATGTGGAGTGAGATCTTTATTCCTTACTCCTTGTTATGAACTGGGACAAGAGTTTCCAATTTTTTTTCCTTGCTCACTACCGTTCTGCAGTAGAAAGTTATAGCATAAAGGAAGGTTTGGGGAGGAGGAATTAAAAAATAATAAAAATAACAATAGGTGGTAAATTATGGGGGCCTCTGGAAACAGAGGGGGGTTTTGCAACTAGAAGTAGTTGGCTGGGGAGGGATGGGGTCAGGTGGTAAAGAGGAAGGCTGTGGCTGGGCAGCAAGAAAAGTAGCAGGAGAGGAGCAAATGTTTGCTGAGCTGAAATCATGCTTTGTCCTGATTAGTCACTGAGAGGCAGGAAACAGTCATGATGGCAGGAGGATAAAATAAAACTGGCCTAGCTCAGGGGCTTCTGGCAGCCACAGCAGCCACAGACTTCTTTTCCTTCTTCCTTCATTGTTGATTGGCCAGAATCATCTGGCTGCTATTCCATCAGCCTTTATGGCTTTTCTTCTAGTTTAAGAGGTAACTCCATCTATCTTTGTCTTCCTATTATTAACTGAAGTTGGAAACAATGTCTTTGTGAAGCCATCAGACAATTTCAGAGTATCTTTAAATGGATAGATTTTGGGAAAGCACCCTGTTTTCAGTAATCAATTTTTGAAATTCTTTTTCTTGAAAGAAACATTTTTACTCTTTCATCTTCCCACCTGTAAGAGTTTATTTTTATTTCTCTTACTAATCTCCCCTCTATCACCTCAGAAACAGGGATGGAAAAGAAAAGGAGAAAAAGGAAGAAAAAAATACAGTCCATTTCCTAGTTTTCATTTTAATTGTGATTTGAAGTAGAATATTTTTTTTTCATGGAAATTCATTACATTTCAACCCATTGTTCTTCAGAAAAAACAGTTGTGCAAAGAGCCTTTAGGTTCACCATTCTGTAGTTAAATTTTGATATGAAGGCATTTGATAAAGGTATTGAAAATACTTGAAAATACTTATAAGCATTTATTTTCCTGCAGATTAAAAAAACAGAACAAATTTCAAAAATTAACAAAGAGCAAATGCTGCTGAAACAGCATCGCCAAGTGTGGTGGCAAGAGCATAAAAGACTGAGTGAGAACAGGTAAGACCTGAGGAATCTTAATTAGTTATTATTAAAGGAATACATCAGCAGACAGAGATTCTGGTGTGGCATACTTGATTAAAGGGACATTAGGAGTATAAACATTAAAATATCTTAACCGAAGATAAATCTTTGTGCAGGGCAGGAGAGTTTGTGGCTTGCATTGAAAGGGGTCAGTAGATGCAAAGAGAACAGAAGAAAGGAGGGCAGAACAGGGTGGATGTTCTGCATGTACTTAGTGGCACATACCGTGATCTCCAGCTGTTTAGCTGACCTATCAGAATCTGAAGAGCCTGTATTTGTAGGAGTATCAGAAGTTTTCAGATGTTTTTTAATCCTTTTAAGTGTCAGTGTGTCTCTAGATATGTTGTTTACAGTTATAACAGGGAACGTTAATATTGTTCATGAGAACAGAATTACCCTCTCATTGCTAAAGGTGAACAGAGTATTCAAGAGACATTTGAATAACATCATTGATAATATACTTTAACTTTTGGTTGGCCCTGAAGTGGTCAGGCAGTTGGACTTGACCCTTCTAGGGCTCTTATGACAGAACTATTCTATTCTATTGTGTTCATGCTGCAGAAGCTGTTTTCTCTTCTTTTGAATGATGTAAGCATGTACCTTATCTCAGAATTTTCAGGAAAGAATACTTTTGGTGGCCTGCTGCAGGTGTTTTTATGTTTTGTTTTGTTTTTTCCAGAAATACTTGTAACTTCCTGACCAAACTGCAGACAGCTTTGTTGTCCTAGGCCTACTAGCTTACGTGTTGCATGTACAGCAGATCAATAACAGCATGTTTTACTCAAAAGAGGGTGGCTTCCCTACTACTTTTCTGTAAAACGCCTGACCTTAATAGATTCCCAGGCAGAGAATCTCTTTTTAGTCAATTATCAGAGTATTTGAAGCTTATCGTTCTTGTCAATTTAATAAATAAGAAATTAAATCTTCTGTATTACAGCAAACAAACAAACAAAAAAACCTCATTAATACCTTGCAGGGAAAAAGCAGAAGCAGAAGCAAAGATTGTTCTTGATGAAGGAAGTCATAAGTATGACTCTTTTTTGGATATACGGGACTTGGGTAAGACTTTTCAATTCATGTCTTGGTTCTTTATTATAGTCAAAATTATCTTGATTACTTGTTTGTGTTTTTAAATGCCTGTCACGACAGCTTTAGATTTAGGAAGTATAGTGCTACATAATACTCTGTGTGTTTGAGAAAGCTTTATGTTTCATTTGGATATAGAGCATAAATTATCAAAGGAATGGGATGCATACCAAACAAATACTGTAGCTCCTATCTGGCAACTAAGAGAGAAATTGAAATTCTGGATGTCTGAAATGCAGCATTACCTCTCAGAAGACTCTTGTCTGAAATATAAGTTCAATCCAGTTGACATGTTACAGCAGGTTGGTATTTTAGCTTAACAGTTTCTAATCATTGTCTTTTTAGCATTTTTATTTATTTAAAAGCAATATTTTAAGAATATAACTCAGAGTATTCAGTAAGCTTTGCATTTGTGGTACTGCAAATTTTTCACTAAAATCTGTAAAAGCATAGCAGTGTGAAACTGGAAATCAAGCTTTTTGTTCCAAATAAGAAATTTCATATTCTAGCAATACGAAGTAACAGTAATGTATTTCATGAAATAGATTGAACTTGTGAAGAAGCAACAGGAAGCAATTCTGGAATTTCTTAACCTTGAAAGTCTGACTGTGGAAAGAGAGCTTGAAGCCTATAAAAGAAAAGTAAGCTTTTCCTTGTAAGTTTAGTTAACAGTTTCTGAGAAAAAATATAATGCAGAGTAGTCTGAGTAGCATTTTTCATCACAGGCTTTAGTGCGTTCTTCTGAAGAAAAAAACAAACTTTTCCATGAAGTTCCTTCAGCTCTACTATCTTTGGAGTTCCCCTATCCAGATTTGAAGAACTTAATTATCAAGGAGTACTGTAAGCTTGCAAATGAATACTGGTCTAAGCTTCAAGAGGTTGATCAACAGCTAAAAGTCATATATAGGTAATGATACCTGTTTCTAGATTTCTTTTACTGGGGAAAAAATAAACTATAAAGTATTTTACAATCTACTGATCCTGCAGTTGCCCTTACCATGATAGCTGGTTCTATTTTATTCAGTACAGAAAATAGTTGGCTCACTGCCCAATTCTGTGGGGTTAAAGCCAGTAACTGTTTGCACAGCTGTGAGGATTGAGGCAGTCCTTTCTAAAGAACTCATCTGAAATAATAAGTGAAATGTTTTGTGAATTAAAAACCAACAATCTGATGTGTGTCAAATGTCCTCTTCACACACTTTTATAGGGGTAGAAGTGATTCCTTCTGTGTGATACACTATCAAATTTAAGTCAGAAAAGTACAGCCTTTCTGAGGGAGATCTTAAATGTATTTATTTATAAAGTTGATAAACAGGTCCAATCTCTTCAAGAATGTTGGTTCATTGCAGTAACTGTCATCACAAATAAATATGAAACCGTATGTAGATTCAGAATAGTTTATTATTATGTAGATGGGGGTAGAGGGGAGGAATGTGGCTCAAGAAAAGCTGGTGGAAATGGCAGTGGCACCAACCTGCTAGAGGGGTGTGCAGGTAGGCTGCCTGGGACAAATTACCTGATTTGGGTCTGTGTATGCTAGTATTATTAGATGGGAAGGTATAAAATCATAAATGAATCATCAGCAATTGTCTTGGGTATGGAATTTAAAGCTAAATCTTGATCTTTTTGTTTGCCTTCTGTTCTTGAAATCTTTATTTCTCATATTGCTCATTTTGATTTCTATGATTTTATCCACAACATTAAAATGTTTTCAATACAAAAGGCAAAATTTGCTTTGTTCTTGTAGAATCGCTTACTTTTGAGATACGGGGTTTATAAAACACAATTTTTTTACTTTTTACATTTGTTTTGGAAAATTTGCATGGAAATATTTTGAGTTTGCAAAGATACAGGATTTAATGATTCTATAATTCATCAAGGTAACCTTGATCCAACAGATAATACTGTGAAAAATTGAGTGATGTAGATTTTTGACCTTATGTATCCACTGTACCCTACTGACTAATGCAGCACTTGTGATATCTTTGCAGTTATCTCATTGCTGTCTACCTGAAAATAACAATACAATTGCAATAGATTTTCACTCGTTCTTGTAATTTGAAGTTGCTCAGTAGAACAATATGATTATGTAGTAACATAATTGTAACTTTTTCCCCAAGGATCTGAGGATTATTTCTGTCATTCTTTCTCTGTCATCATATGTGTGAATGTACAGAAAAAAGCACTGGGTTAATACATATATCATTGTTTAACTGTTCAGGCTTTCTGCAACAAAAAAAATGGAAATGTGCATAGAATATCTAAAGAAGAAAAATGAGAATAAGATAATCTGATCTGCTATGTTCTTTGTGTGTTTTTCAGTCCTACTAGAGTACATGCTACAATGTTTATTGCTTTTAGAAACATAAGAAATAGGATTAGAATGTTTGATCGATCCAGATCCACTTATTTTATTGATGCTGAAACACAATTTTTTTTTTCCGGGGGGGCAGGGATGAAATTGTCCCACAAATTGTGGACTTGTAACCAATGTGTTATAGTCAATGATTCTCTAAGCACTGTTACATTTTTGCCACAATTTCCAAGGATGTCTGAATTATTTGAATAACTGAAAGATGAATTGAGTACTACATATTTAGCACTATCTTCACCAACGTCAAATGAAAGGAATATTATGACTAAGTCAAGTAAACCTGGTCCCTCTTTTTGGGTCTATTGACAGGATGTTCCTGCTGAACAACCAGCAATGACTCAATTGATAGAGAAGTTAACATATTACTTGGTATAGAGAAGTTAACATATCTCTTGGTGGCATTGTTGCAGTCTGTCTGCAGATTCAACCACACAGCAGTGCATCAAGTTCAGGTTGTCCCAACTATTGCAGAGGATATGTGGAGATTATAGGGCAGAGAGGGTAACTTCTCTTCCAAGTTGTTTGTATTTTGCAGGGTGTGTAAAACTGAGGATTAACCCTGGGTAAGTGTTTCAAAGGAAACAGCTGCCTCAGGGCTGTTGAATATAAGATAATCGCCCTGCTTCAGTTCTGAAACAAAATAATGAAGTGTTTTGTAGTAGCAGAATGATATATATATATATACACGTATATAAGAAAAGCAAGTAGTATATTTAAAATTTGGTTGTACATTCAGCCTTGTATAAGTTTGTCAATATCCTGTCACTGAAGCAGCATGACGCTAACTTAAATATTTGTCTAAAATGTGCTGGTGCTTTTCAGATTCTTTTCAGGTGAGGTCTTCCTTTCTGGAATTTTACAAGAGTTTTAAGTAAGGGAATGTCTTGCATTTAATCAGGCAGGATATTTTGTAATTCTGTCCATTTTATGGTTGTGAATATGCTGGAATGGATCATGCTGGGCTGGATTGTTTTGGGCTGGACAATGCTTTTTTTTAGCTGTTTGTCTATGAACAGCTGACAAAATCTAAGCACAGCTGACAAAGCTTGGCACAGCTGACAAATCAAGACACTGGCAGTCAGTGTTTTCCTACTCACAATAAACTACTTGCAGCTCTAGCTGTAGCTGTTAGCTCCCCAGAGTATCCACCACTCTCAATTTCTCCATCTTGTTCCTAGGTAGTACAGAGATCACAGAATCACAGAACGGCTCGGGTTGGAAGGGACCTTAATGACCACCTGGTTCCAACCCCCTGCCATGGGCAGGGACGCCACCCACTAGATCAGGTTGCCCGGGGCCCCATCCAACCTGGCCTCCAGGTTGAACACCTCCAGGGATGGGGCATCCACAACCTCTCTGGGCAACCTCTTCTAGTGTCTCACCACCCTCTGAGTGAAGAATTTCTTCCTAACATCTAATCTAAATCACTTTGATAGTTGAAAACCATTCCCCCTTGTCCTGTCATTATCTGTCTGAGCGAAGAGGACATCTGTCTCTCCATCTTATTTATAAGTCTACTTGAGGTATTGAAATTGAGATCATTAGCTGGCCATTAGAGCAACATACAAGTCAGAAGGATCCTTGCAGAGATGAGAAAACTGAGGCGGAGACTGGTGCAGGAACTGGTGCGCCTGCCCATGTGCTCTGGAGGCAGAGCAGGTCGCAAGACCAGCCTTCTGAGCACAGAACCTGTGCTGTTCCCTGCTCTCAAGTTTGTGGTGTGATGTTTCCTGATTGAGATGTATCTTACTCTGCCTCACTCTTGTAGATGTAAGACCTATATTTGTTCATGAATTTGAATGTTTGGAAAGAATGATGTGTTATCTTAAGAAAAAGAAATGGTACTCAGCGTCAGTTGCAGTCAGATATTTAAGTCGTGCATGGCAAAGAATAATTAATTTCTTCATTAAAGTTACTCTTCAGAAAACCCATACATCACACAGATCCTAAAATTAATAAATGACCAGATTTCATTAAACTCCTCCCTTTTCTCTACAGGGAGCTTTTCAAAGCACTCATTTCTGAGGATCAGTTGCAAGACATCTTCTGCAGAGGCAGTAAAGGTTGCAAAAATAACACATCTTCCCAGTAGCACTTCTTTATCAAAGCTCAGGAGCCGTTATCTTTGGGGAACTGTGTCCGCTGTTCAAGCCCTACAACCTGAAGGTTACAAGTTATTACTGCAACCATTCCCTGTTTAATGGATTCCTTAATCCCATTTTACTCTCCTGGGCACTATTTCTTCTTAGCATATGAGAAAACCCTCTGCTCAGACATCTATATTCATTGTCTTTCATGAGAAATTTAAGCAATCACCTACAAAGAAACACTTTCATTACCAGAGAATGTCTGCATTTGCTAATGTGATTCCACATTTTATGTTGTCTCTAGCACTTACTTGGTAGTTGTCAGTCACTGCAAATAAACTTTTTACAGGAGCTAAATATTTTTCTTTCCCCCATTTCAAAGCAGTCTCTATTTCTCCTCATAATGCTGGATTTAATAGCAAACAGCTGTGTCCTACAAATTGTTTGTCAGATATTCCGCATGGTTTATAAGAAGCAAAAAGAAAATGGGTGGAGAGTAAGAATAATATAATTATCTCAGATAAGGTTGTTGAGGGAAATATAGCTCCATGCACAATTGTACTAATTCTAACATTAATCAGTCTCAAAGTCCAGTTTATTACTCTAGTATTTTTAGTCCTAAATCTGTAACTGCACAAGTGCTGTGGAGCTTTTCCATCTGAGTGTGCACTACTGGACTGTAAAGCATCCCCACAGAAGAAATATTTGAAGTCCTGGGTAAACGGGGAAGTCAGTGGGCAGCAAGGTGAGGTGTGGCTGGGTGTTACATCGTATGCCACGCTACCTGTGCCAGTTCATTGGGTCTGTGCAGGTGGCACCCTTTTCATTCATTCTAGTCAGGCTGCTGTTGAATTTTTATTTTTATTTTTTTTATTACAAGCCACATTTTGTGAATTACTCTAAAGCTGTCAGCAAATGCAGATTGTGAATGTTTCTCTTTGGAATAGCAAAGATCTAAGTATCAGTGTATTACCTTTGTGCTGTGACGTGGTACTGTTACCTGCAGACACTTTGGTCATCGCGGTTGTTAATTTTCAATGTGTTGCTTTCGTTTTACTCTGATAAACAGATAAGTTACACAAACGCACTACAACAGAGGATCAGCTAAGAGTTAACGCTTCATGTTGTGTCCCCCCCCACCCCCAAAAGAAACAAACAAACCAAAAAGTTAAAGGTGGAATCTCTCTATACACATATTACCATTGCAGAGCTCTGTTTTGTTTTGTTTGTAGCACTAATGGCATTAATAACGTTGCTGGAATTTATTGAAGGAAGTAGGGTGTGATTTTTCGTTATGCAGTTATCTTCGTTGTGTCATCTGTGTAAAGATGAGAGTAACTTTTAACATTTGTTCAAAGAAAAACAATGTAGGGAAAGCACACATGGAGGGCAAGAAACAGGGTGTTCATAGTTATGGAATAAATTTTTTAATGTTCTTCTTAATTTGGTTATATGTTGCCACCATTTTGATCATGGAATAATGATTCTATGCTGAAAATGGTCTAGTAAGCTAAGAAACATTTTGATTTCATGAAATGGGGAATTGAAGGAAGAGAAGGAAGAAGATCTGATCACTAGGTGTCTCCACAAAGGTGGGTGAAGGTCAAATCCTTCTTTTTTCCTACCCGATCATCTCTAAGACCAGAAAGGTAAAAATAAAACTCTTCTGTCTGCTTGAAAAAAGCTACAAAATGAATGCTATTAGGTAGGTGAAAATAAATGGCACTCAGTCCAAATTCATGCCAACTTCATGGCAAAGCAAGCAACAGTGGAAAGTGCTGGGCTGGGATGGGGGAGAATGTGAAAAGTGTCATCAAGAGTTTGGGTTCCCTTGCCTGAGAGTGCATTACGTGGGAAATGGTTTATTGAAATGGGTTATTTTGTCTTCATTCTTGAGGAATGTCTGTAGGTGAAGCATTCCATATCTTTAAATGAGCAGATCTAGGGATATTCTTCCTCAGTTTCCCAGAGTATTTTACAGTGGTGATTATACGCTGTTTTTATTGCACAGCATTCTTTAAACAAAAATTGTGTTAAACTGTATTAAATAGATTTTTAAAATATTTTTCTCTACTGCTCTCTCTTTAGAGATAATGGTAGATCGTATCATAAAATCTAGTTTAATATTATATACGATTGTTTCACAAAACAGCAACTTGGTCGTCTTTTCTAAATGCCTGGTATTTCTGCCTACATAAGGATAAAGTTGTCCTAACATCTTACTGAATTCAGGGCCGTTACATATCGATATACTGCTGCTGGCTCAGGAAGTCCGAGAGCTGCAAACAGTTGGAGGCTGCAGGAATTTGGTGTGGGGCGTAGATTCATATAATTACCTTCTTTTAATTATACCTGGGCTTGTAGTCACTTTTGAGAAGAGATCACTAGGATAGAGACACACTTAGTATTGCTGCTCTGATATTAATGCTGATGACAAAAGCCTGATATTTAATGCCTACATGGCAACGTGTTCAGACTGAGGATAAAATCTAACCTCTAAACTTGTGTTACTGTCCTTGAGTTTTTTTGATGTTTGTTACATCTTGCTACTCTAATTTTCTGAAATGCATGCAGGCATACTAATTATTTCACCTCCTACTTAAAAGAAACAGGAATCTTTTGTCTTGCCATGATTCTGTGGCTGTCATAAGTTTTTTTTAACTAATCCCTCATTTAGCTGCATACAGATATTATTTCATTCACTTTAATCTTTTAATTAGCGCTCAGTGGCAGAAACCGATCATCTTCCTTTTTCACACTGTATTTTCCGTGTTGCATGACTATTCGTTAATGTAACTTCATTGAGAAACACAATGTCATTCCCTAATAAAAAATAATAAAAACAAAAAACAATAAAAGGTCACATTAAAAAGGCAGTCTGCGTTTGCTTGTATCATTAAAGAAAATCTGTATTTCCCAGCTTTGATCCAATATCAGGTTTATAGGGTTGTGTCATAGAGCCCACTGAAGGTTTAGGCTTTTTTTTTTTTTTTTTCAAACACCTAGAATCAAACTTCTCCTTTTAAAATGTTAAATTACTTTGGAGCTGATTGTGTTGAATTTGAATTTCTGTAGGAACAGTGAATGGAAAGAAGAAGATCAGTGGGTTTTTCAGACTGTTGTCAATCAGTATCCAAGTGATCTTCAGAGAAGAAGGACTTTGTACCTTGATGTACTGCAGAGATACCTTCCTCACAAATCTAGGCATGATCTGGTCAGTGTTGTTAGTTCAACTATATACTTTCTTGTATAAAGCATGTAGTGAACATTTATATTAAAGAATGTTTATCAAAGGTTTTTATTTTGTAACTTCTTAACTATAGATTTTATTCTGTACAGAGAAGATGAGAGATGTTGCTGTCTTAAAAACAAACAAACAAACAACATTCACTTCTTCAAAATAAGCACCGTGGAGATTTTACAGTTCCACAACCCCTTACTGCCAAATTCACAAAACTAGTTTGCGAACATTGCTTTATGCTATACAATTTTATAGTTATGTCTTACTATTCTGCTTCTCTTGTTGTTTTTATCTTTTATAAGGATGTATAGCATTGTCACACTGTGTAGGAATAGTAATTTTAATAGCTCTATGGCACATATATAGCAGGAAGAGTGGAAACTTATCTCCTGCTCTCAGAGAGAGGCTATTTTTACATTCATAATGCATTTCAAATTGATTACTGATTCGTTTTACACTCCACAGTGAATAAGCACATAGCAGCTAATAGAGAAACCCAGTTCAAGGCCAGAACATTTCAGGATGTCATAGGGAAAGTAGGAGTCTTTTCTTATCTCTGCATGTATTTTTAGACCATCTACTTCCTTATGTTTGAGGAGTGCCTAGTGCAAAGGAGTGGCAGTGTAGTGACACTGATGAATAGCATAATTTCACCAAAAGTAAAGTTCTTGTGGATTTCAGAACTTTTGAATGTGAGAACTGGTTTAAAGAATTATATGCTTTGTATAATGTATGCATACTTTTAAACATAGCCATTATTAATGGGCCTCCCTAATTCTTCAGAGGGTCACTTAAAATTTAAAAATCATCATTCTGCATTGAATGTGGTATGTATATCAGCATGACAAATACAGAAATGTTAAAACAGTACTGAGAATCTGTTCTTAAAATGTTTGTTACATTAGCATAACTAAATTTAGAGCCTCCTATTCTTCCTTCTTTCTGAAGAATGGATCAGTGGACTAGGACTGAGTGCTTGATCTGGTAGCAGGTCATCAGAGAGATCTACTTTTTAGAAGAACAAACTCTGCATCCCATTTCTTGCTCAGTAGTTTCTTAGCTTGGTTTAGCTGCTTGCCGGTAAGGCTCACCTGAGTTTCAGAGACCAGTGATGGCAATGTGAACCTCTGATACAGTGGCCTACACACGTGAGCAAAAAAAAAATCTCCAGAGGTAGCAGTACCACTTTACCTTCATCGATCTGTGAGCCAAGAGGAAAACCTATGAGCTAGGCACCAGGTGAGTCAGCATGCCCTTGCCAAAGGCCTTGAAGTGAGCACCAAGGATGCTGCCCTTGGGACTCGTGGGCAGAAGGCCATCTTCATCCCTGTAATCTTCATCCTTGTAACTGGTAGTTTTTGGTAGTTTTTTGGGATGTAAGACAGGTCCAAGTTTCTAATGCCTCAGACTATGGAGCCTTACCTGTTACTACTTCTGTCAGTGTTGTGAAGCTTGAGTGTCCTCTGGAATCTCAATGAATAAGGCCAAAGGAGGTGTATTTAAGATTAAAAACTGTATATTGGTAGTGGCAGTATGCTGCTTGTCAAGCCAAAAATCAATTTCCAAATTTCCTGTTAAGAAAGAAAAAGTGAATCTAATTCTCCTCTGTACTACACTTGTACAACTGCTTTAAGTGGTGGTCTGTTTTTCTGTAGGAGATCATAACTTTCTATGAAAAGCATCACGCTAAAAGTGTTCAGCATCTCTGAAGATGTATTGAAAGGATCTAACTTGCATTGTGTGTACTCTATGGCAAGAATGTGTTTCATTTATTCTTATTCCAGAAGTATAGTTCAGGAAAGAACAGTGGTTTATCAGGATACTGAAATACCATGTGATAGGGGCAGACACCAGGGAAATACTGGAATGCTGTCATGGCCTACTGACACTGGGAGACTGCAGTATACCTAATACCTGGCAGAATACTTTCAGGCCCTAATTGTGGATTCCATAGGGATGTTGGTGATGTAATAATTATACGAATGATATTCAAGGTTTGCAAAATACAGTATTAATACATGGTGTTAAGCCTTTCTGAAATGCTTTACTTTTTTAGGTTGTTCATGAGAGAGCTTGGGATCATTACAATTTCCTTAGAAATCAACACAGAGTTTTGATGTTAAATTGGATTCAAGCTAGGAAAGCCTTTTTATTGAAGGCGGTGATGGCTGTTACTGAAGCCTCCGCTGCTCAGGAAGAAGAAGTAGCGTCTGCTAATAACAAACAGAAGCAACAGGAGATTTGTGCTGATCTGAAAGCCAAGGTAGGTTCAGTTATAAATCTAACACAAGCACATCTGTTTTGTACTGCCAAATTCAAAATGAATGCAAGCAAAAACTGTTTTAAAAGTTACAGTATGGTTTTGAAGATTCTCCATTTCATTACTCATAGGGATCCTTGTTAGTGTCATATTCCTACCAACTCTTGAACTTAGTTTGTATTTTTTTATTAAGAATTTGATTACCTAGTATGTTTTAGGCCTTACTCTTAGTTTCATGCTGTGGCTATAATCTCTGCATGAACTGTTATCACATTTATTGGTGGATTTTGAGCACCATCTAAGAGTTTGAACTGGTATTTCTGTATTGGAAGAACAAGATCTGTTCCGCTGTTTAGAATGAGAGACTGTAAACAAGCCACCACGAGTAGAGGTCTGGTGTCAGACTCTGCTTTCATTTTTTACTCTAGCAAATCACAAAATATTTGTGTGTTTTGGTTTCATCCTTAGCAAAGTGGGCTTAATACCTGTACTGTGTGAGGTTTGTCATAATTGGGTTTAACACTAGAATCTTCATAAGTGGCAGTGAAACACGTTCCATTCAGCATCACTATCACCAGTCTATTAGATAAAGGGTAGTCTGTTTTCAGAGAAATAATGAGTATCTGTCTTCATTTCTGTTTACTTTTCAGGCATGGAAAGTATTCTTAAAAATTGATCCCATATTGTGTTTGCCCTTGTTATAGAAGTTTCACAGTATCCTGAAAGGAGATTTGCTGTGTGAAGAGGTGAACAAGATTTGAAACAAACAAACCCTGTTTTTTTCTAAGGGTATTTTTCTAAATAAGATCGGAGGAGCTTGGACACAAGAGGAGAGCATTATGTTGATGCCTAAGGCATTTATAAGGGGAATCATATTTCTCGGCATGAAAGGCATTTGTTTGAACTGTTCCCTGATTTTCCACTTGCACAGAAATTATCATATGAAAGCATATATGATGTATTATTTTCACTTGATCAATATTATCTTTGAACCCCTACTTTTCCATGAAGTACTAAAGACCTGAAAATCACAGTAAACCTGAACTGTGATTAATCAGGATTTTTGATTTTGAGTTTAGTTTTTCACTGTAATAGTAATACGAAGGACTGCCCTCCCCTCTTCCTGGAGTCTTCTGACATAGGAAGGTTTGAATTCAAACAGTTTAGGGTTAGAAGCTCTCTGGGCTTGACTGAGTGGGGGGTACCTGACTTTATAGCCAGCCTGGTGCCAAGTGGTGTGAGGAATGCTTTTCTAGAGTTCTGTCTTGACCCCAGGCCTCCCTTTCTGGAATTGCTGTTTCTCTTACCTGCGCTAGAGGAGGTGGAAGGGACACTTATTCCAGAATTGTGAATTTTATCAGCCAGTCACTGCCCACACGCCCCCCCCCCCCCCCAATGAAAGTACCAAGGAAGTGTTATGTTATCTCCATGTAGCTTAAGATTCTCACTGTTGCATTCATTGCCTCAGTCTTTAGATTGTGACCTCTTGTTTCCAGTAACCTGGAGCTGTTTGAAACTTACACCTATTAGGCCTACACATCTCAAGGGATGCTTTCAAAGGTGACTTTAAAAAAAAATAAAATAAAAGTTGAAAGCCTGATCAGAATCAATTCATCTGCTTCTCAGAAGAGAGGAATAAAAAAGTACAGTTTTGCTGTTAAAGAAAGATATCATTGTGACCCTTTTTTGATCAGCTCTGCAGCTGAAGATGGAAGCTGAAACTGGGCATGCTGTTTTTCAAGAAGATTATTCTGAATATATCCATGTTTTTTGTTTTGGCAGCTATATATGCATTTGAAAACTTATACTTTGCCCAGTTATAGTTCCTTTTTCAGACTTTTCTTTCCACACTTCTGAAGTGTGCAACTACAGAAGTCATACTGTTGAAAGTGGTTGTGGGCAACTATCAGCTAAAAAGTAACTCTTGGTCTAGGGAGTTAAATGTGCACCAATTAAAAACCCATCGTGTTGAGGGTCCGTAAGACAAGATTAAAAAAAAGTGAATCTCCCTCTGCAAAGGAAGGAATGTAGAGCTGGAAAGCAGGGGATAGGAGTGTTATCCCCCTTTTTTGCCATTAATTGTCTTAGCATTTTGCATTTCTGTAAGTTTAATGTAAGGAAATCTTACTGAAACCACTTTCTCGGAGGAACAATGTAGTTGTTATAATGATTTAGCTGTAGAGTTAACTTGGTATGCTTGTGAAGAGTTTGTATCCTGAACGTGAGAGATGTAGATCTTGTTCATTACACCAGCAGGTTTCAGAGAAAGCCCTAGTATGCATAAGCCTTTTTTCAGCAGCTGTAAAACAAAGCTATGGCACGTACACTGTAAGATCTACATGTCTAAACAATTCTAGAAATACAAAGGATTGCTAAATCCATTTTGCATACACTGTACAAAAATACACGAAAATCAAAATGGCTTGTTTAAGCAGCTGTTGATGATAGAATGTGAGAAGACTAGGCTCTGAATAGACACCTTTCCCTTTGCTTCCAGTCAGTACTCCATGGAGAACTGTGGGAGAACTACACCTTAAACGAGTGATGGTGAATGGCCCATGTTATGTTTGGTGCACTTCGTAGTGCGTGGATTTATCCAGGTTCAGCATTCTGTACCCTATGCTGTGTTTTAGTGAAATTCCTCTTCCTAAACAAGGTAAAGAGAAGTGCATTGTTCTTTGTCAAAAGGCAGTTAAGTAATAAAGTGGGAGTGATCTTCTAAGAGGGTTAGTAGTGTGCTGCCTCACAGTTGGTTTTTAATGGCTTGAAGTACTTGCTGTTCCGCATTTATAAATTCAGTTGATGTTTGCATGCATTCAGAATATTATTTTTGAATTGAATTTATGAAAATATTTGTAATCCAGTTATTTTCACCTTCATATAAAACAGTTTAAAAAGGACAGTCAAAGGAAGACCTACAAAAGTAGATGAAACGGGAGTTGAATCTCCCGAGTATGATGCATAGGGTGCTTTTTCTTCCTTCGTATAAAACAATGTATCCCTTTTCCTTTAAATCTTTTGTGTTCCAGGATTAATCCCCACTCCAGTGCTAAAATCTCTTGCAACAGATTGTTAATTTTTGGAGAGCAATTTTTGCTCTCCTTATCCTGACAGAAACTAAGATAAATTAATTTCAAAAGAAGGATAGTTCGATGGAATTAATGGAAATGTTACAAGTTATGCAAAGCATGTTGCAGATTGACTTTCTTCTTCTCCCTTCCTGTATAATGAGAACAGTGATTTTTTTTTTTAATAGTCAAATATAGTCAAATCACTGATTTGAATGAGTTGACTATTACAGGAGATCAACATTAAGGTACTGCAACTGGCTGCTCATGGCTTGGACTGGCGTACACTTCGATGGGTTAAAAACTGGCTGGACAGCCAGGCCCAAAGTCTTGGTTAATAGAGTTAAATCCAGTTGGAGGCCAGTCACTAGTGGAGTCCCCCAGGGCTCAGTACTGCAACACAGTTGCACGTGTTTCTGTCTGTTCTTCTGAGAATACCATCACAATTCCATTTAAACAACCCATTGTGCCCCAAAACTTCAATCAGAGGAGCATATGGTGCCTCAGCTGAGACATATCTGTCTCAGTCACCTGGCTGCTCGGTTTATCAAAGCTTGTAAGATCATAAATATGTTTGAGACTTACACTTATCTGTCAGGTTTAGTTGAAATTGTCCAATGATCCCCAAATTATTTGGGAATGGATAGTAAGACAAGCAGACAGCTCACCCTAACCTTATATTCTTTGGAGAATAATCTTCCTTCTTCAGCTAGGAAAGTACCACCTCAGGCAAGTAAAATAATATGCAGTAGTACTTTCCAGAAGTAGTAAAATATCAAAGACACTGTTCATAGCACTGCATAAAGAAATAGAAGTGAGCTTAATTTGCTATCCTTACATATGCAGTACAAAGTAATTGTAAATAGAAGTGCGGTTTAAGGTTATGTATGAGTGAATATTTAAGCCTACAAAATATTTAAACTTGCTAATAATATGTTGACACTCCTGTTGTCAAGAACTGTAAGATTTCTAAATAATACTGACTGACAGGAGAGAGGAAATACCAGGACAAGCTGTGAAGAGTAAACCGTTGACGTATTGTCACGGTATCTTTGCTCAAGACATACTTTCAGCTTCAGGGAATCGTAGAATCATAGGACGGCTCAGGCTGAAAGGGACCTCATAGATCACCCAGTTCCAACCCCCTGCCATAGGCAAGGATGCCACCCACTAGGTCAGGTTGCTCAGGGCCTTTTCCAACCTGGCCTTGAACACCTCCAGGGATGGGGCATCCCCAGCTTCTCTGGGCAACCTGTTCCAGTGCCTCACCACCCTCTGAGTGAAGAATTTCCTCCTAACCTCTAATCTAAATCTCCCCTTTTTTTGTTTAAAACCATTCCCCCTCATCCTGTCATCTGATTGAGGAACTGAAACTGGTTCTCTGCAGCATCACAAGGTTTATAGGTACCAATCCCAGCCTTAGTGACTAAATTTCCTAACTGAAAATAGTGTCTTTTTACTAGTCTTTCTTTGACAGAGGATTATTTTCAAATGATTTTCTTCTGTTTCCCTTTTTCTGATGTAAGCATTTTGTAGCTGAAAAAAATGTCTATGGTTCTATTAATGATGAAAAGTTACTTTTATCCACTTTCTGATTTTCAAATTACATTTTTTTCTAGTGGTGGATATGGACTTTTGTGGGACAAAATTTAATCCTAATGACAGCAGTTTTGCTTTTCTCCATTACTTCTTGCAGACCTCTTGCAGAGGGTAGCCTGTGGAGCACAAGCTTCTCAAGAGTACCAGTCAAAATTTACTAGAGGTGTTAACTTTCATTGTTGATGTCAGAAGAAAAACTCACTCTGTGATTAGAAAAACAATCAAACTTGCAAATGTATTATTTCTTAATTATCTTATTACCAAATGCTCTAATCAAGGATTTTTCATAGTTTTTTTGTAAGCCAGATAGAAGCACAGAATACTGTTAGCTTGTACCGTTTGCCTGGTTTGTCATTCAAGGGACCCTATGGAGTCTAGAGGTAATTTCAGTTCTTCTTCAGAAGATTTGAAAGAATTCCCACTCTAGAAGAGGAGGGGGAACAGGTTTTTTTGTTTGTTTTGTTTAGAGCTGAAAGTTACTGGAGATTTCAGACCACTGTCTGTTAATATCATGATAGCTTGTTGTTCACAACTACTGTTGTCATTGACCATTGATGTTGTAAACTACTTCATGTATTAACTATGTGGTCTCAGGAGATGATGCCCTCTTTCTGAAAGTAATACAGATGAGTCCTTCACCATGATGGTAGCGCGAAGTCTCCTCCCTGAGGAAAAGGAGCAGCGCTCTCACTGCTGAACCACTGCGACAGTGACCTGCTGCTTCAGAGTCTTTGTTGCCCTATAAGCTCTGTGTTAGAGTGGCCGGTGTTTTGTTTTTGCTAAGTGTCAAAAGTACAGTCTGTATTTCATTTTACTCTTTTGCAGTTTTGTACATCAGCATGTGTCAAAATTGTGTGGGCCAACTTGCACATTGATGAGCAGGTTTCATAACTCAGCGCTTTGCAGTTTTAATATGTTTAGCTTCACAGAAGCCATCTTATACCCAGTGGCGAACTACAGGACAACCTGTCACTGTCTTGCATACTGATTTGTCCTTCTAACTTCTGTAAACTAGCTGTGAATCAAGGTCATTTAATCATGTTATGAATGGGATAGCGACAGAATCCAGGTCCATCCTTGTGTTGACTCTGTGATGTGAAGAGTGAGAAGCAGTTTAAAAAGAAACAAAAAACAAAACTAACCCACCAAACCTATCTTAAGAGAAAGCTCTCTGGTATGAGGCAGAAAGAAGCAGAACAGAAGCATGCAGAGGAGTAAAGTGAGGAAGGGACCGAGGAGATGAATGAGGCAAAATTAGTAAATAAGGGAAGGCTAAGAGATCATGAGCATGGGACAAGATATTCAACAGGCCAGGAGAAGGATAACCTGGATATTCCCTTACTTCTATTACCACCTGGCTTCCTAAAGTGAGCTCTTCTGTTGGCACAGCAGGCTGGGTGATCTGTATTTCACTGTCTGGAAAAACAACAGTACAGGAGCCAACCCTCTGGGTGTCCAGGAGTAGATGTTAGCAAGGATTTTGAATGCTTGGTGTTAGTTGAGAAGCTAGAGGCCAGAAATATTTTAATCACTGTATCACAGAGCACAGACAGCAGGATGCCTGATCAGCATGTTGCTTAACCTGTTGGCGTGAGACAGTAACTCATCAGCGCGGGCTTCTGCACTGCTACCACCACTTGAACTAAAATATGTCAACAGCAATGATTCTTTCTAAATATTTCTACTTCATAATGCTATTTAGTGTGGAACCCTCCCTGCTAAAATTGAATTTCTTACCATAGCTAGTACCATAATCTACTAGCTTACTAGCAAGCTAGTAACTGACAGATTTTTGCTTTTTTTAAACATTCATGTCAGTTCATAAGGTTACTGATAATATAAGAAAAGGAAAATGGTGTGTATGATGCTTATAAAAAAGGACTTTCTAAATTTAAAAAATGATGGCTATTTCACATTGTTTTGATAAGCTTCCCCCTCCTCAGCCCTTGAGTAATATTTTAGACTCCAAGGAATTGTTCTTAATATACACTTCAATTTTTTTCCCTTTTATGAGTTCTAGTGTTCACACCCTAAGGCACCTGTCTCATTATCTTTCCATTTAGGAATATATGCATACACTTTAATCTTATTTTATTTCCAAGAATAACAGTCAGTTTTATTTCGATGTGTGTGTGTGGAGCGGAGCTGATTAGTGCAGGTTTGTTTTCTTTTCTGATACAATTATACATCACAAGCAGGTCTATAATTCATCCCAGTGTCCTTGGAGGCTTCAGCTTTGAAGCAGAATTTGCCTGTGACTTCCAGAGTCCTGGCAAACAAGTCGTTAACTGGAACCATGAAATGCCCACTGCATAAGTGTAAATTTACTCTTCAGTTCCCATGCTGTGAGTACTGTATGGCTGAGAGCTGTTGAAACTACTGCACATGGGCATAACGTTACCAGTAGGTTCAGTGATTCCTAGATGTCAGACTTTTTCTGCAAGTCCAAACAATCAATAAAGAGTGTGTCCAACCATCCGTTCCTATGAGTGTCAGGGTTGCTGTGCAAGTGCTGTGAACTTGGTGTTTCTGTCTCTGTAATCATTCTGTCCTGGAGATGCAAGTGTTCTGCAACATGTATTAATTTTGTTTTCCCTAGCACCCAGCAGAAAGTCTTAAAAGTGTGAGTGGTAAAGGTAGGTTTTGTAATGGGAAATTGTGGGTGAATGCAAGCAAGTCTGAAAATACTTTTTTTAATGAAATTCACTGCTTTTCAATACTCATTGAATATACGTTTCCTTATAATCAGTTACCTCTGAAAAATATACATATATATATATGTATATATAAATACATAAAGTTCTGTAGCACACAGTGCTGCTGTCTTGTTCCCTTTGGAAAATATTTGAGTCCAAGGGATTTATTATGTCATTAACCCAAGTGGAGTTTGTGCTAAACTTCTATCAAACTTAATAGAAATTATCTGGGTAAATCCTTGGTAGACTAGATCTTTATTTTATTTTATTTTATTTTTTTCCCCACCTGAGAATGGAGTTGCTCAGGCAGGAGACATAGATCAGCATGTGCTACTTTCATCTGAAGTATTAATGACTAAGCTGTATTGCAAGTAAAAAGACTGTGCTGCTGGTAGTGAAAGTCACCTTCTTATGAATTTTCTATGTTAATCTTCTAGTGGTCTCAGTTTGACTTCATTTTCTGGCCAGTGCTATAATAGATTTAAAAAAAAAAAAAAGTAATGACCTCCTCTTGTTTGGAGAAATGAAGTTTGTCAAATTTTAATATATCATCTTCATTGATAGGGTGATATATCCAGTAAAAACAGAACTGAGAATATCGTTACTGAAGACTTGATGTTGCAATCCTACAATTCGTTTAGCCTATAGCCTTTTGTCACTTTTCCTAATCACCTTTTACATGTGTTTTGCTTGCTTCTCTTTCTCAGAACACAATGGATAGCTCTAAAATGGCCTTTTCTTTGTAAATGGAAATCCTTGGGTCACCAGCTTGTTCTGAGGCTGCAGTCCTTATCTTAAAAATATGAAAAAAAAAAAAAAAAAAGTCAAGGTCGACATGATTTGAATCCAAACTGGCAATTAAGAGGGATTTCAGAGGATTTTATTTTTTTTCCCTTTTAGTTATGACTTCCAGTATCGACTATCATGCATGTTAATCTTATCGGGAATCCTTGTGTAGAATTTGAATCCTATCTGCTTGTTTTATCTGTGTAGCATTGCAGCCTGCCAGAATACTGTGCTGGAGCTCTGCATAGCCATTCTGAGTCACCTTGCCTCCCAGTCATTCTGCGGCCTTTTGGTTTGTAGTGTATTTTTGCTTCAGTTTTCAAAGGATGGTTTTATTTCTTGCATGACCTTCACTGTACAGGCCGTCTTTACACCCGTCAGTTGTCCTCTGTTCCTAGTTGTCCAGCTCTAGGTAGTTTAGCTGCTGGAAGGAGCTTGGTGCCAAGTGCCTTGGTATCATCCAAGGCAACTTAACCTGCTTCTAATGTAAGCCAATGTTTCTTGAAAGAGAAGACCTTACATGGTGTAACATTAGCTTGTGTTAACATAGTGGGAATTCTTAAGGAAAATCTTCCCAAAGTTTTGTCATTAAAAGATATATCTGTAGTATTAAGTACATGCTAAATATGTTATTACTATTCATACTTTAGAGTGAAAGAACTAATAAATTATTTTTAGTGGTTTGTAGTGTACTTTACATTATTGTAATATGCAATATTGAAATAATGAACTGAAAATAGATTCATATGTATTTTCTTCAGTGCAGCAATTTAATAATTCACTTGGCAAGAGCTCCGCTAATAATATATGAACTGTGAAATGTACTTGAAATGCCGGTTGTAATTAAAAACCTTCAAAACTTAATGTTGGCAGTACTTTTACTGCTAAAATGCAAGTTTCTTTTTGAAACAGGCAATAGGGGATGCCATTTTTAGTGTATTTTTAGTATTAGTTTAACCACTAGGATTTTTTAGTATTTAAACAAAACATTTACTGTTGATACAGTAAACTCTACCATTCTGATTTTGTACTAGTAGGAATGAAAGAATGCAATCAAGAACACATGAATTTTTTTGTGCATTCTGTGGTCCAAAATTACTACCTTAGGGAATCAGAATTATTGTTCAGGATTGTTTTTGTTCTTATGTTCTACATGATGTTACCTCTGGAGGAAAAAACAGATTAATACAGTAGGTTTTCTTGACAAGCCTATGTTGTAGGAACCCTGGAAATTGAACGTCAGGTAGTCACTTTTAAACAGCAAAAATATTAAATTTGTGGAAATGCATGCCACTGAGATTCCTCAACTACTATGCTATGCTTCAGTGCCTGCCCTTTGATGCTGTTTGGCAGCAGCGCCCAGAGGCTCTCAGATAGGATTGGGTTCCCACAGTGCCGTGTTCTACAAACACGCAGTGAAGTTTAGTTTGCAAGGTAAATACAGATGCAGATTTGGTTTCTGTAAGAGGCAGTCCACCATATCCTTTGTCCGTCATAAGTGAAAGTAGTCTAGCTCCTTGTTTTTCAAGCTGTGACAATATGAACAGGGGAATCTTTTCATTCTGGCCTGTGCCATCTTCCACGGGTGATTGTCCCAAGAAGTTCCCTTCACAGTCAGTCTGGCCCACAAAATAAGGTGAGGCTGTGGGACTAGAACTAATCTCTAGCAGAAGGATGATGTTCAAACGTGGTTTAAAAATTGAAATACTTTGACATTGGACTCAGTTGTTCGATACCTAATTTTTGGAATTTCTTTCATAACAAAACATATTAATTTGTCTCCGCTCTGTTAAGAACGCTTTATCCTAAATTACTTTAACGCTTCATGTGGGGAATACATGGCATAGTGCCAACCTACTGAATAACATTTTACAAATATTTTGCAGACAGCCTTTTTCTGCTGTTACCAGCTCTTCCTTTTTTGTTGAAATAGCTAATCACTTTTTAAAGGAGGTGACTCCTCTTTCACCTTACTGAAAAGGCATGGATTGGATGAATGTGGGATGGGGCCGTGATGATGTAAAATAACATCACATGCTGCCTCCAGAAAAGAGTAAATGCGTATCGTGGGGAAGTATAATATAACAAAACTTTCCTTCCTTCCTTCTGTCATTCTTATTACCTACTTCCTTGATCTGCAATGGGCTTATGCATTGAAAAATATTAACTAGATTAGATAAAAATGGAAAGCAGATTATACCCACTAAGTAAATGGGTGTATTTAGTAGTGATTTAAGGCAGTGTAGATAGATAGCACTGTAGAAAGCAGTGGAGATATGAACTGAATTATTGGTATAGGGTGGTATATTAGTTCCGTCTGAGAAACCTTTTTACGTGCTTAATGTTCTGTTAGCTAAGGGAAGTTGTATATTTGATGCTTGGTTATACTCGCTTGTTTGTATGAAACCAGTTGAAAATCTAGATTATGCCCTAATATTGATTTCTATCTTGAATCAAAAGTCGTTAACAGACGAGCTATTTGCATAGAGGTAGGGAGAGATTATGGCTTGTCGTAAGATATGTGTAACATATGTGACGTGGAAATAACTGCTAACCAAAATGAATGAATAAGGAAGTCTGAGCTGTGTCTAGACTAGTTTTAGTATCTCTACTGTTAGAGGCTTTCCTTTAATCAGTTGTCTTTGTGACAGACTCTGTTGGTACAACTCCAGTCTCGGCATCTATTTACAAATCAGAAGTTCCCCTGAAGTTTCAGTTAACTTAAAGCAAGATCAATTTAATGGGCTCACCATGCTAACTAATGGCTGAAATCAAATAACTAAAAAAGATCTCTGGTTAGTAGATAACTAATATCTGGAGAAGATCAGTAAAGCACCAAGAGGATTCTTAGATCTGGAGGAAACTGAAACTGCAGTGTGTCTTGAGCCTGCTTACATTGGCACTTACTGCATTATTGTAGAGAGCTTAAAAGGAATGTGAAGCACGATGTCGGAGAACGTAAGCTTAAAGCATTTTTTGTTAGATGACTTGACTCTGTTAGTTCATTTAAGTTCAGGATATCTCAAATAGTGATATTATTACAGAAGTTTAAATTTCCTTTCAATTCCTCAGCAGTTTATTTTAGCTCCAGTCTAAGTAGCATTCTGGCAGATTTCATTTGTTTTGTTGTTAGCTTTTAAAGCTTTGTGAATATATTTTTGTATCTGTTTTGAAAGTGATGTGGAAATTACTGTATGTTCTTTCACATTCATTTTCAAAACATTTCTGCTTAAGTTTATTAGTGTAGTAACAAAAACACTTTAGCATTTTATTTTAGATTCTTATGCTGCTAAAACGCATGAGCAGACTGCTGTCAAAATTGCTAAACAAAAATTTCCATTTAGGCAAAGACCTTGCTTGGAGCACAGGTTTCACAGTGTGTGGGAGGTTTCATTCAGATATTGCAGCTAAGCTCCAGAAAATGGGGTCTTATGAAAATTGACAGCTTCCCTCTAAAAGTCTCTTAGGTGGTTGTCTCGTGTAACTCATGCTATTTCTATCACTGTTCCGTACTTCTGTTTAGATGGATGGTTTGAAATTTTAATTAGCTCTTTTCGTCTTTAAAAGACGTTTAGATGTAGAGCTCAGTGATATGGTTTAGTGGAGGCTTGTTAGTGTTAGGTCAGAGGTTGGACTCGGTGATCTTGGAGGTCTCTTCCAGCCTAGATGATTCTGTGATTCTGTGAAGTTCTTCTGGACCATTCTCTTGAAAGCACTTCCCTTAGTACTTTCTTGCTTCAGAATATTGTACTGCTATGGATTTCTTTGCCTACCTAATGGTTTTCATATTCGTGTGTAGCTTAGAAATTCTGTAATCAGTTTGCCATTCCCTCTGCATGATTTAGACCCAAAACCCACTGGCTTCCTCTGTGGGATCCATCTGGTAAACAAAAAATGCTATATAAGAGAGGTTTAGGTCATTTATCCATTTTTCATTTTTGCCATGCTGAGCAATTTGTTTAGACCTCATCTAGGGCTGAATTTGTTATTAGTCAGAACTGTAGAAAACCCTGCAATAAATGTCTGAATAAGTCTTATCCCTAGTACGTGGCTGTTCCTTCCCTTCCGCGGTTCTCTTCAGTGCTTAGACATCACTCTCCCAAGAAAGTGTGTTGGATTGTCTTACCTGCTTTCTTTCCTGCTTTTTTGGTAGTGCCCCTACTCTGAACTACACCACAGTAATCTTTGTTTTGCATATTCCTCAACAAAATACACTTCCGTTATGCTAAACATAGCTAAACACACAATCCTTTCTCACGCCACTTAGTTCAGAGGGACTAGCATAAATCTTAGAGCATCCACTTGTCTGTTTCATGTTTCAACTTTTGAACAAACTTAGGAAATAATGGCCTCGTGACAGGAGAGAAAGACTTGAGTCTTTCAGAACTGAGTGTGGGAACTGGTGCTGGAAAGCAATGTAAAGACTGAACTACAGAGAAACTGTGTTCCTCTTACACCAGGGCAATTCTCTAATATTAAAGAAAAGACAGTGGGCAACAGAGAAGACATTCCCAAGTGAATGTTTTTAACGCTGAAAGAGTGGTTTCAAGCGGAACAGCTATGGTGTCAAGGGATGAGAAGACGGTGGTTCAAACAAGTCTAAAAATGAGGATGCTCATTTAATTTTTGTGATGGCTGGATACGGGTCCTTGAATCAAAAAGTGTTTTGTTCTTTCTTTCCTACTGGAGCAGCTGCAGTGGGGTGATTGGAGTATTTCTCATATGAGGAGAGGCTGAGAGAGCTGAGACTGTTCAGCCTGAAGAAGAGGATATTCAGAGCGGATCTTATCCACGTACCTCATCCACCTGAAGGGAGGGTGCGAAGAGTGTGGAGCCAGGCTCTTCTCAGTGGTGCCTGTTTCCAGGACGAGAGGCAAAAGGCACAAACCAGAACACCTGAAACTACATCCATCTGAGCAGAAGAAAACACTTTTGTGCTGAGAGAGGGTGGTTGAACACTGGTGCAGGTTTCCAGAGAGACTGGGTAGTCCAGTCTCAGTTCTTGGAGATGCTCAAACTCTGATTCAGCATGATTGTGGGCAGCCTGCCGTAGCTGACCCTGCTTGAGCAAGGAGGTGGGCTAGATGGTTTTGAGAGGTTCCTTCCTATATCAGCTAATCTGGTTTTTATTTTTTTCTGCAACCTGGAATAATTTTAACTTTAGGCATGGTTTCATATTTCTTTGTGCAGAATAAAGAATTAGGATGTGGGAGATCCACGTTCAGCTGAGGGCTCACAGTATTTGTGATACGACAGTCTTTATTAATAAAGTAATTTTAAATAATTTAGAAACTATTTGGAACATACTACTTGAATTCATTAATGTATTTTGGATGACCAAAAGTGCGATATTACTGGGGGGTGGAGTAGGGTGTTGAAGCTATATACAACTAAGGAAAAATTTTTGCCCAGTACTTTTTTCAATAACCTGTTTTGAGGAAATTTAGGTAGACGATTCATATGCAGTATATATTCAAGTAGGATCAGTCATATTTAGTTCTGGTTTATGGAAAAAAATATTTAATGCAGATGCTTAGAGCTATTTATATTACAGTACTTAAGTCTAAGGGCCAATTTATACAGTATTTCTCAGTAACAGAGACTTACTTTGGGGGGGGGAGCGCTCTGTGCATCCCACAAGTGTCCAGTGTGCTCCCCAGATCTTACAGAAACTTAACATACTTACGTCTCTGACAGGCTAAAGGACTATTTTTTAAGATTTGCCTTTTTTCTTTAATTTTACCACCACCAAAGAAGCTCTACTAAATATGTCTTTCATTAATTTTTTTTTTTACTTATATACCCAAGATATAAGATTCTGCTAAGATAGCATTTTCAAAATTCTGAGGAGAAAGATCACTTATGAAGAATAACATCTGTGCTAAGGAATACAGCAGTAATATTTTAATTTTTTCTTTCCTTAGTGTACGATTTTGAATTTCAGTTCAAAAGAATTTTGTAAGAATAGCTTAAAAAAAAAAATATTTCTATGCTGACTGCCTATGTTACTACACACTCTCAAAATATGCAGTTTTCCCCATTTATGTTTCCTGATTGATCAATTTTGCATATTTTCAGGCATCCCTACCCAGCTGCAGTTTCCATGTGCACACATTTCTGTTCCCTCCTTGCAAACCACCCCACTACATTTTTCATGAAGTACTATTAATGCTTGTTGACACAGCTTATCACTGTTTCTATCCTAGTGCCCCATAAAATAATAAGTAGTGTTGCCCAAATAAAGTAGAGGGGAGGGAAATAGAGAGATTTGGGTTTTCAAGGTCTTGTGCTTTTTTTTCTACTGAGTTGTCTACATTTTCCTAGCCACAGGGAGAGAAGTGAGATTTCAGAAGGTGAAACACAGATATTAACAGGCTAGCACTGAGAGTTACTTTTCTTC